>NC_137788.1:159304417-159904417 GCF_963383645.1 Muscardinus avellanarius | reverse complement strand
CAGGGCGCTTCCCAGGGTCTGCCTGCCCAGGTTATCTGTGGCTATCTGATTACATACTTTATGTCATTACATAGCTAAATTAACCGTGTCACTGGCCCAGTACTGGAATCCACTTTTCTGTTGATGGAAACTCTGCAGTTTTACATTAATTATGAAGGGAATTCTAGGTTGCTTTTGAGAGGGTTTTGCCCACAGAGAAAAGTTTGGGAACAAATTGTGACCCAAAATGAGGGAAGGGGAAGGGTAGGGTGGTTCTCAGCAGCCAGTGATTCAGCTTGATTTGCTGTTGATCGATTTTCTTCACGTCTTTTGAATTTGATCTTTATCCAAAGAGAGGCGAGTGGACACAGGTAAGTGGTAGAGCCAACAGGCAACTGGCAAGTGTCCACCAGGCTGCGGGGGTTCCTGCTGAGTGCCCAGCTTCCTTGCTTTCATTTAGAAGAGGAAAATCCAGGGATGCAAGAGAAGATGATGGGCGGTTAGGGATTGTTAGGGATTTTAATGGTGATTTTTCTTTTTCTTTTTCTTTTTTTCTTTTCTTTTCTTTTCTTTTCTTTTCTTTTTTTTTTTTTTTTTTTTTGCAGTACTAGGGATGGAACCCAGGGCCATTCTACCTCTGAGCTATACCCTCAGCCCTATTTTTTATTCTTCATTTGAAAAAGGGTCTCATTGAATTGCAAAGGCCCTCACTCACTAAGTAGCTGAGGCTGTCCACAAACTGCGATCCCAGCCTCTCAAATGCTGGGATTACAAGCGTGTGCCGACACACCTGGCTTTATTGATGATTTTTTTTTCTTTTTTTCTTTTTTCTTTTTTGGCTTTTTTTTTCTTTTTTTGGCTTTATTGATGATTTTTTTTCTTTTTTTCTTTTTTCTTTTTTTCTTTTTTCTTTTTTCTTTCCCTGGAAGCCCTTCTACCTCCGGGCTACACTCCCAGACCTATTTTATATTTTTATTTGGAAACAGGGTCTCCTAAACCAACGCACGTGGCTGGCTGGCTTCGAACCTGCCTGATCCTCCTGTCTCCGCCTCCCAAGCACGGGGATTACAAGCGTGAGCCACCACGCCCGGCCTATTGATGATTTTTAAAAAGATTCTTTTCTTACTTTTATCCTGCATTAAATGATATATTTTCTACTGTTGTCTACCTGTATTGACCTTTGGTTGTCATCGACCATTTAGGTGATATAAGAATCTGTGCAGTCCCTTATCATCTAAGCCACCAAAAGACTCCTGAGTGACTGTAAATTCTTGGGTAGTTACAACTGTTTCTTGGTATCCATCGGACTCCAAGTCTCTCCTTTGATGCAAAATGTGGAGATGCGCAAGTCCTTCTGTTCCCATTTAGATCTAGAGTGTCCCCCCAAGTCTATGTGTTGGGAGCTTGGTCCCCAAGGCAATGATGTCCAGAGGTGGTTTTAGGTAAGGATTAGATCATGAGGGCTATGGCTATGACCTCATCAGGGGATTAATCCACTCGTGAGATTAATACTTTCAATGGAGTACGGGGAGGTGGTGGGGATTACAGGAGATGGGGCCTACTTGGAGGAAGCGGTCGTGATGGCCTTGGCCCTGGCCCCATCGTGCTCTCTCTGCTTCCACTGCCATGAGCCGAGCAGCTTTCCCCTCTGCCTTACAGCTAGCTGGCCCGGTCTGAGACCTCTGAAACCACCAGCCCAAATGACCCTTTTCCTCTAATAAGTTTATTTTCTCGGGCACTCTGTCATGGTGTCAGGAAGCTGACACATGGACAAGACTCATTTATTCCCATTCCTCTCACAAGGAAATGTAAATCCCTGCCACCATGCCATAAATAAATACAGGAAGACTGAAAAAGTGAAAAGAAGGCAGCTGGCCAGGTGTGTGCTCCAGGATCCACTGGTGACTTTCGGGCTTCTTTCTGTCTTCATGTATCTTTTTTTTTTTTTTTTTTTTAGTACTGGAGATTGAACCCAGGGGCATTTTACCTCTGAGCTACACCCCCAGCCCTATTTTTTATTCTTTATTTTTAAACAGGGCCTTACTAAGTTGCTGAAGCCCTCACCAAGTAGCTGAGGCTGGCCACAAACCTGCTATCCTCCTACCTCAACCTCCCAAATACTGGGATTATAAGCGTGTGCCACCACACCCCGCTTCTATGTATCTTAAATTGAATGTTGAAGACACCTGCAATCCAGAAATACTAATAGGTAGAGGTTCTTTGAAGCCCCAGGAAAAGGTTACTCTCTCTAGCTACAGGGCAGGGAAAGGTTACTCTCTCTAGCTACAGGGCTAGGAAAGGGCTTCCTAGCACAACAGAAATTTTGACAATACCTGCCGGACTCCAGCTCTCCCTAGCCCCTCTGACCAGCGGTGTGAGGATCACTCCAATTCCTGTGCCAGGGTGGTGTCCACAAGCCCGATGGGAGCCTGAATACCACCCTCTGCCCAGGAGTGGCACATGGTACTCTTCCAGCTTCCAAAAATGAGAGCCAGGGAAGGATTTCAGAGTAGGGGGAAATGAAGAAAAGAAATCTCTAACTCTGCGTATGAAGTTCCATGGGGCCTTCAAGTGGTCCACGCATGGAACTGCTGAGAACTGACATGTCTACAGATTTGAGAACTGCAGTATGTCACAGCCCGTCACCAGGGTCTTCAGGCCGGCCTGCAGGCGGCACACAGGCAGAGCAGACTGGATCCGTGTGCTACGTGTCAACCGCCACCACAGCCGCTTACACAGGACCCATATCCCGTAATGGCACCCGGTCTCCAGGATATGATTTAAAACCACTGGTTATACCAAGAACTGTGAAAGTACAACTTGAACAGACAACCAACAGATGCTTCCACTGAGATAAATCGCATGTCGGGACTTCCTCACTCTCCTCTCCTCCCTCCCTGCATTTCTTTTTCTTTGTTTGTACTGGGGACGGCAGCCAGGGGCATTCTACCGCCACGCTATACCCACAGCCCCTTTTATTTTTTAGTTTTAAACAGGGTCCCACTAAGTTACTGAAGGGTCTCCCTAAGTTGCTGAGGCTGGCTTAAACCTGCAGTCCTCCCTGCTCAGCCTCCCAAGCACTGGGGATGCACGTATAACCATGCTGGGGGTTCCTGACACAGGGTTTGAAGTGAGCCCCACAAAAATGCTCCAATAGGTAATTATAAATACTCTTGAAACAAGTTAAGATATAGAAAAATCTTATCCAGAAGTAATACACACACACACACACACACACACACACACACCATATATATATATAATGGGTGTGTACGTTATATAAATGGTATAAAAAGGAATAAATGAAAATTGTGGAACTGAAAAAAATACAGTAACAATAAGAACTCCCCGAATGTGCTGAATAACAAAGAAGTTGCCCTTACTTATTTTTTAGCAGCCCGGGCTGCCTAGAGTCCAGCTTCAAGCAGCACCGTGCCTGTCTGAGGCTCACTCTTCTCTTCAGCAATGTGCTGGCATGCCTCCTCCCAGCTGCTTTCCTGAAAGGAATCTGCTCCCAAATTCTTACTAATGATTTCTGAGATGCCTTCTCAACCCCCCAAATTCCTCCTAGTTATTCAGGTAAAGGGTGCTGAGTCCTAGCACCAGCACCTCTGAGGGGTGCTGCCCGGCAGTCCTTCCTTGCATACTCCTCCACCAAAATACACAAATCTATTTGATTATCATTAGCATAAAATCAAACCCCCCCTGCATTAATTGATATGTTTCTCATATTTCAGTCTGGCACAGTGAGGCCTGTGCTGGTATGACGGATACTAGGAAGCAGGAATCTCACTGGTTTTCTTAATTCTGTGCTGCCAGCACCTGACAGGTGCTTCAGGAGAGGAGAGCTGTGTTCGCCGAAGGAATGGTGAGGTGCAGGGAGTGTCCTGCCTCCCCCTCTCGCAGTACAAGGGACTCCTCAGTACAACCCCTGCCGTCCAGCCGCTCTCTCCCTCCAACGTCCCCATCCCTCCTTCCCAGAGCTTTCTGCTGTATGGACAGCCAACCACCTGAGTGGAGGTGTCTTCAGAGGTTACTCATTCCGGGTCACATTTGCATTGTAATACTTTGGTCCAAAGGATAAATATTGGAGGCATCTGGGCACCTTCAGGAGCCATCTGGAGGAGATATTTCAGAGCGTGGGTGGTTTTCAGCACCTTCCTATCAGCCATTGTGGGCTGCTGCAAGGAACTGGCACTGCATTTGAGTTACAGATCATACAAGGAGAATACTGGCAAGTCATCTCTGGCAAGTTGACGGAGGCTTTGGGGAGAGAGAGTCTTATCCGTTGGTAAGGAATACGGGGTCTCTTTGCAAAGACTGACTGGAGACAACGGAGCATCACTGCGTTTACCTGGGGGTGCTGGCTTGCCGCCTCTGCACCCGCACTTTGGAATGGCACTCACTGGGGCTCTGTTGCAGAGGAAATGGACACGTGGGAAGAGGCCAGGACAGAAGCCTTCCAGTTCCATCCTTCTGGGTTCCGTCCTAAGTACACAGTGGGACTTGTGATTGAGCTCCTGTGTGCAGTATCGCAGTGAACTCATTTGGAAAGGTAAAAATTCCTGTCCTGAGCAGTATGGGTCAAACATCTTCAAGGCAGCCACGGGTAGAGGGAGGATCCCTCCCTCTCTCCCTCTCCAGTTTCGGTCTCCTGACGTCAGCCAAGGTTTTTACTGGCCTAGACGCCCTGGCCTTAGGCCCAGAAAGCATCTTTGTGGACAGCCCAGACCCGAGGCTGATGGGCCAGATAACTGGACAATCTGTGCCCAAATGCCAGTTTCCAAAACCAGAGAGATTTCTGTGTAGCTTGACCTATCATTTAAGCCAGACAGAAAAGATTTGACATTTCTTCCCCACTGCCTTTATAAACAGTATAAGATGCTGTCCCACATCTAATTATACTCAAGAAATATGACAACTATAATTCTAGGTATCAAATACTCAGAAAATTTTCTAAATTCTATGGGCTCTATTCATCAATAACTGATGTGCAATTAGGCTTTCTAAAATTAGTTTTTTTTCCCTTCACTTACAGCATGTAAAAGTTTCATGATACAGAATGACTTTTAGAGATTCGAAACATGGAGATAAGTAGACAGTTTTCTATCTTAATTTATATATAATAGTTGGCTTTTTATTAACAGTTCTGTAAGTTTTTACATATGCTGAGGTTGGTGTTACACCATCATAGATGAGACTGATAATGATCCCAGTGTCCCCAGGAGCTCTTTACATTTCCCCTTTGCAATCAGATCTTCCTCTTCCTTCTGCCAGGCATGGTGGCACATGTCTATAATACTAGGACTTGGGAGACTGAGACAGGAGGATAGAAGGTTTGAGGTCAGCCTTAGCAACTTAATGAGACTCTCAAAAACTTAGCAAGAACCTTTTTTAAAAATTAAAAATATTAAAAAGGGCTGGTGGAGTAGCTTGGAGGTAGAATGCCCGACTTCAATTCCCAGAACCAAAAGTGAATAAATAAATAAATAAATCCGCCTACCAATCCACCTTCCACCTTTAACTTCTGGCAATTACTCGTCTGCCCTCCATCGCTATAATTTTTCCTTTTCCAGGATGTCATAAAAATGGAATCCTACAGTTGGGCAACTTTGTGAGAATTACTTCTTTCACCGTAATGTCTCTGAAAGTCACCCAAGTCATTTTGCGTATCAGTAGTTTGTTCCTTCTCGTTGCTGAGTAGTTTTATACTGTGGAATCGTTCAGATTTCCCCTTTATTCATGAGAGAACACTGGTTTTCTTCTCTTTTACGGCAATTATGAGTAGAACATTGACACAGACGTTTACGTAAAGAAGTACAGTTTTAGTAAACTGCAAATGTTGTTTCATTTCTTTCAAAAATGTATAAATTCGGTGTCATTTCTCTCTAGAAAATATCTAAATGTGTGATTATATTCAGCCTTTCACTAAAAAAATAAAATAGGGCTCAGGGTGTCTCTCAGAGGTAAAATGCCCCTGGGTTCAATTCCCAGGATCCCCCACCACACACACGGTATTAGTTGCAGGTTGCTCTGTATATGCCCTTTCCAGGCTAAGGGGGTCGGTTCACTTCTGTTCTTAGTTTACTTAAATTTTTAAGAGATCATACATGAATCCTCAATTCTATCCCATGTGTTTTCTACACCTAGAAATATGATCATGTAATTTTTGTTACTGTTGTTAAGACTGCCTGGTGGCTAATTTTGTATCAACTTAGAGTGTTTTGGGATGAGACTGACGTTGAAATCACTACATTTTTGGCTAAGCAGACTGTCCTCAATAATGTGGGTGGGCCCCTTCCAATCACTTGACAGCCTGAATAGAAAACAAAAAAGATTAGTCTTTTTGAGAAAGAGAGTATCTTCCAGAAGATGCCTTCAGAATTCATCTGCTCCCTGGGCTCCCTGGGCTCCCTGGGCTCCCTGGGTCTTCGCTGTGGACCTGTGGGATGGACCTGGACCATGAGCTCTCCTGTGTCTTAGGCACGCCAGCTCTTACAGCAGATTTGGGACTTCTCAAAATCCATAATCAGATGACCTGCTTCTTTACGAAAAGTTCTTTACATATATCATATATATTATTTGTATACACAAATCCTTAGGTACACACACAGAGATGGATTCAAACTTATGGTCTGATTTATAATTTTTTGACTGAATGATGGTACAAAAGGGAACCCCATTTAGTAGAAACTGCACTTCAATTTCTGAATTTTAATATTTTCCTGGGCTAACAATATGTGGTGTGATACTCCCTTGATACTGGGCAGAGCAGTGAGACATAGCTCCCATCAGCCCACGTGATCCCAGGGAGAACAACTGGTATTCTGCAGTGTGTGGTGAGGTGTAATATGTCTGGGGTATGAAGTGCGATTTTACCTTAGTAGGTTTTCAACTTCCAGGTCAGGATGTGACTTCATTGTAAGTCAAGAAGTGTCTGTATATAAAATCTTCCTTTGGTTCTGTTTATTTGGAGAACACTGACTAGTATACATTTTGGCAGAAAGAGTGATTTTAAAGGAACATAACCTTAAGAGTGAGTTTTATGAATTAGTTCTAGGTTTTCTGTAATTAACTCTGTAATTTGATTATATATAAAGACATTAATGACTCTCTTTTATTTTATTTTATTGTGGTACTGGGGATGGAAACCAGGGACATTCTACTTCTGAGTGACACCCCCAGCCCTATTTTTTATTCTTTATTTTGAAAAAGGGCCTCACTAAGTAGCTGAGGCTGTGTGCAAACTGTGATCCTCCTGTCTCAGCCTCTTAAATGCTGGGATTACAAGTGTGCACCACCATGCCCAGCTTTAAAGACTCTATGTTTTTTTGTGGTACTGGGGTTCCTGGAAGCCCTTCTACCTCCGGGTTACACTCCCAGACCTAATTTTTATATTTTTTTATTTGGAAACAGGGTCTCCTAAGCCAGCGCACGTGGCTGGCTTTGAACCTGCGTGATCCTCCTGTCTCCGCCTCCCAAGCGCGGGGATGACAAGCATGTGCCACCATGCCCAGCCTAAAGACTCTATTTTTGATAGTAAAGAAAGTATTGGTTGTTTATAGAATGATCCAGTAATAGTGATATGCAATCTGTCACCCCTTGATACTCCTAACCAAACATTTCAAAGAGGCGATGAGCTGAATAACTATGTCCATGATACTTTCCAACATTTTTTTTCTCAAACTAAAAAATATAATAAGATTGGCTAGGTGCTCCTAATGTCAGCTGGGCCAAGTGGCAAAAGAAAAAGATAAGCTCAGGAACTCAAATTCCCAGCTCAAAGGGCAAATTAATGACCTAACAACTTTTATTTTGGCCTTGAAAGACAACTTATCTTCTATGGCTAAGTGGCTGAGATTGCTGAAAACCAAACCCAGGATCTCATGCTGCAAGTGACTAACATACACTGTGAACTGAATTCCCAGCTTTTCTCAGTGTCAGCTGCTAGGGGAAAAAAAAGGATCTTGAAAGTTGAAATGGGATTGATGGGGAAGTAATGGGATCGTAAAAGTTAAAAATAAAATTTGTGAGAACAGCCTAATAAAGCTGAAAACATCGAGTCCCTAAATTTTGATGGACTTTTTCGTTAGCAGAAGTAGCCTCGCTAGCCCCATTATGATGCTTTCCAGCCCAGGCCAAGGGGATTAACATTGCGTTACCTGAAGAACGCTTTAAGGGCCACGTATGAGGCAGGAGCCGTGCACAACAGCCCCACCTCGCCACACTTCTGTTTCTAAGGCTCTAACTAGAATCAGGTCCCAGTGGGTCCCTAAAGGTAAGATACAAAATATGATCCATGAGAAGGTATGTCCCATTCTAAAATAAACTATGGTGTTTCTTAATTTATACAGACAAAAATATGGATGATATATATGAAAGTGGATATGAAGGGTGTAGGATAATGGAGAAATGAACAATGAAGTTGTGTTGGGGTGAATTTATTGGTATGGGACTACTGCGTGTGACTCTGTGTTTAATATTTCAGCTCAGGGGCTTAGAAGGGGGTCTAACAGTCTGCCTGGCTGTTTAAATGAAATGTAGACCAAAGGGTGGCCAGAATGGCTGTGAGAATACCACACCTGCCTCACTAGACTATGGCGGAAGCCGCTCATTGATAAGCTTAGGGGGTTGGCAGGGAAGGATGCACTCGTCATCTAAGGCCTTCTCACGCCCCAGGAAGCTGCACAGGGCACACCTTTTGCCAGGACTGTGAGCAACAAGCTTGTGAGGGAGCCCCAGAAATCCTTGAAGCGCTCTGGGGTTGAATGCTCTTCCCTGCGTGCCAGACCTTACGGTGGGAACCGTGGTATCTGAATGAGGGCAGCTTAGCAACGGGAGTAATTGGATCCCGGGGTGGCAGAGACCAAGTGATACACTCAGCCATGAGAGGCAAGGTGGCGTGAAAACCATCAGAGGTGGAAGAGCCTGAGCAGCAGCCAGTCTTTCGTCTTTAGACCTGTGGTGTTGATTAGTGGATGATCGTGATGTTCCTCAAAGTGAAACCGATGGGAAGCCTGCTAAATCTATGCTTCATCCGCATTGACATTAAAGTTTTAAATTAAGTAAACAAAAGTATAATCTGTGTCTCAAGAACAGAGAGTCAAGCTTCAGTCGGCTCCCAGACTTGAGCCAGTCTTCAGACCTGGAACCTCTTAAGGGAAGCAAGATATACTGTTTGGTACTCTGCAAAAAATTTATAATGCTCTTTTCTCCCAGTCTTTTCCAAGAGACTGATAGCCTTTTACCAGCATAAGCATGTACTGCAAAAAAAAAATTATAATAATCAGACCCCCCCTTTTTTTTGCAGTACTAGGAATTGAGCCTAGGGGTATTCTACCTCTGAGCTACATCCCCAGCCCTATTTTTATTTATTTATTTTTGCAGTACCGGGGATGGAACCCAGGGGCATTGTACCTCCGAGACACACCCACAGCCATATTTTTTAGTCTTTTTATTTTTAAAACAGGGTCTCACTGAGTTGCAAAGGGCCTTGCTAAGCAGCTGGGGCTGTCTGCGAAACGCGATCCTCCAGTCTCTGCCTCCTGAATGTTGGGATTATAAGTGTGCGCCACCACGTCCAGACAATAATAAGAACTTTTGTGAATTAATGGACACTGGCTCTAAGCTAATACCACTAATTACAGGAGAACCCAAATGTCACTGTGGCCCACTAATCAGAGTAGGGGATCATGAAGATAAGAAGGCCAATGAAAGCTCAACTCAGTCTCACGGTGTACCCAGTAAGTCCCTAGACTCACCCAGGGGTTACTTCTCAGTTCCAGAACACACAATTGGAAAATAGATACTCATAAATGACAGAATTTCTAGGTTTTGTCATAGATTGATCTTCTGATCTATGGGGTGAGGGGTTATGTGGAGGTAAAGGTCAAGTGGAGGTCATTAGAACTTTTTCTAATGACTAGACCACTAGTAAACCAAAAGCAATATTGGGTTCCTGGAGGGATAGAAAATTAGTGCCACTATCAAGGACTTTAAAAATGTGGATATGGTGCTGGTGTAATTTGAATTTTAATCTTTCCTGAGCTAGCCATACGTGGTGTGACGCTCTCTTGCCACGTGGGGCAGTGGAGATGAGACACAGCTCCCAGTCAGCAATGGGAACTTTACAGTGTGTCGCGCTGCTGAGCCGTGAGGCTTAACAGGTTAGGTGTGTGAAATGCAACTTTGACTTAGGATATGCATGATGTGAAGGCTTAGAAGGGGACAGCTGAAACACTACAAAACTCTTCTGGGCTGAAGGACAGTGTTGAAAGTAAATCCTTCCAGTCAAGTATCTAAACAGCGCGTCGGGTTGTGCACTTTGCTCAGAAGGAAGAATGGCCAGACACGCACATATACTGATTTGTGCCCCGTAGCCAATGGATTTGGTCATGGACTTGGGAGAACATGACTGGAAGATTACTGACAAGAAAGAAGTATGTGGACAGACTTCTCTGTGTAGGTGAAAAACACATGTTAATGCCACCAGAGGGTGATCCTAGCAGAGGAGGATTTTGATAATCAAGTGTGTATGATGCCCCGTTCTATGGATACCATGACCCAATTGGCTCATAAAAGAAGTGACCATCGTGGCAGGGGTGGAGGTTATGCATGAACATGGACTTCTGGTCACCGAGGCAAACATGGCGAGGGCCACTGTCAAGTGCCCAGTCTGTCAGCAGCAGAGAACAACACTGAGACCCAATGTGACGCCATTCCCTGGGGTCACCAGCCAGCAACCTGGTGGCAGGCTGATTACATTGAACTATTTCCATCATGAGAGGAAAATAGAATTTTGTTCTTACTGGAATAGGCTGATATAAACTGCCTTCTCTTCCTGCAATGCTTCTGCTTAAACTACCATCCACAGACTCACAGAATGCCTAATCCAGCATCCTGAGATTCTGCATGGCATTGTGTCTGCTCAAGGAATCCACTCCCCAGCAAATGAGTGTGGCAATGGGTCCTGATCGTGAAGACCACTGGCCTTCCCATGCTCCCCACCATCCTGAAGCAGCTGACTTGGTACAATAGTAGAATGGCCACTTGAAAACAGAGTTACTAACTTTTAGGGCTAGAACACAGTTCTCCAGCAGGCTATGTCTGCCCTAACTCAGTGTCTCCTATGGTGTGGCTTTCCTAGAGCCAATAGTCACAGGTTGCACTATCTTCCTCTAGCAAAACATTTCTGCCCTATAGTCTCCTGGCCTAGGAGGAATGCCTTCATCCAGAGACAAACCACTGATTCCACTCAACTGAAAGTGAAGACTGCCAGCTTTCTTTGCGGCTGCTAACATCTCTGAATCCAGAGGCAAAGGAGTGACTGTGTGCTAGGGTAACTGATCTGGACTTCTACTCCATACAGGAGGTCGGGAAGAGCAGGTCTGGGATTCGGGAGAGTCCCTGCACAGCATCTTTTAGTATTGCCAAGCCTGTGACTACAGTCAATGAAAAATTAGAACAACCAAATCCAGGTAGGGCTAAAAATGGCCTAGACCTTTCAGGAATGAAGGTGTAGGTCATCCTACCAGGTAGAGATCTACTCCAACTCAGGTCCTTGCTGAAGGCCAGGGGAAGCTAGAATAGGTAGTGAATAAAGGTAGTTACAAGTATCAGCCGTATCCCTGTGCCCAGCTGCAGGAATCAGGACTGTACTTGATGTCTTTCCTCCTTATTTGGTTATGAATACATTTGTGTGTGAACACCTGTATCCGGTATTTGTTTTTTCTTTCCTCTCTTATACTCTTATCATGGAACATGGGATGCACTGGCTATATATCAGAGTATTTAAATATTTCTAACTGTGCATGATAACATTCAAGTCACGGGCTATCAAGGAGAAGAGTAAGCCTCATGCAAGAACACCGTATCCTTTTCCAGGGAAAGAGTTAGTGTGTTTTTGGTCATGTGCATATGGGTACCAAGTTGACAAGGACTGATGTGATAACTTATGTGTCAACTTGGAAGATGTTTTGAGATGGGACCAATGTAGTGGCCTCTGGGTTAAGCAGATTGCCCCTCACAGGCGGGCAGGTGTCATTTAATCAGTTGAAAGCTTCAATAAGCAAAAGATTGACATCTGGACATCTTGAGGAAAAGAAAACTCCTCCACTACCTTCGAACCTCATCTGGACCACTGGCTCTCTCAGGTCTTCAGCCTGTGGGGCCACACTGTAGATGTGAGCATCCCGAACTGGTGAATCAACCCAACTTCTCCTTCTCCCTGCCTCCTTCTTTTCTTTCTCTCTTTCTTTCCTTTTTCTCTCCCCTTTCTTCTCTTTCCCCATTCATATTCTCTCTCTCCCTCCCTCCTTTCTTATTACTATCATTTGTATTTCTCTTGAGAACCCTGACTAATACCGTCTGTTACTGTGGTAAATTGGATTCTCTGTATTTCAAGTGTTGAATCATCTTTATCTCAGGAAACAGTCCATTAGATTATGATGTATTATTCTTCCATATATACTGCTGTATCCAATTTGCTGCTATTGTATCGAGGATTTATGGGTCTGTATTCATGAAGGTATTGGTCTGTGGTTTGCTTTTCTCAAATTTGCCTTAGTCTGGTTTTCATATGAGAGTTACATTTGCCTCCTAAATTGAGTTTGGAAGTATTCTCTCCTCTTCTACTTTCTGGAAGATTTTGTGAAGAATTGCTCTTATTTTTTCCTTTCAATGATTGGCCAAATTTACCAGTGAAATCATCTAGATTAAAAAAAATGGTGGGGGATGAGTACTGGTGATTGAATGAACCCAGGGACATTCTACCTCCAAGCTATTTCCCTGGCCCTTTTTATATTTTTATTTTTTGTTTCATAACTGGGTCTTACTAGGTTGTTGAGAATTGGGCTAAGTTGCCAAGGCTTGTCTCAAACCTGTGATTCTCCTGTCTCAGTCTCTCAGATACTGGGATTACAGGCATCAGTCCCTGTGCCTGGCTTTTAGAAGTTTTATTAAAACTATCCATTCAAAATTTAAAAACTACATATGACTATTATATAGTCTATTTCTTCTTGGTTTACTTTTGGTAGCACGTGACTTTTAAGGAAACACCCCATTTAATACAGATTGTTGAATGTATGTGCTGTTCATAATATCTCTTAACATCCTTCTGATTTTTGTTTTTGTTGTTCTGTTTTTGTGGTACTTGGGATGGAACCCAGTGGTCCTCTACTATACTCCCAGCCCTATTTTATTTACTTTTTATTTGGAAACAGAATCAAGCTAATTTGTAGACAGTCTCACTAAGTTTCTATGGCCAGCCTCAAACTTGTGATCCTTCTGTCTCAGCCTCCCAAGTACTGGAATTACAGGCAGAAGCCACCACCACCTTCTGATATTTTTAAAGCCCTTCTTGCTGGGCTTAGTGGTGCACACCTGTAATCCCAGCAACTGGGTAGGCTAAGGCAGGATGATCAAAAATCTGAAGCTGGCCTTGGCAACTTTAGTGAGATGCTGTCTCAAACAAAAAGCAAAGCTGGGCGTTGTGGCACAGGCCACACTTGGGAAGCTGAGACAGGAGGATTGCAGGTTCAAGTCCAGCCTCAGCAACTTAGCAAAACCTTATTTCAAAATAAAAAATCATAAAAGGTACAGGGGTATTCTTGGAGGAAGAAGGTTCCTCCTGGGTTCTGTCTCAAGTATCACAATCAGTCAACCAGTGCATTTCCTTTTCCACCCTGATGTTGGTAATATAGTTCTTGCAACTATTTGTTTTATTTTTGTCAATCTGGCTACAGGTTTATCAATTTTATTGGCTTTCTCAAAGAACCATATTTGGTTCCATTGTTTTTATATACTGTTCATGTTTTAAATTTTATTGATTCCTCACTCATTTTTCTTATTTTTTACTTCTCTAGCTTTGTACTTATTTTGCTGTTTTTTCTAGTTACTTGATGTATAAGTTTTAAGTATTAACATAAGATCATCCCTCTTTCTTATAAGTATTTAAAACTTTAAATTTCTCTGAAAACACTGTGAGCTTCAGTTCACAATTTTTATATGCTGATTTTTCATTTTTATTCACTTCCAAATATTTTCTAATTTCCCTGGAGACTTCTCTTTTTGCCCACGGACTACTCAGAAGTGTCATTTAATTTTTTCACATATCTGGGGATTTTTCTAATATTTTTCTGATACTGATTTCTAGTTTAACTTCCTTATGGTTATAGGCCCAAGCGTGAATATTTTAAATTCTTTTAAGTTTGGGGAGATTTCTTTAGAAACATTTCGAATGTGGCCTTACTTTTGAACGTCCCATGTGTACTTACGAGGACGAGCATTCTCTTCTCCTTGGGAACAGAGCTGCACACACGTCAATCAGGTTAAGTCAGCTGATGCGGCTCTTCGTGTCTTCTATATACTTGCTGATTTTCTGTCCGTATGTTTATTATTACTGAGAGAAAAGTACTTAAGTCTGCAACTGTAACTGTAGATTTGTTTATTTATCGTTCCAGATCTGTCTGGTTTTACTTTATGTATTTTGAAGCACTATTGTTAGGAACATGTGTATTTAAGACTGTTATGGCTTCTTTCTGCCATAACATTTAAAAATAATTTAAGTATGGAATAAAGTGAACCTTCAACTAAAAAGACAGCACAAAGGATGATCCTTCTTTAAGGAACAGCTTCGTTTTAAGTGTATACTCACAATTTCTTCATTTTCAAAGAAAAGGGGCTCTTGGCATCATGTTATATTATAGACTGTCATGACTAAATTGTGATCAACTGGTTTCTTCTTTTTCTAAATGGCTCCCTTTGTTGTACCCGTTAAGCACAGGCCCTCGTTTTGGTTGATGCAATTCCTAAAAATCAAGAGTAAGGTTTCCCCGCCTGTCGGGCCCCAAAGCCACAGTCAAAAGCAGTCAGTTAGCCGGGCGTGGAGGCGCACGCTCGTAATCCCAGCATTCAGGAGGCTGAGACAGGAGGGTCGTAGTTTGCAGCCAGTCTCAGCTACCTACTGAAGCCCTCTGCAACTTTGTGAGACCCTGTGTCAAAATAAAGAATACAAAAACAGGGCAGGGGGGTGTAGCTTGGAGGTCCACTGGCCCTGGGCTCCATCCCTAGACACCCCCCACACAAAAGAAGTAGTCATCTGTCCCTCTCCCTGTGCCATCCTCCGTATGCCTTCCTGAGCATTGACTTCTAAAAGATACCCTCCCCCACGGAAGGACTAAAACTATAGGTCTTAAAACTAAGTGCAATGCCTCTGCTTTTCCCTGTGGCCTGGCCGCCAGTTCTAATATAAGCCTTGGATGCATGTGGACTATTTCTGTGCGGGCAGGGATGGTGGGAGAGCAGTCTGCTCCTGCATCAGGCTTGGAAGTTACAGGTGGAAGAAGAGATGGAGGCAGCTCTCTTCAGTAGAAGATTTTTTTTTTTTTTTCGTACTGGAGTGGAACCTAGGGGCACTCTACCTCCAAGCCATACCTCCAGGCCTACTTTTATTTGAAAACAGGGTCTCATAAGGGTGATAAGAGTCTCACTACTTGCTGAGGCTATCCTCAAACAAGCAATCCTCCTGTCTCGCCCTCCCAAGTACTGCCTGGGATTAGGAGCATGCGGCAGGATGTTCCTAAGCATCGACAGGGTCTGGCTGAAGCACAACACACCCGCCATTTTAAATTTCTGCCAATTCCCCAGAGGTAGTTACCTAAGGGAGGTGCTGCTTGGGGAAGAGGATTTGAGGCCTGACGTGTTGACCCTAGAGCGATTCCCTCCTGTTCTGGTCTACTGGACCTTCTCATTTATTTAAAAAAAATTGTCAGCCTCAAGAGCAGGAGGCCAGAGCTGTCATCCACGTCTCCCTACACACTGAACATCTGCTTAAGAGCCACTCCAATTAAGAGGGAGGCCAACTCCCGGGGGCTGTTTACTGGGTCCCCCGTGGACCGTGAAGTGAGCACTTGATACTTGGCCAGGGAGCATGAACGCACTTCAGCTCACAGTTGCGCGTTAACAGGTCCCTGTGTGTTTACGACTCGCGTTCCTGGTTGGTCGGGCCTGAGTTTAAGTCACTGACAGGAAGTAAAGCGTTCCAGCCTGTTATCCCCAGTTCATCCAGAGCCGGAGGATGGAAACTTAGACTACACTCCCCAGGTTGGCTTCTCGTCTCTATAAATAAACATAATGTCTTTATTCATAAAGCACCCACAGCCTCCAAATAGCTGGAGCCGGAATCCAGGTCCCAAATAAACACCCGATGCGGCGGAAGCAGCCCTCTCCCCCGGGAGGCGCCTAGTGACCCCTGGGTGTCTTAGCTTCTGGTGACCCAGGGTGGACAGACACGTCCCCTGACCACATCACTGGGCCACAGGAAGCTACCAGCTCACAACTCCTTGGGCGCATGTAATTAGCCCGAGGGAAGTCGTAGCACAGTTCTTAAGGTCTGCTTTGGGAGTCGCTGCGGAGAAAGGGCCCTAAATGGCTCAATTAGACCGAAGGATGTGAACTACCTAATGAAGTCAATAGGCCTTTGTGTGGTAGGAAAAGAGAGCGAGGGCGAGGGCAGGAGGTCGGCCTCCAGAGCTGCTCCTTTCTTGCTTCAGGGCCTGCTGGGGTGTCAGTGAGCTTCCAGCCCCACTGCGGAGGGACAGCCATGCACCCCAGCAGACTGTCCCCAAGAGTCATGCTGGGGCCTCTGTGAGGCCCAAGCCATACCTGCTGACACGGTCCAGCCTGCCAGAAACTGGCTTTCTGTTCCTGGGTAGCTACATACATGGTACTGACTTCAAAGACTGCATCCCCCCTTCATTTTGTTTTGTTTTCTGCTTGTCAGATCCAGGGCATTGCTTGTTCTGCCTTATTTGGGTGTCCTGGGAAGTGCTGCGACCTATTTGTAGGGATAAACACAAAACAGACCAGGCAGGAGACATTCCAGGACACCTGCGGCTGCTTAACTTGCACGGTGACTAAGGGGAAGTGGTTTGAACCTGCTGCCTTTGATGTTGGTGCAAGGAGCCTGGGCAGAGGGGCCAGGCACGCCAGGCCTTCTCTGCAGGCCCAGCCTCCTTCTGAGCAGAGCCGGGGAGGCTGGGAAGGCACCTGGGACTCCTGCGCTGTCTGGCACTGTCCTGGGCAGGCAGCTACCAGGTGGGGACAGTGCTCGATTGTCTTGCTGAAAACAAGCCTGTGGGATTGTGTGTCATGGGGAAGGGTCAGCGTCTGATCTCCATCCACGGTGACCGGGGCACCTGGAGCCCTGTCAGAGCCCTGTCCCAAGTTTCCAGCTGAATGGCCCAACAATGTTTACATCCCCACAGCCCGGGGGCCGGTACTCGCACAGCCTGGGCACCTGATTGTGGAGAGAGCCCCGGCTTCTGCTACTAGACCCCAGGCTGCGGGGCCCTGCTTGTCCCAGGCAAGCTCTGTACAGGCATGCGCAACGGACACCAGAGCACACAAGGGGCTTTGGACACATACAAGGCACACTTGCCACGCACGCTGGGCTCCTGCACACGTGCTTCCCTGGAAGACGCTTGTATAGCTGGAAAGAGTGACCATAGGAAAGATGGCGATATTTCAAAGCAACTGGAAGATTCTGCAGGTTCGCAACACGCAGAGAGGTCAGTGCTGGCGGAGCTGGACATCCCACTGTTGTGCTTTGATCCGTACACATGCACATCACGTGCGTACTCAGTTATCATCAGCACCCCATAACGATGTACAAAGATTATGGGCCAACTGATTGTTTCTGGAGGTGCCAGGGATCAAATCCAGGGCCTCAGACAGGCGAGGCAAGTACTCTGCCACTGAGCTACCCTCCCGTCCCTGCAAAAATGCTTTACAGAGAAAACAAAATCCAGAACATCACGCTCACAACATTGCACCAACGTTTCCCACAGGACTGACGTCGTCCAGCTCCAAAGGCTGGGAATCCTTTGTTTGCTGAGAATATTCTGGAGTTTTTAAGCAGTCACAGAGCCCAAATACAACATCTGAAATGCGTGCACCAAACCAGAAACCACTCGGCCTGGTGGGTAGCAATTATGTCCTCTCTGTACCCAGAAATCTTGGTTTGGGGGCATCGCCTGAGGGACTCAACAACACTTGCCCCCACCCCGCCCCGCCTCTGGGGACCACAGTTGACGTTGCCAAATTAACTCTGAATCCTAACAGATGCTTGGGTCGTATAGCTGTTGTTCCTGGAGCCCGGACAGCCACTGGCTTCTTTTTATTTTTCTCCACAAACCCCAGGTTTTGATCCGTAGCTGATCCGTTGCTCTTAACTCTCAGTTCACTTTATGCTGTGCGGGCCCCTCCGGGCTGCGTCTCTCTCCTCGGCCCACCCAGGCCTGCCCCAGCTGGCCAGATGGATGGAAGGCAGCCCAGGCCCAGGCCCTGGCCAGCGCTGAAGCCCGGAGCTCCTCCCTGCCTCCTGCCAGGCTCCAGTCTTGCTCTCCTCTCATCCTCTTGGCTCTTTTCAGGTATGATAATGAGACGGGTCATTCCCAACACCCGACCCCTTTTTTATGGTACTGAGGATCGAACCCAGGGACATTTGACCTCCAAGCTGTACCCCCAGCCCTTTTTATTTTGGATGTTTTTGAAGCAGGGTCTCGCTAAGTTGCTGAAACTGGCCTGGAACCTGCAACCCTCCTCCCTATGCCTCCTGAGTACTGGGAAATCAGGCATGAAGCCCCGAACCGGCTCCTGTTTTGACCTTCGATGAGTACTAGGCTTGGCTTTGCTCTCAGCCGCTCCCCGGCATCATTCTCTCTGGCTGTACCCGGTCCCATAGCTCCCTTTCTTCCACGACACTCCCTCCTTCTGGTCCCTAGGATGCCTGCCTGGAATGACCGACCCTTCCTTTTGGCATGAAGCCTGCATACCTTCTCCGGCGCCATGCTTGCTTGGCTTTAGTACAGCAAGTGAGCCACAAGTTCGGGGCCAGGCAGAGCTGCTCAAGATCTGAGAGCACCAGGGATCATAGGTGTCCAAGCCCCATCTCGGGGACTGAGGTGGTGGTGGACCTACTAAGTGCACCTCCCCCTCTGAAAGCGTTGACATCTACCTCCGCCGCTGCAGCAATGCAGGTGCGACCTGCTATCGACTTTAGCAGATAGTAGGTGGCCGCACGGCGGATTCCACGGCCAGCATTCCTCTCGTTTCGGAGCCCGCGACCTGCCGGCATCCTGTTCTTGTCCTTGAGTGGCAGTAGCTCATGTGTCCCCCAAGGCAGTGGAGGAAGCCCTCGGCTTTCTCTTCTCTATGGAAAACATCTAAACCATTCCACTTCTGGGTTCCCGCTTCCCTGCTCGTCCATGGTGCCCCTGCTTTCCACCTGTCAGTCCTACGCTGCAGACGGCCGCGGTATGAAGGGAATTTACACGGGAATGTGGTGCAGAAAAGGCTTGCCCACCGCTATCTCCCCTCCGTCCCTCCCTCCGAGTCCAGCCCCTCCAAGCTCCCTAGAAGCTTAAACCGTGCTTGTACCTTGCCTTCTAGTAAGCTCACCTTCTGCCCCTCAGCTGCCTCCTTCCCACGAGTGTTTTTGCATCCAGGTCTGTTCCTTTTAAAACAAAACCCTCGGCCGGGCGTGGTGGCGCACGCTTGTAATCCCCGCGCTTGGGAGGCGGAGACAGGAGGATCGCCTGGCTTAAGAGACCCTGCTTCCAAATAAAAAGTATAAAATAGGTCTGGGAGTGTAGCCTGGAAGTAGAAGAGCTTCCAGGAACCCCAGTACCATCAATCAATCAATCAATCAATCAATAAATAAAATAAAACAAAAGCCTCCAAGTTAGACTACAGCACTACCGTAACACAGCAGTGTGGTCGTGGCACAAAAACAGACACTTAGACCAGTGGAATAGAGTAGAAGATAGAGATCATTTTCACACTGATAGCCAGTTGATTTTCTGCAAAGAAGCCAAAAACAAATGCTGGAGAAAAGACAGTCTACTGAACAAGTGGTGCTGGGAAAATGGGATATCCACAGGTAGAAGAATGAATTTAGACCTGTCTCTCACCCTGCACGAAAGCCAACTCAGGATGGCGTCAAGAACTAGAAATTAAACCAGAAACTTGGCAATTACTAGAAGAAAACCTAGGACCAACTCTCCAACACGTATGCTTGTCTCACATAGAATCTCACTTTGATGTATACTTACAATGTACCAATAAAAGTATGCTAAAAAAACCAACACAAGAACTCAAAACCTAAAGCCCACCCACTCCTGGACTTCCTTCTAGCCTGTCCCTCTTTCCTTAACAGCAGTCATCTGGAATGCCTTGTTTCGTGACGCCTCTTCCTCAGACCCTGAGATGCTGTGTCTGTCAAACGCATGTCCCTATCGACTCTGAACTACGTTATGATATGAGACTACCATGCACCAAAAAGAAGTATAAAGAATCCCCAGGACCAAAACAAGAAAACTGCGATGCTCTGGTAAATATTCAAGCCTGTATCTGAGCTCTCAGTCCCACACCGGCACTCGGGCTGTGAGTCCATCCACAGTACTGATTACTCCGGCTTTGCTAACTGGCTGCGTGGCTGGGTGGACAAAGTGTTTTCCCACGATAGTGCTTAACATTTATCTAGCTATTCAAAGTCTCTTGTTTTACATGAATTTTATTTTCTGATACTGACCATTGAACCCAGAGGCATTCTACCAGTGAGCTATACCCCTAACCCTTTATATTTCGAGACAAGGTCTCCCTAAGTTATCACATGCTGGCCTCAAACATGCAATCCTCCTGTCTCATCCTCCCAAGTACTGAAATTACAGGCATGCACCTCCACACCCTACTTTATATGAATTTTAGAATCAGTTTCTCAAGATAAATAAAAAATTTAAATTATTTTCATTAGAACTACACTTAGTGTACTCCTTTATTTGAGGAAAGGTTGAGTAGAATCTGCAAGGCAGAGTTTTTCTGAACATGAAAAATGAATACACATTTATCTCCCTCCTTCTCTTCCCTTCCCTTCTCTTCCCTTCCTTTCCCTTCCCTCCTCTCCTCCTCCTCCTCCTCCTCTTCCTCCTCCTCCTACTCCTCTTCCTCCTCCTCCTCCTCCTCCTCCTCCTCCTCCTCCTCCTCCTCCTCCTCCTCCTCCTCCTCCTCCTCCTCTTCTTCTTCTTCTTCTTCTTCTTCTTCTTCTTCTTCTTCTTCTTCTTCTTCCCCCCCCCTCTCTCCCTCTCTCTCTCCAGCATTAAAAATGAATACACATAGCGGAGTATGGTGGCACGCTTGTAATCCCAGTGCTTGGGAGGCAGAGACAGGAGGACCGTGTAGGTTTGAAGCCAGCCTTGCTGGCTTAAAGAACCTGTTTTCAATATAAAATAGGTCTGGGAGTGTAGCCTGGAAGTAGAAGGGTTTCCAGGAACCCCAGTACCACCAAAAAAAAAAAAAATGAATACACATTTCCATTCCTCCCTCTATCCTCTTTCTCCTCCTCCTTCTTCTCTCTCCTCCTCCTCCTCCTCCTCCTTCTTCCTCTCCCCCTCTCCCTCCCCCCTCCTCCTCCTCTTCTTCTTCCTCTCCCTCTCCCCTCCTCCTCCTCCTTCTTCCTCCTCCTTCTTCCTCTCTCTTTCTCTCTCTCTCTCCCTCTCTCCCTCTCTCTTCTCTTCTCTTCTCTTCTCTTCTCTTCTCTTCTCTTCTCTTCTCTCTCTCCCTCTCTCTTCTCTTCTCTCTTCTCTCTTCTCTCTTCTCCTCTCCTCTCCTCTCCTCTCCTCTCCTCTCCTCTCCTCTCCTCTCCTCTCTTCTCTTCTCTCTCTCTCTCTCTCTCCCTCCCTCTCTGCCAGGGATCAAACCCAAGGCCTCATCAATGCTACACAAGTGCTCTAACACCGCACTACAATCTCAGCTCTGTCTCTCTCCTTTATATTTTTCAGTGTGTTATAATCATCTCCTTAGGGTTTATATACTTCTGTTAAGTGTGTGTGTGAGTGTGTGTGTGTGTGTGTGTGTGTGTGCTCTCCAATGGGGACATTTTAAGTTTCATACTTCTAGCACTTAAAGATGCATTATTAATTTTACAGCTTTATTTTGTATCCATGCATCCTTCTTCCCTATCTTCCTAGTTCTCTATTCCACCCACTCATTGTCTTTCCTTCTTTTTTAAGATGATAATATATAGCTACAATCTACCTTGCTATTTTTTTTTTTGTACTGAGTATTGAAACTGGGGGCATTTTTACCTCTGAGCTATATCCCTAGACCTTTAAAAAATTTTAGATTTCTATAATTTCTTTATTTTGGTGGTGGTACTGGGGTTCCTGGGAGCCCTTCTACCTCTGGGCTACACTCCCAGACCTATTTTTATACTTTTTAAAAATTTGCCTCCTGTCTCTGCCTCCCAAGCGTGGGGATTACAAGCGTGCGCCACCACGCCCAGCTAATTGCTACTGCTTTATACAATTTTCCATTACTATGTGAATTTTGATGAGTTAGAGCCTATATTTCCTTGCTTTGTCAAAAATTTTGACATAGAGTTTTTTTTTATGAAATCCTTCTTGATTGAAGTTTTTACTTTGGTAGTTGTAGTTATCTCTATTTTCCAGATTTAGTTTTTAAAATCTTTTTGAATTGATTAGTCCTATTAGAGGATTTCTAAAAAATTATTAGTCTTTACAGAGAATCATGGGTTTTATGAATCATCTCTAGTATCTACCCTCCCCTAATTTTCTGCGTCTCATTAATTTCTTATTACTTTTCTATGCTCCTTTTTCAGTCTTTATTTTCTGATAAGTGTATTAAAGCTATATCCCATCCTATACATATTATTTATGAATTACATCTCTGCTTTGTTTTAATGTGGCATGGTGGATCATACCCAGGGCCCTGCATATGCTGGGCCAACACCTTATCACTGAGCTACAACCCTCGCTCATGATTTCTGTCTAATCCACAAATTACTTAAAAGTGTGTGGGTTTTTTTTTTTTTTTAGTTTTCTAACGTGGAATGTTTTTAGTTAGCTGTATTTTGTATTCCTAATGTTATTGTATCATGAAGAGAGAATGTAGTCGGTATGATGTTGGTTATTTGGAATTTGTAGGGACTTTTTGTGGCCAAATGTGTGACCAATTCTCATAACTCTTCTATGTGGTTTTTGTTTGTGAGATGCAAAGCTAAATCACGCTTGGGATTGTATTATTCAATCTTCTATCTCCTTCCTTTTTTTCTCATTGCTGCTTCAGTTTCTGAAATCTGTGAATATCTACCGTAATGCCCATTTGTTTATTTCCCCTAATGTTATATCATTCATCTTGTCAATATTAAATGTACCTTTAGGTCTCTGGATGGTTTTACTCTCATTTTTACTTAGTATAACACTAATCTCACTATTCTAGGTTTTATTTTGCCTATCCTGCTTATTTTTATTAGAATGTTTATCATTCTTAAGTTTGAGGACTACTTTAGGTATCCTGGGTACTAGTGTTTTGTCAGATACATATTTTGTGACTATTCTGCTCTGTGGCTCATATTACTTAGAGTATATTCTTTGTTCTTTGTTTTTTTTTTTCAGGGGGTCCTTTTCTGTCTTTTTGGAATCGGGGCTAGAACCCAGAGCACTGCACCCACAAAGCAAGTGTTTTGCTGCCGAGCTATATCCCAGCCCCCCTTAAAGTATATTCTGATTAGCAAATTTTAGTTGAGGAAGTTTATCAGTTTTTTTTCTTTTGCTTTTTCTGTTTGTCTAAGAAATCTTTGTTTACCCTTGAGTCATAAAGATATTCTATTTTCCTCTAAAAAAAATGCATAGTCTACTTCAAATTGATTTTGTATGTAAGATATATGAGAAAGGTTATTTTTTCCTAAATAGATATTTTCAACAAAAGTCACTACAGAATTCAAATAAAGCAGGAGGCTCTATTCAAAAATCAAAAATAGAAGGGAGCAAAGATAAAGGAGAGAAGAAAGGAGAGAAGGAGGAAGGGAGAGAGAGAAGGAAGGAGAGGAAGGGAAAAGAGAGGAGGGAGGGAAGGAGAAGAGAATTTGCAAACCGGGGCATCTCAGCCAGTGGAACAAAAGGTGTGCTCTGAGGAAGGAAGGGAGGGTCTGGCACACGTAGAGGTGGTTTCCATTCCAGCCCACTTATGCAAATGAGGCATGCAAATATGCCCATTCCTCAACTGTTAGCTTTATGTAAATGAGGAATGCAATGGTATCTATTTCTGATTGACTGATAGTTACAGATTAAGGTAGGCTATATTTCATTGGTTGTAGATGGGCGGCAAAATACGATCTTTCTGGATGTTTATCTTGGCAGTCCACAGAGGAACAGGCCTCAGCAAGGGACTCAAAGCCTAGCTAGTGGTTCATCCAGGAACCCCACAATCAGCAACTGGCTATCAGGATGCATTCTGAATTGTAGGCTCAGTCAGCCCCGGGACCTTTCTTAAAGATTCAGATTTTCTCAAAGTTCCTAACTTACAGTTATTTTAGCATCATTTGTTGAAAAGATTTTCTTTTCCCATTAGATTGCCTTGGCATGTTTGTCAAAACTCTATCGGATAAATGTGCGTCTGTTTTAAAGTCTCCGTTCTGTTCCACTCATCTGTCAGCGGAGACTCAAGCAAATGACACACGATCTTGATTACTACAGCTTTAAAAGAAGTCTTGAGACCAGGTGAAGCCCCACAACTTTGTTCTTTCTAAAGATTTCACAGGCCATTTTAGCTATATGACATTTCCACGTTTCCATGTGTGGGGCATTTGGGAATTAGCTTGTCGATGTGCTCAAAAGTCAAGGGGAGTTTTCATCGGGATTACACTGGATCCTCAGATCAACCTGAAGAGAACGGGCACCACAGAGATGTGGAGTCTTCTAACCCATGGAAGTGGATGTGACTTCGTTTAGTAAGTCCTTACGTTCTTCTCAGCAATGTACGGATTTCAGTGTGGAAGTCTCGACAATCTTTGGTTAAATTTATTCTCAACTATGTCAGGTTTTCAGATATTATAAGTGAAACTATTCTTTAAGTTTCAATTTCCAATAGTTTGCTGTATTTTTTTTTGCATTACCTTTGCACCTTATAACTTTGCTAATAAACTTACTATTTCTAGTGGTTGGTTTCTAAGTCGATTTAAGATCTGCTAAATAAATGACTGTGTCATCTGCATAATATTTATATTTTTATATCTTGTTCTTGCCATATTAGCATGCCCAGGCTCTCCAGTACAGCAATGGATTAAGTGAGAGTAGGTGTCTTACTTCCTCACACTGGGGGAAAAGCCCTGTTTCCCACCACTGAGTTTGACATTGCCTGAAAGTCTTTTCATAGATGCTGTATCCAATTAAAGAAGATTCTTAACATTGCCTGACACTGAGATTTTTAAAACAAAATGTTTTAAATTTTGTTAAATATTTATTCTGCATTGATTACGATGAATATTTTCTTCTTTTTGGGCGGGATTTGTTAGTATATTGACTTTCTAATGTTAAAGTGAGCTAATTCTAGCAATATTCATTTCATATATTCCTGAATAGTATTTGCTAATATCAGCAATGTTAGCAAATTAGTAATTCTAAATACTATTCCTCTTTTTAGAAATTAGTACCCAATAATAGCAACTATATTACTAGGATAAACCATTACTAATTTTTACACCATTCAATTTGAAATATTTAAACATTTTTGTTGTTACTCTTTGACTCGTATATTACTTAAAAATGTATGATTTGTTGCCCAATATTTGAGGTTTTCCTAGATATTCTAAACGACTTCTGATTTAATTCTATAATGATCCAGACACATTTTTTATGAGTTAAATCATTGTAAATTTATTTTACGTTTGCTTCATGTCAAGCATGTGACCTACCTTGAGGAATGAACTATGTAAAATTAAAAGGAATGCAAATTCCGGTCTTTTAGATTTGCCATCTAAAAAGATCAGTGGGATGAGAGTGGGTGAGGGTGCTAGTCAATTCATCCATATCTTTATGTCTTTACTATTTTTGTCTAGTTTTTCTATCTATTTCTAAGGAAGTCACATTAAAATTTTCAACTTTGAAAGACTTTCTAAATATCTACTTTTTCTTTTATTTTTTAGGCACTGGGGATGGAACCCAAGTCCTCACACATGCTAGGCAGACGCCATACCTACTGAACTACACTGAACTACGTCGGAGCCCCTGAATCTCTTTTCAGTTATATTTTGGATTCAGGTATTTTGAAATCTGTTATGAGATAATGCTCATGTATGATTGTAATATATTGTAACAAATTGATGCTATTTCATGTGTTCTCTTCTTTATCTCCAACAATACTATGTATCTTGTGTTTTCATCTGATATTAACATAGCCATTCCAGTCTTACGCTTCCCAGTTGCATAGTATGTGTGTTTCCATCCATTTACTTTCAAACTGTCTTCATTTATACGTTGTATCTCTTGAAAACAGAATATGGTTAAGTTTTGCTTGCATCCACTATGACATGTATCTTCTTGTTAGAGAATTTGTTTACATTTACTGTTACGGTTGGATCTGGGTCTGACATTTCATTGTTTTGGTTTGTTCCTCTTTTTATTTGTTCTCTCCCCAGCACTACACACAAAAAATATGTCTGGGGGTGTAGCTAGGAGGTAGAATGCCCCTGGGTTCAATCCCCAGTACTGCAAACAAACAAACAAATAAATAAATAACTACATTAATACATAAATACATGAAAACAGGAATGGGGGTGTAGCTCAGAGCTCAGAGGTAGAATGCCTCTGGGACCCGCTTCTAGTTTAAAAAATGAATAACTAGCCGGGCGTGGTGGCACATGCTTGTAATCCCCATGCTTGGGAGGCAGAGACAGGAGGGTCACACAAGTTCGAAGCCAGCCGCGCTGGCTTAAGAGACCCTGTTTCAAGAATAAAAATATAAAAATAGGTCTGGGAGTGTAGCCCGGAGGTAGACGGGTTTCCAGGAACCCCAGTACCACCAAAAAAACACACAAAAAAACCCCCAAAACCTGAAACTGAATAACTAAACACTTATTTTTTTTAAAAAAACCTTTTCTGGAAGCCATCCTGTAGACTCCTCCTGAGAGTCACTGGCCAGAGCTGCACAGAGGCGTTTTACGTGGTCTTAGAATGGAGAGCGGTTGCACTAGTTGCTTTGATTGGGCAAGTTTTCACCTCTTGAGCTATAGTAAGAAGCATCCATCCCTGGGGCATCTGCACAGAATGAGATCCACTGATCTAAAAAGAGGAAATTGGGCGTAGCTGCTGAAGAGGAGATCACACTTGTCTGCTGCACCGCTGATACATATCTTACTTCTCTGACCACAGCTGAGGCCAGTCAGCATATAGAGCCTCCTTTTGAGGAAAATGAAAAGAGATCGCACCTCAGCAGGGCTTCAGTAAACGTGACCAAGGCACCACGGTTTCCATAGCCACCCTGAAAAATCAGATGGCGATGATAGTGGTGATTATCGACAGTCACGGTCCCCAGCTTGGGATGATTTGACTTCAGATTTTTTTTTAACTTTATGATGGTACTTTGAGTTTTGTTCTTTTTCTGGGCCATGAACACGTAATAAGATCCTTTCTTGTGATGCTGGGCAGTAGCAGTGAGTGTAGCCCATCTCTCAATCAGGAAGGGAAAGAAACAGTGTCCCGCGGCATGCTGGGTTGCTGGGCTGTGATGATCCACAGCTTAAGGGCACTAGATACATCTTTTGTTGATGATATTCTCAACTTACTACAGGCTCATCAGGATATAACTCTGTGGCACGTTGAGAAGTGCCTGTATAATCATGACAATTCCTTCTAAATGTAAAAAATAATTAGAGGGAGAATGAGTACTGAAATGGGTATAGTGGTCACTTGAGGCAAACCCCCCTTCTCACACAAGTTTCCTATGGACATTCCTAGTACCAAGCATTTTCAAGCATCTAAGAAACATACGTTGATCTTTTCTGGGCCATAGAACAAAGCTCAACAAATTTAAAGGAATTTAAAACATACAGTGGATATTTCCTTGACCATCATGACGTCAATAACAGAAAAACAAGAAAAATTTCCAAATGTAGAAATTCACACATTTCCAAATAGTTCACAAGACTAAGCAGAAGCTTCAAAGGAAGGAGAAAGGAGCAGAGGAGGGTACTCTGGGCAGGGAGGCCCAGGACCCTGGTGTGACCAGCTCGGGGCTGAAGGTCCTCTCCCGTGTCTTGCCTCTCCGTTTTCTATGGATCACAGATGACCATTCTTCCATCACAAAAGTATCCCACGCTGCATCGCAGCCCACGCTGCGTGAGAAAACTCTCCTCCGAGAAAGGCAGGATAAGGGGGCTGCGCTCCCCAGCCACTCCTCAGTCCCCAAGCCATTCCTGTGCCCTCCTGCACTGACAAGCCCATCTCTTGCATCCTCTGAGATTCTCTATCCTGGAGAGAAAGATGCCAAGCTGCCGTCTGCTCCTGCTGCAGCCCGAACTCTTAAAGCCAGGCACACAGGGAGGCAGAGAGCCCTGGTGGCTATCAAGGGGCTCCCAGTGAAGGCAGAAATTCCTGGCCAAATAGAAATCCCACTGGGCAGGCAAAAGCCATAGGAAATATGGACAGGGAGTGGGGAGTGTTGGGAAAGGCTCAAGTTCTGCAATCGGCCTATCTGGTTCTGGCTTGTCAAGCTAGTCACCTGTCCTTCTGTGAATGGGTGGGCCTGAAACGCAGGCCCATTGCAAGGATGCATGTGGCTCTGCTCTGTGGCCCTTCTTTGAAAGGATCGGTGTGCAGCAGCCATTCACCAAATAGGGCTATATTTCTTCCAGAAAGTTCTCTTTGCCTAAATGACCTTCGACTCCCTTAACTTGGAGTGTGGCTCCCTCTTTAACCTTCCTATCGCTGTGGTAAACTTCTCCACGCCCCTACAGGCAATGCGTAATGCTTGCTGTCAAAATAAATGAATGTATGAGGTGTTACAGTCAGGAGGTCTACAGGAAGAGAGTTCACCATTCAAGGAAGAACCCAGGGCAAAGCCCTGTGACCTCCCTGGAGATGCGTGCACAGGGTGGCCTTCTGGAGCTCTCCCTGCAGTGGCCAGGAGTCTGCTCTAGGCCTGCTGTGCAATACCACGGCATCACTCCCCAGGCTGCGCCTGCTAAGAGATGCGGCTCTGGTTTGAAATGTCCCCCAAAAGATCATGTGTTGGGAACCCCGTTCCCCTAGTCACATGCTAATGGTATTTGGAGACGTGCCTTTGGGAAGCGATTAGCATGAGCCTTTGGGAAGCGATTAGCATGAGCCTTTGGGAAGCGATTAGCATGAGATGAGTTCATGAGGGTGGGCATGTGTATGGAGCACATATACAAAAGCAGCTCCAACCCGACACAGTGGCCCATGTCTGCAAAACCAGTAATTGGAGAGCTGAGACAGGTTCGTAGAGAATCATAGGTTGGTGGCCAACCTCAGCAACTTAGAGAGATTGTTTCAAAGCAAAAGAAAGAAAGAAAGAAAGAAAGAAAGAAAGAAAGAAAGAAAGAAAGAAAGAAAGAAAGAAAGAAAGAAAGAAGGGTTGGGGTTGTAGGTCATAGGTAGAATGTCCCTGGATTCAATCTTCTTTACCAACCAACCAACCAACAAAAAAATGCAAGGAGTGGGGAGATCCACTAATGCCAAAGCGGGGCTCCACTTTCTGATGGGCTCACCACACTTCAAGATGTGCAGTGTGCACACACAGGCACGACACACACACCCAGGGTACTGTGGGCAATACACAGGCATCCGGCACGGGGGCCACAGCCCGGGCAGGAGAGGCCACGCGCACGCACACTGCCTGCTGCCCCGCCGTAACCAGCAGATGCTCTGATAACCCATGCAAGCCCCTAGCAACCTGAGGACTATTAACTGCCCCTGAGACCAGACACCCACAGCTTTGTTTGCCAAGGAGCCTTGTCAATCCGATGCCGGTTGGAGAGAGCATCCTTCAAGGCTGAATGCTGACTCAGCCCACGGGAAAGCCACCAGTGGCTGTACTAGTGCTCCAAGACCACCTGCCAGTCCTGTTGGTGCAGTCAGCTCTTACCCGTTGCCCGCTATGGCTTCGTCTCCTTGCTACCACCAATAACAAGGCTGAATGCCGACTTATCCAGTGGCAAGGCCCCCAGTGGCTGCTGGGCTATTTCTCATTCCCCACGAGGCTAGGTTCTCCCAAGACTCTTCTTCTTAAGTCATCAGTACACTGAATATACGGATCGGAAGTACAAATACCTGGATCTGGAAGCACAAGTACCCTGATCCGGAAGTACAACATCAATATGGTTCCCTGAGGAAAAGAATACCCAACTTACCTTTTGGGTTTTACTAATTTCTACCCCCCTCTGGGTCTCCCCGCTCTCCAAAAATATGTGAAGTATAATAATTGTATGGAATGTTAAGGAATAAAGAACCTGGCTTAGTCAATACTGCAATGAGCATTCTTAAAACGACTAAGGCCGTGTGTTGGCGATTTTGGAGCCCTGATGGCATTAGTGGCTGTAGACAAAGAGGAAGAGAGGTCTGAGCTGGACGCTTGCTCTGTTTCTCCATGGGCTGCCCTCCACTTGTGTCTGAGGCAGCAGGAAGGCTCTCACGGGATGCTGACAACATGCCCTTGGTCTTCTCAGCCCCAGAATCATGAGCCAAATAACCCTCTAGTCTTTATACATTACCCAGTCTCGGGTATTTTGTTATTGCAACAGAAAACAGACTTACACAGATGCCAGCTCAGGACTGGCCACATCATCAGAGCAGAGAAAGGCACAGATAACCCAGAAAACCCATGAAGCACAGACTGAGCAGAACCACAGTGTGGCACTGGCTCGGCTTGCTGCTGCACGGGACTCCATTACCTGTGTGGCAGAGAGGGGACCGGAGATGACTCACAATTCCATCCCCCTGCTAGGAGTTTGTACTCTGGATGTGGGGTTAGGAAAGGAGCTGGAACCAGAATCAGGCCGTGGAGTGAGCTGCATCTCCTTACTAGAAATGGTTTCTTTGACTAAATGGCTCATATCTCGGGGCCATTGTTTGGTCATAGAGCTGTGCCATGTCAAAGGCACACATCGAGGAAGCAAATTGGACCTGAAATCCAGCCCCTGCCCTGCTTGCACCCCGTGGCGGTGGACTACCGCTGCCTCTACCTTCGTGGAGGGGCACCTTCTAAAATCTGCACGAGGCACTGATGAGCTGTGTTTTCCAGGAACATCTGACTGTGGTGAGCAAAGGCGCGATGCATGCAGTGTGCAGCCCCACCTTGGGAATCCCAGGGCTGCTGCAGAGGACGCTGCAGGCGGCCAAGAGATGGCTGGCACGGCCTCCCCGTCCCACCCACCTGCCCTGGCCCCCGTGCCTCCTCTCCCTTCCTCCCTCCCTGCCTCTCATCCCTACCCTGGGGCCTGCTTGGGGCTTGGTGGAGCCTGGCAATGATGCTGCTGGAGATTCTCAGGGGAAAGCAGCAGAGGGAGTTTCCAGAGGTTGGTGGGGAACTGCCAGGGGAGATCCCTAGCAACGAGTCCTCCTTAGCAACAGAGGAGTGCAAAGATGGGGATCAGGCAATGCCAAAAGGATGCAGGGCAGGAGAGAAGATTAACAGCAACCAAGTGGTCTCTTGGCTTCGCACTGCCTACCCTGGGCACACAGAGCATCTCACTTATCAACACACGGGGCTGGTGTAGCGGGTCCCACTTTACATAAGAGTTTGCCGAGGCTCACCAGTGTGATGCCACTGGACCCTAACCATTCAGCTAGCCAACGGAGGGGCCAAGCATCAGACCCTGGCCAGCCTGCTCCCCCATATCAGCCCCTGCCCTTGCGGGCCCCACCCTGCCAGCTCCATCTGCAGTTGTGTGTGGGAGGCTGGACCCCAGGCACTCTCTCAGTCTCGGCTCTTGCATTCCCAAGCGGCTGGCTTCACCCCACCCGGGTGTGTGGGGAAGGCAGCAGGTGTGGTGCTGGGAGGGGCCTGAGTCCGTGTTCAATACACCTGGAGAAGTCTGTTATGACAACAGAAAGGAGACAGGACTTCTACATGGAGAGCAAAACCACAGAAGGGTTTTTATGGAAAACTTATGTTGACAGTCTCAATTGCCAAATGAGGATTTGGCAACAGGATAGAAGGAAGCTTATAGGCAGGCACATACAGCAACACATTCAAATAACCTCAAGAAGAGGCGCCCAGGCTGCAGGGGAACCCCGCTGCAGCCACCTGGTGCCCATGAGGCACTCCCAACAGTTTCTTAGTGCTGGATGCACATCAGGATTCCCTAAGGAAAACCACAAGGAAATAACACACACATACACACAGGTCTACACCCCACTCCTTGATTCTTCTTGGATTGGTTGGGGGAACCGACCCAGGTGATAGCATGTATTTGAATCTCAGGATTCTTCTATGCAGCTAAGATTGAGACTCATGCCCAGTCCAGGTCTGGTCCAGCCCCTTTTCCTGTGAAGCGATCTGCCTAATGGTAGCAGTAGATTCATAATGGCTGCATGAACTCAGGTAGGCCCATCGCCACCCTGGATCTAGACAGGAAGCCTGGGCCAGGCAATCTGTGAGGTCCCTCCCTGAAGAAAACACTAGGAAAGGGTGGGAGGAAAAAGACAAGGCGGCACCTGGGTAACACAGCTACTTCCCAGACTTGAAAACCTGCAGGCTGGTGTATCAGCCAGTTCCAGCTGCTGTAACAAAACACCACAGGTTGGGTGGCTTAAATAAGAGAGATTTCTTTTCTAGCAGTTCTAGAAGCTGGAAGTCTAAGGCATAGGTGACAGCAGAGTTGGTTTCTTCTGAGGTTACCTTGTAGATAGCTGTCTTTTTCTCTGTGTTTTCCCCTTGGTCCTTTCTCTGTGTTTTTCTGTGTCTTAATCTCTTCCTAAAAGGACACCATTGGGCCAAGCATGGTGGAACCTGCCTGTAATCCCTGTACTTGGAAGGCTGAGACAGGAGGATCGCAGGTTTGAGGACAGCCTCAGCAAGTGGTGAGACACTCATCTACCTAGTGAGACCCTGTTTCAAAAATAAAAATAAAGTGCCGGGTGTGGTGGCACACTCTTGTAATTCCCGTGCTTGGGAGGCGGAGACAGGAGGATCGCGCAGGTTTGCAGTCAGACTTGCTGGTTAAGTAGACCCTGTTTCCAAATTAAAAAATATAAAAATAGGTCTAGGAGTGTAGCCCAGAGGTAGAAGGGTTTCCAGGAACCCCAGTACCACCATAAATAAATAAATACTAAATAAATAAATAAATAAATAAAAATAAAATAGGGCTGGAGGTGTATTTCAGAGGTAGAATGCCCCTGAGTTCAATTCCCCAGTACCAAATAAATAAATAACAAGATACCATTGAATTATACACTTAAAAATGTTGAAGATGGCAAATGTTTCTATGAGTAATTTACTGCAATAAAAAAGTTGAAGAGAGAAAAAAAACCCCATCAGATTGGTTTTGTGCCCTTATATAAAAACCCCATTTTAACTTCATTGCCCCTAAAAGGCCCTATCTCCAAATATAGTTGCATTCTAAGATACTGGTGGCTTACTCAGCTCCCATGTGTAAATTCTGAGAGGAACAAAATTCATTCCATATCACCTATACTTGTGTGTGTGTGTGGGGGGGGGGTACTGGGGGCGGAACCCAGGGGCTTTTCTACCTCCAGGCTATACTCCCAGACCTATTTTATACTTTTTTGGAAACAGGGTCTCACGACGTTGCTGAGAGCCTCACTAAGTAGCTGAGGCTGGCTTCGAACCTGTGTGATCCTCCGGTCTCCACCTCCCAAGTACTGGGGTTACAAGTGTGCGCCACCATGCCCGGCCCAGCTATGCTTTTGGAGTCATGAGATAACCCTGCTTAATTTAACATCAGTATAGCAAATACAGTGTGTTCACAAGCGCGCGCACGCGCGCACACACACACACAGCAATTGAATGTTGGAATTTTCTCATGTTGAAATGGGCCTCACTGTCAACAAATTAGCAGAACATAGCACCACTTAGAGCTTAAAATTTTATATCTTGATTGTTTTAAAAGCTCATTCAACCCCCCTAGAGTTAAAAGATGTGTTCCTAACTTGTTTTTGAATACTAAGGAAACTATTTCAAGAAATTAACCCCATGAACTAGTTAAGACAGAATGTAGTAGGAAGAGTAACTTCTGAACTCTGTCCTTAAATTATTTGACATTCCCCCGTCAAGCAGAAGGATCTCATTTTCCTCTGCTTGGATTTGGGCCTGAGTTACTCACTTCTTGCATGTGGAAGGAGACAGAAATGTTATAGCATGGCTTCAGAGGCACAATAGCTCCCACCGGCAGTTCTTAGGGTTCATGCTGGAAAGCCAGCCGCCATGCTGTGAGGAAGCTCAAGCACAAAGCGGGGCCACGTCGCGGCGTCTCAGCTGAGATCCCAAGGAGTAACCAGCATCAGTTGCCCAAAAGGTGAGTTAAGAAGTCCTTCGAGATGACCCCAGATCCAGGCACCATCTCACTGCAAACCATGAGCAAGAAAATCCTATGATAAGTGAGCAGTGGACTCAGGGGCTACAGCAGATAATAGTAGTAAAAAAATTTATGGATCAAACCATTAGAGTTGGGGGTGGTTTCTAACCAGCAGTAGATAACCGAATAGACACAGTCCAACTCCTACAGGTTCTACCCAGTCCACCTCCACCGCCATGCCACCTCTGAAATTAATCCACAAGAGGATAGAGGCCATGGGGCACCCCTGGACTGGCTGGCAGAGAGGTGCCTGGGAGGAGCTGCCCACAAGCTCCTAGCTGTATGATGCCATGCTGGGCCAGTCCATGCTGCCAGCCTGTCTCTCACTGGTCTCCCTCGTGAGCCAGGGTGAGGCTGTGAGTCACTTGTTCAGGCCCTAGCTGCTGGGCATTCGGCTCCGGCATAACCACAGGAAACACGATGGCCACATCATGGTCTAAGAGGGTGGTCAAATGCAGAGCTGAGAGGTGGACCTCAAAATCCAATCCAGAAGCAGAAAATGAGCCCCTAAGTGGGCAAACAGGCCAGACAGAGGTGGTAGCACTGAGCAAGTTGGAAGCAGTGTGCTTGGTCTTAGGATGAGTGGTCTGGGCACAGTATGAGATTTGTAGCCTCAGAGCAAGGGTGGGGAGGACAGAGGATTCTGGATTTGAACCCAGATCTCCTTTGCCAAGCATTGCTGGCTTGGCCCAGCTCTGCTGACCAGGCTCAAAGGGTGACACCCACTGCCTGCACTGTCACCTAGAATATGGACATCTTGGAGCCAGAAGCTGTCCCAGCCTGACTCCCATGCTATCCTCTCTTTGTCTCAATTCAGTGACAATTTTCTGAATGTCAGTCCACTTGGGTATCATCATCAGGGAGGCCAGAAAAACAACCAATAGCTTCCATTCCCTTGGGACACAGGGTGTAAGACTGATGCCCTTTTCCTTAAAGGCAAGTCCCACAACAAGCTCAGCTGCCTCTGGCCCTTGCCCGCCCACCATGGGGGTCCCAGCATGCCTTGCAGCCTGAACCAAGGCTTCAGAGGGGCAAGCTCTGCCACTGCCATTTCCCCAGGGATTCTTGGGATGGCAACAGCGAACTTTCACCCCCTCCTTCTCCAGCTGCCCACTTCTCCCTAAGTTACAGTTTGTGGAAACAAACCCCTTCCAGGAGAGTCAGGATTCATTATGGAGATGAAGAGCAGTGATCCTGGGCCACCCACATTAACCAGAAAGGAGGCGCCAGCCCAGCAGGGCGACCATCCAGGCTGGTCCAGGCCTGCCGGGGGACACCTCCATGGAGCGAACCCCGTGTCGCTGCCTGAATAGCGGTTTTCCTTGCTCTCTGTAGACAGATCATTTGGCCCATCGTTACTGATGCATATGTTGTGCTTTGCTGAAGATGCCAGTGGAGCCCAGCAGCTCCTGGTTTGGAGAGGGTGGCATCCAGGAGGGGCTGCCCCTGAGGACAGAGAAGGCAGGGGACTGGCATGCCCTCCCATGTCTTTTCCTTCCAGAAAGGGGCCTTTGGGATGTGGGATCTTCTGGGGCCTAGAGCTATTAAGACATACCTGGAAGAGAGGATGGAGGAAAGAAGTCCCAGGAGGGGAAGAAAAGGTTCTGGGAGCAGAAGGTATGGTTACCCAACAGTCCCAGGACCTGGCCTGCCCCAGCACAACCAGACCTGCGCTCCCAAATGCACTCTCCACATGGGAATCACAGGCCTTAGGGGTCCATCTTGATGTCGTGCACCTTTTAAACAATCTGAATGGTGCCTCTTACTTTTTTTCTAGATGGCTTCATTGATGTCTAATGGACATATGCTGAACTGGTTTGTTTAAAGCGTGCACTTTAGCTGGGTGTGGTAATCACATGACTATAATCTCAGTCCTCAGGAGGCTGAGACAGGTTTGAGTTCCGGTTTGTGGCCAGGAAACAATGAGACAAAGAGGAAGGGCTGGGGTCGCCATGTCCCCTTCAAGGGTACATGCCATGGGTGATCTAACTTCCTCCCACCAGAGCCTCAGGTTTTTCTCGGGAACCTCCTAAGGGTTCCATCACCTCCCAATAACACACAGGCTGAGGGCAAGCCCTCTAACACCTGGACCTTGTGGGACATTTCAGATCCAAAGTATAGCATTGGGATAATGCCAGCAGTGCCATTCAGAGTGCCTGAGCGCCGGGCCCACCGCCTGTTCAGGGAGCACTAAGATGCAGGCATGTGGGGGCCCAGGGGGTTGCTCTCCATCACCTTATGAAGTCTCTTCATTTAAGGAAGTTCTTATGGTTTAGATATGGAATGTCCCCCAAAAATGTCCATGCACTGGCAACGCAGCGATGTTCAGAGGTGAAATCATCGAATCAGTAGTGGACTAATCTGTTGGTGGACTAATGATTTGAAAGAATTTACTGGTTGGTAACTGGCGGGTAGGATGTGCCTGCAGAGGGTAGGCATGTCCTTGGGGACCATCTCTGTCCTGGTGGCTTCCTCTCCCTCTCTCAGCTGCCGTGAGTTAAGCAACTCTCTTCCACCATGACCTACCACCATGATGCTTCTCCCTCGGTGCAAATGATGAGGAACCGAATCTCCTGAAACTGTGAGCCCAGATGAACCTTTCTTCCTCTAAGGTTATTTTTCTCAGGTATTTTAGTCTAGCAACGTGAAGCTGACTAACACAGAAGCTACAGAATCCATACTGATGGGGTAACTTTGAGGTGCGAATTAAAATCCTGATCAGGCCTCTGGACCACTCCCAAGACAACTACCTTCTTTGCACCTCTCAGCACAGGGAGTCGCAACGTGGATGCCCACAGGGCCAGGTTGGAAACACCTGACTGACAGGACTGGGCTCTGGCTGAGCGGACAGCCCATTGCCCTGACACTTGGTTCAGGAAGAACCAAAATGCAGGCACGTAGACTTTTAAGCTAAAAGCTGAGTGTTTTGATTAATAAGCACAATCTCCTTATTCCCAAGAGTGAAAATGTAATGGTTGTCTTTTTTTTTTTTTCCAGTATTGAGGATAGAAACCAGGAGCATTTTACCTCTGAGCTATATTTCCAGCTCTGCTCTTTTCTTTCTTTCTTTCTTTCTTTCTTTCTTTCTTTCTTTCTTTCTTTCTTTCTTCCTTTCCTTCTTTCTTTCTTTTTTTTGTGGTACTGGGGGTGGAACTCAGGGGCTTTTCTACCTCCAGGCTTACTCCCAGACCTATTTTATACTTTGTTTGGAAACAGGGTCTAAGATGCTGAGAGCCTCACTCAGTAGCTGAGGCTGGCTTTGAACCTGTGTGATCCTCCTGTCTCAGCCTCCAAGCACTGGGATTACAAACATGTGCCACCATGCCCGGCTTGTCTGTTTTCTTATTCTTTATTTTTGAAACAGGGTCTAAGTCACAGAGAGCCTCACTAAATAGCTGAGGCTGGCTATAAACCTATGATCCTGTTGTCTCAGCCTCCCAAGCACTGGAATTACAAGCATGCACCACCACGCCCAGCTCTGTAATGATTTTTTAAACCCCTTTGAGGAGGAGGTAGAGGAACCTCTGAGCTGCAGGTGATCAACCTGAGACCTCAGCCCCACTGGCCCCACCATTTCCTTCTACTTCCTGACTGGTACCATCTCTTGGCCCCACAATATGTTTTCCTTCCAGGTCATGTTAACAAATTTCCACTAAGCAAATGCTCCCGTCATGCCCTGGGTTCTAGGCTGCGCAGGTGGCTACACAGATGAGTGGGCCTGCCCTGTCCATGGGTTGGGGGTCATGTTAGCTGATGTTCACTTCCACCGAAGCACATCTCTCATCTATGTGCGCAAGGAAGATGGGTCAATTGCTCTCCTGGGGGCTCAAGAAAAGCCACAGGGAGGAGGAGACATTGGAGCTGAGCCCAGAAAAAGGACAGAGATTCACAGACAGCCACCGGAAGGGAGGAGGGTGTGGAGTGTGTGGTGTGTTCCGGGAACAGCAGGTGGTCCATCTGTCATGAGAGAAGAGATGTTTCTATGAAGAGTCCAGAGGAGTTCCCAGTGGGGGAGAGAGAGCAACCCAACTCAGAACCAGTGGGATCCTTGGCTTATGTGACAGGAAAGAATTTCAGCATGAGACAGAGATTTATTTAGGAAAGCAAGAGATACACATTTAAGAAAGAGTGTGGGCCATCTCTGAGTGAAAGATGCATGTTGGGGCTCACAGACCTTTTTTTAAGGGAAGCCTGGTGAGGGAGCTCCTGGACAGGTACGTGAGGATGGCGTCATTCTGGTAAACTCAAGGATATTTGGACCAACTTCCGCTTGGGGTATTAGAGTCATCTTCCAGGGCTTGATGAGGCCTTCCTTGACTAACCAATAGGCATCCCTTTTTAAAATATACTTTTACTGGTGCATTGTAATTACACACCACAATGGGATATGGAGCGATGGTAATATCCATGCACACAGTACTGGGTGTGTCTCCCTCTGGCCCCCACACGCTCCCTCTGCTTCCCAGAACAGTATTGAGGTTGGTATTGAAAAGGGCTCTTGCCTAGGTGTCTATTTTGCATAAACTACTCACAGGCAGGATGGCTCACAGTACCCAAGGAAATTACCATGAGTGAATGGGTTTCCTGGTTTGGTGGTGCCTGTCATCTTTCCAGATCTTTTATGTAACCTCTATTGCCTGATCAGTAGATACTCCTTGGAGAATAGCTAACTGTGCTCAGGGTAATTAACATAAGTGGCTGAGTAAAGATTTGCAGGTTCCCCAGGAATCTGGGACAGACTGGCCTGGCTTAGCAATGGCTCCCACACTGAAGCTACATTTTTCCTCTTCTTCCTTTCTATGTCCTTTTTACCTGTCTTTTATTTCTTCTGTCCTACCTCATGTCAATAGGACCAGAATGGGGACCCCAGGGCTGTTGAGGTGTTTGAGAGAAGGATGACTAGGAAGAAAAAGGCTTTTCTTCTCTGTCCCTTGTTCCCTCTGGGTCCTCCAAGGCAGGGCCTCTAGGTCCCTATGGGGAGGGTTCTGTCAAACTTCCATGAGGGTGTTAGAAGTATAGAAAGATTGTCTAATCAAACCCCACCCGGGGCAGGATCGCCCTCACATCCATAGAACTGATTTTATTCACATCCCTTCCATGAAGTAGGCCTGGTCCCCACTGTTCCCCTTGTTGCAAATTTTGGGGGAGGCCCTTGGGTGGAAGGACAAGCTGTCAAAGGTGGCCTGGAGTCTGAACTCTGAGCGCCTGGAGCCAGGAGGGAAGGGATGAGTGCAGAAGGGCTTCCTTTGGACAGCTGTGCCTACACGCCATAAAAAAACGTGTCAATCACAAAGGCTTGGGGGCTGTTGACGCCAAACATCTGGATGTCTGGACAGGCCCCTAAGACGCCAGGATGTTGCACCTCCGACCTGGAAGCCGGCCTTCATCGAAGTGCAGCCTGCCTCCTCCTTGGGAGAGGGCCAGCACCTGGCTGGGCCCCGCCCACTTCCTCCCTGCAGACAGATACAGGGGTCCAAGTGCCCTGGGGTGGGGGAGGGGAGGAGCCTGTTCAGAGACCTCTCTCTCTGCTCAGCAGCAGCCTGTGCCCCAAACCAGCTACTGATTGTGGTCCCCATTGCAGGGGTTGTCTAAGATGCAAACGTGGCCCACACACAGCCCACTGGCCTTGATCCTGGGAAGTCAGAACAAAGCTCCTTCATTTTTGCTTTGGAAAGAAGAAATTTCTTTATAGCCATTGACTCTCTCTTTATGTTAAGGATAAACCAAATGGCTAATTCCAAGGGTCTGAATTCTCAGAGTTGAAGTGTGAGGTTGTGTGCGTGTGTGTGTGTGTGTGTGTGTGTGTGTGTGTGTGTGTGTAGGGTTACTGCTTCAAGAGACAGCAAAAACAATGCCAACTTCTCAAGTTATTATTTGATAATAGAGACATTAATCAGAGCTCCTCATCCCCATTAATTTGCTAAGTAAGATGTTTCAGATCATCTAAAGGTGACCAGGGAAAACCAACTGACTTTATGAGAAGCAACTTCCCCTTCTCCCCCCAGCTGGTGTTAAGGGCACCGTGCAGGTATGAGGAAATTTAGGGGTTGAGAAGGATGAAGCCTCTTGTCTAGTTTCTCAGTTAGTTACACACGGAGTTCCCTTGTGATCTAGCAATCCCATTCCTGGGGATATGCCCAAGAGAAATGAGAATATGTCCACCCAGAAACTTCTATGCAGGTCCCCATAGCAACATTATTCAAAGAAGGAGAACCATCCTAGCTGGTGAATGAACACGTACAATGTGATCTGTTCATGAAATGGGGATTATCTGGCCATTGAAAGGAACTGATGCATTCTACTGCACGGATGCACCCGGAAAGCCAGCCAAAGAAGCCAGACGCAAAAAGATAAATATTGTGTGATTCCATTTATGTGAAAGGTCGAGAATAGGCCATAGAGATAAAAAGTAGATTTGTGGTTTCCTAGGGCTGGGGTGGGGAGAAGGTGCAGTGACTGCTAAGATATGAGGTTCCTGCTGTAAGAGCCAGGTGTGGTGGCGCACGCTTGTAATCCCAGCATCTGTAGTGATGAAAATGTTCCACAATTGCTTAGGTGATGGCTGTACAGCTTTGAGACTATAGTTAAGTATGTGACCATATCACAAAAAAATTGGTTTTTTTTTCCATCCTGGGGATGGAACTCAAAAGCACTCTACTGCCGAACTACACTTCCAGTCCTATTTTTTATTCTTTATTTAGAAACAGGGTCTCACTGAGTTGCAAAGGGCCTCACTACGCAGCTGAGGCTGTCTGCGAACCATGATCCTCCTGTCTCAACCCCCCAAATGCTGGGATTACAAGCGTGCAACACCACACCTGGCTCTTAAAATTGTTTTTTAAAAAGACAATTTGAAAGGCTGCAAAGTCAATGGGTCCAGGATTTCTAAATTCCCTTCTGGTTGCCTATCCAATCAGCATGCACAATTGGGGCATCTTAGTAGGGTGAAGTGGTCAACTTATGTCTGTCAGTTGGCATGTGGATATTTGGAATTATAGCAAAACAGGGCTGATCTCACTGCCTATTACAAAGGGCATGACAGCAGAGTACAGCAGAGTACAACGCCCCTAGACATAAATGGCTGGCATGTGTTCTTACGACTTTTATATAGGAACAAGTGAATGTTTATTATTCCTGAATCTAATGCTCGGATCCGTGAAATGCAAAATGATAGGCTGTTGTCTTGGTCTATGTAGCCTGGGGCAAATGGCCTAGTGTCTCTGATTTTTAAGTTTCTTCAGAGAGACTATTACCTGATTTCCGTTTCAAGACCTTTCACTGCCTGATGACAATAGCCAGATTACACTTAAAAATTGCTCACCAGCCCACATTCACCAGGCCCCTGGTCATCTATCACACAAGCCTTTCTGACACCCTAGGAGCACCTCTCCCATCCCACTACCCTGCTCTATTTCTCTCCATGGGCTTCTAGTAACTAAAGTCACTATGTCTACACCTGTTGGCTGTCTCCCTTCTTCACTAGTTGCACACTTTCCCATGGGAACTCACCTGGGCCGGGGGGTATGGATGAATTGTTGCGGGAATGAATGGACCAGTGGATAGATGAACAGCAGGTGTGGTACAGGTCCCACAGGCCTAAGCCAGGCGCCTGGGAGTCCTTCACCAACTATGTGTGTCCGGGAGGATCTCCAGCCCAGGAGTTCAGGAAATAATGAAGCCAGAAAAGCACTTTTCTTTTTGGCCAGAGGTGGAGGCCGCATTCATCTTGGGGACAAGATTCTCTCTGCTTTGGGAAACACTCCCGTCGGTGCTGAGTTATGAACACAGGCCCTGTTTTGCGTGCACAAATGACAAGTGCAAAACCAAACATTTCCAGGCTCTTTCCCACTTTGCAGGAGAGAGGAGGAAGAGAGCGCACAGGCATAGGGCTGGCTCACTGGAGCTCAGTGCCAGTAAGCTTTCCACCACTGGCCCTGTCCTCCAGACCTGCCCACTAAGCTGCAAGAGAGTTGGGCAAGGTGCACATATTATTGCTGGGCATGCTGACATGCCAATCAAAGTTAGAATGGAATGGAATGAAATAAAAGCAACCCATAATAGCGATTAGCAATGGAGAAAATTAGAACAGAGATTTGACCAGGACCCAGCAGCACTTGTCACAAATACAGTAAGGCCAGGCACCCTCCACTGCTGATGAGGTAGGAGCACTCCGGCCATTTAAATACGTCAGTGCCATTAAAAGTGTCAGAATTAGTTTTTTATAAAAACACCCTTGGTGGCACACACTTGTAATCCCAATGCTTGGGAGGCTGAGACAGGAGGATCACGCAGGTTCAAAGCCAGCCTCAGCCACTTAGTGAGACTCTGTTTCCAAATAAAGTATAAAATAGGTCTCAGAGTATAGCCCAGAGGTAGGAAAAGCCCCTGAGTTTCACCCTCAGTACAGCTAAAAAAATTAAAATAAATAAATAAATAAATAAATAAATAAATAAATAAATAAACAATCACCCTACTGAGTTTTTCCAGCATCAGAATCACCAGTCTTTTTCCATTTAATTTCCCCATGGCTGCTGGTCAAGAAACTAACAGAGTGTAGTATAACTTACATAGAACTGATGGGTTTGTTCATGAAAACAGAAAATGACCCCATCCCAGAGAAAACAGAGCATACCACCTTTCAAAAGTAAACAAAATGAAAAAAAAGCCATACAACTCAGCCACACCACTCCTTAGTATCTTTCCAAAATAACTAAAGTCAGAATTCCATAGTGATACATGCATATCTATGTTCATTACAATACGAGTCACAACAGCCAAATTATGAAACCAAGTCAGGTGTTCATCAACAGATGAATGTGACAGAAACACACAATGAAATTTTACTCAGCCATAAAAAAACAAAATGATACCATCTTCAAAAAACTGGATGACACTTGAGAATATTACACCAAGTGAAATCGACCCGTCTCACAAAGTTAAGAGTTCTAGTTTTCTCTCCTATGTTGAACCCAGAGAAAAGATAGCAAACAAGGAGGACTTCAGATAAGTGAGGAGACCGAGCAGTAGAATAGTGGAAGGGGATATGGGAGAGAGACGGCGAAGGGGATATGGGAGAGAGACGGCGAAGGGGATATGGGAGAGAGACGGCGAAGGGGATATGGGAGAGAGACGGCGAAGGGGATATGGGAGAGAGACGGCGAAGGGGATATGGGAGAGAGACGGCGAAGGAGAAAGGAAAATTAATGACTGAAACAGTTCAACTAACGCTGTGTGCATACCTGAAGGTATTTCTACCAATCTCACTACCATGTACGGGGAGCGGGGTGGGATACGGAGGACACACCCAGTGCTGTGCGGACATGTTTGTATCACTTCAAACCTCATTGTGAAGGATAATTACAATGCTCCAATTAAAGTCTTTTCTAAAACAAAGCAAACAATATCCCCCATGTGAATCATTAAAGAATTGCCCTATCTCTTCATCCTGGAGCAGGTGGAGAGTCCAGAGAAGTAGAAAGGAAATATCAGGCCCCACAGCCGAACAACTCAGAACTAAACATGAGTTAACATCCTGACATACTTCCTGCTAATTCCTCCCTCCAGCTTCTGACAGCATTTGAGGCTGTGGTCTCTCCTTTGGAATTTATTTATGGCTCACCTTTTGCCCTGAGTGTGTCTATCAACCTCTTTGTGTGTGTACGGAACGTGTTTTGACTCTTGAGAAGCCAAATCAGGGGTTGAAATGGATGGCAAATCCCTTTTCTATCGTGCAACTTCCCTCCCAGGTATGCAACCGAGGATAACTTCCAAGGTCTGGTGCAGGAGTTGTGTGTTTCTTAAATTATACTGACCAGAGAGCCTTGTGGGAAACAAGTAATTTTCCAAATGGAGTTTTTATATGCCTTGTGTGGCCAAGAGAGCTCTGAGCCTGGAGGAGAGGAAGTACACAGAGCTTGCTTTTTGGAAAGACCAGGAATTTTCAAGGTTTTTTTTTTTTTAATTCAATTAGCTGGTGTGTGTAGGGCGGGGGGGGGGGGCGTTTGTCAGCAGCTGCCTGATCTGTGAGTCATTTAAATCTCAAGCGAAAGCTATGTCTTTTAGGCAATGGACGTCTTATAGTTTGGAAGCTTCATTATTATTTATTTTCAAATCTGGCCCTGGAACAGATTGATTCTTTCTCCCTTCCCTCTCCAGATTTTAGCATTAGACTTTTGACGTCTATAAATAAAATAAAAAGGTGATGTGAGATTTATTTATTTATTTTGGTGGTACTCGGGGTGGAACCCAGGGGCTTTTCTACCTCCGGGCTATGCTCCCAGACCCATTTTATACTTTATTTGGAAACAGGGTCTCACTAAGTTGCTGAGAGCCTCACTAAGTAGCTGAGGCTGGCTTCGAACCTGTGTGATCCTCCTGTCTCAGCCTCCCAAGCGCTGGGATTACAAGCATGCGCCACCACGCCCGGCTGTGATGTGAGACATTATGACTGCAACTCAAGGGGGTTAAACATGAAATTAAAGGGTAAAGAAAAGACTATCTGGTGTCTGCAGGGCTGGGGAGAAGAGACAGGATGGAGATCTGTGAATCCCCCACTTGTCTCAGAGAGGTCTTGATGAGGCTGACATTGGCTGTGACATTGGCCTAATTCGGTCCCACTGTCTGGCCACAGGACAGAAGACATTCTGCCCTGGGTCTCTTCAGGTTCCCCAACCCCAGCCTCAACCAACGGAAAAGAGTTAAAGACAGTTGTGTCCACACAGAACAGGTGTAGCCCTGTTCTTTCTTGTCTTTACTTCCTAAACAATACACAAGAACTAGTCACATCGCATTGACGTGGCACGAGGTATTCTAAGTCAGTGAGAGGGTGATTTCAAGTCTGCAGGAGAACCATATCGGTTCTGTGCATACACTACACCCCATCATATGTGGACTTGAGCATCCGTAGATTGTCATACCCATGGCAGGGCAGTCGTCCTGAAAACAGTCCCCTAGGGAGGCCAACTCTTTTGTTGCTGTTGTTGTTTTTGCTGCCTGTCTGTCTTCTTTTGCTTTTGTGGTCCTGGGGATGAGACCCTCTGAGCTATACTCCCAGTCCTTTTAATTTTTTTTGTTTTGAAACAGGGTCTCATTAGGTTGGTGAGAGTCTCACTACTTTCTGAGGCTGGTCTCAAACCTCTGATCCTCCTGTCTCAATCTCCCAAATACTGGGATTACAGGCATGCGCCACCATATCCACTGGGACGGGTGTTTTTAAACTGCAAGTGTTCTGGAACACTGGGGGAACAGGATTGCTATCAGCACCGACCATGTGTGACTGGTTATTCCACACACCGTGGCTCATTTCAGCCACGTAGCAAGCGATTCTCACATTAGCCAGTAGGAGTCGGTCACCGCACCCTTTGACCTGGAAGTCAGTGGTGTACTGACAAGTGGTTGATGGACACTGCGTCTGGGGCGGGTCCCAGGCTGGGTGATTCGCAGTATCTACTGATTTCCGTGGCATAAACACTCCCACCAGCTTGACACCACTGAACATAAAGTTGAGATGTGCAGTATTACTGGGCACCTGCCATATGCTATTATTATACAAATTCCATAAAGACCGTAAATGAACCCAATAGTAAAACAGAGTAAAATAATTAGGAAACTATAAGTTTGATGAGTTTTAAGTATTGCTTTTGTTTTGCTTTATGTGGGGTGCTGGGGATGGAACTCGGGGCCTCTAGCATGCTAGGCAGGTGCTCCACCACCGAGCTACACCCCAGCCTTTAACTTTGTTAATAATGGGGATTAGTCCATTGTAAGCTCTTCATCCCATTTTTCATATAGACTACATTCTTGTAAATTCTGTGTGTGTGTGTGTGTGTGTGTGTGTGTGTGTGTGTGCGTTACTGGGAATGGAACCCGGGGGGACATTCTATCTCTGAGCTTCACTCCAGTCCCATTTTATTATTTTATTTTGAAACAGTGCCTCACTGAGATGCTGAGGCCCACTGTGAACATGTGATCCTCCAGTCTCTGCCTCCCAAGTACTGGGATTACGGGTGTGTGCCATCACGCTTGGTAACTCTCTACAGTGTTAACAGGATTCTGCCATGATCAGGCAGCCCCAAGACTCCACTAGGGCATGAACAGACATTACTCCTGTGGCTGGCGAGGTCTAGGAAGGCCTCCACTGTCAAAGATGGCCCATTCCACCTCTGTCCTCACGCACCCACTCCATCCCTCCTAGCACCGTGCCCCGGCTGCCCGGCTGCCCAACTGTCTTGCCCTCTCACTATGTCCCAGACAAGTCAAGTTAGCACACTGTGTGCCCTTCTTAAAAGTGGTGTATGGGAAGCTGGGCATGAGAGCACACACCTATAATCCCAGTTCTTGGGAGGCTGAGACAGGAGGGTCACAGGTTCAAGACCAGCCTCGGCAACTTAGCAAGACCCAGTTTCAAAATAAAAAAACAAAAAGGGCTGAAGGGGCTGAGGGTATCGTGCAGAGGAAGAACACCACGGGTTCAATCTCCAGCACCACCAAAAAAAAGTCATTTATGGGGAGGGTGAGGTGGGGATACTAGAAAATCTCCAACACCCTCAGATAAAGGGGAAAAGACAGACAGCAGGACCTCCAGCCTCCAACCTGGCACCCAGAGGCTGTGTCTTGGCTCCCCCGGCCCAGCCGGCTGAGAGCCACCTGCGATAGTTTGGGCCTTGAATGACTCCCAAAGGTCCGTGTGCTGAAGGCATATCTCCAGCTTGGTGTCATTGGGAATGGTGGAACCTTTAAGGGGCGGGGCCTAGCCAGGCGCCATGGTACATACCCATAATCCCCGTCTTGGGAGGCTGAGACAGGAGGGTCACAGGTTCAAGCCTAGAGCACGGTTAACTTAGTGAGATCCTGTTTCAAAATAAAAAATAAAATAGGACTGAGGGTGCAGCCCAGAAATAGAATACCCTTGAGTTCATTCCCCAGTAACACAAACACATGCATGTATGCATACACACACACACACACACACACACACACACACACACACACACACCCCACACACATACACAGAGGTGGGGCCCATGAGAGGTCATTTGGTTATTGGGGTATTCTCTTGAAGAGAATTGAGGAGCCCCCATATTTTCTCCCTCTTTTCCACTTCCTAGACACCATGATGTGTGACCCTCCCACAGGCCCAAGGCAGGTAAAGCCACCTGATTATGGACCGGCACCTCCAGAACTGTGACCCCAAAGAAACACCTTCTCTTTACAAGTTGCCTGTCTCCAGCATTTTGTTACAGTGACGGAAAGCTGACTCACACACCACTGTGTGCTGGGGAAGAGAGCGAGCTGCAAACCTCGTTCCTGAGGCTGCCAGTGAGGGAGAGATGGGCCAAGAAGGGCCACCTCCTGGCTGAGTTATCATCTCATGTCTCTTTGGCCCGTAGCTGCTGTACACAACTAACCTCGGCCCTACCAGCCTTGACCTTGACCCACCCATCTGCTGGGTACAGAGTGGGCAGCGGGGTCAATACAGCAGGCCCGTGGCCGTGGGGAAGGATGAGCGTCCACTCTCCAAGCAATTTCCTTAGCTTGGTACTGCATGCCAGGGAGAGGGCGGGGTGCCCTGTGTGGGAAGCGAGGCCTGGCAAGGACAGATCCTGGAGGAGGCACACTGAATTTTATAGGACGAAGTGTTGGGGAGCTGGCCAAGTTAGGGGAAGAGAGAAGCAAGGGGGAAATTGGAATTCTAGAATATTTTAAAGAACAGTTTGCTGCTTGATTACTTTTAAGAACATAAAATAACTACGAGTAAATTAACCAGAAGTTGACAAGTAGCCTGATTTAAGAAACTGCTTTAAAAAGTAGTTAAGAATAATACGCTGCTCATAAGGAACCCTATAGGCTAACGCCCCAGAGTGTGGCGGGGTGCGGCCTGGAGAGGGAGAGCAGGAGAGTGATTGTGTTGAGTTGTTGCGTTAAGGGCCTCTTGAATCCACCTCCCAACCCTGGGGCTTTTCACTCTGTGTTTATGAATGTACAACTATTAGCCAAAATTGTTTCAATATTGGCTATTTTGGAGAACAAAGTATTTTTTAGCGTTAATACCATCCCGGTTGTGTGTGTATGTGTATGTGATGTTGGGGATTGAACCTAGGGGCATTATACCTCTGTGCTTTCCCCCAGCCCTTTTAAATTTTGACACAGGGCCTCTCTATGTTGCTGAGGCTGGCTTTGAACCTGCAATCCTATCTCTGCCTCCCGAGTATTGGGATTATAGGAGTGTGCCACCATCCCCAGTCACCATAGTAATTTCGTTTCATATTTCTCCGTGAAGCAGTGTTGGAGCAAAGTCCCTTTTTTTCTATTCTTACTTCATGGAAATTCCTTGTGTCAGGGCTGGTTTTTTCTTCTTTTTTATTTTTTCAAGAATAGAACTAGAACGAGGCTGTTCGTCTCTTTAGGTTTCCCTCCTCCCTTCCCTAATGGCAAGCTTTTCTTAGACAAACTTTCTCCTCCAGAGCTTGGCCCTGACAGCTCCAGTTCTGGGTTAAAAATCCTGGGGAAGCTCTCGATTGGTCCAGCTTCTGATTAGAATCCTGATTGGTCCAGCCAGTGTTTCTTGTCCATTCCCAATCCAATCACCTTTGGCTAATAGGGAAGGGGGCAATGATTTCCTCCATCAATTGGAAAGGCTTAGGCAGAACGGGTGGGGTGGGCAGAGTTCAGAATGGAGCTGTTATCCCAGAAAGATGGAAAATAGTCACCCATTTTTTTTGTATCAGTAGCTTTTCTCAAACTTCAAATTGTAGCAGCTCAACTAAGGACACTCCTTCCAAACTCTACGCACTTCATGGGTGCGTGTGAGTCCATGGTGACCTCTCAGAAGACCGAGGAAGCAGGAGACCATCCGAGAGGAGACCCCATCCTGAGTGCCACGTGGGCTGGTCCTCTTACAGGGCTGAGGTGGCTGAGCGGCCACAGGACTGGATGGATGGTCAGAGCTATGAGCGGTCCAGGATCCCAAGAAGACCAGGGCTGCAGGAGGCGGTGGTGGGTCCCGAAGGCTTTCCCTGATGCACGGTCACTGTTCTGTTCTGTTGTACCAATCAGTCCTGCTCCAGCAGGCTCGTGACACATGCAGGTAGCTCTCATGGACCCCTGTCTCAGCTCTTGGCAGGCTGTAGCAGGTACAATAACCATGGCTTCTGTTGTGGTTTGGACCTGGAATGTTCCCCAAAACCTTATTTGTTCAAGGATTGGTCCCAGTGCAGCAGTGTCCAGAAGTGGACTTTGAGGAAGTGACTGGATTCTGAGGGCTCTGATTTCATAAGAGGAGTAATCCATTGAAAACTGATGGATTACTGGGAGGATTGCTGGGGAAACTGCAGGCAAGTCGGGCATAGCTGGAGGAGTGGATCACTGGGGCGTTCCCTTGATGACAATAACTGTCCCCGGTCCCTCCCCTTCCTCCTCCTTTTCTCCTTCTCCTCCTCCTTCTCTTCTCCTCCCCTTCTTCTCTTTCTTCTCCTCTTCCTCTTCCTCCTCTTCATTCTTCCTCTTTCCTCCTCCTTCCCTCCTCCTTTCCTTTCTCTCTCTCTCCCCCATGCTTCCAGGCCGCCATGAGCTGAGCATCTTTTTTTTTACCATGTTTCACCACCATGATGTTTCTTCCTTGGACCAATCATGGACTGAAACCATGAGCCCAATAAATCTTTCCACCTTTAAGTTGTTCTTGTCAGGTACTTTGGTCATAGTGACCAAAAGCGACCACAGCTTCCGTCCACTGCTCTGGCGGAGACCCCAGTGCCACACATGTGCTTCATGTACCTGACCACAAATCCTAAGGAAACCCAGCCAGGACACGTTTTTTACCTGCTCTGTGTCAGTTTCCTTGCCTATAAAATGGAGATGTCGTTAGTCTTGACTTCACAAGACTCTGAGAACTAAGGATGCCCTCGGAGCGAGTCTAGCATTTGGCACCAAGTATAAGCGACTTATGAACATTGGTGACTGCCGCTCTCTCTCGGGAGCTAAGATGGAAACGCAGGTTCACTTAGCGCCCACTTGGGAGGGCCACCCACTGCTCCATGGCGGGGCTTGGGGAACCCCTGGAAGGTTTAGATCCCGCAGGGACTCAGGATATCCCAAGGAAGACACCTGCCGTCAGCAGCCAAGGCTTTCTGCACACAGAGCTGGACTCTACCCATCTGGGTGGGTCTTTCTGGTGGCCCTTAGAGGGCAGGGCTTGTGAAGGTAGCCCTGGGGCTGGGCAGCTGCTGGCCACCCAGGGGGGCAGGGCTGTCATGGGCGTGGCTGGGCATCCCCAGCTAAAATGCTGACCTAAGGCTCCATGCTGGGCTGCAGAAACCTCCAGCTGCCATGAAGCAGAAGAGTTGAGAGATCACAACCTGCGATCCAGGCTCCCAGGAAGGTGGGAGGAGGGCAGAAGTCCTGCCAAGGCAGGGCAAGGCAGCTGGGGGCTGGGGGAAAGTGGAATCTACATTCGGGGCATCTAGAATGGACCTGGAAGCCAGCACCCCTCTGGGAAGGTGGAAATGCACGGGCGTGTAGAAGCCAGCGCCCTGGCTTCCCACTGGGGATCCCTGTGGATATGGCCTGTGTAATTTGCAAAGACAGGGCTCCTCCATGATTCTAAATTGCTTTTAGGTAGGAAGAGTGGAGGTTGGATCGGGGCCTTCCTGCCCAGCGCACGGCCAAGGTCTCAGGGACCATGAGCAGCCTGCCGCAGGCTCGCTCCTCCTAGCTCACGGATCACTCTCCTCCCAGGCCAGGCAGGTTCTGGGCCCCTCCACCCCGGCCCCACCCTGCAGGTCCCTCCTTCCCTCTGTCTCCCACCCCGTCCTTTCTGGTCCTGTCTCTCAACCCTCCTTCCTTTCCTTCCTGCCTCACACGTTCACCCCCACCACTTCCAGTTGCCTCCCGGGGACAGCTGTGAAGAATTAGGAGCCCCACGCGGCGTGTGATGATGTATGTCTCCCTGGGAGACCGGCAGGTTTTCCTAGTTACTCCATCCTACACCACATGTCCTGGGGCTCAGGGTTGGGGGAGCTTTTTCTTGGACTTTCAAACTCTTGACTCTTACCTGAGTTGGACATTTTGCTTTTGCTTTTAGGGCAGTTTTAGGGACCCAAGGTGTCCCCCACCATGCTTCCAGAGAGCCCTGGGGCAGCCCCCAGCCACCTGCTCGTCCCCTGCCCTGGCTGGGCCCCCACTCTTTTTGAGCCCCCTGCATCCCACACTGGCTTCCTTGGACCGCCAGGTGAAGGGGCTCAGAGCCAAACCTCCTAAAAGGACAGTGGCACCAGAAGCAGTTGCTCCGGGCCAGCCTTCACCAGCAATTTACGCCCATGGCCCTGGGTGTTAAGATCCCAGGGACCAAAACCACCACTGTCACTTCAATCAATCTGCCTTCTTTCTATAAAATGGGTACAAGAAATGCAGGTGCCTCGAGGGCCAGCTGCCACAGCCGAAATCATTCCCGGAGCACTTAACATGCGCTTAACCACAGCCCACCATCCACAAGGATCCTCCTCCCCCCTCACCAGGGTGGTGGCAGGGAACATTTGCATGTCCCTTTCCTGGACAGAGAGACAGAGACGCTTAGAGCCGGGAAGCTATTTTCCTAGGGCCTCAGTGTCACTGGCTGAAGAAGGCATAGTGGACCCAGCCCCAGGCAGGCTGTGTGTTCATTAGTCCACACACAGAGTCCCTGGTGTCTCTGTGCCGACACTGCCCGGTGTGGTGAAAATGTGCCCACACTGCTCCCAGCGCACGCAGGAGGAGGGAGACAGTTGCCCTGGCTCTTCCAGCTGTGGTTAAAGTCAGGGGAGCTCACATTTCAGTTCTCTCCGGCTTGGAAGAGACCATTAGCAATAGCAAGCCGGCCCATCTCCTGGAGCCACATGTTTGCAGCCTGTCAGTCCTGGCACTCCGAGGGGTCCTGGGGGCAGCGGGGACCCCAGGCAGTGGGTGGCAGTCAGGCCAGGGAGCTTTTGGACTGATCTCTTTTGAGTACAAGCCGCTTGTGCTGCAGGGTTCAGAGAACCTGGGGTCTGCGGCTGGGTGAGCACAGGTCCCCGGGAACGGGTGGTGTGCCTGGCATACAGTGCATGAGGCTGATAAATGCTGGAGGACTGCGGACCTGCAAGGCCAGGGGCTGTCAAAGAAGAACGATGCTCTCAACCGGCAGGCTCCGAATTGAGGGTTGCAGGCCGGTGGTAGGGCCGCGTGCCATGGAACGGGCGCAGGAAATCGCCGTTCTTTTCGCCAGCCACAGGAAGGATGAGTAAAGGGCAGCCTGGCCAGGGATGCTAGGTTAGCCAGAAACTTCAAAGTAGAGAAACATTAGTCAAAATTGTCTTAAGCAAAGAGGAAACCCACCAGTTCATGCAATTTAATAGTTTAAGGAACAGCTTCAGGTAGAGCTGGATCCAGAAGCTACCATGTTAGGAAGGGCTGTCACTTTCTCGCTCAGGTTTCTTTGGCTTGGTTTCAATCTGAGCCAGATTCTTTCAAGCCCTTCCAAGGGCAACCTCGTATGCTGCAGAGAACCCAGATGCTGCTGCTTAACAGGCCGAACTGAGTCAGGCATTCATTCCCAAACCAATCATATCAGCCAGAGGGTGGACGGTGCTGATTCTTTCTGCCTAGCTCACACCCTTCCTCTGGAGCAGACACAGCAGTGCAGGGTTACAAAGGAGTGCAGTTATAGTGGAGTTAGCACCCCAAGAAAAAGTGGGAGCTGATATCAGGAAATGGATTTGACCAGGCATTGTGATTAGGAGCTGGAATGTCCCTCCAAACCTCATGTGTTAGGCAACGTGGCAATGCCCAGAGGTGGGTTGATTAGATTATAAGTGCTCTGATATCATGGGTGGATCAACCCATCTGCTGGATCAATCATTTGAAAGGAAGGTGGCAAACACTATAGGCAGGTGAACATGACTCTCTCTTTAGGTGCTGTGAGCTGAGCAGCTTTCCTCCACCAAGCTCTGCTTGGAGCTGGTCAACTATTGACTGAACCTCTAAAACCATGAGCGAAAATAAACCTCTCTTCTTCTACACTGTGTTTGTTAGGAGGTTTGGTCCCAGCATCAAAAGCCTGGTTGGCCCCCACAGGGCACTTCCATACCCTGCGCCCCACTTCCTAATCAGTAAGGAAACAGAGGCCCCAAGGCTACAGGCTCCAAGCTCCCATGGCCCAGCGGTCTTGTCATTGGCTGAGCACCTAATCTGGACTTGTGTGAGTCCTGGGGAATTGGAAAGACCTGAGCCCAGGACCCACGCCCCTCATTCAGGTTTAATGAGCAAGGTGGGAAATATGTCAAAATAAACCCAAGGCCCTGTCACCTGTGCCGCAGCCTTACTGCACTCTGATCTTGCCGGTGGAGATCTTGCTGTCAGCTCTGCCTCCGCCCAGGGCCCTTCGGCCAGGCTGTTCCTTCTGCCTGGAGGCCCCTCCACCTCTGGCTCCTCCCACCATGCCCCACCTCTCTCAATCCTGCTCCTCCCAGAGGAGACCTCCGCCCAAAGGGCCTTACTCAAGAACCTTTTGCTCAGAGGCCACACGAGACCCAGCCTCATGACCACACAGAGATGACTGGTTCACCTCCTGGGCACTTGCTGGAGAGCAGGGATGCTCCTCTGGGCCTCAGGCCCGTTACACAGACCAGGCCTAGGAAAGTTCTGCCGACAGAAACAGGAGGCTGTGTCTCTAGCACGTTCTCCTTCTTGGCCACCTCTCCTCACTCTGAAGCTCTCCCCTGCTTTGAGCCAGACTCCAGGCAGAAGCTTGCCTGTCCCCACGGAGGCAGGACCCGCAGGGCCCACTGAGGCCCAGAGGGGAAGCCTCGGCCTGCATGGTCGGAACTGGGCTCGCCAGTGACAAAGCTTTGGGTGAGCGACGGCATCCAGCGCCACCCGAAGAAGACTTCAGAAAGAGGGCTCACCCCAGAAAAGCAGGAGATCATGTGGGGTGAGCTCACATGGGGCTTCCTGCCGAGGGGGACCATCCTCGGGGCTGAGGGACTCGCCCCGCTCTCCGGGAGTCAATGAGAACCGCTGCTCTGGTAGATGAGGGGTGCCAAGACAAAGCTGCTCTCGACCTCCTTGGGACCAGTGTTTGGTGTTTAGCTTCCATGTATAAGAAGACACTGGTCTCTGGCTTCTCACCAGGCAGAGTGCTGAGGCCGACCCCCAGGGTCAGGCGTGTACTTTAGGAATACAGCCTGGAGAGTGCTGTTCTTGGACTGTGGTCATGGTGCTGCGACTGTAGTGGTCATCAGCGTCTGGAGAGCCGCCCGCTTCGCGGCTCCCTGCCTCTGAGCCTGCTCGCTCACCAGGCTCCAGAAGAATGGAGTGTGGCGGTTCCTTCCTCCAGGGGGAACAGCACCAGCGTCTACTCACTGAAGTGCGGGCTCCCTCCACCCAGGGTGCCCACGTCTCTGGGCTGACCGGGAAGGATGAGGAAAGATGAGGATGCAGGTGTCCAGCTTCTCGAGCCATGCAGTGCCCTTGGGTACACCTGTCCCAGGACCCTCAGCGGCCAGCCACACTTCTGATCCTTGATCCTCAGCGGCCAGCCACACTTCTGATCCTTTGGGCCCAAGGAGAAAGACCCCAGCCTCAGCCAGAGAGAGGATTTAAGTGTAAGAAGCAAGACTGCGGAGCTGCACCGTCCCATGTCTGAGCCACCCCTCGCAGCAGGCCAGCAGCCCTTGCAAGCTGGCTGGGCCAGACTGGCAGGTGCTGAAGACAGAACATCCACACTAGATTCCAAAGACTTTGTGCCAGGGAAAAAATAATAAAAACTGCATTCATATTTCTACATTTATGATAGAGTTGTCCCTTGGTAGCCATAGAAGACTGGCTCCAGGACCCTCTTCTTACTTCACACATCATTGGATCCCCACTACCCAGCACCATGCACACAGTACTACAAGCACAGATAACGCTTTTGTGCAATTTGGGAAAAAAAAAGATCTTCCTTGCTGGGCGTGGTGGCGCACACTTGTAATCCCCATGCTTGGGAAGGGAGACAGGAGGATTGCACAGGTTCAAAGCCAGCCTCACTGGTTTAAGAGACCCTGCTTCCAAATAAAAATATTAAAAATAGGTGTCTGGGAGTATAGCCCGGAGGTAGAAGGGTTTCTAGGAACCCCAGTACCACCAAAGGAAAAAAAAAAGATCTTCCTTTCTTCCTTTATACAAGCCACTTTACTAGAAAAATCGAAACAATGAACATCTAAGTCTAAAATATCTACCACAGAAAGGAGGCCCCTGGGATGCATCGCCCTTGTGCAGAGGCAGCCTTCTCCCTGTTAATGAGAGCTGCTTAGTAAATGTGAGTTGGAGGAATAACTGGGGAAGAGAAAATAGAGCCCGCCACACGCTTGCTACTTCCAGGCTGAGGTTCTACCTGTTCTCCAAAGACTGACCCTGAAAAAGACTGTCCTTTCTGAGCAAGAGACCCCTCCTCAGGACCAGGGCCCGAGCCTCACTTCCTGTCGCATGAAAACCATGTGCACGTAGCACATTGGTTTTATTGGATATTGGTCCCAATATTCACCCAGGACGTTCACAGATCCCAGGCAGAAAGAAAATCCTAGCTAGTGATGCTTGAAGCCCAACCAAAGAGTCTCCCCTGGGAGGACGCCCCCTCTACAGTGGTGACGTGGCCGGAGGGAAGGGGCGCTTGCTGAGCTGAACACGCGGCTCCTTCCCCCTTGGATAAGGGATGTGCGCTTTGCAGAGGGACGGGCTTCAGCGCAGACTGGTATGGGGCCCAGGCATGCTGTTATCAGAGTGCTGATGCACATCAGCTTAAAATACTTCAAGTTGCTCATCTCAAATGACTCATGGGTCAGCATCCGCAGAGAAGAGGGAGGATGAGATAAGCCGGGAGGGCTGGGAGTGTCCGGCTCAGCTCGCCCCCAAATGTCCCTGTGCTTTGGTCGAACGGTTATATAAACACGCGGATATTTATGCATCTGTGTCAGGGTGAGTTCTCATCCTACACTTCCTTGATTTCTCACAATTACTAAGCACAGCCAATCTGTTTTAAGAAGGTCTCACACTGCTGATGACCCTGATGTGACACTATTTGGTTACTTGGAAATTTCCCTTCTATCCCCAGGGAAATAATAATAATAATAATAATAATAATAATAATAATAATAATAATGCAAAAAGCGGATGTTTGTTTTTTGTTTATTCTTTTGTGTTCTTTTGTTTTAAAAGCGTCCTGCACGTCCCCACATCTGAGTTTGATCGCTGCTAGGGAGCAGTAAGAAGTGAGTTAGGGGCCGGCCAAAAGCAGAAAGACAATTCTCAGCCCAGTTTTCCAGAACTCGGTGTCGTTCTTTTGCCCAAATGGACGTTCTTGTGGAGAGTTAGGCTGTTTCGTACAGTAAACAATTTTTTTTTTCCTTTTCCCTTTAGCCACTTAATGTGGTATCATGAAAAGAAGAGCCTGTTAATGAGAAAAAGCTGAGGCGGGAGAGCAGGCTCGGGGCTCGCCAGCGTGCTCAGCCGTAGACAAGCGGCGTTTCTGCTGCATAAACAGCTTGGCAAGTCCAGAGACGAAATCCCTATCCCACACTGCTGGCCTGAACCAAACTCTGTATAATATTAAGAAAAAAAAATCCTGTGCATGGTAACATTTTTCTGTCCAGCAACAAGTCATTAGTTTGGACACAGGAATCCAAAACACATCTGCTTAGTCCTCCCCAAGTTCTAGTGGAAAATATTACCTAGCAAAGAGGCAAGTGAGCAGGAAGAGCAGAGGATTGTGAGCACCTTATTTTAGTTAATAGTTAATTAATTAACTAATTTAGTACTGAGGATTGACTCCAGGGGAATTCTCTGTCGGAGTTCTACCCCTGTCCTATTTTTTAAATAAGGGTCTTGGCAGGTTGCTGAGAGTCTCACTCCGTTGCTGAGGATGTCCTTGAACCTTCAATCCTCCTGTCTCCGCCTCTCAAGTACCTGGATGACAGGTCTGTGCCACCATGACCAGATGATTGAGAGCTCTTAGGAGTCAAGGAGAGCTGGGCCTGGTGGTGCAACCCTGTAATCCTCATATTTGTGAAGCTAAGAAGGTAAAAGACCTCTACAAAGAAAATTATAAAACACTGAAAAAAAGAATTCAAAGAAGACAAGAGGACTGAAGGTCCGAGGCTAGCTCAGCAACTTAGCAAGACCCTGTTTCAAAATTAAAAAAAAAAAATTGAGGTATGGCAGCACACACCTGTAATCCCAGTACTTGGAAAGCTGAGACAGGAGGATCACGGGTTTAGGGACAGTCTTAGAAAGACTCTTATCAACCTAGGAAGACCCTGTTTCAAAATAAAAATAAAAAGGGTAAAAAGAGCTGGGGGTATAGCTCAGAGGTAGAATATCCCTGTATTCAATTCCCATTACTGAAAGAGAGAGAGAGAGAAAGAGAGAGACAGAGACAGAGAGGGGTATGGCAGTGTATGCCTGTAATCCAGGATTTTGGAAGGCTGAAACAGCCGGGTTGGAGTTTTGAGGCCAGCCTCGCTAACTTAGTGAGACCGTCAGCAACTTAGCAAGACCCTATTTTGAAATGTTTTTTAAAAATCAAATAAGGATTGAGGTGTAGCTGGGAGAAGTTAGAATGCCCCTGGATTCAATTCCTAGTACCTCGACCTTTCTCCACAAGAAAAGAAAGAAAGAGAACAAACAAAAAAGTAGAGAAAGAAATGGCATTGAAATTCCCATGAAGTTCTGACACCAAGTGAAACCATCTTAATTTGGCTAATGCCAACCCCTCCCCAAATCATGAACGATTACCTCTATTGGTGACTTTTAGCCAAAATCAAACGTTGACCTTTTTATGTAACTCCTGAAATGATGTGAAATCAAAGCACGCAGTTGGCAGGTTTGGGGCCTTTAGTTCTGTGACATGTTCACAGCGATGTCTTCACACTAATTTTTGTTCCCCAGAGAAGAAGGAACTTAGAGAACATGATTGTCTTCTAACATAGTACACGTGACATCCTAGTTCCTAAAAGCAGTAACACCAAGCTGTGTTTCTTCCTAAGAACTTCTTAGGGTATGTGTAAAAGCAGCCACATAGCCACCCGTTAAGCCAGTGTCCACAGTTCCGGAGTGACACAGAATATTTGCATTGCTTTCTTCAATTTTACAAACTACCTATAAGTTGGGCATGGCGGCACCTGCCTCAATCCCAGTACTTGGGAGGTTGAGACAGAAGGATCATGGGATTGAGGCCAGCCTCGGCAACTTAGTGAGTGTTTAAAATAAAAAGTAAAAAAGGGCCAAGGGTGTAGCTCTGAGATAGAAAGCCCCTGAGTTAAATTCCTGGTGAAGGGAAGGAAGGAAGGAGAGAGGAAGAAAGGTAGGAAGGAAGGGAGAGAAAGAAAGAAAGGAAGATTGATTGATTGATTGGTTGGTTGATTGATTGATTGACTTAGGAAGCCTTGTAAAGTCTTATCTTTGGGAAGTCTGAAGAGCCTAATGGTCACAGCAGTCATAGAGAAGGTAATCAGAACTCCTGATTACCAAGACTAGCTTGAAGACCATGGCTCTCTCGGGCTCTGTAAACTATCCCACAGTATAAAAAGAGAAGAAGTTTGAATGCTCTACGAAGCCAAGAACAGTATTGGTTTAGAAGCCCCACAAGGATTTTAACAAGTAAAACTACAGACCAATCTCACTTATTTTTGACATAAAAGTGTTAAAATCTAACCACATAGAATTCAGCTATATGTTCACATAACACCTATGAGAACACGGTGTTTATTCTAGAGATGTAAATGTGATTCAATATAGAAAACCCAGGAAAACAAGTCGCCATTCAACAAAGCTAAAGGTAGAAATCGCATGACCATCACCAAAGAGGAACGCAGCGCTCTTTCATGCTAAAAACACTTCCTCACTGAAATCAAGATGAAGACACCGATGCCCACTGTCACCATGACTGTACAAAGGCGGGTTTATGTTCAAAAGCCCAGCAGGGATCCGTCCGAGAAGGATTCCCACAAGTTTTGAAATCTCTCTTCAAGAGCTCAACCAGGTTCTCGAAGTAAATATCAGAGAAAGGTCCTCATGCTCTGGGAGGGGAAAAGAAGCCAATCTGAAAAAGAAAATTGGCAGAGCATGCTGTTCTTAACAAAGCTTGTCCTGGAGCTGAGTGTGGTGGTGCACACCTGCAATCCCAGTACTTGGGAGGCCGAGACAGGAGGATTGCAGGTTTGCGGCCAGTCACAGCAACTTAGCGAAGCCCTCTGCAATGACTGTTTCAAAATTAAAAATAAAATAGGGTTGGAGGTGTAGCTCAAAGGTAGAATGTCCCTGGGTTCTACTCCCCAGTAACACACACACACATACACACACACACACACACACACACACACACTCACACATACACACACACACACACACACACACACACGCTTGCCTTGGGAGAAACTAGTCATTAACTGAGTGTCAGTGCTAAGGTATTATTATGAGTTCTGAAATAAAATACTCATCCCGGCCCTTTCTAATTCTCCTCTTCCATCTAAGAGGTATAGAGAGAGCAGGAGAGAGAGAGAGAGAGAGAGAGACAGACAGACAGACAGACAGACAGACAGACTGGGAAACACTTGTGAAATTCAAAGTCCAGAAAATTACCAAGAAATGAATAAAGAATCATCTATGCATGTGTGGAATATCACAGAACAATCCGTTATAATGGATTGCAATTAATATTAATTCATAATATATAATTCTAATAGAAAACTTACAACCTCATCGTAAGACAATAAAATGTTTTCCTTCACTGTATCTAACCCCCAAGTTCCTTAAGGCCTGTTTATAGACATTTCTTTTACCTGGTATGTCACGTTCAACTACCAAGAAAAAAAATCACAAGGCATGCCGAAAGGCCAAAGCATAGTTCGAAGAGAAGGCCTAGCATCAGGAACAGACATGGCGGGGACGTTGGGATTATCAGCCAGAGATCTGAAGCCATGCTGTCTAACTTGGCCAGCGCTCTGCTGGGTGACGTGGACAATGTACAGGATGGGACAGACCACGTAAGCCAAGAGGTGGAAATTCTACAACAGCCATCGAGCAGTGCCAGGGATCAGAAGCATTGTCGTTAAACAGGCCTTTGACAGGCTTATTTGTGGACTGGACACGGCTGAGCAAAGGGGCTCTGAGCTTGAGGCTGTCTCCACAGAAACCCCCCAAACTTAAAATCAAAGAGAAAACCAAAGGCTGAGAAAAGAAAACCGAGACACAATGTTCAAGGTTTAGGACGACCATAAAAGGTATGAGTACATGGATGGGAATACCAAAAGGAGAAGAGCAAGAGAGGGAGAAGAAGAAATATTGAAATGCTAATCACTGAGAATTTCCCCAAACCGTGCATTCGGGAGACTCCGAGAACATGAAGCAGGGACAAATGTGTCTGTACATAACTGCAGGCATACAATTGTTAAACTACAGAAAACCAACGACGAAGAAAAAGATGTGGAGTGAAGCTGGGGGGGGGGCGGCAAAGAAAAATGTTTAGAGTAGAGGAACAAAGATGTTATGTAATACTAAAAGGATCGGTCCACCAGTATATCAAATGATCCTAAATGTGTACGCTCCTAATACCAGAGCTGAAAATGTAGGAACCAAAAAACAATGATAAAACTAAAAAAATAGACAATTCTACAACTATTATTTTGAGGCTTCAGTATCCCTCTCTCAACAACTATAGAAGAGTTAGAAAGAAAATTATGAAGGGTAGAGAAGAACCTAACACCATGCTCCTGCAGGGTCTCAGTGGAACTCACAGACACTGAACATTAGCAGAATATACATTCTTTTTAAGGGTCCACAAAACATTTTCTTCAGATGGAACATTTCAGGCTATAAAAAAAAAAAAACAAATTTAAAAGAATCAAAACCCCGGATTCTCTAATTATTATTCTCTAACTATAATGGCATCCAACTAGAAAATTTTCAGTAACAGAAAAATGTCCAAGCCCTTATGAACTCTCCAACACAGACCTAAATAACCCATGGGTGAAGCCTCAAGGAAAAAAATTTAAATATATCAAAATAAATGAAAGTTTAAAAGAATGACTTGTCCAAATTTGAGGGTCTCTGCTAATGTGGTACTAACAGGAAAATTTATAACTAAATGCATATATTAGGAATCTAAGCTCCTACATCCAGGATTAAAAACTAGGGACAAAATAAATCCAAAGCAAACAGAAAAATGAAGCAATATGGATAAAACTAGAAATCAGTGACGCCGAAAACCGAAAATTAAATGGAAAAAATTTAAAACAATGAACAGTTCTTTAAAAAGATTAAAATCGACAAATCTCTCTAAAAGCCAAGAAGAAAAAGAAGTTTCAAGTTACCGACACCAAGAATAAAGCAGGGACTATCATTACAATCATTACAGAAAATGCAGATGTCATGCCTACCGTAAGAGAGTGCTAAGAAGAACTTGGGCCTAAATTTGACAACTTAGATTAAATATTCTGCTTCCTTAAAAAAATATGAACAATTCCCACAATAATAAGAAATAGATCATTTGAACAGTCCTGTGGCTCCTAAAGAGATTTGATTTGTAATCTAAAAGTTTCCCCCAAAGAAATGTCCAGGCCCAGCTGATCTCACTAGGGGATTCTGCCAAACTCTTTAAGGAAGAATTGACACCAATTATATGCAATCTCTTCCAGAAAACAGAAGAGGTCAGAACATTTCCCCATTTGTCTGTTTTATGAACCTAGTATCATCTGGATACCAAACCCAGGCAGAACGTGCCATGTGAGGTTTATTCCCACAAGTATGCAAGGCTAGTTCAATATTAGAAAATTTATCAAAGTAATCCATCATAGTAATGTCCTAAAGAAAAAAACACTCCTATTAATTAATGCCAAAAAAGTATTTCATCAAATTCACCACCCATCCAGAATTCCCAGGAAAAGAGAAATAGAAAGTCTCACATAGGAAAGATATCAATTCTCCCTAAAATTATGATTAATGAAATTCCTATCAAAATTCCAGCAATATGACTTATAAATATGGACAAAAATATTCCAAAATTTATATGGAAAAACAAATGCCCTGGTATAAAGTTTCAGTAAAGAAGGGTAAAGCAGAAAAAACTGGTCTAATTAATTTTAAAATGTACGATATATGATCAATGATATGAGTTGTGGTCCAAATGGTAGATATATGTCAACAGAATATAATAAGGAGCCCAGACCCAGAATGCTACAAATAAGCCCAACTGAACATGCAGATTGTTTATGTTATTGTTGTTTTGCAGTACTGGGGATCGAGCCCAAGAGCATTCTATCTTCAAGCTACACTCCCAGCCCTATTTTTAGTCCTTATTTTATTTATTTATTTATTTATTTATTTTTATTTTTATTTATTTTTTTTTTTTGTGGGTGTAGGGATGGAACCCAGGGGCATTCGACCTCTGAGCCACACCCCCTGCCCTATTTTTTTAATTCTTTATTTTGAAACCGGGTTTCACTGAGTTGCAGAGGGCCTCACTAAGTAGCTGAAGCTGTCCGCGAACCGCGTTCCTCTGGTCTCAGCCTCCTGAATACTGGGATTACAAGTGTGCGCCCCCATGCCCGGCTTAGTCTTTATTTTAAAACAGGGTCTCACTAAGTTGCAGAGGGCCTCACTAAGTAGCTGAAGCTAGCTTTGAATCTGCGATCCTCCTTTCTCGGCCTCCCAAGTACTGGGATTACAAGTGTGCTCTACCATGCCCCGCTCGTGTTGATTTTTAATCAGGCTTCAAAAGTGACTCAGTAGTATCAAGTGAGCCTTTACAAGTGGACATCTACAGAAAACGAAAATGAACTTTGTCCTGACACAAAAACTTCAAAAAAATTAACTCAAAATGGATCATGAGCTCAAATGTGAAATGTAAGTTTATAAAACTTTTAGAAAATAAAATTTAGAATAAAGTATTCAGGTCTAAGGCTAGACAAAAAGTTCTTAAACTTTACATCAAAATCAGTGATTTCTGGTGCCTTCCCCAAGGTGTAAAATAACACACAATGAAGCCAGGCATGGTGGCGCATGCTTATAATCCTAGCATTCAGGAGGCTGAGACAGGAGGATTGTGGTCTGTGGACACCTCAACTATTTAGTAAGGCCCTCCACAATTTAGTGAGACCTGTTTCAAAATAAAAAAATAAAAAGTAGGGCAAGGGGTGTAGCTTGGAGGTTGAATCCCCTGGGTTCCATCCCCAGACCCTCAAAACACACATATACACACACACACATACACACACACACACACACACACACACACACACACACACACACACACAGACTAGTTGAGACTACTGAGTAGCATACTATCACACGAAAAATTGCAAATAGTAGGTAATGATTTGGAGAAGAGGTTAAAGATGTGACCAGACATCATCTTCAAGGATGCAAGTCCTAACCCCATGTTAGCTCCCAAAGGAAGGACCTCAAGCGTGAACACACGCCTTCAAACCAACCAGCCAAGTGTCCTGGGCCTTCCCAGCAGGCTACCCTGGCATGCATCTTGGGTATCTCTAAGCCTCGGCCACCCTCTCCATGGCAAGCAGATCTGCACCCTGCCCAGCCTCGCTGCTGCAAGAGTCAACGCCTAGCCAGGCCTCCCAGCCAGGTGTTCAGCCCAGGCCCTCAGCCTGGTTTCCTGGGTGGTTGTGATATGACTGCCCCATGTCCTGCTGTGGCACTGTCATATTACCAGTAGACATTTCAGCAAAATGGTTGTGGTTCCAAGGCTAAACACTGCACCCAAATCCAGGCACTGGATCTGGGCATTGCAACTTGAATGAGACGTTGGAATTTCAAGGGCCTGGTTGAAGAACCTCCTCTCAGGACCCCTCAGGGTTTGACAAGACACCCCCTCACCTCGACCGTAGACACTAGCCGTTCCCCACATACCACCCAGCTATGCCCAGGATAACTGATTTCCTATGTCAACTTGCTAGGCCAGAGAACCAAGATATTCACACAAACATTCTGAATATTTCTGCCAATCCTTCAAGACAGGAGGATTGCCAGTTCTAAGCCAACTTCAGCAAATTATTGAGTCCCTCAACAAGTTATTAAGACTCTATTTCAAAATTAAAAATGAAATAAAATAGGGCTGGGAGTGTAGCTTACAGGTATAATGCCCAAGTTTAATCCTCAGGACCACCAAAATAAATAAATAAACAAGTAAAGAAGTAAATAAGTAGACATTTCCTAGGTTCTTTTTCTTTGCCTGAATGCAAATCAATATAAAACCTTAAATGTCAGGTGTGGAAACATTTTACATTTAACCACTATTTTCTTCCCAAATGTTAGGAAGCAGGGCATCCTGAAAGTTGAATAAGACAAAGTTGAAAATAACCTGGAGCTGGGCATGGCGGCGCACGCTTATAATCCCAGTACTTGGGAGGCTGAGACAGAAGGATCGCAGGTTCATGGCCAGCCTCAGCCACAGAGTGAGACACTCCACACTTAATAACCCCCTGTTTCAAAATAAAAAATAAAAAGGGCTGGTGGTATAGCTCAGAGGTAGAATTCCCAATCTCCAGCACCACAAAACAAATGAGGACTTTTCAGTTAACCTGATTTGTAAACTAGTATAACAACTAATTTGTGTACAGCAGATCTAAAAGTTCTTGGAGTTAGCCCAGTGCAGGAAATAGGCTGTCCTGGGAAATATGTTGGCTGTTGTGTGTGTGTGTGTGTGCATGTGTGTGCATGTGTGTGCAGTGGGTGAGTCCATGAACAGGTCAACGCACTCATGAGGTCAGAGCGCCCAGGGTCCACTCACCTCCCCAGGCTTCCCCCTCTCAAAACCCACTAACCACTAAGTTTCCAACACCTGGGAATTTGGAGGGCCCATGTAAACCAAAGCACACCCTACAAGTATATACAATTATTATTGGTCCATTAAAATAATTTTTAATGTAAAGGAAAAAAATGTATGCTTTCAAACCCAGACCCACTGCAACAGAGGCCCGAGGGGAGCCCAGCAATCTGCGCCGTGATACACCGTCCTGGGGATTCTTGCTAGAATCTGGGGACCACTGAGGTGAGGGCTCCACTTTCCGCAGTCCCCACCAGGCTCCGATGCCTATTTCCAGCCCACACTTACGTCAAGCGTCGGCACACCTGGCTTCTGTGTCTGTGATACCTGGCTCCACACTCCTTTCGCATGTTGTGTTTTGGGGTGCTCCCCAGCACGCTGTCAGCCCACTCCAGCTGGGACCCTTGGCAGCTTGTGAGACATGAGACAAGGAGTCTCATTCCCTCTGGTATAGAGGCTGCTGTAGATGGGCGTGAGGGACTGTAGCAGGCCTCCAGGCCAGGCTGTAAAGCCAAGCGCACACACCAAGCCCTCAAGGTGCGAACACCAAGACCAGGAGGAGCTGGGGAGAGGGGAGGTGCGAGGAGGGGACCCTGGACACCACCGCCTCGGTCTCCTCACTGTGACGGCCGGCCCCTTCCCTCCCGTGGAGATGGAGCTCAGGGCAGCCGCCGTGGCTGCGTGTGTGTTAGTGCTCCGGACATCTGCGCTGCCGTGTGCCTGTTTCTGTGTGCTCACTTAGATAGCTCTCCCTTCCACTAGTGAAACCACAGCCAGCCAGGCCCACCTGCATCCATTATTATTATTGAGTAAGGGAGATAATAATTATCTTTTTATCCTGGTTATTGAACCCATTGGCTTTCTATTTCCAAGCTGTACCCTCAGCTCCCCCCCTTTTTCGGCAGTATCGGGAAGTGAACCCAGGGGCATTCCACCTCTGAGCTACACCCCAGTCCTATTTTTTATTCCTTATTTTGAAACAAGGTCTCACTGAGTTGCAAAGGGGCTCACTAAGTAGCTGAGGCTGGCCGCGAACCTACGATCCTCCTGTCTCGGCCTCCTAAGTACTGGGATCACAAGTGTGTGCCACCACGCCCAACTACCCCCAGCCCTTTTTATCTTGAAATAGGATCCCGCCAAGTTGCTGAGTGAGGGCCTCGCTACGTTGCTGAGTCTGTGCTGCTGCTGTCTCAGCCTCCCAAATACTGAGATTCTTCATGTGGGCACAGAGACAAAGTTGGGCAGAACCCAAGAGAGACGTCCTATGGCTGCTGCCCCCTCAGCTGTCCAGACTCGGGGATGGCTCAGGGAATGTGGGCTAGGTATCTGCCCAGCATCTGGAAGGAAGGGGCCCAGTGCCCCCCGCCATGGCCAAGTGCACCTGGGATTTATCGTATGGCCTCAGCCTGGCATGGGCTCTGCACAGACCAGACGCAAAGGATGTGTTTCCTGGAGAAAGAAAAGGACCTTGCTGACCTGAGGGGCTGAGGGGCTCCTGGCATTGCTCACCCACCCATTCCTCCCTCCCGGGCACAGAGGGGGACAGGCTCAATGGCGCTAGGGAGCCCCCTCTGTCCACACCCGCAGGACAGGAGAGCAGGAAGGAGCGCAGGGCCGGGGCTCGCCCGCCAGTTCAGCCAGCTGGCTTCTCCCTGTTCAGCTGACCTGGGTCTCTCACCAGCTCACCCACCCCTCTACTGGGCTACCCGCTCCTTAGAGAAAAAAGAGGAAGACCAAGAACTGGAGCCTGACCTGGGCCGGGTGGCGGGGCCAGAGCCTTAGCCCCTCACAGCCCTGAGAGGTGCTGTGTACATTGTGCTGGAAAAGTACTAATAATAAACCAGATGTGGTGGCGCACACCTGTAACCCCAGTACTTGGGGGGCCGAGACAGGAGGATCACGGTTTCGAGGTCAGACTCGGCAACTTAGTGAGACCCTCGTTCAGCAACTTAGTGGGACCCTGTTTCAAAATAAAAAGTAAAAAGGGCTGGGCGTGTTGCTTGGCAACAGAAAGCCTGTGGGTTCGATCTCCAGTACGATAAAAAAGGATAATAATAATAACAATAACAATAGATGTAGATGGGCCCTGGTTTATCAGGGCTTGACTTTGGATTTATCTATTTTTATCTATTGGCTTTTCAGTGGTGCAGAAGCAATTTGCAGCCAGTAGAAAGCATATTTCTGTGTCTATGGTAGGGGATGCTGAGGTTTGAACCCAGGGGCATTCTGCCTCTGAGCTATACCCCCAGCCCTGTTTTATTTATTTTATATTATTATTGTTGTTGTTTTGTTGTTGTTGTTGTTATTATTATTATTATTATTATTATTATTATTATTATTATTATTTTGGTGGTACTGGGGTTCCTGGAAACCCTTCTACCTCCAGGCTACACTCCCAGACCTATTTTTATACTTTTTTATTGGGAAACAGTGTCTCTTAAGCCAGCGCGGCTGGCTTCAAACAAAGCGCGGGGATTACAAGCGTGCACCACCACGCCCGGCTCTATTTTTTAAATTTTTGAAACAAGGCCTCACTATGTTGCTGTGGCTGGTCTTAAACCTGCGATCCTCCTGTCTTCAGCCTCCCAAAGACTGGGATGACAAGTGTGTGCCAACACACCTGGCTAGAAAGCACATTTTGAGTTGGAGTTCTGACCTGTTCCTGGGCCTGTGATCGGTAGGTCCTGGGCTCTCTTGGGTGCTGGGCAGCTGCAGCAAGCTGCGGGTCCGTGTCAACCTCGGGACGACAAGAGGGAACGACAGGCACTGCGGTGCGCTGTACTGCGAAGCAGGGTGACTGGCGGGATACATGGATTCGCCGCGGGTCATTGGTATGTAACTCCTGGTAAGTTGAGAAGTATTCCCAAGCAGCAGGAGGACTAGTCAATAATAGCTGATTTTATATTCTGAGCTCTTGGCTCAGGCATACTTTCTGTATTTTATCATCTCATTCCAACAACCAGAAAGAAAGGCTAGCTTAGCCTTATTTTTCAGATAAGGGAAGCAGTATTGGGAACTAAGGCATCAGGCACATTTCCAAATCCAATGAAGTCCAAAAAAAGAGTAGAATCGCGGCCAAGGGTCCAAGTCTGAGCCTTACCTGGCCACCGCACACAGCTGCAGAGACTGAGCGCTGCACCGAAACTCCAGGCAATGCCTTTACTTTAAAAACAAACGCTGGCGGTCCCGGTTAGCTCCCTGACCGTCTAACATCCTCTCAAAGTTTTGTGAGGCTTCAATAGCTGTGTGCGCAAAGCCCTCCTCAGCAGAGGAGTCCCAGCCAGACGCCTGTGGCCCTCGGGGTCACACCTGCCTTCCCAAGCCTGTCCCTCTGATGGAAAACACGCCTCGAGTCACCAGGATCGGCCAAGTCCTGGCTGGCAGAGCCATCGCTCTCAGAACGACAGTTTCCTGCCTCCTGGGGGAACGCACGGGTCCAGGGACGAACCGAACAGGGCCAAGGACTTGCGTCTCCATGGTGCCAGCTTTTCATCAGTAAACGTGCTCTCCAAAACCACGCTTCAACGGAGAAGCCAGCAACACGTGGTTCCACTCTGCTGTGACGGGAGCTAATGTCCCTCCCTTTAGAGCACGTGCCAGCATCCACCATTTTGGGGACAAACGGATCCCCAAGGAGAGAGAGCTGGGAGCTGAAACTCTAATCCATGGGGTGCAACAAGCCTTCTCCCCGCGGGTACTGGACATGGGCTGTTGACCTGAGCCTGGAACCAGTACACACTCCTCAGGATTCAGTAGCCTTGAGCTGGGGTGGGGGAGGCCAAAAATTAAATGGCCGAGCTATTCTTAGAAAATCCAACAAAGGTTCTCATGGAAAGAAGTACTGGCCTCCAGTATAGAGGTCGGTCCCCCAGACAGCCCAGCTTAGGCAAGGACGGAGGAGCGGTATACAAGAAGCGGCATGCCTTCCCCCTGCGGTGCTCGGCCTCAGAATTTATCTTTGGCCACAGTGACTCTCCTCCACCTTTTTTTTTTTTTTGGTGGTACTGGGGATGGACCCCTTCTAACTCCAGGCTACACTCCCAGACCTATTTTATATTTTTATTTGGGAACAGGGTCTCTTAAGCCAGTGAGGCTGGCTTCGAACCCGCGCGATCCTCCTGTCTCCGCCTCCCAAGCGCGGGGATTACAAGCGTGCACCACCACGCCCGGCAACTCTCTCCCCTTTTTACTCACTTTTTTTTTTTTTTTTTTGTTCTAAAGACTGAACCCAGGAACATCCTACCTCTGAAATATACCCCAGCCCTTTTCATTTTTATTTTTTTCTTTTGAAACATACAGCTCTCAATAAGTTGCTAAGCTTCAATAAGTTGCCAACAGTCTTGCTAAGTTGCTGAGGCTGGCCTCAAACTCTTGATCCTCCTGTCTCAGCCTCTTGAGTACTGGGATCACAGACACACGCCGCTTCACCTGGCTCCCTCAGCCCCCGTCTTGCAACCCCCATGGCCACGGCTCTCCGCAGGCTGACTTTGCTGGAGGCCTCTGACAGGGTCTTACCTTTTTTGGAAAAGCAGTATAGACGTCAAGCTTCCTCTTTTGGGGGGACAGTCTGTGGGGAGGAGGCGGCTGACACGGCATGCCGGGGCCGAGCCGGAGTCCTTTCTGGCAGCTAGGTCACTGAGCGTGAAGAGCTCAAGCTGGGACTGGGGATGGAGGCCTGAGCTTGGAGGCCGCTGACTTGAACTGAAGACAAGGAAGCTCAAGGCCAGCCTCCTCCTCCTGGGGCCTGACCATCTCGTAGGTCCACCCAGAGAGCAGCGAGGAGAAAGCAGTGAGCAAAGACAGGTGCCTGAAGAGAGCACAGCGACAGGGCCCGCCCAGGTTCTGCCTGGCCTCCTCTTCCTGGATCCAGAGTTCCCAGAGCTCAGCTTTTCTGCATCCTTATAATAAACACGCCCTATTTGCACACTTGTGTATCGAGTGAGCTGCTCTTAGGGGCTTCTGAAATTCCCACAACTGATAGTGATGCCGGCTCAACCTCACTCCAGACTGCAGTGGTTATTTATTGTTTAAAAGGTTTTAAAGCTGGGCGCGGTGGCGCACGCTTGTAACCCCAGCATTCGGGAGACTGAGACTGGAGGATCGCGGTTCGCGGCCAGCCTGAGCTACTTAGGCCCTCCGCAACTTAATGAGACCCTGTTTCAAAATAAAGAATAAAAAAGAGGGCAGGGGGTGTAGCTCAGAGGTAGAAGGCCCCTGGGTTCCGTCCCCAGACTCACACACACACACAGGTTTTACGTATTTATTACTAAAACAACCAAGCCCGGTACTATGCATCGTTCACAGCTGGAGATCAGATTCCTTTTCAGCCTGATGCGGCAAAAAGGTCAAGACCTTAATACAGCATAAATCCGCGCGCCATCTCGGGTCTAATTCCTTACAGACCCAGCCTGGTTCTCCTCCAGTGCCTCCTCTTGGAGTTGCACCTGATTTTATTATCAGTTTCCACCCAAATCCACTAGAGAATGGGACGATTTTGCTTTTGTTTCTTGGCCAGGAATCGCTTGATCCTGAAAGCCTTGTGTGAAGACAGGGCGAGGAACTGAATCCGCAGCTCAAACCATGATGGCGGAGAAAAGGTGAGGAGTCCGGCGGTGCTCACGCAGTACAAGAGAGGCGGGTGTGGAAGCCCCCGTTCCAGTCGTAATTTCCCAGCTATAGGACTAAAACATGGGCGCAGGTGTGGCCGCTCGCGTGAACGCCCAGTGATCGACGGCACCTGTGTGCCTCTTGTCTCCATTCAACGTCCCTTTGAGGCCATCATTATTCCTGGCATATAGGTAAAAACGTGGAGGCTCCGAGAAGTCAAGCAACTTGCCCGGAGTGACGTAGTTTCTGCTAATTGAGCGAAGGCCTCACCTGACTCAATCCATCCCCCGTGCTAGAGACCCGTGGTCTGCAGGCCTCACAGAATTAACACACATTAGCCAGCGAGGGACCCTGAGGAGTTCTTCTGGGCTCATTAAGGCCTTTACACGTGTTTTAAATTTCCTTTTCTGGAACCCTGGGGAAGATTTGTGAACACGGACAGCAGCTGCAGATGACAGACCATTTCCTAGCGGCTCACTCGATGACTCTCCCCCGTCAGGCTGAGCCTCTGGGCCTCTGTGGCTGGAGGAGGAGGGAGGATCTGCTCAGCGCTACCCTCAGCCTGAGTCCAGAACCGCCAGGGCCACTCCCCGGAAGTGCTGCTCCCCGGGGACCCGCCCCAGCTGGGTGAAGTCCATCCTGGCATCCACAGGCTTAGGGAGCATCAGAAGCTGGGCGCAGTGGCCCGGGCCTGTAATCCCAGTACTTGGGAAGCTGAGACAGGAGGATCGCAAAGTTGAGGCTAGCCTTAGCCACTGAGCAAGATCCAGTTTCAGAATAAAATAAATAAATAAAAAGGGCTGGGGATGTAGCTCAGAGATAGAACGCATATCGGCGTATTAATTTTCAAATGCTGCCACAGCAAGTTGCTATAGACTTGGTGGCTTGACCTAACAGAAAGCATTCTTTTAGGGTCCTAGGGAACAGAATTGAGAAAACAGCTTCGCTGGGCTAAAATCAAGTTGCGGCAGTGGAGAGCGGGGCCCTCCCTCCCCCGGCTACTGGCAGCTGCCTCCCTCTGACCTGTGTCCATCACTCCATACCCTGCTCCTGTGGTCAGACGGCCTCCTGTTCCATGGGTCTCTCTCCTAAGAACATGTGGGATTTGATTTAGGAACCTCCAGGTTAATCTGGGATAATCTCTTAATTTCAATTTTTTTTAAATTTTTTTCTGTACAGGGAATGGAACCCATGGGCATTCTACATCTGAGATATACCCTTATTTTTATGCTTTGTTTTGAAACAGGGTCTCACTGAGTTGCAAAGGGCCTCACTAAGTAGCCGAGGCTGACCTCGAACTGTGATCCTCCTGTCTCGGTTTCCCAGATGCTGGGATTACATGTGTGCACCACCACATCAGGCTCGAAATGTTTTATCAAGTCTGTACCCTTTCTCCTGCTCTGTGTGTGTGTGTGTGTGTGTGTGTGTGTGTGTGTGTGTGTTTTACTGGGGATTGAACTCAAAGACATTCTACCTCCCTGCTACACCCCAGTCCTTTTTTTTAAAACACTAAGTTTTTGTGTGAGCTGGCTTTGAACCTGTGATCCTCCTGTCTCAGCCTGCCAAGTACTGGAATTACAGGCTGGGCCCACCATACCTAGCTTTTTTTTTTTTTTTTTTTTTTTTTTTTTAAGGTAGCATGTACTGTACCAACCGGTTCCAGGGATTAGGACCTGATGTCTTTGGGGGCTATTATTCCACACACCACCAGTGTTAAAGAATAAAATCACTGGCCTTTTGGGTCTGACTTTCCAGAAGATGAGGCAGGAAAAACCGCCAGTAACTACATAATAAAATGTCAGGCTACAGAAGCTCTGGGATGAGCAATTGAGGCCCTTCGCACAGCACCCCTGAAACCTCGGGGGACAGGCAGGCAGTCTCACCCAGCCTAGCAGAAAGAGCCCTGACTGTAACTCCATGTGCCTCACTCAAGCCCACTGCCAGTGTTTGCTGCAGCCCCAAGACCTGGCTCATGACAAGGTCCCTGTGTGGCTGGGAAGCCTGACAGGAGGAGGAGGCCCCAGGAGCATCCTGCGGGACCTTGTGGAATTCAGCCAGCCGCACTAGGCAGGGGTGGGCTTCCTTGGGGGTTGCCTGCAGGGCTGGCCCACAAGGACAGGACTCTTGTGCGTTTCCCTTCTCAGCTGCAATCCCAACTGGGAAGGTTTCCCCAACCCTCGTAGAGTTGTGTGCTAGATTCCAAATCTGCTTGTTGCTGAGCAGGTTCCAGGGAGGCCGGGTGGGGCAGCTTCTGCTGAGAGTCTGAGATGCCCTGTCCTGGTGGGAAGGCCTGGCGACCACTATGTGAACACCCCTCCCCCAATAAATCGGGTTTGGGCAGAGGCCTCACCTCCAGATATGGGTCCCTGGCCTGGGCTAGCCATTGAACCAGGAGCCCAGCCTCAGAGCTCCCTCCAGACATGGTGGACGTCCCTAATCTCAGAACAGCCTGCCTGGGAAAGGTCTGGAATGTTGGGGTCACTGGATACATTTCGATATTTAAGTGCTTTTCTCAAATCGCTGGATCTGTCGGCCAGGCACACACCTTTAGAAGCCCCTATTACAGCTGTCAATCTCTCTTAGGAATGAAATGAGAAGTTGGAGCCCAGGGAGGGAACTAAGGCATCCACACTCCATCAGACCCCTGGGGTCAGCGAGCCACACCCACTGACGTCTGAATTGAGATGCTATCTGCAAATCAAGTTCTGCAAAGCCGCCAGCATCCCTAGGCCCTTCTCTGAAGTCTCAGAGCCTTGGGAAACTCTGCCAGGGTAGGCGCCTGGTCTTCCCCAGCTCGGGGAGCAGCGACAGCCGAGGCCCTCCCTCCCGCCCCCAGGAGCGTGGGTAGACAGCAAGTCAAGCGCTTGGTATCTCCCTTGTGAAACAACGGGGTGACCAGGCCCATTTCCTTGCCTTCCTTCCACGGGGAGAGCTGCCTGGGCAGGTCCTCAGAAGGCAGGGAAATCTTTGAACTCTGCAAAAGACAGAGCTGGAAGGAATCAAGGAGTTCTCTTGGGCCCCAGGGTGGATAGGGTTTGCAGGACTGCCCTGGCCCAAGCCCCATGACACCCCGGAAGACAGGAGATTTGGGCTTAAAATATTTAGGATCTGGCCATGGCACCAAGAGGCAGTCGGAAGGGTGGCTGCAGGAAGGTGGGGGATGAGTTACCCTGGTCACATCACTTACCAGGTGCATGGCCTTGACCAAGGTGAAGGAGCTCAAGGTCTCCATTCAGAAAATAAGTGTAACAGCACCTCTCTCCCAGCGTTGTCATGGAAATCAGAATCGTGGCATTGCGTTTCACACCTAATAGGCACTGAACTAAGTGGGTGAATGTTAAGATTACAAAGTGACTCTAGGCTAGACTAGACTAGAGCTTCCAGCCTAGACTCCAGTCTCGCATCTTCAAAGTAATGCTACCACAGAGAAATATGGGTGCAGAAGGCAGGCTGTTGGATTGGCACACACACTGCCTTCGGGTCAGCCCGCCCTCCGTCCATTCGCTACAGGACACTGTTCTAAACTCGATTTCCTCCTCTCTTCTAGAGTTTGAAGCGGCTCTGTGTCTGACTTCGGGCCCGTGGAAGGTGGGGGAAATGTTGGCCCCCCATGAAAAGCTGCACAGTCCTTCACCATGAGAAGACCCTGGAAATTAGAGAGGGTGGAACACAGGAGGGAGAAAACCGGAGCCCTGAGTTGCCACTGGAGAAGAACCACCTGGGAAACTGTCCAGCCAGAGCCTCCAGGTTGGATCATTGCATCACTGAAAGGAAACTTCCAGAAACTTAACCCCGAGGGGCCAGCCAATGCAGGCTGCAGGCAGAAAGGGACCCACCATCTGTTATTGTCCGGCCTTTGAGATGTGAACTCAAAATAATTTTTGCATTTAAAAGTGGTTTCAGCCGGGCATGGTGGCGCACGCTTGTGATCCCCGCGCTTGGGAGGCTGAGACAGGAGGATTGCGCAGGTTCGAAGCCAGCCTCAGCTACTTAGTGAGGCTCTCAGCAACTCAGTGAGACCCTGTTTCCAAATAAACTATAAAATAGGTCTGGGCATATAGTCTGGAGGTAGAAAACCCCTGGGTTCCACCCCCAGTACCACCGAAAAATAAAATAAAATAAGTGTGGTTTCAAGAGTACTATTTTGTGACACATGAAAATTATCTAAAATTCAGATTTCAGCACCCACACAGGAAGTCTGAGTGGAGCTCAATTAACGTGCATTCGTTTTTGTACCCACTACGGCTGCTTTTCTCCAACAGCAACGGCAGTAGATTTGAGTGTTTGCGGCAGAGACTGGCTGGCAAAGCCCGAGGTATTTCCTCTCCGGCTCATCCAGATAATTTGCCAACCTCTATTTTCTGTAACCAGGATTTAGGGATTATCTGTGGCAGAAGTTAACTTCCCCTGAGACAATTAAGGGATTTTTCTAGAAGGACGTGATGATTATGAGGATACGGGCAACCTTGTCTTTTCGAGGATTATGCTAACTACACTCCTGCCAAGCCCTAGGAACAGGGACCAGTTCCCCACAATCCCTTGCCAACAGTGTTCACGCAATACAGCCTCACCCGCAAAACAAAGACAATAACTTTATGGGGCTATGGTGGAGCCACAATGAAATAAACAGTCAGCCTCGTGAGTGCTTGATGAATGTCAGCGCGGTGTTCCTCCATTAATGGGTGGAACATTAGTGGCTGGAACATGCGCCCCACCCACACTGGATGATACAAACTGTGAATAGTGCAAAACTCAATGTATACTGTGTTTTTCCATATATGTGTATGTGAGTGTGTATATATACTTATGATGTATAATGATATGCATACGTATAATAAAATATTATCTGTAAATTGGGTCCAATAAAAGATTGACAATCATCAGTAATAAAGCAGAAAGCCAGGCATGGTGTCACGCACTTATAATCCTGGTACTTAAAAGGCTAAGACTGAAGGATCTCAGGTTGCAGGCTAGCCTCAGCAACCTAGCAAGACTTGATTTCAAAAATTAAAAAAAAAAATAAAACCGGGCATGGTGGCGCATGCTTGTAATCCCTGCGCTTGGGAGGTGGAGACAGGAGGATCACACAGGTTCAAAGACAGCCTCAGATACTGAGTGAGGCTCTCAGCAACTTAGTGAGAAATTGTTTCAGAATAAAGTATAAAAAAAAAGGTCTGGAAACCGGGCACGGTGGCTCAAGCTTGTAATCCCCACGCTTGGGAGGCAGAGACAGGAGGATCGCGCAGGTTTGAAGCCAGCCTTGCTGGTTTAAGAGACCCTGTTTCCAAATAAAAATATAAAATAGGTCTGGGAGTGTAGCCTAGAGAAGGGTTTCCAGGAACCCCAGTACCACCAAAAAAAAAAAAAAAAAAATAGTATTGTGGTTAGCTCCGTGGTAAAATGCACCTGGGTTTAATCCGCAATACCACACATATAAACACAAGTAATGATAATAGTAAGAGCATTTATAATAATCTATTGTAAAAATGCAATTTATTATTATTGTTGTTGTTGTTGTTATTATTATTATTATTATTATTATTATTATTATTTTACAGTACTGGGGATTGAACCCAGAGACATTCTACCTCTGAGATACACCCCCAGCCCTATTTATAACTCTATTTATTTATTTATTTATTTATTTTATATTTTATTTTTTTGCCGGTCTGAGGATGAAACCCAGCATCATTCGATCTCCAAGCTATACCCCCTGCCCTATTTTTTATTCTTTATTTTGAGACAGGGTCCCACTAACTTGCAGAGGGCCTCACTAAGTAGCTGAGGATGTCTGCGAACCGTGATCCTCCAGTCTCAGCCTCCCAAATGCTGGATTGATTGATTGATTAATTGATTGATTGATTTTTGCATTGCTGGGGATGAAACCCAGGGGAATTCTACCTCCAATCTATACCCCCAGCCCTATTTTTTTTCCGTGGTACTGGGGATGGAACCCAGGGGCATTCTACTTCAATCTACACCCCCAGTCCTATTTTTTTAATTCTTATTAATTTTTGAAACAGGGTCTCAGGGAGTTGCAAAGGGCCTCGCGATCTCCACCTCCTGAATGCTAGGATTACAAACGTACGCCACCACACCAGGCTCCTATTTTTTATTCTTTATTTGGAAACAGGGTCTCACTGATTTGCAAAGGGCCTTACTAAGTAGCTGAGGCTGTCCACAAACCACAATCCTCCTGTCTCAGCCTCCCAAATGTTGGGATTATAAACATGCGCCACCACGCCCAGATAACTCTTTATTTTGAAACAGGGTCTCACTAAGTTGCAGAGGGCCACGCTAAGTTGCTGAGGCTGGCTTCAAACCCGTCATCCTCCTGTCTCAGCCTCCTGAGTACTGGATTGCAAGCATGTTCTACTATGCCCAGCTTAAAAGAAATTATTTAAAACTTAGGAATTGTTTATTTATTTCTGGGATTTACCATTTAATGTGTTTGGACCACTGTTGACTGACAGTAATTGAAAACTCAGAAAACAGAAGCACAGGTAAGAGGAGACTGCTGTCTCAACCTCAGGTATCCAGGGGGTCCTCGACCCTCCGAACCAGCACACGTGGATGTTCTCATTGAATAAGGCTTGGCCCGCACAGAAGCCCTTGTGCGTCAGGCCGTTGCTTTAAGAACGTCTGCAGACGGTACTTTCTCCTAACACGCCTGCATCGTGTGGCCTCAAAATGGTAGCAGAGCCACCTGTTCTGTTTCCTGGGTTCCTTAGCCTCACTTTGTTGGAGGTAGCCTGCAATAAGATGAAGGATGAGAAAAAAAAGCCCAAGGCTTTGCAAGCCTGAATTATCTGGGTAATCGATCAGCACCGAACACTGGTAGAATGAGGAAACCCAATTGCAAATTGGCACAGCCCTGCTGAACACAAAGGGCCTTCTGTCTCCTGTGAAAATCCACACTGGTGAGAGAGCCAGGAGGACTCAGAAGATGTGAGACAGTGACCAGCACACGAGCCCAGCCCCTGGCCAGGACCGATGGAGCGAAGGAAATGGTTTTTAAAGGCTGGTTAAGTGTAGAAGGCAGATCCTTGGATAGACATCCCCTCAAGCTCTTGGGATGCTCTTGGGAAAGTGAAAAGGAGAAAGGGGAGAAGGGACAGTGAGGTGCTGCAGCCAGCTCCTGCTATCCACAGTGGCCAACTGCTAAGACTTAAGAACTTTGTGGCTTGTCCCTAACTCACTGGCAACTTAAATTCACCATGGTGCTAGTATTTACACCACAGGAATTGGCAGAAGCCGTAGGTCAGGCTCTGGCAATTTTTTTTTTTTCAGAGATGGGTTACCCACACCCCACTGGGTAGAGAGAGAAGAATGGAAGTTGAATGTCTATTTAGAACAACAATCCAGAAAGGAAATAGCAACAACCCAGAGGAGGAGAAGTGGCAAAATGGAAGAGGAACAACCTTAGGAGATAGAAATTTTTACCTTAGGCAAATATTTCAGATGTGGCCCAGATTGGATAAACTACTTGCCCCAAGTCTCACAGCTAATAACTGTCACAGCTGGAATTTGAACCCAGGTGTTCCTGGTACTGATATTTTTGTTTTTCACATTTTCCCAGTAACTAGAGAATTGAGGAAAACCGCAGTTACTTGTTTGAAAGTGTCTTTAGGGTCAGTTCTGTAAGCTGAAAATTCCTGACTCCATGGATGAGAGTCGGACCTGGCTTTGGACTTGCTTATCTATCCATGGTTTGATTTTCACAAACCAAACACGCCCTTGAAGGACTACATTTGCTATCAGCCAGGCTCTTCTGTGGGACTAGTTCCGTGTGCATGGCCCTGGAGGCCAATTCCAAAGACTGGTTTGGAGAAGTCTTGGTGTTATCCCTAAAGAAATCAGTAACGCCGGACGTGGTGGCACACGCTGGTAATCCCCGCGCTTGGGAAGCTGAGACAGGAGGATTGCACAGGTTCGAAGCCAGTCTCAGCTACTTAGTGAGGCTCTCAGCAACTTAGTGAGACCCTATTTCCAAATAAAATATAAAGTAGGTCTGGGAGTGTAGCCCGGAGGTAAAAAGCCTCTGGGTTCCACCCCAAGTACCACCAAAAAAAAAAAAAGAAAGAAATCAGTAACTTCTCCAGGGATGACCAGTCTTGTAGATGAGTATTATTAGCCTGGATTTAGCTAGTCAGGCTAAATTCTTTTTATCTTGTTTTTTCAGAAATACATTTCCAGTACGGACTCAGTAGCATCTGGATTTAAGCACCCACCACTAGCGGTGGCAAGTGATGATTTATTCAAACAGCTCATTTTGACATAGACTGTAGACCTCCGTCCACATATAACTCACTCTATTTTGCTTTCAGAATTCACAGTCATGGCGGCTACTTCGTCCTGGAGGTCAGCCCATGCTGGTCCACATTCAAGATTTTGTTTATGGATTGGAGGAATGGGAAGTCCTTTGACACTAGTGCCATCGGCTTGTTCTCTTTTTCAGCTGGCTTGACTTGGCTGAACCTGGTTCTCCCCATTTGGACAGAACCTTCCTTCTGCAAGGCTGATTGGGACCAGGCAGTGCCCCAGAAGGATGTTGCATTAATATCAGGAGACGCCCTCCTTCCAAACAAGTAACATTCCACCAACAAGTGTAGTGCTCCAGAGGGTGACACTGAAGTCCCAGTCTTCAGGACACAGTCTGCAGCCCTCCCTCTCATCCCAGTCGCTTCGGGAAGCATCCCTGCCACTTAGACACAGGGAGCCTGGGAAGTCTGGCTGACCCTGCAGTGGGCACCACGCCAGGTGTGAAGGGAATGATAGGCCTGGAATTACCCGCTTCTGGTGTCTAATCTAACCTGGGTATGTGTGCGACATTCCACAACGCTACTTACATATTGAAACTGTCTCGATAATTTGTAGATACTCACCTCTTCTGGAACGTCCATGAGTAATTCGTCTCAGTATCTCCATGCAACTGAGACAGAAAGCTCGGCTTACCCATGAAAGGATTAGTCACTTATATAAATAAGGATACAGACGGCTTGAGGAAATAGATTCTGGGAGACTCAAAAACGGGATTACCAAGAACTGGCACATCACAGGTGGCACACGAGACAAGAGAGTCATTCCATCCGCCCACCTGCCGGCTCCCACCAGCACCACCAACAATGAACAATGCTGAAGAATGTGCCCAGACGGTGCCCAGAGGCTTCTCCCCCACCCCCGCCCCGGCCAGCCAGGGCGGCACAGCGCATCCACTCACTGGCTGCAACTCACTCACTCACTCCTTCTTTAGTCTGACCTGACTCCTCAGTCTCTCCCTACCCCAAACCCTCCCCAGTTCTCTGGAACTCCCCGATCCCCTGGACCTCTTCTCTCAATCTTCCCTTAACTGGAACCTGGCTGCTTTCTCCCCCAGGACCCAACTTCCCTGGCAGCCCCTGGGGGAGGAGAGGAGCACTGGTGTAAATAAATGTTGGGGTGTAAAAACAGTTGGGGGTGGGTTCAAAGGTGGGGCTTCCTGTTGCTGCTTCTACACTAACCTAAACCCCATTTCCTTTCTTCCTTCCTTCCTTCCTTCCTTCCTTCCTTCCTTCCTTCCTTTCTTTCTTCCTTCCTTCTTTCCTCTCTTCCTCCCTCCTTTCTATCCTTCCTTCCTTCCTTCCTTCTTACCTTGTTTCCTTTCATTCTTTTTTTGTGACAACAGAGATTGAACCCAGGGGTACTCTATCTCTGGCCATATCCCCAGCCCTATCTTATTTTATTTTATTTTATTTTGAAACAGGGTCTCACTAGGTTGCTGAGGACCACACTAAGTTGCTAAAGCTGGCCTCGAACCCATGATCCTCCTGCCTTTGCCTCCCAAGTCCTGGGATAAGCATCGGTTCATTGGCTTCATCTCCTGTCAACCACTGTCACCATCTTTCTTGACAGACAATCGGGTCCTGACCTTCCCTTACCTATGACCTCATCTTCCCCTAGCCCTCCCCCTCCACTCCCATGGTCCCTCCCCTGCCACTGCTAAGAATACTCACATCAGAGGTCTCAATCTCCAGCATCCTCCTGTGGCCGCACCCATCCTTCCAACTCCTTTACTCGAGTTCCCACAGCTCCAATTCACCCTTCTCCTGGTCCTCCAGTGCACCAGCCCCAGCGCCTCCTCCCTTCCTTCTCTTTATCCCTCCATCATTAAAAACTCCAACTCCCCACCCACTCTCCGGCACTGTAGGTATCATACCCCCTCGACCAGACTCCAATGTTGGGTCTACCCAACTGTCTGCCTTCTCCACATATGTGTCCTTGTCAGAGAAAATGTCCCAACCAGGCCAGCTGGTTCTCCCCAGCCCACTAGAACAAGACTCAGAGCTCTGGACACCGCTCAGCACCTTCTGCTCATGGACACAGTTTCTGATTTTCTCCAATCTCCTGTCTCATCACCAGGGAAGCGCTTGCCTCCTGTTCCACAGGGGAAGAACTGAAGCCACAGCAGGGGCCTCCCTGAGCTCCCTCTGTCACATGACACCTGTTCTCCCACCCTCCATCCTGGGAATGTGCTACTCTCACTCCCCACCTTCCCACCTGGCAGGGCACCCTGCTGCCCGGCCCTCTGGCCCTCCCCTCTCCCTTCCCATGGTCTCTGTATCCTTAGCATGTAGACACCCTCCAGCATCTGCCCAGCAGCAGATGTGTGTTGGACACCGAGCTGCTGTGCAGTGTGTCTCCTGCCTCATTCTTCATTCCTTGGCCACAGCAGACCATCTCCCGGTGGCTATCGGTGCCGCCTCCATTTCCACACCCCCGTGCTCCTGAAATCCAATGTGACTGTCATCCTCTTGTGCCTCTGAAACTGCCATTCTTATTCTTATTCTTATTCTTATTCTTATTCTTATTCTTATTATTAATTAATACTGAGAATTGAACCCAGGAGCATTCTGCTTCTGAGCTACATTCCCAACCCGCCTTTCTTTTCTTTTCTTTCTTTCTTTTTTTCTTTCTTTCTTTCTTTCTTTCTCTCTTTTCTTTCTTTCTTTTTCCTTGCAGTACTGAGGATAAGAACCCAGGGACATTCTACCTCCAAGCTATACCCCCAGCCCTATTTCTTATTCTTTATTTTGAAACAGGGGCTCACTGAGTTGCAAAGGGCCTCTCTAAGTAGCTGACGCTGTCTGTGAACCCAGATCCTCCTGTCTCAGCATACCAAATGCTGGGATTGCAAGTGTGTACCACCATGCCCGGCTTTTATTTTTTCTTTTGAAACAGGGTCTCACTGAGTTGCTGAGGCTGGCCTTGAACCTGTGACCACCCTCCTGCCTCGGCCTCCTGAAACTAATTCCAGTCACCAAGACTTTCTTTTCAGCCATGGCACACATGCCCTTCCTCTGTCTGTGCCCGCTGCCTCTGTTTGAACACTCTCCTCTCTTGCCTCCATGGATCTCTAGCCCCTCAGCTCCATCCTCTGCTTTGACCATCATGTCTCGACTCTGTTTCTGGCTCCTTCTCTTCCCAGTGCTCAACATTGCAGGGTTTGACCCTGAGCTCTCTCCCTGGTGACCATGTTCAGACTTCTGGTTGTAAATACTTTCTACATGCCGAGAGTCCCAAGGAGATGTCCTCCGATCTTGCCCCTGGACCTTGTGTTCTTAGATCCAGCTATCATCGTGGAATCCCCACTTGGGTGTCTAGATCCCATCTCCTTGGGATTCCCAGGTGGGTGTCTAGGACACATCTGGATGGAATATGACCAAGATGAAGCTGTCGATCCCTTCCTCCCCCTGGGAAAAACAAAGCAACACAGACAGACACACTTATTCTCAGTCCTTCTACAATCCCTCCCTCAGATCTCTGCTGCCAGGAAGACACGCTGGACACTCAGCCCAGCCAGCTGAGTCACACTCAGGGTCTCAAATCCTTCAGCCTTTGATGGCAGAGGTTCACAAGAAAGAATGGCTGGTCCAGTAAGGAGCCATGCCATCTCCACCCTCAGCCAAGTCGTTAGCACCTCTCAAGTTTCTGGCCTTCAGCTACCCATCCAGGGCTGTGCGGATCCAGTATCCTTGCCTACCGACAATGCCGCCACCCTTCTCTATCAATAACACCCCCATTTCCCTGGAAGATAAAATGAACCTCTCCCTCACTCTCAGTCTCCCTGCCTTAGCCAGGGGTGACCCGATGGCCCAGCTACGCGACAAGGAGCAGATGACCCAAGTGTGCCCAGCCAATCAAATCCATTGCCCTGGGCACACGGCCCAAGCCAGGCCCCAAAGACCAGAGTCCAGAACGGTGGAGTTACTAGAAATGTGAAGCTCTCTAGCTAAAAGAGAGAGCGTCCTGGTGAAATTATTTGTATCCATGGATCCGGCTAGGCTTCAATTTACTTCTGTACCTTTCAGCTATAGGGGTCAACAAATCCCCTCACTTTACTTTTACTTAAACCAGTTTAAGACATTATTTAAGGAATGGTTTTACCCACAATCCCCAAATCCCTGATTAATGCATCAACTCATTCGCTCATTCGCTGGCTTGGTGATCAACTAGGGGTTGGGCTCTCGTCCATCTGGCGGAAGCCATTTGTCTAGGTCTCTATTGTGTACACGTCACTGAAGCCACAGCTCCCCCACCCCACCCCACTGCCTGTGGGATCAAGTCCCGGCATTCGTGGTTCTGTAACTGGGTCCCATCTGCTGTTTCCTCAGTTATTCTTTTATGAGTCCAGGACATCCAAGAATTGCTAATTCCCTCGGAGTCGCCTTCAAAAGCCATCTTGGTTCTGCTGTCAGCCCTCTCTTGGAACACTCCTTATTTCACTCATCTTTAAGACTCATCCCCCCTCCCAGCCCCTCCGCGGAGTCCCCCTGTGTGGCTCCAGCTCACCCACCGTAGGTCCTTCCGCAGCACTTCCCAGGGAGGACCCTCCCCATCGCCAGATCCCTGCCCCCCCATCTCAGTACATAAGAGTCTTGTTCTTCAAAGACCACATAAAGACGGGGCTGGCTCACTCTCTGGTGATGCCCCAAGTACCCGGGACGGAAGTAGACCTGCTCATGGATGGCAAGAACAGACGCGTGGTCAGTGTGTACTAGTTGCCAGGTTAGGTCCTGTGCCCTCTCAGCTGATGCTTATGACACCCAACTACAGGAAAACCTGACGCCATCAGGACCCCATGCAAGGTGTGCTGGCTCGTAGGTGATGGAGCCAGAACTGCCTTAGTGAACATTTGGATTTCAGGGCCAGGAGATGGGCACCTCCTTAGTAAGGATAGAACAGAAGACCTTCAAGGAAAACACATTTCCGAGGTCACCACTTCTAGCCCAGTGTCTCTCCTGTCATCCGTGGTCAAAGGCCTTGTTGGACTGACCTACGTCCTGGAGGTCCGGGAAGACCAGCCTTTCATCGTTGGAAGGCGGCTGCAATATCAGACTATTCAAATGCTTACTTCAGATTGCTCTGGGCGTCTGAACTTGCAGCCTCTCACACCAGGAATGAGTGGCTGACCTGCGTGGGTCTGCAGGGTGGCCCATGCTTTGAGGAACAAATCTAGCTTGGCTCCTGTCTCTCCGGTCCTAGGAAGACAGCCACAATGACCCCAGAGTCCAAATAGCTGGAAAAGCAGCCTGCTTCCTGTGAAACAGGGAGCACACCAGAGAAACACTGGGCAGAACAGAAGCCTGTCAGGGTGCTGCCCAGACAGCGGATGGGAAGCCACGTCCGGCGCTCGGCCTCCAGCTGCTCCTGGGGCCGGTGGCCAGTGGCCAGATCGGCCCTGTCACTGACCACCGAGAAACCCTGGGTTCCAGGCCAAGGGTCATCAGGTCTCCTCAGAAGGACTGAGAAGGTCTCCATTTGATGACAGACAGTCAGACTGATGAGCCTCAAACCAGAGGTTAATGGCCTCTGTCCAGTAAACACTCCGAGCCTCATTAATTCTTTCCACAAACATTGATTGATGGCGGGGCCTGTGCCAGCGAGTGAGAGAGATCCAGGCCTTGCGAGTCAAGTCCCGGAGACAGATGCCTAGACAGGGGTTCACGCTGGTGGTAAAGGAAAATGAGATAGGAAGAAGAGGGACACAGCGTCACCTGCTTGTCTGTGGCTTCTAGAAGCAGCCAATGGGCTCTCCCCTGCTTGGGATGTGGGAGCTGCCCCATCTCTGCATCTCTGATCCCACTTATCTGGCCCTTTTCTTGATCCTTCTGGACGCCTCTGGGGATAAACAGTGAAGAGCACGCTGGAGGTCCTGCCTTGGCCCCCAGGAGCAGCGTGGACACAGCAGCCCCCCCTCCACCAAGCCCTCTGCTGCCCTCTCTGCTGCTCTAAGCTACGAGCCGCCATGTTCACCCCAGCGGGTATTGGGAGGACCATGTTCCTTATGGTTCCTGAGAGGTGACGTGAGAAGGTAGAAAACAAGATGTTTAACCTTGGAAAGACCTGGGTTCAAATCCCAGCTTTGTCACTGGGCGAGGGAGAAGTGAAAGAATTGAGACTTGGGCTGACCCAGACCACCTGGGGCCCAATGGCGGTGTCACCACCCACCAACTGTGTCCCGTGTCCTGCAGCGTTTCGAGGCCTCCGGTTCCTCCTCTAAGTGGAGACCAGCCAAGCACTTGCCGCGGGGCTCCGGGAAGGGCACGGGGGAGGTCTCGCACGGTCCTGAAAACAGCCTGCAATCAGGAAGCACCGGGCTGTTGTTGATGATCTGGCCGGCTCTGGTTATTTATTTTACCTACTGGCAGGGATACGGAGACATCTAAATGGGCTAATCACTCAAAAATGCCGAGTAGGTGCCTCACAAATATTAGTGTGTTTTCTTCCACATTTTTCTGATAAGACGAAGGGCATGTGGAAGACGTCATCAATCGGCCATCTTCACAGCCCCGACCAGCAAGTGTGCCGGGCAGGGTACTGTCCAAGGGGCTGCTCCCGCTGCAGCCCCTAGAGGGGTGGTGTCTATGTTTCACTGTGGCCACATCACCACCCCCCTAGTCCTCAAAAGGGGTACCTAAAATTCTTGAGATAATACCAAGTAAAATTCGCAGACATGTTTAGCCGGGTGTGGTGGCACACGCTTGACATCCCAGCATTCAGAAAGCTGATACAGGGGATCCAGGTTCGCAGCCAGCCTCAGCTACTGAGTGAGGCCCCCTGAAACTTAGTGAGACCCTGTTTCAAAATAAAGAATAAAAAGTAGGGCTGAGGGTGTAGCTCAAAAGTAGAATGCCCCTGGGTTCCATCCCTAGTACTTCCACCACCCTGGACCTCGTCTCTGGACTGAGTTTCCCTCCAACCCCTTCCTCTGACCCCTGGCCTCTATCTGCCTCTCCACCTGGCAGGGGCCTATCTCTCCAGGGCTGGGACACCCGCAGGCATCCCTGGGCCGCGCCAGCTGGGTGGTGAAGCAGGTGAGGTCTCCCGGGGACAGTGCGGTGGCAGGTGAGTCACCGTGCAGGAATCCTCCGGAGTTCTAAACGGCCTGGCTGGCAGGGCTGGGAGGGAGGACGATAAAGGACCATTGTAGCAGCAGTTTCCTGATAGGTGGCTATTGTCCCATGATTAACCCCTCTGAGGGAATTCCAGTCTGCAGTCGGCTCCCAGTCCCTGCATGCAGCGCCAGCATTGTGTAGTGTGCTAGGTACCTGGCAGCCCGGCAGAGGAGCACCTATCGGGATATGTAAGTAATCAACACCCCAGCCCGCCAGACAAGAAGGCTTTGCCCCTATTTGGAAAAGGATGAATAGCCCAGAGAGGCTCCTACCTCTCCACAGCTGTCGGTGCAGGAACCCACGGCCTCTGCCCCTTCAGCCAGGCCGTGGGGCTTCCCAGCTAGCCGGGGTGGCTGAAGGGGGCCAGGAGTCTCCAGAGACCAAGCTCTAGCCTGTGACATCCGAGGCTCCCACTGAGGTTCAGAGAGAAGGCAGACTGTGGGTGGGCTGCCCAGGGAGTGACGTGGTTGGAGATCCCAGTAAGCGGGAATGTATCTGTTAAACCTTTTTCTGTCTTTCTCTTAAGAACTTTAAGTAAAGGCCAGAGCCAGGAAAAGCTGCCAATAGAAACTATGTAAGGGGCCTCTTCTAGGAGAGATCATCTTGCTTCCTTTTGCCAAAGAGGGTCAGGTGGCTGTCCGTGCAAGAGTTCCGGAGAACATTCCACGACCACTCACTTGGGCTCCTCCCACGCGTTCCACAGACGAAGCGAGGCTAGGTCTGGCCAGGCGGGTGCCACTGGCCTCAGGAGAGACTTGGATGTGGTCTGCTTGGGACCCCCACCCTGCTCCCTGGGGGTTCAGGCCCGACAGGGAGGACTGTGCACATTCCTGAGCTGCCCGGTACCTGGACATCGGGGGTGGCAACGTCAGAGGCAGAGGAGGGCATCCTTGGGTCTGTCCATGGACTCCAGACTCTGGGTGTGGCAGAGATGGAAACTGGCCAAGTTTCTCCTATTTTCTCAAGCACATGGGCAATAAGCTGGAGCGGGCCAGACCCCATCTAAGCCAGGAAGGTGGGAGGGCACCCATAGCACCAGCATGCAAACTTGGGGGTCTTATTGGCTTGCTTTTTACATAAACACTAACAAACCTCTTCTTATGAAAGCTGACGCCCAGGGGTGCGTTGCAGGGGGGAAGGAAAGGGGTCTGAGCACGCAGGGTATCTCCCCACCCGGGAAGGGCTCTCGAGCAGGTGTCTGGGGGACTGTCCTTTCTACCATGGAGGTCCCATGTGGAGCTGGCCACAGACAGACACACCGACTCTTTTCACAGACCTCTCAAAGCTCCTGCCTTTGCCCTAACCCGACAAGATGACATAAGCCCCAAAATGAGTCTCGGGTCTGCCTTTCTACAGAGATTTTTAAGACCTGTGACTCCTCTGAAGCCTAGACATTGCACACACAGGGTTGAACCAAGCCCGGCGGTGTGAGGCTGAAATAACTGGGGTCTCAACAAGTCAAACCTCAGTGAAGTGGCCATCTTGTGCGTGTAATGTTGATGGACTCAGGCTTATTTCCTAAGACGTCCTCAAGTGCAAAAACCCAGATAGGCCGACAAGTCACAGACAACCCAAGGAGCCCAGAATCTCCACCCAGGCTGCCATCCTTCCCAACCACGAGATGTGTATACCCTGTTCACTGAAGTTTAAAGAGGCACCCGGCATCCTGCCACAGTCTGTGGCCAGAGGCTCCATAGAATTGCCAAGACATTCATCCAATAATCCAACATGGCAGAGCCACCCTCACCACGCCGAGGGCGGCGCAGCCAGAAGGGCTCTGACGAGAGACCTGCATGATCTGAACCTCGGCTCAGTTGGCGCAGAAGGAACACAACCATCTGCAGAGCTGTTGATCATTCCAGGGCAACGCACAGCTCTCTTAACCTGCCTACTTGAGTCTAGACAAAGGAACAGAGATGCAGGGCCCGCCACTCCCAAATGGCACACACACCCTTCCCTACCAACCGGTACCAATGGAAAATGAGGCAGAGGCTACCATGAGCCCATCCCGCTTCAGATGGAGTGGGGTTGGCACTCTTTTCTGCAAGAGCATGACCCAACTGGGCCACTGGATCAATTTATGTATTTATGTATTTATTTAAATATTTATATATTTATTTACTACTTACTTACTTACTTACGGTACTGAGGATTGAGCCCTAGGGCATTTTACCTCCAAGCTCTACCACAGCCTTATTTTTATTTTGAAATGGTCTCACAAGGTTGAGGAGAGTCTCAGTACTTGCTAAGACTGTCCTCAAACCTGTTCCTCCTATCTCAGCCTCCCAACTATTGGGATAACCAATGTACCACCATGCCTGGCTGGCTAGATCTTATGCTAAGGAATTTTTTGGTAGCTGTAATGTTCAAGAGATGGGGCTATGGCTTCCTCCAGAGCTTAACTAGGAGATCATGACCTGGGTTGTATATCAACCATGCCCTTTGCCTCTCCTTCCACAGACTCTTACTCAAATTCTACCCATAACTGGAGCAGTGGACTCCAAATCTTCCCTTTCTGCCTAGAGTCCACCCCAAGTCCCCAGCTCCTACGCAGTAGTGCTTCAGGTGTTCCTGTTTGCTCTGCCCAAGTTTTAAACTTTGTATGTATAAACTGAGCTGATGTGATTTTCCAACACTCCATACTGGCTTCAACCCCACTATACTTCTACATTCTCTGTCTTGATGGACGTATTCAGGCACAAGGTCAGAAATTTCTGCTCTTCCCTACCACCACCACCTCCACCAACATACCCTCCATGATCACCTCCACCTTCACCCTCATCCCCACCACCAGAACCATTACTATCACACCATAGTCACTGCGCCTCCACCAGCACACCTACATCCAGCACTCCATTCCCACTGCCATTCCCACCATCATGACTTTCACCTAAGCCTTTATCTCCACCTCCAGCACCTCTGCTATCACTGCCTTTGCCACCACCACCTCCACCTCTACCACCATCAGGACCATTATCACCACCACCACCACCACCATCACCTCCTCCACCATCTCTACAGCCATCACCTACACAAATGCACGATCCTCCTAGATCATCCAGTTCTAGGGATTCTCCTAAATTTCTCTGGAGTCTGCTTTTCATCTTCTCCTTCTCCTACCATCTGGCCTATACACAGTTGTAGAATAACCTTTCTGGAGCCTGGCGTGGTGGTACACCTTGTAATCCTAGTACTTGGTAGGCTGAGATAGGAGGATCTGGGTTTGTGGCCAGCCTCAGCTCCTTAGTGAGGCTCTTTGCAACTTAGTGAGACTCTGTTTAAAAATAAAGAATAAAAAAATCAGGCTGGGGGGGTTGTAGCTCAGAGATAGAATGCCCCTAAATTCAACCTCCAGCACCACACACACACACACACACACACACACACACACACACACACACAGGAATAAGCCTTCTGGAAAGTATCAGTCTCTGCAAGGACTCTACCTGCCCCAGACTCTTCCACGTGCCCTAAGAAGAGTCTTGATCAAGTTGAGTTAAACACTTAAATGATTTTCTATCGCCAAGATTTATCAGAAGCTTTAATGTGAGTAAGAACTGAGCCATATCAAGGGGAAATGGTTTCTGTTTTATTTTGATGGACTCCTTGGGAAACAAGGGGCACCGAGGCAGCTCTTTGGCTCTGTCTTTCCCGCTCTACCTCAAACCCCCCTCTTCTGCTATGGAGTCATGACCCAAAGGTCCTTCCTTCCCTTACACGCCTTCTAAGGTTAACGTGATCACTCCCCACCCTCTTTTCTTTCCCTTTCCCCCCTTTATTACTATAATCCTTTGCCTCTGGTTCTGATTTCCTCCCTGGGCTAGGAGTTCCCCACGTGCAGGGAATGATGATGATTTCAGTGCCTGGGAAATGGCGGGTGCCCCTAGGTGTTGGCGGAGTGACTGCTGGGTGCTCCTGGTGACTTCCTGGCTTTTCTAGAATGTTCTCCCAGTCTCTCTCCTCTTCTTTGCATCCAAATTCCTCCATCTGTCTCCTTAACTTCAGATCTGGGTAAGTAAAGTGGGAGCAAAGCCAGGACGAGGAGAACCCCTCTGCTGTGCGTCCCATCCTCTGCTCCTCCCACTCCTCAGCCCACTGCCCCTTGACTCTGCCTCCTCCCCACACCCTGTGGCTCTTACTAATATCACTGATGACCCAACTAATCTCACCCCGGCATGTTTCAGTTTTCAACTCACCCAGCCTCTCGGCAGAGTTCTACCCAGTCTGGTCTTTCTGAAACACTCTCCGGTATGCCCTGCCCAGCCTGGTTTTCCTCCCATGCCTGCACCACTCTGTTCTGGTCACCTTGCTGGCCGGGCCCCTCTCTTATTGCGGTCAATGCTGGCTCTCCTTCAGCCTGGCCCAGGCTCTCCTCCTCTGCCCCTAACCAACTACATCCTCCGTGATCCTATTTGCAAATAAGATCAGGTTCTGACATACTTGGTATTATGGGATCGGCTTCAGTTTTGGATGGGGGGGAGGGAGCCACAGAAGTGGCAGGAAGGGACAGTCAGGTGAGACCAGCTGAGCAGTGACCCAAAGCAAGCCCACAGCCTTCAGGAGGCCAGGGAGCAGCACACAGAGGTCTGAGGGAGGAGCGTATAGTGTGCGCAGATGCCCTGAGGGGAACAAAGAACAGCAGAGCCAGGGCTGGAACAGACAGAAGGTGCAGTGAGCAGAAGGCAGGGCCTTGGAGAAGGGGCCGAGGCTGGAGAGGTCCGGGAGGCTGAGGGCAGGAGGTGCCACCCACTGACCGACCACTCTTGTAACCACTCTGGCTGGGGAGTTTGTACATTTTAATTTTTTTTTTTTTTTTTTTTTTACGGTACTGGGGATGGAAACCAGGGTCATTCTACCTCTCAAGCTACACCCCCAGCCCTTTTTTTATTCTTTTATTTGAAACAGGGTCTCACTAAGTTGCACAAGGCCTAAGTAGCTGAGGCTATCCACAAACCAGGATTCTCCTGTCTCAGCCTCCCAAGTACTGGGATGACAAGCAGGCGTCCCCACACCCAGCTACATGTAAATTTTAATTGAGACAATCATTGTGCACATTAATGAGACACAATGCAATCTCTTTTTTCTTTCTTTCTTTCTCTCTTTTATTGTGGTGATGAGAGTGGAACCCAGGGGCAGTCTACCTTCAAGCTCCACTCTGCCCTATTTTATTATTTTTTTTCAGAAACAGGGTCTAGTTTGGTTGCTGAGAGCCTCGCTAAATTGCTCAGGCTGTTCTCAAATCTGTGGACCTCCTGTCTCGGCCTCCCAAGTACTGGGATTACAGGCATGCACCACTGCACCCAGCTCATAGTGTATGTCAATGCACATATACAACAGACAGTGACTGAGGCTATCTCAAATCCCTACTCGTTTTCTAGTTTGTTGGACATAGACAGAAAATTGTTGTGAACTACAGTCGTCTGTGCTGTAGCACCCCAGACCCGCAAAAAAAAAAAAAAAAAAAAAAAAAAGAAATACAGAAAGCAGTTATAGCCTCATGTTACCAGGTAACATGAGGGGGTGCTTCGAGTGAAATCACCGCAACATAAAATTCTTAAGGAATGAAAAGGTGGACTTGGGAGGCTGAGACAGGAAGATTACAGGCTCAAGGCCAGTGTCAGCAACTTAGCAAGGCCCTCTCAGTGACTTAGTGAGACCCTCTTTCAAAATAAAATATAAAATGGGGCTCAGGGTTAAGCTCAGAGGTAGAATCCTCTGGTTTCAGTTCTTGGTACCGCACAAACAATCAAACAATAAAAAGACAATTTTGGGGGAAAGAAGTAAAATGCGCTACAAGATATTAAAACAAAGTCTATCGTAAAAACCACAACAGCCTTTAAGAAAATAGGGTTCTACTGGGGAAATGAACATACCAGTGAAATAGTACACAAACAAGCCTGAATACTTCAGTAATTAAGGTAACTTTCAAAAAGAATTAGAAATAAGCGTTTAACAATTGTCAGTTCCCTAAACTCTAGGGCTTTCCTCACATTACCAGGGTAATGGTGGCTCACTGTGGCCAAGATTCCCACCGGAAGGGCCCAAGATGGAAGGAGAGATGTTAGGCTGTGGTGTGTGTGTGTGTGTGTGTGTGTGTGTGTGTGTGTGTGTACACATCTTTGTAAAATTGTCCCCATATATACACATGTAGGAAACTCATGATAAGAAGAAAGAGAATGATAAGCAGTTCAAGGTATTGCTTACTTCTGCAAGAAAAAACAAGATTTAAAAAAAAGTCCTGTCTCAGACTCCCAAAGGCTGGGGTTATAGGCATGCGCCACTATGCCCAGCAGACATATCTTCATACTAGGTAGGCAGAAAGTCTTTCTAAGCAAAACACCAAGGTCATTATCCATAAAAGAAAACAGTAACAGAGTTGACAACCTATAAATGTTAAGTGTTGTATACACTAATCATATCATTAGCAAAATTTAATGACGAAAGGGAAAAATATCTATAATGTGTATAAAATGGCTGCAGTGTGTGTGCAATGTGTACCTCTGAAGAAAGGGAAATGTTCTTTCAGTCGTGTTCTCTTTATGAAGCTGAGTGGTGGGTAGATAAACATTCATTATATTATTCCATAGTCTCCATGTACATAGTATACCTGTTCCTCATCTGTATGAAATATTTCTTCACACACTGTAAAGTCCTAAGGTGTATTGCTGTTCCTCCCAAGAAGATCCACCCTATCCACAGTTATGAATCATTGCATTAACAAGTGAGCAACAGAACAATAAAAGAACTTGAGGATTTTAAAATAGAGTCCATGACTCACCTTATTTTGCAAAGCAATGGTGATGAAAACGAGATGTAAGCACTTCCATGAAAGCAAGTGAGGAAATGACTTTTAAGACCATCCCTTCCTCACCAAACCGGAATTAAAAAAAAAATGCCTATGGGGTTTTCCAAATGGATTCTAATTAAATATATCTCTGGAAAATTACCAGTAGTGTTTCCAAACTAAGCAAAATGAAAGGTTCTTGACATAGTAGATATCAAAATATTCTATGAAGGTATAGTAATTAAGGCATTATGACATTGACACTAGAATAGACAAACGGTTGGAAGGGAAAGCAGAGCAGGTCTTTAAATAGATCCATGATTATTTGAGAATTTGGTCCAAGGTAGAGGTGTCATTTCAAATTCCTGACGTGAGTCATCAATAAATGAAGGTGGGACTATTAACTAGTCAGTTATTAAAATAACCTACTTAGATCCCTAACACACCACTGTACACAAAAATAAATACAAGTGAGCTAAATAACCACATCGCAGAAAGATCAAATGTTAAAAGTATTAGAAAAATACAGAGGGACAAAGACTTTTTAATGCATAGCACTGGGGTACTGAGTAGAACCCAGAGATGTTCTACCTCTGAACTGTACCCCCAGCCCTATTTTAATTTTTATTTTGAAACAGGGTCTCACTTAGTTGCTGAGGATGGCCTTGAACCTGAGATCCTCCTGTTTTAGCCTCCCAAGTAATAGGATTACAAGCATGTGCCACCATTCCTGGCAGATATATCTTCATACTCGGGAGGCAGAAAGTCTTTCTAAACAGGATACCAAGTTCATTAACCGTACAAGAAAACAATGACAGTTTTGACAACCTATAACTGTCAAGTGTTCTATACACACTAACGATTTCATTAGCAAAATTTCATGACTGGAGGGAAAGAATATCTACAATGTGTATCAAAGATTAGTCCAAGCCAAAAATTATAATACATTTCTAAAAGTTAATAAAAGAAAAATATAGTCTGGTAGAATAACTGAACAAAAGATACTAAAATACATTTCACAAAAGAAACACCAAAGTATCACACATAGGAACGCAAATTGGAAAGTTTAGAAGATTGATCATATCTCTTGTAGGAGAGAGGGGCCCACCACAAGCTGTTGGTGAGCGTGTGGAACAGGACCTCCATTTTGGAGGGCACCGAGCTGCACCCTCACCCAGCAGGCTCACAGTCAGGGATGAGCTGACCCCAATCCTCAAGCCATGCTTACGGGCCCATGTCCTGGAACATTCCCCGCAGCATTGTTGGTAAAATAGCAAAGCTGGGGAAATTTAAATGTCTATTAGAATGAGCTTGGCAAAATAAGTGATAGTTTATTCCTACTAGGGAATTTACAAGTCTTTCACAAGGATGAGGTGGTTCTAGATGTACAGAACTAGAAACAGACCAAAGACATATTCTTAAATGCAAAACATAGAGTAAGAAAAAAAGTGTAATATAAAACAAAGAACTAAAACGATCTTCAGAGAAAAAGAGAAATGACCTTGGCAGTCAGATGGGGATTCTGGAAGGAAGAACTTTTACTAATTTGTGTTTCTGTGACCTTTGGCATTTTAAAAAGCTTATATTAAGAAAGTAAGAAGTTGAAGAACAATGAAGGTAGAACGATTTCACTTAAGTCTTGAAAAGGTCAAATCAAGACGGGCAGAGTGGTGCACCTCCATAATCCCAGTACTTGGGAGGCTGAGACAGGAGGATCACAGATGCAAGGTCAACCTCAACAATTTAGCAAGGCCCTCAGCCACTTAGTGAGATCTTGTTTCAAATTTAAAAAATAGGACTGCGGGGCCGGGCATGGTGGCGCACGCTTGTAATCCCCGCGCTTGGGAGGCGGAGACAGGAGGATCGCGCAGGTTCGAAGCCAGCCGCGCTGGCTTACGAGACCCTGTTTCAAAATATAAAAAAAATAGGTCTGGAAGTGTAGCCCAGAGGTAGAAGGGCTTCCAGGAACCCCAGTACCATCAAAAAAAAAAAAAAAAAAAAAATAGGACTGTGGGTGTAGCTTGGAGGTAGAATGCCTGTTGGTTCAATCCCCAGCAACACACACACACACACAGAGAGAGAGAGAGAGAGAGAGAGAGAGAGAGAGAGAGAGAGAGAGAGGGAGGGAGAGATCCTACAATACATATAAAGCGATCTTGCAGTCTTCCTTTGCATTGTACTGTGGCACTATAAAGATGACCATGTGATCCGAAACCACGCAAAGTAATCTTCACAATCAACCGGGGGGATACACCCTAAGTTTCCTCTGGGTTTTGGGGGGGGGTGGAAAGGACTGGAACTTGAAGAGACACTTGGTTATTGGATACTTGACAATGAGTGTTGGGATTCCAAAAGAAAAATAAAACCTGCAGCGAAAGAGAAAGTCGTCTGACAAGAGTGCCACCGTTTTTTCTAAACATTTTAAATGCATATAAATGAAAATATTTCACTGGGTTGCCATGTAACTCTCTTTCTTAGATTTTTATAAATTAAAGCATAAGACATGTCTATCACAAGTAAGACAAGCCAACGGTGATGAAGGAAACGTCAGTGTTTTGGGACTTGGTTCCGGTTCACTGATTTATGCGATTATTTTTGTGCCGATACCATACTGTGTTGTTAAAGCAATTTTAAAGTTGTAATATCTGGTGAGGGAAACCACTCCCTTTCGTCATGTGGTCCTGAAATGGTTTGGGCTATTCTCAGACTTCGTCCTTTTATATTATCTTTAAAAGATACTTGTGCCAAGATATGCCATTGGGATTCCATTTTGAATTGCATTTCATTTTTGTTTTTATACAGTTTTGTCTTTCCAACATTATTTTTAAATGTTAAACTGGCTTTGTTATTTTTTTTTTTGCTTTTTATTTTTAAAGACTTTTATTGGTGCATTATAATCTTAGAGTCTCACATCATGATGACTTTCATGATGATAGTGACATTATTTTAATTCCTTTTAATAAAGTTGTATAATTTCTTCAGTGCATGCTATATAATCCTTTTTGCTGGATTCATATGAATATTACAGAATTGTTACCACTAATATTCATAGGATCATTCCATTTTCATTTCTATGTTTTGATAATGTAGAGAAAAGATATTTTGTATATTTCCCTTGTCTCTAGCAAGCTCACTAAGTTGTCTTAACAATTCTAATCGGTAACGGGCCATTGGGTTTTTAAGATATACAATCAACCCTAGAGATGCATAGGAAGATAATTTTGTTTGTATTCCTAGTATTTATACGTAAATTTTTGTTTTATCCTAGTAATAAAGACAGAGTCTTAAAAATCAAATGATACTAAAAGACATAAATAAAAATAGCATTTCCTTGCTTTATTCACTTTTTTCTTTCTTTTTTGGTGGCATTAGGGTAATCCTAGGAGCATTCTACATCTAAGCTACACTCCAACACATTTTTTAATTTTTTGGGGGGGTGGTACTGGGGTTTCTGGAAGCCCTTCTGCCTCTGGGCTACACTCCCAGACCTATTTTTTATATTTTTATTTGGAAACAGGGTCTCTTAAACCAGTGTGGCTGGCTTTGAACTGCGCGATCCTCCTGTCTCCGCCTCCCAAGCGCGGGGATTACAAGAGTGCGCCACCACGCCCGGCTTAATTTTTGCTTTGAAAACAGCATCCTGCTAGGTTCCTGAGATCTTGCCATAATGCCGAGGCGATCCTCAAACCTGAGGTGCTCTGCCTAGACACAGCCTCCCGAGTATGAGGGTTACAGGTGTATGCCACCTCGCCCAGCTTGACTTTTTTCACCATATTAATTTTATATCCTGAATCGGATGCTCATAACTTGACCTCTTTGGGTTATTTCTTATGACATTTCCAAAATGCAATAGTTTGAAAGTAGCTCAGGAGGTCATTGGCGGGAGAAAGTTCCCAGATATCATACAGAGTGGGTTGGCTTTGGAGAAAAAAGTGTCTTTCTATAACCAGCATCAGGACAGCTAAGTGGCATGCTAATACTGGTTGTTTTTATGTTTTATGTTTAGATACCATCTATTGACTTCCTACAATGGGATAAGAATTCAGCCCTGCTGTGCCGCCCTTAACCCACACGTATATTCCCATTCTCCTGATACGATTTTAACACAATAAACCAATTTTCACACAGGCATGGACATGCAAGTATTACCGTAGCTGAGCCATACACATGACTGGACATCTTTCATTTGCTGTCCAGCTTTCCTTTTCCCTGGAGTTAATGATGGCTTTCATGTTTTATTTGTTTCCTTTTTTATTTTTGTTCGCATGTATGTGTCTATGTATTATTGTTACTATTTTGTTATTGTTAGGTATTTATTAATATCTTTGGATACAGTCTCCTCTCAATATATTCAAATAGACCCAACAATCTATCAATGTTCTTCCCTTTCCTTCCTTCCTTTCTCTCTTCCTTCCTTCCTCCCTTCCTTCTCTTTCTTTTCCTTTCTTTCCCATTCTTTCTTTCTTTCTTTTTTTCCTTTTTGAGATGTCTTTCCTGAGGCTCTATAGCTTCCTACTCTGAACCACTGTTCTTGGAGGCAACATGGCTGTGGTCTTAGAATTGACTTGTGTTCATATAAGCCTTTTAAAGCATACCTTTTTTTTGTAGTAGGGATTGAATCCAGGGACATTCTACCTCTGAGCTACATCCCAAGTCCTATTTTTTAATTTTTTATTTTGAAATAGGGTCCCACTACATTGCAGAGAGCCTCACTAAGTAGCTGAGGCTGGCCTTGAACCTGCAATCCTCCTATCTCAGCCTCCCAGTATTGGGATTATAAGCGTGTACCACCATTCCCAGGTTCCTTTGCCTCTTGACCAAGTTTCCCGGTCACTTATTCCCCAGTCCTCCTGTTCCTCCTCTCCCCTGGTTTATTCCTTCCAGCAGATAGAAGAGAGCTTGTGAGAAAGAGAACACCATTCCCAGATGCTGGAAACGTGTTCCAGGGGGGAGAGAAACACAAACTATTAACCAAAAAAGGCAAAAGAGAAGGAGTTAACGGAAAGGGAGAAGCTGTGGCCACTCGAGATAAGAAGGTCATAATTGGGAGAAAGTTCCCAGAGATCATACAGAGTGGGCTGGCTTTGGAAAGAAAAGTGTCTTTCCATAACCAGCATCAGGGAGAGCTAAAAGGCAGACTTCATCCTGGGAATTGGGCAGGCTAGAGTATTTGGGTCAACTCTCCTTTTGCAAATAGTTAAAAATGCCAGATAAAATAGAAACAGCATTTTTAATTAAAAAAATTATCCAAAGACTGGCTAAGTGTTAGATTTGTTAGATCTTCCTTGTTGGCAGTTAAAATGACCTATTAACAATAATTGCATATGTTTCAACCTACTAGTAAGGATATTATAGGCCAAAAATGTAAGAGAAGGACAGACACCTCCCCCTCCAGAGAAGCAAAAGCAATACTGGGGTTGCTTTAGTCTGACGTTCTAAGGGCTTTTGCTAATCTAGCAAAGTTTAGCTTTGGCCAGTCTTGGATGATAGGGGGCCAAAGTCAAAAGTGAGAAGTATAATAGGAGAAGGTCCCCACATTAAATTTTGAGCCTAGTCTTGTGTGGCGGTGCACACCTGCAATCCTAGTACCCCAGTACTAAGGAGACTGAGACAGGAAGATCACAGGTTCAAGACCAGACTCAGCAACATAGCAAGGCCCTCAGCAACTTAGTGAAACCCCGTTTTAAAATAAATAATAAAGCCAGACGTGGTGGCACACACTTGTAATCCCAGCATTCGGGAGGCTGAGACAAGAGGACCGTGGTTTGCAGACAGCATCAGCTACTCAGTGAGGCCCTTTGCAATTCACTGAGACCCGGTTTCAAAATAAAGAATAAAAAATAGGGCAGGGGGTGTAGCTCGGAGGTCAAATGTCTCTGGGTTCCCTCCCCAGACTCGCAAAATAATAATAATGATGATGATGATGATGATGGTAATAATAATAATAATAATAATAATAATAAATAGGGCTGGGAGGAATAGGTTGGAAGTAGAGTACCTCTAGGTTTAATTCTTAAAACAAAAAAATCTGAACCTAAAAAGCTTTGATTCCAGAATAAGAATGAATTAGTGGTAACAGAAGTCAGAGAATGAAGTAGAAATATCTGAGGCCCTGAGTAGAACCAGGCAGGATCAGGGTTTGCAACCCTAAGTCCACCTTTGTTGAAATATATACCCCATATTGACATTCATGGGGTGGTCCGAAAATAAGAGCACAAGTGAGTTTCGTTAAAAGTCACCTTCGACCTGTAGGAAACTCGGGCAACTTGCTGAATCAAGGGAGAATCCTAAAGAAAAGCAAGTCACCCACAACACTTGTCAAGGGGAGTGAGCATGGGACGGGAAAGAGAAGAGCAGGCTGTGGGAGGCAGGGCCGCGGGGTCAGTAGAAAGAGACAGCGGACACGGAACTGCGGGAAAGGCCAGATATGAGAATCGTGAGACACAGATTATAAAATAACTATACTTAACGTGTTTGAAGTTTGGATTTTTGTTTCGGGTTGTTTGTGTGGTGCCGGGGCTTAAACCAGGGCCTCGTGCGTACTAGGTAAGCGCTCTACCACGGATCTATTATACACCAGCCAACATTAAAAGATTTCTGAAGCTTAAGAATCATCAGAGGATAGGAAATTCTAAAATGTTACGTAGCGAATCTGAAATAGAACCAAGTAAAAATTCTAGGAATAAAAAAGAAGAAAGATACTCAAAATTGACAACTCAGCCGACAGTCTTTTGAAAGATTAGGAGAAGCTGAAGAAAGAGTTGGGGAACTGGAAGGTAGGTCAGTAGAAATCATTAGGGATGTCGCCCAGAGACCAATGTGGAAAATACAAAAGAGTGTTTAGGAAAGATAGAAGCTATAAGTCCAATGTGCATTTAGTCAGAGGCAGAGAAGGGGGCCGGAACGATGGGAGAGAGTAAATATTTGAAGAGATGAGGGCCAGCCATTTGCAGAACCCGTGGGAGTTCGGGCTATGTTCCTGGGTAGTGCTCCTCGCTTGATACACAGCAAAACTTGTTCTGCTGTCATATAGCTGGGGGTATTTGGATGACATGGAGAATTTAAAATTTTATTAAACAAGGATCGCACCACCCCACCCTGTATTAAAATCTAATATCAGCGTGGTAAAACATTGCAACATCAACCCCCGCTCCGGATGGGAAATGATGACTTACCGCCCAGCTGACATGGCGAGGAAGGGGTACTTCAGAAACAGTGATCTTAGGTTAGGATTCCTTTGAATCCTCCCCAAAGAGTCATAAAATTTTATTTTCAATATTTTGGTAGAAAAGCCTAACTTCCTCAGAGGATGAGAAAGAAAATCCCATAAGGTCCTGTATCAACAACTGAGGCCGAGGCGCCAGAAAAACTTCACATCCTCTGTCTGGTTGTGAGTTACGGTCCTCGTTCTGGGAATTTTCTTAGCGGTTGGCTCTTTTCCTTATAAACAAAACTACACATCATTCTTGAAGCTGTCTGATAACTGGAATGCAAGCGGTTGCAGCATCTTTTCCGGGCCAAAGAGTGATGACCAGCAGTGCTGAAGGACAACCAGAGGTATGAGCATCAGTTTTCCCCCTCCTACAAAGCTGTCTCCATCCCAGACACAGCCATCTCCCGGCTCTCCAGTCCTACTCCAGATAGCTCACACGTGAACTTCAGAGGACTTCCCCCTCTATCTCACACATCTGTACTTTTCACTGATTAAAGAAAGCATAGCTCACCGGGTATGACGGTGCACGCCTGTAATCCCAGGATTTGGGAGGTTGAGACAGAAAGATTGCAGGTTCAAGACCAGCCTTAGCAACTTAGCAAGAGCCTTAGACCTGAGACCCTGTTTCAAAACAAAACAACAACTCTAGCAACAGAAATAGAAAAAGGGTCAGGGGTATATCTGGAAGGTCGACCGCCTCTGGTTCAATCCCCAGTGCCACAAAGAAAAAGAAAAAAGGTATCACAGCTCAAGGGTTAAGACTGCTGAGAGTCTAGGGGGAGGGACAAAGTTCTTTGAGCTGTCTGCCTCAAGTACCCATGGCTGGTACAGCATGTTCTTTGTAAACCAATCCTGTCATGAAGTTGACAAAATAAAGCTTGATGACCTCTGGGCTAAAGGGACGCAGGCTTCAGAGACAGCTGTAATAAGCTGGGTGAAAAGAGAAAATATAATAACTGTTGGAGCGCCTCTCACTCATCTCTGCGTTTGCTCCTTCCGTCCCTTCCTTCCTGTTAGTAAAGTTTTAAGGCTGTAGATCTGTTGATAGACAGCTTCAGGTGCACGCTGCCTTGGGCTGGATATGGTGTCGGCATGTCCCTCGAGGGTTGCTGAGCCGGGTCCTCGGTGTGACAGCGTTAAGAGCTGTGGGACATTGTCTGGCTGTGATGGTGCATGCCTCTAATCTCAGTGCTTGGGAGGCTGAGACAGGAGGATGTCGGCGATGTGCCAAGATTCTCAGCAACATAGCAACACTCTGTTTCAAAAATAAAAATTAAAAAAATACGAAAGGGCTGGGATTGTGGCTCAGAGGTATAATGCCTTGGGTTCTATCCCCAGACCCCCCTCCCCACACACACAGAAGTTGTGGGACCTTTAAAAGGTGGGGCCATGTGGGGTGTGCCCAGAGAGGGGATTAAGGTAGTTCTCATGGCACCTCCTCAGTTAGTGCCCAGTCTCTGGCTCTGTTTCCTGGCTTGCCATGTGATCTATCTTTCATGGGCTCTAGTCGGGGTTGGAGGGTGGCCTTGCCAGAGCAGGTGCCAAACTGTTTGGACTTTCAGCCTCCAAATCTGTGATCTACATTAACTTCTTTGCTTTATATATCACCCAGTCTCAGGCACTTTATTAGAGTAACAAAAAGGAGACCGATACACCCACTGTTCCCTGAGCAGAGCCTCTGGCTCCTTAGAGACTGATTCTGTCTCCTTACCAGTTCTACTGGTTGTACTGCTGGATTCTCTCTCCTGGGAGCACAAGACTGACCACAGGAGGATCAGCGGTGGGTGACTCACACCTAGTCTAGTCTCAGCTGCCTTGAGAGTCTGCTCTCCTCTGAGTTCAGACTCTCACCTTCCCCAGTTCCTCCCCATGGGGCGCCACATGCTCTTCCTCTGGCTGACCATGCACAGCTCCGTGGCCTCCAGGCTCGGGGCCAAACTTGTTTGTCTGGCTTTCAAGACCTTCCTTCACCTGATCTCAACCGCAGTACCAACCAGACTCCCAGCTGCCCTTTGCTCTCACGGTTCTCAGCCAGGGGTGCCCTAGAGGGCGTTTGGAAACACGCGGAGGCGTTTTGATGGTCTCAAAGATGGGGTAGCAGCTGGCACTTCACAGGCGAGGGTCCAGGCATGAAGAACGGCCTTCTAACGAACAGCCCCTCTTGTACTCAACCACCATTCTGTCCTGATGTCTCATTGAAAAGCACCGCTTGATTCTGGCCCAACTTGCTCACTCTCCTTCCATCAAGCCACATATGCGTGTTTATTGCTGCCGCCCTGTCCCAGCTGAGCGTTCCCTCCCTGTTTCTCTGAGTTGTACCAACTCTAAAGACCCTGCTCCCATAGATGCGCACCTGACCCATCACTCCCTCTCAGCCCCAAGCCACGGTTATCACTGAAGACATGACCACTGACGTTATCACTAAGGTGATCGCTTAAGAAGTTATTGCCGAGAAGGATGGGAATATTACGCAGCCCCAACTTTGGGTCTCACTCTGTTACTCCCCTGTGTGCCCTGGGGAGGGCTGTTTCCCGGGATGAGTCTCTTTTCCTCATCTCCAGAGGAGGGGCGAAGGCAGCGGCCAGCCACCTTAGCAGGTTCTGAAAGGGTTAACTGTTATGATGTAACATCAGGCGCTCAGCGCGTCCTGTGGCAAGTGGTAGGAACTCCATTAAAGCTCTAATTTCTAAAATTACCTTCAACGTGGTGCGCTTGCTCAATAAACCCTGTGGGGCAGACGTTCACCCCTAAGACGGTCTGCGAATCGAAAGCACAACGTCCCATCATTCTAGACAGAGACAGCGTAGGTGGAAATTCATTCTTACCCAGCCACAGAAGGTGGCTTAGGACTGAGCCACTGAGCGATTGCAAAAGAAGAGGGGGCCCCGGAGGCAACAGCCTCTGAACCCCGTCTTTTCACTGATGCTCATACACGAGCTTAATGATCCCCACTGCCTGGGGTGTGTGCACAAGTCCTGGGGCTCTGCCTCTGTCCCCAAGGGCAGTGACCACCTGTGGGAAATGGAGGTCAAAGAAGACACGTGGGGCGCAGCCCCTGTGGTACGAGCCACCACTGCCTGGCCCCTTTCGGCTTCTCTTGGCCACTTTCTACCTCACTTGGGTTCTAAAATAATAAAACTCTCGCTTAACCTGGAGTCTTTGGAGCTTGGCTTCGCGCTGCAGCCTAAGGAAGGATATTGTCTCATAGTCAAAGAATGGCTTTGCTGCATGTATCCAAGATTGCGGGGTGTCACAAATATCCAGGGACGTGTGCGAGGGTGGAGGTCAGACCCACCCAGGCTCGCTGGCCCGAGCCCAAAGCCCGAGTCCCGCTGTCTCTGAACCAGCATTAGCAGGCGCTAAGGAGCTAGTGCACGAGGGCTGAGGATGTAGCTCGCTTGATAACCCTTAGAAAAGGAACACTGAGGAAATCCCCAGTAAGGGCTGTCCAACAGTAACACTGTAAGTCCGCAAGCCCCCCTGAATCCTGCCTCTGGGTTTCCTAGTTTTAAAGTTAGCAACCGTCCATGAGTCCAAGAGGTGCTACGGGGCCAGGCATGGTGGTGCATGCCTGTAATCCCAGTCCTTGGGAGGTTGAGACAGAAGGATCACAGGTTCAAGGCCAGACTCGGCAACATAGCCAGACCCCCAGAAACTTAGTGAGACCCTGTTTCAAAATAAAAAAATAAAGAGTTGGGACTGTAGTAAATGGCCCCCGGGTTCAATCTCCAGTACCACAAAAAAAATGAGGTGCTATGGCCCTAATGTCCCTTCCAAAAATCATGTTGGAATGTAATTGCCACTGGGGCAGTCCTGGGAAGTGGAGGCTCTAAGAGATGTTCAGGTCATAAAGCTCTTCTCTTCTCAGGGTGTGTTAGGGCCATCACCAGGAAGTGGGCGCGTGATGGCTGGGGTGGGTTGCTCTAAGTGAGTTTGGCTTCTCAGCTCTCTTTGGCACCTGCCCTCTTTCTCTCTCACCCTTCTAACACCGCAAGATGCAGCAAGGAGACCCTCACCAGATGCCGCCATCTTGATATGGGACTTCCCAGCTTCTAGAACGGTGAGAAACATTTTTTTCCTTATAAAATTATCCAATCTGTGGTATTCTCTTATAGTAGCAGAACATGGACTAACACAAGAGTGTCCTATGCACCCTAGAATTCAGGTGCACGGTGCTGAATTTGATCTGCTTTGACGATAAGCACGTGGTCACCACCATACTCAGACCACGCACTGCTGGAGCAGATGGGCAGACTTGTGGGGTGAAGGAGCAGTGGACAGGAGCGAGGGGCTGGAGCTGAGTGGTCAGCCCACACAGCTGTTCTGGGTCTGTCCTCTTATCTGCCCACGAGAACACTGGTCGATAAAGACCATGTCTATCAGCCTGATGCTCCAGCTCGGTGGACGTTTATCCGCAGGCCTGATGGGTCTTATCAGGCTGATCACACTGCTTGTTTGTCCTGGGCCTTCTTCACAGAAGACCTTCTGCCCACCATCCACAAAGTCACCTGAGGCCGTCCAGGTCTCTAGGGTCCCCCCAGATCTGCCTGAGGGCTTCAATCTGCTCCAATTCCACATTCTCTGCCCTGTGCCCTGGTACCACACTCTGCTCCTGATCTGTTATCTCTAAATGATGCCCTGGACTTCCCTTCTTCATGTTTCCACTGACTCCACTCTCAGCCTCCAGAGTAGGGATGCTCCATCAGGGAACTAGGCTGGGAGTCAGAGGCACCTGTGCCCAAAAGTCAAAGCCAGGAAGCTACAATGGCCTTTGCGCCCTAGACTGGAGACTATTTGTACACGAGGGGAAAATTTTTGAAAGAGAAAGCCTACAGGGGACCTCCCTGGCCAAATACAACCTTCCTTTCTAGGAACTGGAGAATCCCAGGCTTCAGTGAGGACAAACACCACGTATCACTGTCAAACCCATGTCCCCCCATGTAGGCAAGTGCGTCCTGCAGTCCTCTGCTGTGGCCTCTTCAACTCAAGACATTTTACTAAAACACAAAAGCTTAACAGACCAGAAAACAATCAAAACTCTCTATGCATTAGGTCATTTCTGAAGCACTCCAGTGATGAGAAAGAGAAACCACAGTAAAATAGACAGACATCAAGGACACATTTTAGAAACCTTCCCCACAAACCAAAATGGCCCCCGCGCTTGTTATCAGGATGGCGGCTCCCAAGGCTATCGGATCCCAAAGCAGCTCTCCCAACCACCTAACCAAAAGCACACGGATTTTGGAGAGGATGGCTGCTTCCCAAGGCAGAGGGCGGGCACACTCATCACACTTTGTCAGTGACGAAGTAACTGGAATCGTTTCTCTGGCTTTTCTCTCTGGATTCACTCAAGTGAATTAGATGATTTTATCAACTGATTATTGAGTGTCTTGGGCCCTGCTCGAGCATGCTGGTGAAATGACATCTGTAAGCTGTACAAAGTATTCACACCCTGCCTTTTGATAAAAACAGATAACTTCAAATCCGTTTTGGGAAATGTGATAAAGAACAAAATATAGAAATCTGTAAAAAAAATGCACAAATCAATATGGAAAAAATCAAAGGGGAAGGGGAACAGTGTGGTACCCCACTTTTCCATGGCCCTGTGGAGGCCGGGAGCGGTTCTGTGCATCACTACGTACTGGCAGTGGCCACCCTCCCAAATCTGAGAGGCGCCTCGAGCCATTTGGAAGAAAGCACCACTTGGCTAGGAAAAGTGTAACAGGAGAGCCTTTTAGTTCAGGAATTACAAGGACATAACAATAACGTGAATCAAGTGCCTGAAACTGGCTTCCCTCTGGCTATCTCTGCAGCAATCGGCAAAGAATATCTTTCTGCTTATTCTTATTGTCGACCCCAAATCCTTCTTCCCTAAAATGCATTAACCTCTTGATCTAGTTGTCCTTGAAATTCCAGAAGGTTTTGGAGTCCAATAGAGTCTCTCCATTAAAAATCCCTGCCGGCACACAACTCACGACGACCTTGAAAAAACAACCCGAAGCCAAGCCCTGCACCCTGGCTTGGAACCTCTGTGTCAATGTGGTCTCCATCTGGGACACGTGAGTTAAGAGTGAGTGCAAATCCATTTTCCAATGATAATCAGGAGCCAGGTGGACCCTGGGAACTGGTGGGAATATTCTAGTCACAGGAGATGGACACCTTCCCGGCTCTTGAGTTTTCACCTCCAGTTCCTGTGGGGGAGTCCATCCAACCTACCCAGGGCCCTTCCTCCCACGGGATTTCAGGCGTTTAAAATACATCTGCTGGCTTGACCAGACAGGCAGGAATAAGCAAGAACAACCCAGCGATACTAAAACACTCAAGCACCGTCCTCTCTAGGTCCCATTCTGTAACTGTTACGTGCATGTGGGGATGTGGTGTGTGTGTGTGTGTGTGTGTGTGTGTGTGTGTGTGTGTGTGCTGCCCGCACACATGTGTACATGAACACTTGGGAATCTTCCGTGATCGCAATGGCTTGGCTGGCTTATCCTAGGCTCTTTTGAGCTAGTTCTTCACTTTGGATCATTTTCCTCAAGGAAATTGTGGAAATTTCACCAAAAAAGGAGCAACTCGGTGATCTGGCCTGGAAGTCATTTGGATCTCGTGCCCCAGAGTCCTTTGGCCTGAGCAGTTCCACGGCCCTGCGGGCAAAGGTAGAAAATGGAGTCCTCCCTGTGGTCCGAGAGAGAAGATAGTTGGATGCACAGGGGCTCGGGAGCTCTCCTCCACGCATTATTTACACGAGGAGCCAGACCCTGACAGGTAAGTGGGATGCTGGAGGTCGCTCATCTACAAGGAGTGAGGTAGAAGCTCCAGCCTGGGCCTGTCTAGCAGTGTCTGTCCCACCAAATCACAGTCAGAATGGGGGAGGGGCACAAGAGGAGGGGCTAAGACAGCGGCCTTGTGCACCTAGGAACTGCATGCTGAGGGCACCTCCCCTGGGAGGTGCTGGGATCTGCGGCTCATCCCACTATTGGGCAGTAAGGACATTAACGGCAGCCCTTTGCCTAACGTTGCCGAAGTCTTGGAATACTGACTGTGAGATGGGTGGGTTTCCATCTGACCTGTGATTTGGAGATACGCCAGGAAGCCTCCTGGGGGGACACTGCAGCACTTTCTCTGGCATCAGTGTCACCGGGGCACACAGCATGCCTTCCCGCTGCCCCCAAACTACTTCAGATAGGCTGCCTCTGCAGAGATGAGGGAGGCCGAGGCCAGTGATGCACACCCCCTCTCCTGTGGCCTGCTGGAAGGAGGCAGAAGGGCAGGGAGGCAGAGTGGAGGTGGTGAGGGAAGGCTTGGCTTCATTTCAAGGTCTGGAAGCTGTAGGCACATATCCTGAGTTCCTGTCCTGACACCGCATCCACATCTGGGAAGTGCCGGGGGCGGGGAGATCAGGCTTGCCGGGGCTCAGGCCTGAGTAGCTGAGTCTTCATACTCAGCAGGGACTGTTCCTGGGCACAGAGTCCTCACCTTAACAGGATAGCAAGCGCGGGCACAGCAATGGCTGAGTTAGTGCCCTAGGTCTCTGAGTGGGATTCCCGGCAATTTCAGCTAAGATCTTGACGCCAAGCCTCTGCTCCCCTGAGGGTCGTATCAGCTGCTTCTCTCCTACACCTGGTTTGGGGGTTTGCTTGTTTTATTTTGAGAATGTGTTTACTTTAGAGAACCCAGCCTCTCTCAGCTCTCAGCCCATCATTTCCTTGACTGTCTCTTCTTTCCTCTCCTCTCTCTTCTCTCCCTCTCTCTCTTCTCTCTCTCTCTCTCTCTCTCTCTCTCTCTCTCTCTCCCCCTATACTCCCTTCTTCGCAGCTGATGTGACCTCTGCCCTTGGAATGCTGCTCATCAGAGTAGTTCAGCCCTGGTAGATTTTCCCACTAGATGCTCTGGCTTAGAGGGAAAGGCTGGAAGTTTTTGTCAGCAATGGGACTACTTTCTTCCCTGGGACTCAGCACCGAGAGGCTGTGTAACCAGCTTTTCCCAGAACTTGCACTTCCTGCTCTTGGAAGCCTTGGTGGAGTGATGTCATGCCTCCTGCGTACGGCTTCCTGCGGGGATTTCTTTGGCCAGCCCCATGGAAGCCTTAGGTCCACCAGGCAGGTCCCACTGCGTTCCTCTCATCTCACCCTCTCCATCACCCAGTCGGTCGATCCTGGGGCTTCTAAATAAAACCAGAGCCTCCGTCTTTCATCCTTGGCTCGCAGGGCTCTAGTGGAAAGTTTACTCCTATTTCCTCACGAACCAAGTGGCTTTGGACTGAGTGCCTCTGAGAAGCTCTTACTCAGTTGATTACAACATTGCAGAACTGCTGGCAGGACACATGTTTACCCTCTTAATTATCATTATTAAGTTTTTCTCCCACTCAAGTTTTTTGCTTTCCATATTATATCATTTTTGGCAGAGTGAGCATGTGTGCAGGGTGGGGGTACAGAAAAGGGTGAAGAGATACCATTTATTCATGTCAACTACCACACTATATGCTTCAAGTTTTCTCCCACGGGCAAATATCTGAGAGCTAGCCACAACACTAGGCAGATATTCCTTTCTTTAAATAAATTTTCTTTTGTTTTTAGAAAAGGTCTCTTCCATCGATCCCACCCCTGCTGAAACTTACTTACACCTTGCTTAGTTCTTACTTGGTTTATAGAGAGTTTTTTTTTTTTTTATGACTGGCCTAAAATGATGTCTCTGGAATATCCAAGGAGCCAGATATCTGAGTGATTAATTCTAGGCTATGGAAAGTAAAATATTAGTCACCTTCTTTACTTGCTTGTGAAACACACCAAAGAATTAAAATCCCAGTCACTTGTCTGGATGGCCAGAGTGTTTGTCATTCTGCTGAGTAGCTTAATTCACATCCCAAACCAACTTCGCCAGTTCCATATGACTCCCTTTCCTCAGGAGATCTTTGAGGGACCATTTCTAAAGCCACTGGCCAGGGGATAAAATAGAGGAAGTAGGGGGAACCCTCTCTGAGAACCCCAGGCTCACTCATGTCCCACCAGATAAAGGATTCCCTGGCCCATGGGCCCAGATATCTCCAAGGCAGGATTTGTGGATCCTGAGGACTCTGACCTCTTCATTACTGATGAAGACTCTGATTTCTGGATTTGCCTGGCCTGAAAGAACCCCCGTGCGTGATTCTTCTGTATTACCAGCCCCTGACATAGCCTATCTCTCTCTTATCACCACTGCTCCCCATCAGGGACCCCTAGTCTAAATCTGCTCCCTAGGACATCGGCGCCGGCCCAGGATGCTGAAGCAGGGACATAGTCCACATAGGTCTGTCAGTGAAACATAACGCATGCAAGAGAGTCGATAAAGAATGCCTGCCTCAGACTGTGTCACAAGAGTGAGCTGCGCGGGTCTGTGATTCTAGGTCACTAATATCTACCAGGTTTGGATCTTGCAGGTGCTGTAAAGGCTTTGTGTTTGAGGCTTGGTCCCGCTTGGTGCTATTGGAAGGTGGTGGAGCCTTTAAGAGGTGTGGCCTGATGGGAGGTCTTTAGGTCATTGGAGGGCATTGCCTTAAAGACAACTGTGGGACCCCATCTTGTTCTTTTTTCTCTTTTGCATCCTAACCATGAGTTGAGTAGCTTGGTGCCACTGTGTGCTGCCACCATGATGTGCTACCACAGGTCTACAAGCAGCAGGCCAACAGACCATGGACTGTATCATCCCAAAGCATGAGCCCAAATAAACCTTCTTTTCTGTATAGTTGATTATATCATGTGTCTGATATAGTGCCAGAAAGCTGACTAACACAGCCACTGAAACGTGGGGACCCTTTGCTACATCTTCTGTGTTTCTGCTATCTCTCAATGGTCTTTCCCCTCTGGAGCTGTTTGCTTCCTGGCAGAACACCCCCTGAGCTGATCCCACCCCCCTACCAAAGGGCTGATTTCCCATAGCAGTTGAGATCAGCTTTCTGAGAGCTGGCCGTAGCAGGAGTTTGGAGCCTCAAAATCGTTTTTGATGAGATGAGGTCTGTTCCTTCAGGGGGTGTCCTGTGGGTAGTGCCCAGGCTGTGGTGAGGAGGACTGCGGTTCACTCTTGGTTAAGGGTAAGGTCAGGCTACACCAAAGTCAATTCCTCTAAGTGCAAATTTATTACACAAGCAGCCCAGCCTATGTCACCCTGGGCTCTTGTACCTACTAACCAGGAAAATATTAACCCCACAGGGGACCTGGGAGGCTTTCAAAGGATAGGGCTCCGGAAATGTTAGCTCCCTTCCCTCCCTCCTGCCTTCCCAAAGATGAAACTCAGATACAAATCTGTCCAGTTAAAAGTCACCTAGAGAAGTAAAGAGGGTGAATCCCCTAGAACCACACGATGACCAAGCCAGGCAGGGCACAGTCACTTCCCAGTATGGGCGAGCTCAGCAGGCCTCCCAGCTTTCCAGGGAGGCGAAACATCTGAGCCAGTGGTCCACATCAGCCAGGGACAGGTCAGGGTGTCTACCCAGGCCCCTCGTGACTGGAGCCGCTGAAGGGGCTGTGCAGGTCTGTACAGGTGGTGCACAGAGTGTCCAAGAGACCTGCCCCCACCATGCCTAGGACCACCTCATGGCAGAAGGAAGCTGTTCTGAGGGATTTTTAAGAGCCCCTCCCTCCCTCCCATCTCAGATACAGAATGGCTTGCTCTCTTGGCTAGTCTTTCTTCCCTTTCTTTCATTCTTTCTTTCTTTTTTTCTTTCCTCATACTTGGGATGAAACCCAGAGGCATCCTACCTCTGAGCTACACCCCCAGCACTACTTTTTATTCTTTATTTGGAAACAGGGTCTCACTGAGTTGCAAAGGGCCCCACTAAGTAGCTGAGGCTGTTCATGAACCTCGATCCTCCTGTCTCAGCCTCCCAAATGCTGGGATTACAAGTGTGGGCCACCACGCCTGGCTCTAATCTTTCATTTATACAGAGATGACCCTGGACTTTGATTTGGATAGACTATAGCCACTTTGCAGCAGCTGCCTGACAAGGGAATGTGGGGACCTCAGGATCCTTTCCCTGAAAGAGCTCCAGCTCTCCTGTCCTCTGAATCCCAGTTTCGCCCTACACACCTGTTTCAACAGTATCTGGGAAGCCTGCTGGGCTGTGGCGGGACAGGCTCCTCACATCCTTGGCTCCACAAGAGAATCTCCTGGAACCCAGGCACAGAGACCTGCTTGCTATTGGTCTCTCGTCAAGGCTCTAGGGTGTGTTGACATTCTTCTTTGTACACACAGCCTGGATGTTGTCTTCTTTGATTCCTCTTCCCATCTGCTGTGTTTCATTGAGAGCAGGTCAGCTCTCAATGAAGCACAGCCAAGGAATCAAAGTCCACTGGCTTTTTCTGGTAACATGGAAGAGTAACTCAGGGCCTCTCGTTTCAAATGGAATCAGAGACTGGAGGATTACGTTGGCCCGCCACCCTCTCCTAAGGCCCGGTAGCCTACATGTCAGCCAAGAGATGCCTGCTCTGTGGAAAGTGAAATAACTTGTTCAAGCCCTGGATTTCCAGAGCAGAGCTGCCGTTTCTTTATGTGAAGGGAACTCAGGAGAGGTAAGGATGCCACTGAGCCTTCCTTCTTGGGAGGGTTGGGTTTCAAAAGAGTGTGAGTAAAGAAGCCACCTGCATCCCGGCTAGAGAGAGATGCTTCGTCAAGGTCTCTCTTCCCAAGAAGACAGCACCATCTGAGAGGCCCCCAAGGCCAGCTTCTAGAACAAAAGGGAACCACCAACCTCAGATGGCAGGGGCTAGCCCTTGGGTGAGCAGATCCACTGTAGGGACTTCCCAAAGCTCCTGGCCTTGGGAAGCACCAAATCAGCTCTTGAAGATAGAACAGACACCTGAATTCTTTGAGTTCGGAGTATGATTAAACCATAGAAATATTTTCTGCGTCTCTGTACGCAAGGTTTGGCTGTGCACCTCAGATTTCTCAGTTTCCAAATAATATACAGAGGACATGCTGAAAGACTGTGCCATGCATTTTGTGAAAGAGGCTGGAACAAGACTTACATGTTATATAAAGCATAGCATTTAGAAAGAAAGTGAAATATAATCCCTCATGCCCAAGATACCTTCCTCACTCCCACCTGCTGGACACTCTTTTCTTCTCTCTCCTCAAATACGATCACAGTACACCAGGGCTTCTAGATAAGGGGCTGCGGCTAGGAGCGGCCTTTGCAGGCATTTTCAGCATCATCTCTTCACTTAGTGTCCTAACAACAGGTCATGAGAGGCATCCGATATGTGTCCATTCTCCCAAGAAGTTTGTCTTAGATGGAATCTAGTTTTGATTTGCATTTCTCTGATAGCTAATGATGTTGAACTTTTTTTCCATAAATGTATTGGCCCTTTGTATTTCTTCTTTTGACACATTTCTATTCAGTTCAGTTGTCCATTTTGATTATTTATTTAGCGTTAGAATGGCAATCATCAAGAATACAAACAATAATAAGTGCTGGAGAGAATGTGGGGAGATAGGAACTCTTATTCACTGTTGGTGGGATTGTAAATTAGTACAACCACTATGCAGACTAGTACAGAGGTTCCTCAAAACACTAAGAATGGAACCACCATATCATCTGTCCAAACCACTCCTCGTATCTTTTCAAAAGACTTAAAGTCAGAATACTGTAGTGATACATGCATACCTGTGTTTGCAGTAGCACAATTCACAAGAGCCACAGTAATGGGACCAGGTCACCATGGGTTAAAACCTCTGGAACTGTGAGCCCAAATAAGCCTTTCCTCTCTTTAAGTTGTCCCAGGTAATTTTTGTCACAGCAATGGAAAGCTGACTAATACACATTCTGTTTCCCAGTTTCTGAAATCAGGACGTCTCTTACAATAGATGTGTATATTCAGGTGGTAGTGTTTTTCTCCTCTTGAAAAGCTGTTACTGGATGATGGTGTCTCTTAACAATCATTGTTTCATCAAGGTCTACAGACTATATACTGTAATCCATAGGACCAACAGATCACATGTAGCAACTATGGTTCCTCTGGAAAAAAAAAATAACAAAGCATCTGTGTATGTGTTTTGTTAAATAGTGATGTGTCCAACTGGTCTTCCCTTTTTGCAGATGTGCAAATAACCAGTGATAAACAAATTCCAATCTCTATTGGTAATTCATCTTCAAAAGTAAAAAAAAAAAAACCTACCAGGATTATGTGGGTGTTGTAGGAATTAGTCACAGTACTTTAGGGAGAGCTTTTCCTTATTCTTTTATTTTTATACTTTTATCGGTGCATTATAGTCTCACATCATAATGTAGTTCATGGTGATGGTGATGTCCGTGCACCCTCCCTTCTCACATACGGACATAATGTCCATGGAAGTAATTCCTTCATTGGTCCTCTCCCCCCTTCCCCTAGACCACCTCCCTGGCTCCACTGATGTTTTCCCTTCGTTATGTGAAGTCCCGCGGTCTCCCAGTTACTCCCTAGCTTCCACATGAGAGAAAACATAGAAGCTTTCTCTGACTGGCCAATCTCACTTGGCATAATGTTCTCCAGGTCCCTCCATTTTCCTTCAAATGACATTACATTCTTTATGTCTGAGTAGAATTCCATTGTGTGTATATCCCATAATGTGTGATCCACTCATCTGTTGGTGGATACCTAGGTTGTTTCCATAATTTGGCTATTGTGAATTGTGCTGCAATAAACACATGAATATGCATATGTTACTACCATTTCCTGACTTGAGATAGGAGAGCTTTTCACCTCTCTGGGTACTAAGGATTGAACATAGGGGCATTTTATCTCTGAGCTACGCTCCCAGCCTCTTTAATTTTTTATTTTGAAATAGGGTCTTGTTATGTTGCTGAAGGTCTCACTAAGCTGCTGAGGCTGACCTCAAATATGTGATCCTCCTGTTTCAGTCTCCTCAATACTAGGATTACAGGTGTGCATCACCTGCTCGGCCCTAATCACCTCTTAAAGGCCCCAGCTCCCAATACTGTCATGATGGTAAGTTCCAACGTGAATACTGGAGGGGATGCTCAAACCCAAACACTGCTGAGCATGGTGCTCCCAAGGCTGAGGCTGGAGCAGGAGAGCCAAGCTTATAGCCCCTGAGGCACTAGCTCACGAATCGCAGCCCATCCATCTTCTCTCCCTGCAGTGACTTGTGCATCACCCCTAGCATGGATCCCTACAGCCTCCTACCACTAGGGTGAGCACATTTTGAAAGGTAGCCCCTGTGTTGGGAGCCATTAAGGCCTTCCCCTAGATTGGTGTCTCTGACTCAGCTGACTGTCCTTCACCCAGAGTCAACAAGGCTTGGGGTTATGGAAAGTTCAAGGAGGTCTGAGAGAGGATCAGGTGGTGATGATACGAGGGTACTGATAGGCCTATCTGTAATGATGTGTTTTGTATTGGTCTTTATTGTATTCTGGTGGTGGTAGCACGAGAATGTTGATTGACCTGTAGCTGTGTATAAATACCTCTGGAAAAACAAACCCATTGTCGGCGTCAGCGCAATAAAGACGAGATTGACCCAGAAATTGCATTGGCCAGGAGTGTCAGCGCAATAGAAAATACTGACCCAGGCATAGTCGTCGACCCATAGGAAATATTGACCCACAATCAGGGGTCGACCAGTAGCGATAGTAGGCTGGCAGCTCCCCCACGTTAGGGTTAAAAACTCTTCATCCTCACGCCTCACTTCAGAACCCCTACTCTTGCCAGCAGGCTCCGGCACCCCTGCCTAGTCTGCATCAAGTGTTCAAGCAGAGGTGGAAGCTGACTAGACCCAGGAGGCCACAGTCTGGTGAGGCCCAGTATGGCAGCTGTTATGTGTTGGGTTATAACCCAGGTGTTGAAGCTCTAATCCCCAGTTCATCAGAACGTAACCTGCCTAGAAACTAAGTGAAGAAGACATCTGTAGGGTGGGCTCTAATCCAATGTGTCTGTTGTCCTTATAAAAAGGAGACACGTGGACACAGAGCCACACATATGGAAAGAGAATACTATATGAACATAAAGACATATATTAAGTGGCTCTTCACCAACCCAAGGCCACTAACGACTGCCAGCAAGCCCCTGGAAGTAGAAGAGGGACCTGGAACGAATTTTGCCTCACAGCCTCAGATGAAGTCAATTGTGCACACATGATCTTCTAGGATTTCCGGCCTCCAGAGCTGTCAGACAATACATTTCTATTGTTTGAGTCCACGGTACTTGGTAGCACTCTGAGTAAACCAATAAAGAAACCAAATATCCCAAAGGGACAATTCCAAGGGTTCTTAAACTTGGTTCTCATCAGATCTGGGAGATGCTCTGGTCACTCCACATTTGGCTAGAGCTGCCTCCAAGACTCCCAAACAGCATAAATACCATTGATAGACTATAAATCTTGATTTAGGGTTCCAAAAATACAGCCTTCCAATGTGTAGATCCATTTACCAAAGCTTGCCTCCTTCAGGACTCAGTTTACCCAACAGCAAAGCAACCTGCTTTCAGATTCCCATGATGGTGTGACCAGGCCCACCCTGTAGGAGGACAAGCAAATCCAGGTCTTGCTGATGGACTTGGCCCAAGAGACCAGTTAGACTACATGCAGGCCTGCAGATGATTCCGAGGGAGACTAGAACAGACAGACACAGGTCACGTGCACCTCCCTGCATCCTGACCAGTCAGCCTCTTTGTAGCTCAGTTTTCTATTTTTTTTTTTTTTGGTGGTACTGGGGTTCCTGGAAACCCTTCTACCTCCAGGCTACACTCCCAGACCTATTTTATATTTTTATTTGGAAACAGGGTCTCTTAAGCCAGCGCAGCTGGCTTCAAACCCGCGCGATCCTCCTGTCTCCACCTCCCAAGTGCGGGGATTACAAGCATGCGCCACCACGCTCGGCTCAGTTTTCTAATCTTGATCTTGAGGTAAGATAGCGCCTACCTCCTGGAGTTACCACGAAGGATTAAATGAAAAGGCAGAAGTGTGAGCGCGCGCACACACACACACACACGCGCGCGCGCATCTGTGCATGTCTCATATGTCTCATGTTGCAAATAGTGTCTTTGGGGCCAGAGGCTCTGATGGCTTCTCTAGATGGGGTGATGGCAGGAGGAAGGCCGCCATCAGGGCTCAGGCAGAGCAGAGCCATGCTCAGGCTTCCTGGGCCCTCATACCAAGCCAGGACACCATATCACACTCACAATATTTCTTTTGCAGACCCCGATAAGCCACAGTGCCAGGAAAGATGGTTTTCTTTACTCAAGAGCCTCCTGCTACAGGAAGGGAACGATGTCAAAACAGTGTCTAGGGAAGACCACTTGGCCCAGGCAGGAGCACAGAGACAGGACCCTTGGTCTCTACTTCCCGCCTCTTTTCTGTGAGAGAGAGAGAGAGAGAGAGAGAGTGTGTGTGTGTGTGATAGAGAGAGAGACAGAATATGTGTGTGCTTGTGTGTGGTATGCATGTATGTGTGGACACAAACAAGAAGAGTCACAGCCTTTAAAGATCTAAGAGAAGGAACTTTCCAGTGAACTTGTGAGCTTCTGCTCTGCGGATGTGCCAACTTGGTAGGTGTGGGCCATCTACTTACCGTCATTCAGTTGTCGGCCCTAGAGGTGATTAGGGAGAGTGGAGAGAGAACAAAAGCCCACCATACGGTAAAGAGATGAGGCACAAGACCCCAAATAAGAGCACCCCGGCCTCAGCAGGTCCCGGTCTCCATCCTCCCCTCTCCCTGACGGCGTCACACAGAGAAGGTAGGAGAATGCAAGTCAGAAAGAGCACCCTGCAGGCCGGCACTCCAGAAGGGGCGCTGCGTTCCTGGCCTCTGCCGAGAGCCAGATGTTTTCCCCATTAGGACTTTCCTGGGGTAGAAATGAGCCTCGCCTGTTCAATGCTTGGGTCAATTAGTAATCATTCCGCAGAGCTTGGGAGCTGTCTAATTTCAATTGCCTTTAGAGACGAAACTCTTAAAAAGTATCTGTGTGTATAGCATCATTCGCGAAGCACATTGGCCAAGAATGTTTATCCTGGACCCAGCCTTGCTACAGGACAGACCTCCAGTTTACAGGAAATACCGAAGGTAGAGGAACTAGCTAAGTGACACCAGGAGTAAACAGTCGCACGATCCAGTGTGTGGGACAGTCGCCAAACAGTCTTCTGGATAATTCTGTCAACATTCTGAGATTTTTTTTTTTAACAGATAGGATATAAAATGATCAGAGACACAGCCAAATGCAAAATGCAAACCTAGATTAGATCCTGATTTAGATAAATAGCAGCAAAATGGTTATAATAAACATTCTCATGCCCACGGGGGAAATGTGAATATGGACTGTATATTCTATTATATTATAAAATGACCATTATTTTCTTAGGAATAATAGTGGTATTGTGCTTATATTAAAAAATCTTCATTTTGGATGCTAGGCAAAGTATCATGATATCTATAACTTTTAAGTAGCACGGAAAAAAGAGGTATATATATATATACATACAGAAAAAGATGTATATATACATACATATTTATATATACATCTATGTGTGTATACACAGATAAATATATACAGTGATATAAAAACCCTCACAGTTATTGAAATTAGATGAAGGTATTTGTGTATAAAGATTTCATATTAAAAAAAGAAAAATCGAGAAGAATAAAAGTAAATAAAAATATTAAAAACTTAAAAAACTTTTTTAAATCAGGAAAAAGTCTATTTTAATTCGAAGTCAGGTGTTCCACTACTTTGTCTTCTGAAAAACGTAATGGAGAAAATACTGCCAGTGTGCACCGTGTGTGATAAAATTACTAAGAATGAAAGAAAGGAAACACAAGAGTTTGCAAGTTCAAAACACATGGCTTGGGTGATGTTTTGGGGTCAGAAGAGCACACTGATGGCCCCGGCAGTAACTGTCAGTATTCCAGTCCTTGGGTTGTGTGGACACCACATGCACGGAACGCATTGTATGAGTGGATTCATGGCACAGATGGGATGATGCCTGGACCAGTGAGGATGGCTCAAAAATCAAGTATGTTAAAATGCTACCCAGGCCCTGTATTTGGTTATGGGGATGATAAGAAAATATTTTGTATCAGTGTTCAGCCCTCTGAACATTGAAGGAAAGTGCAGCCATTATGGGAGGGTTCAGTTCATCCATTTGGTTATTCATTCCACAAGTATTTACTGAGGATCTGTGGCAGTCCAGGTGTATCAGATAGATAGGTAGATGTGTAGATAGATAGAGTTAGGTAGTAGACCGGTAGATAATACAGATTACAAATAGTAGGTGATAGAGAGATAAAGATTATGGATACAGAGGATAGATGAGGATGATGTGTCTGCAGATGAGAGATCACAGATGATAGATAGTAGGTTTACCTCTATTTATAGAAAGAGAGATGATAGCTAAAGGTAGAGAGATAACCAGGCTTGGGAGGCTGAGAATGGAGGACAGCAGGTTGGAATGCTAAGGTTTGCCAGCCTGAGCAACTTGGTGAGGCCCTATTTCAAAATTTAAAAAAAGATGGCTTGGAGCTTGGAGTTAGAAGACCCCTGAGTCCAATTCCTAGTACCAAAAAAAAAAAAAAAAAGAAAAAGAAAAAGAAAAAACAAGAAAATATAGAAAAATATGGCTGACATACAGATAGATATATATGTGTCACAAATACAGGTCTGCTACATTACAGGCGCCTAAACATATACACATATGTCAGATGCTATGAAGCAAATGAAGGGGCCTGGGGGCAGGGGTCCACCTAGGGCCAGTGGACCAGGGAAAGTGCTTGATTGGTTGGAAGGAAAAGCTGGAGCTTGTCCATCACCACGTGTGTACATGGTGACACGGAAGGTCTCTCTGAGTAGAGATAAGCTGCAGGCAGAGAGGTCAGTGTTATCTAACTGAATGTGCGCCCAGATAGCTGCACAGAGAAAGATCTAGAAGAACCCACACTATGTGGGTAACTCCAGGAGGAAAGGTGGCACAATTCTCACGTGTGCCTTGGCCTGTGTTCATGAAGTGTGTGTGTGTGTGTGTGTGCGTGTGTGTGTGTGTGTGTGTGTGTGTGTGTTAGTAAGGATGGAGCCCAGGGGCATTCTACTTCTGAGGTACTCTCAGTCTTTTTATTTTTTGCAGTACTGGGGATTAAACCCAGGAGTGTTCCACCTGTGAGCTATACCCCCAGCCCGGTTTTTTATCCTTTATTTTGAAACAGGGTCTAACTAAATTGCGGAGGGCCTCTTGAAGTAGCTGAGGCTTTCTGCGAACCCGCGATCCTCCTGTCTCAGCCTCCCAAGTACTGGGATTACAAGTGTGCGCCACCACGCCCGGCTCCTCAGTCTTATTTATTGATTGATTTAGCAGTACTGGGGATAGAACCAAGAGGCATTCTACCTTTGAACTACACCCCCAGCCCAATTTTTAAAAATTATTTACTTTGAAACAGGGTCTCACTGAGTTGCAAAGGGTCTCACTAAGTAGGGGTGGGGGGCTGTCTGCGAACCACGATCTTCTTGTCTCAGCCTCCCAAATGCTGGGATTACAAGCATGTGTCACTACTTGGGCTTATTTTTTATTTTGAAACAAAGTCTCACTAAATTGCTAAGGCTGGCCTTGAACCTCTGATCCTCCTGTCTCAGCCTCCCAAATACTGAGATTACAGATGTGAGCCACCGCACTCGGCTCATGGATTTTATTTTAAGGGTCTATGCTCATTTTGAAATAAAATGGGCTTTTCTAAAGAAGCGCACGGCTCTATGCATCAGGGACAGAGATCTGAAATGAAGCGGGGAGGCTGGGGATCATCGATTCAATGGCGATAGCTACGCAACAGTTACCTAACAGGTGTCGGTGACTCCTGTGATGTCCAGGGAAAGCCAGCTCGCTCCCACCCAGGCCTTCAGCCAGGCTCCTGACACTCCCTGAGGCTGCTCCCAGCATGCCTCGGGCTGTAATGCCCATGTGTTATCTCAGAAGCAATAGCAGAAGTAGCCTGAAAATAGCAAGTAAACTATTCCAAATTTCAGCATCCTATTGCAACTGCCAAAATAACTGGCCAGGATGCGGTAGCTGAGAATAAGCCGGCTCCGCACTGTGGAGGGGGAGTAGAGATGCTGCTGAACCCCGCGCAAGGGATTCTGGGACAGGGGTGGGGACAGAAGACAGACTGGGAGGGATGAAGCCATCTTTCTCCTTTTTCCCCCTTGAAAAACCTGCTTCATGCTGGAAATATTAAAAACCTAGAAACGGGATACTGCGCTATCCTTGGAGAAGTGGAAGAAGTTCTGGTCTGCTATCGTACACGTAGGGTGACTCTACATCATGACAATGCCCTGTGATTTCAGGAAAGTTTCAAGAAAGGGTAGCATGGAATGGTTTCCTGACACAGAAATGACAGAATGTTCAAGGAGACAGACTTACTTTGATTTGAACATTTCACAACTTACACATGCACTGAAAAATCACATGGTATCCCATAAATGTGTGCCATTTTTATGTGACAATTAAAATTGTTTAAAATCAACTAACATCAATAATAATAATAATGGACATGGATAATAATTATTATTATAAGAATTATAAGAATCTCTTAAGAACTGGAGGCAATGGCGTCCCGTGTGGAATTTCATGCATTAGAAAACCTAACAAGGCAAGCCTCCCTAAGTTCTCCCGGGCACTGTGGGTCCAAGAGCACCCCAAGGACAGCTGCACACAAGCAGCTGGTGGGTGGAGTGCCGGCCGGCCGGAGTGTGTCCCGGGGCAAGGCCCCTGACCCCAGAGGCTGGGCAGGAGAATCAGGTGACTCCAACTCCTGAAAGACCCTGTAATTTTCAGTTGACTAAGTGTGGGGAAAATCAATGCGCGAATCACCTTTCAAGTATTTAATTTAGTTAGACAAGGAAAATGAGGCTTCTTTCACATTCTCACTCGGTATTAACTTCTGTCACAAAGCAGCCCGGAGTAATTGGTAAAAGTGAAAAAGTGATTACGGGGGCTTAAGCGTACTCATCACAGCTGCTGCACTTCCTCAAAGTGAGTTTTCTGGCGCTAAACCCTCCGCCAGGATGGGGAGGCCCCTGAGCGTGGATTCCAGGCCTCTAACAAGCCATTGTGAGCGGGTGGGGAGGGCTCAGCTTGACCTGCTTCCCGGGCGCCCGTCTTGCCCCTCCTGGCTTCTCTGGGACGTTGGGATCTTAAGATATGGTCGGCCATGGAGTCCTCAGCTCTTACCTCTAGTCCCCGGCAAGTGACTCGCGCAGTCTCCAGTACCACCGGTCACCAGCAACGCCAGGCCTCAGCCCGAGCCACGGGGGCGGGGGGCTCAGGCCCTCTGTCTTTGACAAATGAATTGGACAGGAAGCAGAGCTGGAACTTGGGTGCCTACGGCAGCCGGCTCTGCGGCCCCTCTGGGGTTCCGTCGGCTTCCTTTACCTGCTTCTGTCTTCCGGGTCTAGACAGGAGGACGTGGGCTCCTTGGCCCGTTTCTCCTTCAGGACCCACTGCGTTGCCCTGGATATGGCAGGAGAGGAAAGACAAGACAGACAGGAAGACAGATATAAAGGACAAAAAATAGAAAAAGAAAGAAAGAGAGAACAGAAGGAAGGAAGGAAGGAAGGACGGAAGGAAGGAAGGAAGGAAGGGAAGGAAGGGGAGGAGGGAGGGAGGGCTATGGTGGTGCATTCCTGTGATCTCAGTACTTGGGAGGTTGAGACAAGAAGATCACAGGTTTGAAGCCAGTCTAAGCAACTTAGTTAGGCTGTCAGCAATTTAGAGAGAACCTGTTTCCAAAAATAATAAAATAAAATAAAATAAAATAGGGCTGGGTGTGTAGTTTACAGGTAGAATGTCCCTAGCATGGAAGGAAAGAAGGTAAAAGGGAGGGAGGAAATGAATCTCTTCATGTGATTAGTCCTCTAATCAATGAAATTTAGGAATATGGTTTTTTTTTCAGCTAAAACAAAATAAAACTGTCAAGTAAGAAGTAGATATTTGCAACAAGCCAAGCTCTTTACGGAAAGTAAAAAAAAAAAAAAACCCTGAGGGAAACACAATGCACAATAAATTTGCAATCAAGAACATGAGATGAGTTCTTTACTTAGGAGTGAAAAAGGAAAACATTTCTAAATAAAGGCTCAGAGAATAATAGCACAAGCAGCCATCGATTTTATTCCAAGACATATAAATTTTATCATATTCATGTTGTCCCCTTCTCAACCCCAAACAAATAAAATCAATACAGCAGACCAGGAGTAGTTTGTGATTCTTTGAGTAATAAGCCAGGATTTGGCTGAATTTCCCTTATAAAAGTATTCCATTAAGGAAGTTAGGTGATACAGGTGTTGGAGAATCTAATAGTTGAAATCCATCTAAGGATTCAAAGCCCCTAAATATTTAAGCACCTTTGTGGAGGGAGGATCTCCGGCTCCCTTCTCTCTTACGTCTTGGGAGGCTGTGCTGCTGTTGGGAGGGGGCTAGGGGATTGACGGCCCTGGGGCAGTGGACCAGAAGCCACCCCAACCCAAGACTGGCCTGGCCAGGCTGCAGGGAGTGGCAGGCTGGACCCAGTCCCTAGGATGTGAGGAGCAGCTTTCAGACTTTGAGGAGAAAATGTACACTTTTATATTCCTTCACTGTCTGTCTTGCTTTTCCACTTTCAAATAAGATTCGATCAAGCCGGGTGTGGTGGCGCACGCTTGTAATCCCAGCATTTGGGAGGCTGAGACAGGAGGATCATGGTTCGCAGCCAGCCTCAGCTACTTAGTGAGGCCTTTTGCAACTCACTGAGACCCTGTTTCAAAATAAAGAATAAAAAATAGGGCTGAGGCTGAAGGTATAGTTAGGAAGTAGAATGCCCCTGGGTTCCACCCCCAGTACCGCCAAAAAAATAAAAAAATCAAACCTGTCAAATTGCCTCCATAATGTATAGCAGTCATACCTCAATAAAACTGTTTGAGAAAAGAGGCACCAGCTCTTTGTGTTGGCAGGCCAATTCCGTGCAGAGATTGCTCTGGGTCGGTGGTTCTCAGGCTGGCTGCCTGGACCAGCAGCCGCAGCCACATCAGAGCCAAGATCTCCTCATTTCCTAGCTCATGGGTTTGTGGCTAAAATCAGGTGACACCAGCTTAGCCCCACAAGAAGCCCAGGTTGCACTCAGGGCTGGAAAAAGATGTGTAGGTGCTGTGATTCCCGCTAAGTGCTCTGGTGGGGGAGGGCTCTGGCTTCAGCACTTGGGGCCAGGACCCTGGCGGCAGCCAGGCCCAGGCCCAGGCCGACAGAGGCCGCTGGAACCACTGTGTCTCCCAGCCCTGAGCGGCGAGCGCTGTCATCATTAATGTTTGGCACGCTTCTTATTTACGAGCTACTAAACGAGGCTACGGGACAATAACAGCAGGATAACAGAACTACAGGCTGCTGGCTTTGTCTGTGCCCGACTTAAATTAAGTAGTTGGAAAGGATAATTGGAGACATGAAGGTCTAGACAAGGAGTCCGCTTGCAATGGAGCTGAAGAGACTTGTAGTCTGTTAACCTAACACGCACAGCAGTGCTCAGAGCCGGCCCATAAAGTAAGGAGACTCATTTTTACAGGAGGGCTCCGAGAAAAACTAGAAGAGCTTTTATTTCCGACTCCTGGAGAAACGGGTAGGTGGTGCCTGGAACATCTCAAGGTGGCCCTTGGGTTGCTTTCTTCCTCCTTCTCTTTCCTTTCTCTGTCAGTGTCTCCTGTTGACCATGGGAAAATCCAAGTACACTAATGAAGTGATTCTAAGCGTGGTCCCCGGACCAGCACCTGTGCCTCACCTGAACGTTTCGTAGAACTGCAGATCTTAGACCTCGCCCAGACCTGCCGCAGCACAGAGTCTGGGGAAGAAGCCGGCGAGGTTCTAAGGAGCCACCCAGAGCTGCTCCCTAGGTCGTGCCAAAGCGCACAGTAAGCACTGTACTGGGATCCACGCTCCATCTGGAACTTGGAGAGTGGAAGTTCCTGGCTGTGCACTGGCCTGTCCTGACTCTACCCAGCTACCCAGCTACTCCCAAGTCTTGTCAATCATCTGGGCTCTCCGTACGCTCCTTCTGAATGCTGACGCTGACAGCAGTGTTCTGGTCCCTAGGCACCTGCACTCAAGGAAACGTGGACTGAAGCCGTGCGTGGGCGCACGCTGGTCATCCCAGCACTTGGGAGGCTGAGACAGGAGGATCCGGGTTCGCAGCCAGCCTCACCTACTTCGTGAGGCCTTCTGCAACTTAGTGAGACCCTGTTTCAAAATAAAGAATAATAAATGGGCCGGGGGTGTAGCTCGAGAATAGAATACTCCTGGGTTCCATCCCCACCACCGAAACAAAACAAAAACAAAACAAAACAAAACAAAACAAAACAACAAAAAAAAAAACCACCACCAAAAAAACATGTACTGAAGAGCAAGCGAGTTTTAACTGAACCGCTGCTAAACCGCTCGGATTCTGTGAACAATCTATGGAAGGTACACGGAGGTGGGACCTGAGACATCACACCAGGGACCTTCCGTGCACCCTGCGCTTGGATCCGGCAGACCAAGGGGCTCCTCTCAGGATCGCTACTCATCACTGTTTCCAGGAGATATATTCTGACCAGGGGAACATCCCCCTACATATCCTGCAAATACGGGCTTCTACTAAGCAGGCATTTTATTACTTCCCGTTAAAACAGAAGGTGATTACCGCACTTTTTAATTTAAAACAATTATTAAATGGAGCAGGAAGTAATGGTATCAGTTAATCTCGGGGTTAGGGCTTTTTTTAAAAACACCCTAATAGCTTCCTAAACATCAAGCATTTCCATGAAGCTAGTCAGAGTTACTTAATTATAGGCTCTGTGAGTGTTTCTCCAGAATTCTCAAAGGAATCATCAGGATCCTTGTATAATATGGGGTTTAGATGTTCCACACCAGAGCCTATATACTAGCCCTTTTATCTTAATGCACAAAGGTGTCCAGAAGAGGATGCAATGAGGAGTTAAACACCCTGGGGAGCCAGCCTGGCTCCAGGATGAGGCAACAGACCGAAGGTGTGAACTTGGGTGCTGGCATCCCCGCCTCGCCTGGGCCTGGGACACTGTGGGCGGAGCCGGTGCCAGTTACACAGTGGCATGGCCGCCGCCGGGGCTCCTCCCAGGCAGGTGCGCCCCCCCCCATCTCCCCACAGCAATAACATAGGGCCCATCCTCCAAGACACTCAGTGATACCCCCAAAGCCCATTCTGCAGAGAGAGAGCTGGGGCCACACATTGCAGTAGGGAAGCTGGGGCAAAGCACAGTGGGTAGATGGCAACAGCGGGATCTCAAGCCTGCCTGAATCAGCACCAGCAGGTGTCCTCCCCTTGCCTTCCTCTCCCCTCCCCTCTCCTCTCTCCTCTCAACAAGGCCTCTTTGAACTTACAAACTCTCTGCTCCCTGCAATCTTTGCATTCAAGATGGAACCCATCCAGGCGTGGTGGCGCATGCTTGTAATCCCAGCATTCGAGAGACCGAGACAGGAGGATTGTGGTTTGCAGCCAGCCTCGGCTACTTAGTGAGGTCCTCTGCAACTCAGTGAGACCCCGATTCAAACAATAAAGAATAAAAAGATAGGGCTGGGGGGTGTAGCTCGAAGGTAGAATGCCCCTGGGTTTCATCCCCAGTACCACACACACACACACACAAAGACGGAACCCATGTGGAAAGAGGTCAGAAATGAAAAGAAGGCTGAGGTGCAGTGCAGTGGGATGTGAAATGTCCCCCAGAGGTCCATGTGTGAACGCGTGGTCCCCAGCGTGGTGCGTCTGGGAGGTGGCGGAGCCTCACCAGGAGGTTTTCTGGTCATTGGAAATGTGCCCTTAAGGAGGACTGTGGACCCCGGTCTCTTCTTTTCTTTTGCTCCCTGGCCACAGGTGAGCAGTTCTCCTCCACCATGTGTTCCCACCATGATGTGTGGCCAGAGGCCCAAGAAATCATGGGCTGAAAGCCCCAGAACTGTGAGCCAAGATCAATCTCTTCTCTCCCTTTTTCTGGTACTGGGGATTGAACCCATGGGCATTCCACCTCCAAGCTATACTCCCAGCCTTTTCTTAAATTTTTTGGGGGGTTTTGAGACGGGGTTTTTGTTAAGTTACTGAAACTGGCCTTAAGCCTGCAATTCTCCTGCCTTAGCCTCCCAAGTACTGGGAATCCAAGCATGTGTCATCACAACGGGCATTTTTTTTTTTCTCTTCCTGTTGATTATTTCAGGCAAAGTTGTCTGATACAGAAAAAAAAGTGGGGGGAGAGGGAGCAGGTTATGAATCCCAGCCTGAGTTAGGGCCTGCCAGGCCCAGGTGGCTGGACACTGGGTGCCACGTGCTCATGATACCACTCAGCACAGCAGGTGCCGGGCTGCGGCCGAAGGCCCAGGGAGCGCAGAGAGCTGCCGGGGAGCTCCCGCAGGCCCGCCAGATGTGCTGCACTGACCACTGTCGGGGCCACGGCCCTTCTGACACTGTGGCAATGCCAAGGACCCTGTTTGCAAGAAAGGCCGCCTGTGCAACCCTTAGAGGGATTTCATGGCTCCGATTTCAGAACCTGGAGGAGCACAGAGAAAGACAAGGGGCAAGAGAGTGGGGACATGTGTCTTAAAGCAGGTATGTGGGGACCCAGGCCGGGTGAGCAATGCCAGCTCAGAAGCCTGGGGAAGCCTTGCTGGCTAGACGGGTGCAGGGGGAGAGGAGGGAGGCCTCCCACCCACCCCATCCTCTGAGGAAACACCCAGAAGGGCTTGGCAGGGACCTGATGAGCACACAGACCCACCAGCTGTCTGCCTGTCTGTGGCTACATGCAGTGTGGTTCCAGGTGTTGGGCTGCAAAGCCCAAACCCAGATCCCTGCCTTTCAGAAGCTTCTATCATGCCAGGTAGAGACAGAAGGCAAACCAACTTCCTCTTTGGAAAGAAAGGCAGGGCAATCCCTCCGACCAGGACTCTCTGGAAGACCTGGCTGGAGCCAAGGAATGGCAGAACAGAGGGCTAGATCATCCTCCCACATGGACCAGGCACAACTTGGAGTGTCCAGTGTCCAGCAGATAAAGGACCTTCCCACTGCTCTCCTGTCTCGGAACCAGGGGGAAGTTTCGAACCCGAGCACCAACCCTCTCCTCGTAGCGTCCCATCCTTTTCTAGACTGACTGAGCCCAAGTTACTCCTGAGCCACAGGCCCTGAGCTCCTCACTGCAGCTGGCCTCTCCAGGAGCCACGGCCCGGCCTCTCTGGGGACAGGCACAGAGCTGTGGTTTCCTCTCCAACATTTTATCAGAAGCTCACCCATGTCCATCTAAGGCTTTAATGCTCATGCACCTGTGCACCCCTTAGAATGGGTGCTAACAGTCATGCATCATTTACACCTTATTGGAAAGAGGCTGTCTTGAAGACAGACTTCATGGGTGAGTGTTGGAATCGGCTACAGCTAAGAAGTTGCCCGTTTCTGGGCCACGGTGGGCGTGGGGCAGAGCGGCACCTCTCCTTGTGCTTCATCTTTGCAGGGCTCCAGGTAAAGACAGCATGACACCTTGAGTCCGTCATCGGACCTTGACTGTGCCCCGCTCCATTCCTCCCCGGGCTGGCTCTTCCCATGAGAAGCACGCAGCAGGGGATGTTCATCTCTCCTCCACTCGTATTAATTGCCCCAGCAGGTGCAGGTCCTAAGTCATTACCTCTTTTCTGTTTGACTTGATACTGGGGGTTGGACCCAGGGGCATTTTACTTCCATGTTGTCTCCAACCCTTTTATTTTTTATTTTGAAACAGGGTCTAAGTTGCTGAGGCTGGCCTCAAACAGGTGCTCCTACTGTCTTTACCTCCCGAGTACTGGGATTATTATATTTTATGTCCTAGAAATACCTGCCAAGGAGGGAAAGGAGGCCGAGGATGTGGTGGGGGTGAAGACTTTCAAATCTATCCTGTACTGCGTTAGGCAGGGAGAGAGAGAAATGACCACCTCAACATGGACATGGCCACTGTGATCTTAACCACAGGATCTCTGCAGTCTCTACGAATACTCTATTTGACTCAACAGTACTTTTTGGGAAAGGGCATCATTCACCCCCAGGACTAGTACACTAGGATAAATCCTAATGCTCTGACCTCTAAGTCAGCAACACATGCAGCCTGCCATGAGCCTGGCCGTCCAATTTTTTGTTTACAAGCTAATCACCTAAAGGTCTCCAAAGTGATGATTTATTTACCAGCTTCAGAAGCCTCCAGAGATGTAAGTGGCACCTTTCAAGTATAAACGACTGTCTAATAGCTGCTATCTGATGCGAGGGTACTTACTTCAATTCAATTTTACCTGAAGGGCAAAATACCCAAGTTGTTCTCCCTCTCTTCAGATCCCTTTTTTTTGGGGGGGGGGCATTAGGGTTCCTGGAAACCCTTCTACCTCTGGGCTACACTCCCAGACCTCTTTTATATTTTTTAAATTTGGAAAAAGGGTCTCTTAAGCCAGTGCAGCTGGCTTTGAACCTGCGGAATCCTCCTGTCCCCGCCTCCCAAGCACAGGGATTACAAGCGTGCGCCACCACACCCGGGTCCAGATCTCTTTAACTCTCAGTGGATGTATTCTAAGTGTCAGGGACCCCAAGATGATGAAGGGCTGGCAGTATTTCAATCTCTTTGTTGCCTGTAATGAGAGCTAGAAAGGAAAAACAAAAAAGCCACGTATGCACTCCCTGGGTATTTCTTTCTTTTTCTTTGTGGTACTAGGGATGGAACCCAGGGGCATTCTACCTCCAAGCTACACCCCCAGCCCTATTTTTTTTTTTTTTTGGTCTTTTTATTTTTGAAACAGGGTCTCACTGAGTTGCAAAGGGCCTAAGTAGCTGAGGCTGTCCATGAACCGCGATTCTCTGGTCTCAGCCTCCCAAATGCTGGGATTACAAGTGTGCACCACGATGCCAGGATACCCCTGGGCATTTCTGTGCAGGCTCATACTCTAGTTACCCAAGCCAGCTTGTAAAAATACAGTGCAAAACAAAAACACAAGACAAGAAGTAGTTTCTGCTACCAATTACAAAAGGCTGGCAGGCAAAGGGCACCCGTAGCTAAGGGGGTCCCAGAACACAAAGGGGGTCCCTTTCCATCAGAACTATTCAAAAAGAGCCAGGTGTGGTGGTGCACGCTTGTAATCCCCGCACTTGGGAGGAGGAGACAGGAGGATCGCACAGGTTCGAAGCCAGCCGTGTTGGCTCAAGAGACCCTGCTTCCAAATAAAAATATAGGTCTGGGAGTGTACCCCGGAGGTAGAAGGGTTTCCAGGAACCCCAGTACCACAAAAAAAAAAAAAAAAGAACTATTCAAAAAGGCACAGTAGGAGTCAAGACCACAATTCATAGGAGGTGGCAGACGCTTGAAAGAAATGTGGGCTCTAACTCTAGCAAGGATGCCTGGGAAACCCCGAACCTTGCCAACTCTTGCCAAAACGTATGCCATTCTATTATCATTCTCTTAAGGGTGGTTTGATTTCTGTTCAGCAGACAATTGACCTGGGCAAAGGTGTAAAGCCACACTAATCTGTAGAGAGCTGCAGGTCCAGGAAAAGGTCAGGGAAGCCCATGTTGGCACTGACGCCGGCAGGGACTGGCCACAAGCCATGGCTGCTCAGCCACTAATTCTCAATGTGCGGCCTGTGCACCTGTCTGGCAGGGCTGGGACTAGATTAACTCGTTTGAAAAATACTAATAGAGAGCTTCTATGTGAAAAGCACCCGGAAGAGCAGAAATGGGCCAAGAAAAAAATTTTAAAAAGCACAAAACAAGCCAGGGACTCCTACTATGTAAAAAGTTATGGCGGGCAGGGGCTGTAGCTCGGTGGTAGAGCACTAGCCTAGCATGTGCGAAGCCCCGGTTCTATCCCCAGGACTGCAAACCCCCTCCCCAACACACATACCACCTGTCGTCTGTGCAGGACATAGAAGACTGTGCCAAGAGTGCACGGGGTGTTGAAAGGGCAGGGGTATCCCTGTGTCCATCCAGCGAGCCCGAGCAGAACTGGAGCCCTGGAGACACCCCGGCCAGCAGCCACGTGGGGCAGCTGTGAGCTGGATATCTGTAGCCCCGCCTCCCTCAGGGACTCAAAGCTGTGTCCTCGGGAAGGAGTCTTGACTCACACCTTCAGCCAGGGCTAGTGGGTGCCCCCAAAGCTCACCATCATGGTGCTCACAAGGGTCCTTTGCCCAGAGACTGTGACCGATGGGAGACTGAAGGGGTGGCTGACAAAGGAGGAAGAGAGGAACAACAAAAGCTCAGGCTGTGCTGGACGTGTGGCACGTGCATGTAAACTCAGTGCTTGGGAGGCTGAGACAGGTGACCACAGGATCACCCCTCAGCAACTTAGCAAGGCCCGTAGCAACTTAGGGAGACCCTGTTCCAAACAGAAATATAAAATAGGGCTGGGGGACTCGCTCAGAGGTCGAATGTCCCTGGGTTCAATTCCTAGTACCACAAAAAGAAAAAGAAAAGAAAGAAAAAAGAAACAGTACCACTGTCAGGAGCTGACTCTACTCACCTGCGCCTGGCGCGGTGCGACGGGGTTGCTGCAACCCACTGAGCCCTGGTTTCCTTGCAACCTTGAGGCTAAGTCAGAGGCTGGGGACTGACAGCCACACGCTACGTTGGAAAGCCAGGCAAGGAGGACTGGGGTACTCGGGTGAACGGTTTCTTAGAACACCAGTAGTTATTAAACAGGAAGAAATGCAATTTGCTCCTGAGTGCTTCCCAAAATGGGAAATGGCTGCAGCCCGACACGTTTATCAGGCATTCTCCCAACAAAACGGACACATTTCTTCCCAGGTAGGACAGAGAAAATGAGAATTCCAGAACCCTGAAACCAGCAAGCTAAGGCAACGTGACAAGGATGTTTGTGCCTGATGTACAAGCATGTACTTTGCTAAAGGGTTAAGTGACCAGAATTAAGAGAGGGAAAAACTAGACGCCCTTCAGAGAAATCTAAAACAGTCAAGTACAGTAAGCCCATACCCTTCAAATGTCTGTCTGTCCGTCCTTCCTTCCTTCCTTCCTTCCTTCCTTCCTTCCTTCCTTCCTTCCTTCCTTCCTTCCGCCCTCTTTCTTTCTTGTAAAGAAAAACTAAGCAGTGACCTGACCTAAAACTATCAGAGGAAAAAAAGCAACATTAGCTCAAGACTGAGCTGCAAGAAAAACATGACTCCATTTGCCAGATAAAATAGGAAGCCTACGCAGCTGGGTTGCCTGTGTCCATCACAAAAGGTCAGTCTACTCGCCACGTCACCCAGTTTTCTCAAGTTCGACTGAATCCTGTTGTCCAAATAAAACCCTCTCTTTTCTGATTCATAAACTATCTCAAGAAAATGAAATCACTTCACTTCTTAGTGTGATACGGAGCTACATTCAGATTGATCCCAAACGATTTCCCAATAGAAAGGAAATTCCCCGAAGTGAGCTGCTTGAGATGCTGGAACCAACCAAGATATCATTTAAATTATATTTGTAGTGACAACAATTGGTAACTGGTATTTTTAAAGGCTGTATTGGCAACAAAAATAATTCACTTTCATCAGCGCCTCTGTGCCTTTGGGCTTACGGATCTTCAGAATTGAGAAATGGTTTTGCCCAGAGGGGCACGATGGGTGCGCAGCACAAGGTCTTCTGGGTGCAGCTGAGTGAATGACACTGAGAGAATACACGGAAGAACTTGGCGAGGTGCCGAGCACTCGCTCAGCCAGCGAGAGCCAAGCAGCGCACGCCTGGGCCCAGGGCCTTACCCCACACGGAACATTCAGGATGCTCACAAATTGCCCGTCTTTTCCAATGTGCTTTACCAAACGAACTGTCGGTCAACAATCACAGAAATCTTCTGCCTTCAATAGAATGTTCCATGGCCTTCAAGAAGTAGATTAAAAAAAAACCATGGAACTCTAGTCACCAGTGGTAGACCGGAAGGCACGATCCAGTGGCACCTTTGTTTTGATTACTGAAGATCTCAGAGAGCTCAGCGGGAGAGATGGGATAGCTAATCATGAAGAAAAGCCATCTCGGTATCTCAGGAGTATATGTCAACTCTAGCCTACAGCTCAGTAAGTCTGACAGTGGAAGTTTATTGGTACGTAAGCTGCTAAAAATTCTAACATCAAAATTTGTAAAGGGTCACTCCTTCCCCGGAAGGGAACCGAGTTAACACTAAGTTACATAAATACAGGCAGATGATATAAACGCATGTTCTTTCATCTTGGACACCCAATTACATGGGATGTGGAAAGAGTTCTTTTATCAAGTAGATAATCTGTTTTATCAATAGCTAGTAAACCATTTTCATAAACTGTCCTTCAGCTGAGAAAACAATACACTCCTTACATCAGACTGGAAAAGGAATGACTTCAGGTTTTCCAAGCAACACAGCTATTTTTCAAATCCGAACTCCCCTGCTGACCATTAGAAAGTTTCAAATGTCCCATTCTTGGCCTTCACTTGTGGCAAACCCTGGACGAGTGTGCGCTACGGCTGCAATTCTCAAAGGTCCCTGTCCTGCACCGCGTGTTAAATAGTCTGTCGTCCCTCTTCCTTAGCACACCATCATTCATAGGCATTTGAGGTCTCGCCTGAAAACCAAGTGTGCTGGGTCACACGGGGAAAGCGAGACTCCAAGTTACTTGGCTTCTAGCTCCCGCAGCCTAAAGGGCCGCCTGGAGCGTGCCGCGGTGACTGGCTCGTGTTCAGAAGGCTGTGGTCTGAACCGTTTTTGGATGAGGCCGGAGGTGACCGTGACCCACGAGGCCTCAAGGTGGATGGACAACTCGAGACTGGCAGTCTTTCACAGGCTGGTATCTGCAGAACAGATTCGAAAAACTGAAATACGACAGAGGGTAAACACTAGCTTATCTGACGTCTCTGTACAGTGATGCTGTTTTCTGAATCACATTCTTAGCTCCCAGTGAGCGAAAATGTTGACAAATGAAGGACAGGTTTTTGTTTCTTTTCACCAAATAAATAGCTAGAACGATGAAAAGGTTAAGGCAGATTAGAAATAAAACGCAATTCCAACGTGATTTTTTTTAAACCAGATTTAAGTTGTTGTTGTTTTTTTTTAATTCAAATTGACCCAAAGCAAAACTTACATTACAAAGGAAGAACAAAATACATTATGATATTAACACAGTGGGAGCCACATGAAAGGTCAACTTGTGGGCAGACGGCCTGATCCCAGTCACGTCCTGGGCTGACGAGCAAATCCTGCAGGGAACTTAGAATCTCAATATCGCACGGTCCGCTGGTAATGAACTGGGCGTCCTTGTCTCTGAGGGTGTGCATCTGACGAGCCAGGCTAGACTCCCCCAGGCTCCAGATGTGCGCTCCGCTGCCAGAGCCCTGAATTCTCTAGCGGAAATGCTGTTCCAAGCATGACAGATAATGAATTAGAAAACAAAACAGTCAAGCCCTCCGGACTAACAAGCGTGGATTATTCTGTAGTAAATAGTTTAGAACCATGGGAATTAAATAATCTAAAAACACTCTTACTCTGCTGTACATTTATAAACACAAATATTTACAAAATAAAAACAAACTTGTTTTCAAAAAATGAGGTTTGCAGTTCATTAATGATCATAATCTTTTATGAGCTGGTTTCTTTGGTGTACTTGCCAAATATACTTTTATAAAGATTTAGTAACAGGTTTCAAGAAGAAATTTCAAAAGAAACACAGAAAAATCAGTAACAAATTTGATAACATGCTGAGTATTTCAGCCGAGATTCTGGGAAAAACCGATCAGTTGATTTCCGGAAGACTCCCGTCCCCTCTGTTCGTTACATGAGCACAGAATGCCGCTCTGCCCATCAGACTCAAGTGCAGACCGGCATGCTCACCGCTGTGCCCCGGCGTGACCAAGTGCGAAACATTTCAGTAAATCGGTACATACAATATGTGATTGGGACTTTTGAAACAACAGGCATAAAACATTCTTCTTAAGCCTCCAGATAAACCAAACCTCAAACAATAAATAATGGAATTATACACTTCTTCATTAAATAGAAATTTCAATTCCAGGGACAGTTCTCGTCATTTTTTTTTCCTTCTGAAGTCACAGCAGCAAGACAGAACAAAGAATTTACCTTAATATGAACTTTTTACTTGGAATTCCCTGACTCCAACTCAGTGGCTAGCACGGTTTACAAACCTTTGAATGGCTGGGGACAGAGTATCATGTGAAACTGAATAAATTAATGTACCATATGGGAAAAGCCCTGTGCAAATACGATATTGACCTCACCGCCCAGGTCGGGATCCCGGGTGCCCTCGGCCTCCCCGCCTACCTGGGCTGGGTAACACTCATCCTTGACCACACCGTGCCCCTGGTGCCGTATTGCATCTCAGCTCTGGCCGGTTATTAGTTTCAAGAACGAGAATACAGCTCAGCAAGTGGCTTCACGGGGACTCTTGGGAAATGAATTTGTTGGAGATATTTTTACAAGGACAAGGTCTGACCGCCCGCCCGCTCCTATCCATCAGGCTCCTGCTACTGCTGGAGATAGCTGCGGAACTGGCCACGTGCTGACTAGTTGCCTGAAAGCCACATCCGCCATTTCCCCCAATAATCCTTTTTTCTGAAGCTGTCCTTTCTGTAGAAACCTGCGTATCAGATACTCCAGTGCCAAGGCTACACTTCAGCCCAGAGCACAAACATTGTGCTTCAGACAACAGCACTGCTGTCTCTGGAAAAGGGAAGCCACAGCAGACGCCTATCTCTGTTTATATTTCTAGGTGAAAGAGATTGACATGTCATGACTTAAAGTCAGAGAGGAAAAGAGAAGCCCTTCATCTTGTAAACTTGTGGTAACAAATTTATTAACAGCATGGAAATGCTGTCAAGTGCCCCAAGTGCCAGGAATGATACCGGGACATTTGCAAAGGTGCTTCAGAAACACACGGAGGACAAATGAAACACAGCCACGTTTCCAGGGCTGGCATGGACGCCCAGTGCCCGGGACCTCCTTACCATTCCCGACATGTTGTCATATACACTGTTCCCAACTGCCCACACGTGCCCCCTCAACCAAGAAAGTAAAGTAACCTTAAGAGCTTCACTGTACACAACCTTGAAAGAGACAGGAAATGTTATTAGCACATGAGGAATTAGCCAGACTTACAAATATGCACCCATGAAAGATTTTACCCTTAAACGGGGAAGAAAAAAAACAACCCACCATAAAACCAGCCCAAACTATCTGACTATTAGAGAAGCCAAATGCTTTAACAATAGTCTGGGTGATTTTTAGGGCAGACTCTACCACCAGGATATGAAATTTGTGGCTGAAAGGAAAAGACAAAGCTCAAGATAGAAACCGTGTCCTGGCGCACTATGGGTCGGCAATAAAAATCGAGGTGGCGGCGCCTGTTCTCCCGGGGCATGTCACAGCCGGCTGTGGACCGGTGATGTGGGACTGAAAGAAGGGACAGAATCCACCCAAAGAGCGTGGCACAGGAGGCACTGCCAGAGAAACGGTGCACTGGCTTTACAAAGTTATTTTCTAACCCATTATTATTAATTTTTTTAAAAGCACAATTCAACTAGAGACAGAAATTGAGACACAATGATGTCTCAGGGTAGTGTCCTACAGCTGTTAAAAAAAAATAAGTTAAAAACAAGAGCATACCAAAAGGAAAGCAGAGGTACTGGGTTTCAGTCATCGGAAAGCTACATTACTTGGGAAAACCAGAAACAAAACAAAACAGTTTGAAACAGCCGATCTGCACGTATTAAAGGTAGATGAGGTGAAACCAAGACTTTGAATTTTTTCTCAGGGCATTTTCCAGCAGAGCCCAGGGGCTCCCTGGGGGAGACTGCACCTCCAAACTTTAGCAAGTGTTCCTCTGGTTTCCAGGACTGCATTCATCAATGACCCTATGCATTTGGAAAGGGTAAATTCTCCACTCCAAACCTGCTCCCATCATTCAGGAAAGAATTCTTCTAAATGCAGGATTGTATAGAAAGCTTGGACCTCTTAAACTTGGACCAAGAAACCAAATTAAGACCTTCAAGCATGTGGTGTATATGTTCACATATATAAAAAATCCCTCCCCCACAATGAAAACCAAACAAACAAAAAACCTAAAAGTGTATACCTGCTTTCTGACTTCACAGCAAATCAGAAATTGCATAGGATATACTTTGTGCAAGGCAAAAAGCCTTTTGAGTATCTGGAATATAACTCCTAATCTCGCTCACAGTTCTGAAAGATCAGATATCATCAAATTTGTGTTTTAAGTAGTCTTTCATGACCTTGGCAATCGGCAGTTCATCAAGGAGCTTTAAGTTTTGAAGGCCTATACATTGTCGAATTTTAATTCGGCACAGGTCCTGTAAGATTCTGGGCTGCCCTACAAAGACAGAAAAAAGAACATGTTACAAATCTACCGAGCACTACTGAAGACGGGCTTTGGGGCTGTGAAAACAATCCCTTACTTCAGTGGGACGTGCGTGTACAGACGTGCCACGTCCGTGACTGGAAGACCTGCCCGGCACACCTCGGCTGGCCCTGCTCACAACCCTTGGTGATACGTATGGCGGGTATTTCCATTTTATACAGACCGAGTCTCAGTGTCAGAGATTTAAGTAAATCGCTCAATGCCAGAAAACCGATGAAGGCTTAGACTCAACTACGGGCAGTTCTTCTAATTCTAAGTCTGGTACTCCTTTCCATGACAAATTAAGAGAACTCTGGCGTTTGTCCTGATGGGGCCTCTACCCTGCACACAAAGCTCTGTGAGCCAATCACTTCTCTGGGCTTCGGGGACCCTCCGCTCTGGGCCTAGGATGCTGAAGCGCCGCTGCATAGCACGTTCTCTACGGGGCTCTCCCAAAGGGCCTCTGCCCACGTGTTCACTATCATTCTGGACAGAGCAGAGTCTTCGTTGAGCGGTGCGGCTGGGAGGGAAGGTGAAGCGGCGCCTCGGGCCAGCCTGAGACTGTGTGGCTTCACACCTCGCCAGCTGATCCTGCCAATAACCCTGCTCGTCCCCCAACTCGACACGAAAAAATAGCAAAAGCTCAGTTTCTTTTGCTTGTGAACACTTCGTTTTCTCCCAAAACGATCTAGATGGCCAGACACAGGCAAGTTCTTCAGCGCTGCTTCAGTGGAGTCGTGCGCTCTGCTCTCCTATGAAATGGGACGGTAACAAAGTCTACCACGTACAAAATGCTCCCTGTGCCCTGCACTGTTACAAGCTCTCGATCCACATCAGCCCCCTGACCCTCCCACGAGGGAAGTACTCTGATCATCATTCCCATTTTACCGATAGTCTCAGACCAAGTGGCATGCTTAAAGTCAAGTAGATGGCCCATTCGGCGGCTCTCAGACTTTTCTGTCTCAAAACCCCATTGCACTTTTAAAAATGGTTGAGGACTCAAAAGAACTTTGATGTGGGCAACACCTATGGAGAGTTACCACAGTGAAAGTTAAAACAGAAATTTCAGAAGTACTTATCAACTCATTGACAAGTAATAAAATTAAGCCTGTTACATATTAAAGTGAATAAAATATTATAAAAATGTATTTTCCAAACCAAAAGTAAAAAACAAAAATGGCAAGAGAAACGGCACACCTTCACATTTATGCAGTGTTTGTTAATGTCTGCCTGAATGGACAAAAGATACATTTTTATACATGTTTGCGCCTTTAATCTGTTGAGACAAAAACCACAGTATCTAGTCCTTGGAAAACTCCATCTATACTCCTGAAAGAAGAAATGTGAAGAGGTTAGCAGTATTTTAGCAGTGTTATGTAAACCATTTTGACCTCACAGAAACCCTGAAGGGGCCTGGGGGCCCTAAGGCTGCCAGGCCATACTGGGCGGACCACGTGCTCTTTCTCTCTTGCTTGACCTGTACCAGTTTATAATGACCACTATTACGCAAAATTAAATAATCCTTTATAGTGAAGGAGGCTTCCTCCACCCCAGACATCTGTTGTGGAAGGCCTGACTGAGCTCTGCTTTCCAAGTGGATTCCTAGCCGCAGCTGTTTCCTTGGAAAGAGGGGGTATGTGTGTCCACAGATGTCTGTGAAAGAATCCACGCACGGGCGTGACCTACACCCTTGCGGGTCTCTGGGAAGGCCTGGGTCTTCACCACCTTCCAGATGTGTGCCGAAACAGTGCTCCATCAGAAGAGGCCGGGGGCTCCCTAGGGCTGCCATCAGAGCGCCTTCCTCTGCGCTGCCCAGGGAGGCTGTCCTACCTTCTCATCTCCGGTGCTTGACACCCAGTTTCTGTACTGTACGATGCTGGCCCTGAGGGCCAGGACCACGTCCGACGCCGTCTCCCCATGTGAACCCGGCACGTCACACGGCACTCCAGTGTAGCTGAACAGGTGACCAGTTCACGGGCTTGCCCGTGAGAGTATAAATAGCTCAGTGCAGGACACCCACGCCAGCAGCAGGTCCTTCCCTGACCTGCTCTGAAATACTCGCCACCAGCATTCACTCAGGGGCTACTGTGAGGGCAGATGGATTATCACTGCCGGTGTTCAATAAATATTTGTAGTATTCTAATCTGCACACGGAAGCCGCAATATGCATTAGATGTGAATCTTCTTTAAGTAAAGATTTTGATTTTCCAGGCCGATGGCAGGTTCTTTCCAAGTATCTTTTTTGCGGTACTGGGGATGGAACCCAGGGGTATCCTACCTCCGAGCTACACTCCCAGCCCAGTCTTTATTTTGAAACGGAGTCTCACTGAGTTGCAAAGGGCTTCACGAAGTAGCTGAGGCTAGCCGCGAACCGCAATCCTCCTGTTTCAGCCTCCTAAATGCTGGGATTATGAGTGTGCGCTACCACGCCCGGCTTTCGGGAATCATTTTAATGAAAAGGACCACCACAGTGTATTCAGGCAAAAACCAGAGGGGCATAAAGTTGACTTACATAAGCAGGCATTCATACTTAAATGAAAATGCAGGAAAAAGTGGTAAAAGTGAAATCACTGGAATTTGCTTAGTTCAGTCCCTTAGAAGGGGCTGAGCCCGAAGGTTACGTGACAGGAGCTCTTCTGACAGTCTTATTTGTGGCAGTGCGTCCCCTCCAAAAATCGCTGCATTCCCACAACCCTCATGGTTTTTGCAATGTGGCTGGATATTCTTCTCACTAAATAACTGGGAAAGACTCACGCTGAGAGGAACCACCTGTGCGGCGGGTAGGCGTCCACCGTGATTATGACGACAGCGTTATTGTTAGTATTTAGCGAGGTCGGCCGTCAGTTAGTGGTTGCAAACTAGAGTCAATGACTTTACTCGTTTGTGCCACGCAGTGTTTTCCGGGGCAAACGTCAGGGCCTCTCCACTTGCAAAATGGCTCGCTCAGATGGCCGATGAGTGGGTGCTGGTGGATGGCTGGTAGCTTGGTGAGGATTATCTAAACAGACTGAAATGCTTTACTGAACAGACATTCTGGGCCTAAATTTACCGGAACAGTTTGCTCAATTTGACACTGGGTTTTCTTCCTCTTCAAGCAGTGTGTGGTAGCATCCTCTAATACCTGGGGAGACTGTATGATCTTTTAAAGATTCTTTGAGCATGTGTAGCTTCTGCCTAGATAACTACCTTTAATGACAAAGACCATCACAGCGGTTAAAAGACCAACCCTGGAGCCAGGATGCCTGGGCCTGGCTCCCGGCCCTCCATCTGCATGATCTTGGCCACGGTGTTTGGCCTCCTGCCTCCATTTCCTCATAACAGCACCCAGCTCAAAGGGTTTACAAGCCATAAAAAGGTTAATTTGGGTAAAGTGAGAAGAGTGCCAAGCTCACAGGAAATATCTGGTAAACAAATTTAAGATATTAATTTTTAAATATGGATAAAGGTAATGCTTGCTTTGCATTCTCAAATGGAATTCACCTTCCTGGTGTCAAGACAGAAAGAAAACTAGTTGACTGTGTAACAGTTAAGAGACAACTGGTCCATTACGGGGAAACGGCCCTGGGCAAATGGGTGGAAGCCGTATTCTGGCAATCGCTGCATGACTCGTATCAGGCAGAGATGTGAGGGCTTTTAACTGTATAAAAAGACATGCAGGAATGGAACAGGGCTGTAATTATAGGTTCTGCACTTACAGAGAAGTATTAACTCATCTTGCCATATGTCAGCATTGGTGATTTGACAGTAGACTAAATAACAGAGGAATAAGAAGGACTACTCCGTGTAAATCTGTTATTCCTAAGACTATCCCGGGAGTCTCTTTTTCAGAAATAATATTTCAAGAATAGCAGATTCTGATGAAAAGAGAAATATGTATTTCTTGTAAATTTATATTTAAGAGTATTACTGAGCACCTGCTACATACTCAACAAGGTGCTATTCCAAAGATTAAAAGGGCAACAGGAGGAAAAGGGGGATGAGCAGGCAGGAATGAGGCGGAACATCAGCACAGATGTGCACAGCACAACGCCCGCTGGGCTCCCGAAGGGTCAACTCAGACTCTGTTAACTCATAACTGCCTCGTCATGGGATCGCGGCAGGGGAAGCGTGGGGGACGGCCCCCAAAAGAGCATAATTTAAGGAATTACAAATGGTTTGGGGGATGCAGAAAAAGTACCAGGTATTCAGATGATTGAACTACAGTAACATTCCATAACAGTTCAAAGGGTTCTTTATGAAGAAGCCCATCATTACTAATAATTGGGTTGGTATAAAATAGGAAATTGGCTTTTGAAGAGTCTAGTTTAGTATAAATTACAAAACAAGGGCCAACAGCATAATTTAGAAAATTAAATGTCCTAAACCCCCCCACCCTTTGACATCGTCATTACTGCATTTTGTTAAGATAAATTTATTTATCTGGATAAAAACATCTCGACTCACAAGGTAGATGAGGAGACACAACACAAAAGCAAAGGAGGTCTTGGGCTTCTCTCTGGGTCTGGAAGTCAGAGGTAGAGAGGTTTGTGCAAAGACCTATCTTGCCTCCTCGGGTTGCTTCACACGGTCTGTCGCTGCTTCAGAAACCTCTCCGTTAGGGGAACATCTGGAACGGTCTCCCAGTACCTCTCTGCTTTATCTCAACTCCCCACTTTTAAAATCCTTCACAAACACATTTTACTACTTTGCTCTTACCTCTGAATTCTCTTTGCTCAGACTTAGTATGAAATGTACTAAACCAATCTTGCTTTCTAGGACCAAAGACAATTTCTAGCCCCCCCTAAAATAAAAACCCGGATATTCTCTTAGAATCCTAACGAATGCAGTGTCAGCCTGCCTCTGACCTTAGTCTCTTGGTCATGTTATCCCCCCCCCCACAGGCAAATGAGCTTTGATCTCTATTTTCTATATGAATTAAATCAAACAAAACCAAAGTCTTTAGATGCGTTAAAAACAGAAAGAAATAAAATATCATGAAATATGAACATTGGTTATTTTCTGTAACAAAGAACCTTAAAACACGGTCTGATTCGACTCAGAACTATGTGCTACTTATTCATTTCTAAAAGTGGCTTTTGATCACTAAGAGTAGAAAACCTAGTAAGGCTAGGATTAAACCTCTGCAAAACAATCCCCAGTTTATTAGAAAAAACAATAATTAAAAATAACTGCAGTTAAAAAGGTGCTACGCAAATTATTTCTCCAGAGAGTTACGGCATACAAGTCATCCTTCCAAAATAAATAAACAAACGATCAAAGCATTCACTGGAAAGGAAGCCGGTGATAGGCAGGTTCAGGCACTTGACTAATCTCTGCTCACACACCGACTGATGGATTTAGCTTAGAGAGCCACAGCACAGCTGGGCACAGCGGCACACGCTTATAATCCCAGTATTTGGGAGGCTGAGGCAGGACGATCACAGGTTTGAGGCCAGTCTCAGCAAATTAGTGAAATCCTGTTTCAACTTTTAAAAAATATAATAATAAAATAGAACTGGGGGTACAGTTCAGAGGTAGACTGTCCCTGGATCCAGTCCTCAGTACTAAAAACCAAAACCAAACCAAACAAAAAACAAGAAAACCATCCAACCACAGCCTATTCCACTTTATTAAAATTTAAAAAGAGGAGCCATGGTTTTTATTGGTCCTTTTAATTTTTTATTTTTTATTTTTAATTTTTGGTGGTACTGGGGTTCCTGGAAGCCCTTCTACCTCCGGCTACACTCCCAGACCTATTTTGTGCTTTTTATTTTTATTTTTGGAAACAGGGTCTCTTAAGCCAGTGTGGCTGGGTTCGAACCTGAGCAATCCTCCTGTCTCCGCGTGCGCCACCACGCCCGGCTTATTGGTCCTTTTTTTTTTTTTTATAAAGGTTTTCTTTTTATTTCATTTTTTGCAGTGTTGGGGATTGAACCCACAGCCTTGTGCATGCGAGGAAAGTGCTCTACCACTGAAATATATCCCCCATCTCAAAGGCTTTTTTCTTTATTTTGAAATCTTATTTTCAAAGTTTTACTTCTACAAACCTAGTACTTTTGTTTTAGCAAAAACATAGTACTTGACTATTGCTGAAATCTAAACAAAAACATATTTCTGGTTATTGCGATATTTATAAAATAGCATTTTTAAACATCTGTGACTGATGTTCCAAAAAGTTACCAGCTTAAGTACTTGACAGATGAAGCCTCCTGGGAGCCAGTTTACACAATTTAGTTCCATCCACTTAATCTTTCCCTTTGGGAAGTAGGAGCCATTCAACGTCTTAAAATATACAAATCAAAGTCCCCCCCAGTCCTGCCTTTTCTATACCGCTGAAACACACTGGTCATTGCTTCCGGTCTTGAGTGGTGTTTTCTGTGACACACCACCCTGCCTTGGCTCAGACTCTTTCAGACATTAAATACAAACTCAACTGGCATATTCTCTGGGAAAGGAGGATCACAGGTTTGAGACCAGGCTAGGATAATCTAGCCCCGAGCTTGCCACAGAAATAAACGACGCCGTGGGAAAGCAAGCCATGCACATAAGCTGCTGATGCGAGTTAAAGGTTTATTTACTAAGGGGCCTGGCACTTTTGACACGTCAGCATGCGTGGCAAATCTCTGAAGACTGGCCTCTGGAGTCCGATGTACTACGTCTTCCAACTGATATAAAATGCAAATCTGTTTGCGCCCACAGTATCTGGCAGAGCCACAATTTTATAGACAAACTTCAGGAATCACCGATGTCTACAGAGCCTAAGTAGTAAATATACTAGCATAGGGCAAAGAGTAATTTAAAACATATTAACTTTCAGCAGAAACACATTAGCAATTAGACAAATTCTAAAATACGAGGCTAAACCGGGCGTGGTGGCGCACACTTGTAATCCCTGCGCTTGGGAGGCGGAGACAGGAGGATTGTGCAGGTTCGAAGCCAGTCACGCTGGCTTAAGAGACCCTGTTTCCAAATAAAAAAGTATAAAATAGGTCTGGGAGTGTAGCCCGGAAGTAGAAGGGTTTCTAGGAACCCCAGTACCACCGAAACAAAACAAAACAAAACAAAACAAAAAACGAGGCTAACTGGATGCCCGGCAAAAATCTGACTGTAGAAATGACATATCACTAGCTTTCGACTTTTTAATTGAAGGACTCCTTTGCATCTTTAACACGAGAGGCTCTCAAAGAATTCTTAGTTATGAAGGTTGTATTTATGTTTAACATTTTACAAAAACCACTGAGATATTTAAGAAAAACATTGATTCACTTGAAAATAACAATACTGAACATATCGGCTGAAATAAATTTGTATGCAAAACAAAATTAAGCTGCTTTCTAAAACAAAAAAAATATGGTGAGAAGACTGGCACTGTTCTCACATTCCTGCAAATCCCTTACGCTGCACAGGTCCACGCTTACACCCGCTGCACTAAGCCGTGCTGACTGGAGCGCCCGAAGACACCCGGCCCCACTCAGATGTGCAACTGGGAAGGAAGGAATAAAGACTTTAATAGCTTTTTTAAAAAAATGATTGTGGATCCTCCATGATACTCTATCAAAAGTAGAAAAATGGCGATTTCTTTTTTCTTTTTTTGCAGTACGGGGGATGGAACCCAAGGGCATTCTACCTCCGAGCGACCATCCCAGTCCTACTTTCATTCTTTATTATAAAACAGGGTCTCGCTGAGTTGCAAATGGCCTCACTAAGTAGCTGAGGGTGTGCGTGAACCGCGATCCCGCTGTCTCAGCCTCCTGAATGCTGGGGTGACAAGCGTGCGCCCAGTAAGTGGTGCTTTCTTAAAGGCTAGTCGTGATAGCTGTGACACAGAATCTGAAAACACATCAGCGAGCTTTTGTGCTCTTTAAATTAAGATCCACTGCTCAATCCTGGACTTTGAGTGGATCTTTTACCATGTGTGATTCTGTAACCAATTATTCGGAAAACACAGTTCAGTGGGTTATGCAAATCTTCCAAACCTTGGCCAGTTTTCAGGATATGCTGTCAAAAATCGCTTTTGTTACTATCTGCACCTATCTCAGAGAAGTCCTACATACCAGACCCCAGGGACAAATTCAAGTTCTCCGAAGTCCCATTTCACAGCTCCAATACTGACTGGCCCTCAATACTGCCAGGCGTTTTCCTTAAAGTGACAGAAGAGCTATAGCCATTTTCAAGACAAGATCTACCAAATGCCCAAGACTCAGTGGCCAGAGTTTGGCTGTCATTCCTTCTGGAAGGTGTTCGTCAGCACACTCGGCAGACACTGGCTGTGTTTACTGCCCGGGGGCGTGGAGCCAGCCTGTTCTCTGCTTCAGCTGGCTCTCTTGGGGAGGCCACCCCACTAGCTCCAGCTGCAGGAGAAGGGTATCCTCAAGTCTGGATCAGAGTGGTCTGGCTGCAGGTGACCGGGCCCTCTGTGGCTTCTCCCTCTGCTCATCACCAACATGGCACCAGAAGGCACACCTTTATATCTGCTGTTTTACAGCAGCGCGTATCAGAGTTTTTACAGCAAGTTCTCCAAAAAGCTATAGTTTTTAAATTCCAGGATTACAATTTTTGGGGTCTCTTCTAGTTTAAATATTCCATTCCTCGGTATCTATTCAAGAAGATTAATTCCAGATTATGACACCGATACATGCATATTCATGTATAGAGCAGTACAATACACAATAGCCAAATTATAAAACCAACCATGGTGCCATCAACAGATGAATGCATTACAATGTGGTCTTTACACACAGCAGAATTTCACTCTGCCATAAAGAACAGAATTGTGTGTGCTTGGTAGGAAAATGGATGGAGGTAGAGAACAGCATGGGTGGGCCTAGGTCAGCCGGTCTGAGAGCCAAGGGGAGGCTGCTTTCTCTCAGATACAGAAGCTACAGAGAAAACAGGAAGCGAGAGCCGAGAGAGGGTGTGGAGGGGAGAGAGGGGAGCTGACGAGGAAGACAGCTCAGGTAGCGCCATGTCCCTGTGCTCTTCCTGACGTGTACGGCTGGGGCGGGCTCTGGAGGGAGGCGCAGTACGTGCTGGGAGCGTGCACGTTTGTGTCACCTTGGCCCCCACTAGGATGTGGCTACTACGCACCAGAAAAAGTGTGGAAGGAAATCTGATTCTTGTCAAAACAGTGCAGTGAGCAGTAAGACAGCCCTGCATGAGCTAGGCGTGGGGTAACTTCCTGCACTCCCGGTTCCCGGAGGCTGAAGATCACGGGAGCTGAGATGCCCACAGCCAGCCTGGGCAACGCAGTGAGACCCCACTTCAAAATCATGATGGCGATGGTACCAGAAAAGATGGTCCTCACCAAATACCGCCCGTGGCACTCTGCGCTCCAGCTGAGTAATCTGCGTGCGTGTTCAGACTAGAGGTCAACAGCTCAGAGCACTGGCGCTCCTGGCATGGGGGGCCAGGAAGGGCTCATGGGTTTGACTTCCTGCCCTCTGCTCTCCCCAACCTTCTTCTGTTCTGGTTTCCCAGAGAAGGCTCGGTGGAGGACTCTGAAGACTACAGCTACAGGCGCTCCTTGTAGCACCCCCCACTCACTAGCAAAAGGAAAGTCCATTCAAGCCAGAGAATGGACGAGTGAAACAGAAACATCAACTTTACTCTGGGCAGGAAACACCACTGGAGTCAAGAAGGAATGGCTTATGTGGCGAAGGTGTCCCGAGACAAAGGATGACTGCAGCCTACTTAGACAGCCGGCCTGTGGTCTGGAGGGCACCCCACGACCCCGCCCCTTAGAGCAGGCAGCCAGTGAGGCCGACCCACCCTGACAGGCACAGGGCTCTGTGCTGCGGACTCGCACACAGGGCCGTGCCTTCTGATGTTTCTACCCTCCCTAATTTTAAGTACGTGCCCAGCAGCTCCTCCCAGCTGCTCGGCTGCATGTCTCCACATATAGCCTCTCTGGGGTTCAAAGTAGGGGGCCTGAGTAGAACAAGAATCTAAAGGATTCATTCTGTTGGTGGAACGCCAATCCCTGCTGTCCATCCACCCTCCTTTTATTTTGAAAAATGCTTACCCAGGACTTAGAGCGTGCCAGGCACTGTTCTAAGTTACATCCTAAACGTTAACTCATTTAATCCTCATAGCAAGCCTGTGGGATCAGTGTTATCATTATCCTAATTTTAAGATGAGGATGCCGAGGCACAGGGGCTAAGCGACCCTGCCCTCTGTCACAGCTAAGGCGGAGACGGGCTCAGACTCTGCAGCCCAGCTTTAGCCTGTGCCTCCAGGGAGCAGAACAGCCAAACAATGGGGCTGAGGCGCTACGTAAGGATGGAACGCGCCACACTACTTGAACAAGGAGTCTCTACAGGTTAAAAAGATCTAAGAATAAACAAAAGATACAAGGCAACCAGCGGCTGCGGCTCTGCCCACCGCTCCTCTCTGGCCTCGGGCTGCTTCCGTGCGCCATGACAGTTTTCTGCAAGGGAGCACACACCAGCAGCCCAAGATACCTCTCCCAGCGCAGGCCATGTTGAGCCTTTAACACGAGTAGCCGCTTACATTCAAATCAATTATAGTGAAATAATGTTAAGACTCAACCCCCTCAGCGTTACCAGCTACAGGACGAGGGTGCCCAGCCGCGTGGGGCCAGCGGCTGCATACGGCACAGTACAAGAACACTCCCACCGTTACAGAAGGCTCTCCTGGCCCATGCTGCTCAGACCCGAGTCTGGTTTCTTCTTACACCTCAGTCTGAACACAATTAGCGGCAGTAAGTTCCTCTTTTATCCTATTATACATACACAACATGCAAATTACATTTCATTTCTTAAGAAGCAAATTTGGCCTCGAAAGCCCAGTCTCGAGGGTAGAATGGACTATGTACAAACAGTCAAGTAAATCCCGTGTTCTCTGGCACATGGTACCTAGGTGCCAACGTCTTCTGGAATAGCAATTGAAAGCTCCAGGTCAGTAAGGCAAGAGGCTTTCAGGGGAAAGGGCCACACATATGCATTAGGAAGCCCAGCTTCACGCGCTGGCCTCTGACCTCTGGACACGTGTTCTGCTGCTCACAGGAGGCTGGGAAAGAGAGGGTGGCCAAGTCCACGCAAACTGAGACTCGCACCAGAAAAAGACTCAGGTGCACAGAAGGTCAATCGGGAACTTCCAGCCCTAAACACGGGTCAGATACAAACGGAAGCGGTGGCCCAGGGACAGCAGTGTCAGATTTCATACTGAGAGTATTTTCTTCCATCAATTTCTAGTACCCTCAGCCTCCATTACTAGGCTACCTAAATAAATAATAATACCCTTCCATTTCATGTGGATTCACATGAAGCAGAAAAGCCACACAGAAGGCGTGAGCAGCTTAGCAACAAAGCACAAGTTCTACAACATTCCTGTAGCTAAGGAATCAAAACTCTAAAATCCTCCTTCGAGTTCCTTAACCTGAAGTCTAAAGAATCCTAGAAAGACGATCTCTTTGGCCTCTAGGAACTACCTTGTTCTAAGAGACAGGTCTTTATTTTGAGAATTCTTCTCTGGGCCCACTTCTCCATTTCTTCCCCGCCCGAATGTCTACTCCATTATTTTTAGTAATGAAATTGAATGTAGAAAATTTCTGATGGCTGAGGCGTTACTTACCAAGTTGGGCTTAGAGGAATGATTAGTGTCTAGTCATTTTATGTTATAAAAACCGTAAGCGCCTCAGAAGCCGCAAATTAGAATAAGTGCAATAATAGTAATAATTGTACTACATACTTGTGACTTCTTGTAAGAAATCCAAACACGGCCGACTACTTCCTGAAATACTTATTGAAACAGCCAGTGGGGTCTGGCCTTCGTAGTTCCTTGTGTTCGCGTCTGCGCCATAGTTATACAGCATCCGTGCACACAGCACGTCATCCCGAAGGGCGGACAGGTGCAAAGGAGTCTGGCCGTCCTCGAGTCGCCCCAAGTTTGTGTCCGCCCCTCTCTGGAGGAACATGCGGCAGTACGAGTGATTGCTCTTGATGACGGCGTAGCGCAGGAGGAAGCCGTTCTGAATGTCGATGTTGGCGCTGTGGTCCAGCAGGATCTTCACGCAGCTCGACCGCTCGCGGATGATGGCGAGCTGCAGCGGCGTGGTGCCTTTGTCGCTGAGCGGGTCCACCTCGGCCTTGAACTCCAGCAGGAGTCGCACAAAGGAGTCCCTCCCGTAGTGCGCAGCCACGTGGAGGGGCGTCCAGCCGTCGTTGCTCTTGGCGTTGATAATGTCGCTCCTGTAGTCAGACTCCAGCATCAAGCGCGCGATCCGGGCCCGGCCGTGCATGGCGGCGTAATGCAGGGCGGTGAAGCCTCCGATCAAGTCCTTGACCGTGGGATCAGCTAGGGCAGAAACCAAAACGTAGCCGTGAGCGCACTGGAAGACCAAGCGATGCCCTCTGTGCGGCCGGCGTGCCGCGTCCAGCCAGCGCTCACAGGGGCCAAGGAGTCAGACTAGAACATCAAGATCCTTTCCCTCCTTAACTGAAGTCTACTTGCAACGAAAAATAAAATTTTAGTAGACCGCTTCCAAGCCTGAGCTAGTGGGAGGAGAAGCACATACGGAGCATTTGGGTGGAGGTCACACGCCCCTCTCGCCGGAACCCACTGCCTCTGGCCACTCGACTCCCTCCTCTCCACGCTATTTCGTGTTTCTCGTTTGGTCTGAATTTTAAAAATTTTTTTCTCTTGAGCTTCTTTTTGGTCTTAAGGAGAATCACGTGTAGCAACATCTGTTGCTCTGAATTATGGATATGCTATGATCTGGCAGACTGGTGTTTTAGGGCAGACTGGTTAAAAAATAAATAAATAAGAAAGCTGTGCTGTGATCTGTAAAAAAATTCCAAAGCACGCAAGCTATATGTTAAGTGCTCTTGATAAATCGTGTTTGCATAAAATAAAACATGGTTCTGAGTTCTTAGTTCCTCATGGTCTCATGAGTTTATAGAATCAAGTACCGCATTATGTGAAAAACTGGGAGAGATTTCAGCACTGTATAAACACTATTTTCTAAAACAGTTTAAAAAACCTTTCCTAAATTGAATGAGTTCTGGGAGGAAAACAAACCAGTAAGAATTTCTCTGCCGGGTGACTCCGGCAGGCACGGACTTTGCTCTTTCAGTCACAGACTTCTGCTTTCTCACTAAGACAAAGGCCAGTGTTTTACAGTTTGCATCCCCCTGGCCTTCCTACACAAGAGCTGCTTCCTCCAGACCTTCCATGCAGGAAGACGAACTGGTCAGACCTAACTACCGGATTAAAATGCTTTCTTCTTATAAAAGTCATGCTTAAGCTGGGCATGGGGGCGCACGCTTGTAATCCTAGAGTTTGGGAGGCTGAGACAGGAGGATCGTGGTTCACGGCCAGCCTCAGCTACTTAGTGAGGCCCTTTGCAACTCAGTGAGACCCTGCTTCAAAAAAATAAAGAATTAAAAATAGGGCTGTGAGTGTAGCTCAGAGGTAGAATGCCCAGGGTTCAATCCCCAGTCCCACCTAAAAAAGTCATCCTTAATTTTTAGTTTCTGAAAGAAAAAATCATTAGTGTTTTTCTAGTTTTTGAAAGAAAAAAATCATTAATGTTTTTCACACACAGGCGAAATGCCTCTAAAGTCATTATTGTTTAGTAAAATCTTTTATTTACTTTTAGAATTTATTAGAACAGCTGGGTTCTCTTACGAAAGTCTGAGGCATAAAATTGTATGTTAAAATATTAATAATACTGTGGGGAGTGAAAATTTCAGTTGAGGAGTTGCTAACAAAAATTCTGAGAAATAGCATGTTTTGGGTAAACCTTATCATTTTAATTTCTAAAAGCATTTAATATAAAGTGATAGCATGCCGTGGCAATATCACTTTTATCTCCTTAGAGAAAATGAGGGAGGGTATGGTAACGTCCTAACTAACAGGCAAATACAGTTCCTATGTACTATGGACTTTGAAAAGGCAGGCAGGAGCCTTCAGCAAAGCACTTTGCTGCCATCTACTGGTACGGCGGGAACCTGACCGAGCAAGGGTTCAGTCCGCAGAGAGGCCGCCCTGGAATCCTTACTCCGTTCCGGTTGGTTCACATACCTTGCTGGTACAGACTGAGCAAAGGCGGGCAAGGAATCTCAAAGACCCCGCACTTCAAATGGAAAAGCAAACCTTGCCAAGGTGTCACTTCCAATCGACACCTTGAGAAGCAACCGTGTCCAGCCTTTCCCTCCTGATGCGTGAGTGAAATTGAGGAATATTTCTTTCACTTCACCCCCCCTTCACCCACCAGAGGGGCCTTAAAAGGTGCCAGCCAACACCTTGCATCCTGTATCATTCTAAATTAAAATGGCAGTACATGAAATTGCACCTGCATTTTTGGCTTCCACTTAAGGATTCCACTTACATTTTGGTGCTATGTTGAGCTAAAGAAAAGTACAGATGAACAACAAATAGCAATGATCGGCTTAGTCTCAGTCAAAATCACTCAACGGAATTAACGGGCCACAGCCTAGAGCCCAGCACAGAACAGAGGGTACAGATGCATGACATCTGCATCACCAACCTCAAGAAGTTGGCAGCAAAATGAGCGACCATTTGACAAATGAAGACTCAAACACAACCTAATTTCAGAGTTAGTACTAGCCCATGCAGTAAGACAGGAGAAAGATCTCCTTTGTAATAGCAACAGAAAGCACAGAACACCTAGAGAGAACTCATTAAGAAACGTGTAAGGCACATGCAAAGTAAACTTTGACTGAGTCTATTTACATTTCTTTATCTATGTCTGTTCAAATGTCTCTTTATCAGTCTGTCCTGAACACTGTCTAAAAGAGCAACCCACCAAACTTAGAACTATGTCCCTTTAGCAAACATTTTTCTTCCAAGTGAGACCTATTTTACTTTTCTGTGGTACCAGGAATTGAATCCAGGGGCGTTTTAACACTGACCTACACCCCCAGACCTACTTTATTTTTTATTTATTTTTGTGGCACTGGAGATTGAACGGGGGTGGGATGGGGGGATTCTACCTACAAGCTATATCCCCAGCCCTATTTTTTTTTAATCTTGAAACAGAATCTCATTAAGCTGCTGACACGAGCCTCAACCCTTCAATTCTCCTGTCTCTGCCTCCCAAGTGATGGGATTACAGGCCTGTGCCACCAAACCCTGCTCAGATGGGACCTATTTTAAATAACTGTGGCATAATCTCAACAAATCTACCTAAATCTAAATTTTTCATACCTATATAAACACAAGCAAAGAAACATGGCTATGATTGATATGGTTTGAACCTATTTATCCCGACAGTTTTACTGAATTAAAGCCAGCTAGCGTCTTTTAGGTGTAGAGATTGATACGATCTGGCAAGTGCGTACAGTCATCACCTCATCAGAAGCACAGCCAAGGTGCAGAGTCTTCCCATCGCTTCCCAAAGGCCCTTCCTGCCTTTTTACAGCCCATTCCTTGGCAAATGCTGGATGCAGGCAAATCACTGACCGACAAAAACAAAGTTTTGTCTTGTTTAGAATTTCACATTAAAAAATCATATCTGAACTTTTGTTTGGCTTATTTCATTTAGCGTTATTTTTTCAAATTAATCCATGTTGTATCAACAGTTCATTCCTTTGTATTGCTGAATAGTATTCCATGACATGAATGTATCTTGTATCCATTTATGTAAGCAGGTAGACATGAATTATTTCCAATTTGAGGCCATTTGGATGCTGCTGCTGTGCACATCCATATGCGAGCATGTATGTGGATACATGTTTTCATTTTACTCGGGTAAAACTGTGGGAGAGAAGTGCTGGATCATATATTAGATATACCCTTAACTTTAGGAGAAACTGCCAGCCCTGCGTGGCAGCACACCCCTGTAATCCCAGTACTTGGGGAGCTCAGACAGGAGGATCGCAGGTTCAAGGACATCCTCAGCACTGTAGCAAGACTCTCCGCAACCTACTGAGAATTGTAAGTTCTGTTGTCATATATAATAAGTTAAATTTTATTTTCTAAATGTCAAAATGCTAAGAAGTTACATTGAATTTTTTAATACTGACCTGCATAATCCAGCTAAAATTTACTTGTTAGTGCTAGTAAAATTTGGTAAGCTTCTGGCAACTTTCTACATGCACAATTATGTTCTCTGCAAACAGAAAACTACATGTGTTGTTCTTCTCTCATCACGAGAATGTTGAATAGAGCCGGGTGGTGGGCACGCTCGTCATCCCAGCATTCGGGAGGCTGAGACCGGAGGATCGAGGTTCGCGGACAGCCTCAGCTACCTAGTGAGGCCCTCCGCAACTCAGTGAGACCCTGTTTCCAAATAAAGAATAAAAAATAGGGCTGAGGGTGTAGCTGGAGCTAGAATGACCCTGGGTTCCATCACCAGTACTGCCAAAAAAAAAAAAAAAAAAAAAAAAAGAACGTTGAATAAACGGTAAAGTACATACTGGGAGTGAGAGCGTGCAGTAGCAGGAAGCGGCGGCTTTTCATGGCGCACTACGTAAGTCAGACGTTACCATCCTCCGTCTCTGTGATCTTCATTAGAAACGAGTATTTGCTGTTGTACGCATCTCCTGTATCTATGAAACGTCCACTGAGTATTTGTCTTTCATTCCACTCATATAGTAAACTATCACCCTATTGATTCATACGTTTTAAACCACAGGTTTCCACTTCCTTTTCAGAAAAAAGGTTACTCAGTGTACGCAAGAAACCTGCCTTCTGTAAAGGAATCAACAGAAAGTGCAGTGACGAATTTGTGTCTTTTATGTACCTATATTTTGTTAAGCACCCTCTGGGGGTGGTATTGCCCTCTTTGGGAACCTATGTGTTAAATCTTGAATTCTTAAGATAAATACCATTTGGCCATGAGGTAATATCCTTTTTCAAAATATACTGACTTGCTAGTGTTTTGTAGATTTTTGTTTATTTTGATTTGGGTACTGGGATGGAACCCAAGGATGTACCTTCAAGCTACACCCCCGCCTTTTACCATCTGTAACAGTTTTGAAGCAGGGTCTTACTAAGCTGCTGCGTATCTTGCTAAGCTGCTGAGGCTGGCCTCAAACCTGTCATCCTCCTGTCTCAGCTTCCCAAGCACTGGGCTCACAGGCACAGCACTGGCCCCTGCCGCTAGTCTTCTGTTAATGACTTTGTTAACACGCACGTCCGTGTGATGAGGACTCGCCCCAGGGCCTCGTGCATGCTAGACAAGCACTCTACCGCTGCGCCACAACCCAGCTCAAGACTTTTTGTATCTGTCCTCATGAGGAACACGGTTCTTGTCTTCCAGTGTTTTTGGCAATGAAGCCTATACATGAAGTTAGGAAATGTTTCTTTTCCTACTTTCTCAAAGAATCTGCAAAGGATTATTATTTGTTCTTTTAAGGATTATTATTAGTTGTTGTTGTTGTTGTTGTTGTTGTTCTTCTTCTTCTTCTTTTTTTTTTTTTTTTTGGTGGTACTGGGGTTCCTGGAAGCCCTTCTACCTCCAGGCTACACTCCCAGACCTACTGGGGTTCCTGGAAGCCCTTCTACCTCCGGGCTACACTCCCAGACCTATTTTTATATTTTTATGTGGAAACAGGGTCTCTTAGGCCAGCGCGCTCCTCCCGTCTCCACCTCCCGAGTGCGGGGTGACCAGTGCGGGGATGACAAGCGCGGGGTGACCAGCGCGCCCAGCGCGCCCACCGCGCCCGGCTGATTTGTTCTTTTAATGTTCAAACAATGCAACAGAGAAGTTAGCTAAGCCCAACACCTTCTTCAAGAGAAATACTCATTATGAATTAAATTTCTCAAATTAACATATAGCTGTTAAACTTTTAAACAATCATTCCATTTCTTCCAAATGGCATAAAGGTGCTCATCGTATTTCTTACATTTTTGCCATCTATAGGATCTGTAGTAATGTCTCTTTTTGCATTCTAGAAAACAGTTGTTTTTTCTCGTTTTCTTCATCAGCTTAGCTAGAGCATTACCTATTTTATTGATCTTTACAAAGAATCATCTTTTGACTTTTAGTTACCATCAGTTTCTTCTATTATTTGCCCAATTTCAATTATACTGACTTGTTTTCCTCTATTATTTCGCCCCTTTTTTACTTTGGGCTTAATTCTAGTCGCATAGAGAAACTATGTGCGTACAGCTACCTTTCCTGTCCCCTTTCCTGTGCTCTCACTGTCATACATGTTACATCTTTATATAGTATAAATCCAGTAATACTTTTATAAGCACTGTCTTATGCTATTGTCTTTTAAGAGATAAAATGAGCCAAAAACATATTTATATTATTTGTGACAGAACCACTCAAAGGTTAAAAAAATAGTATTACCTAATAGCTACTAATACAGACTTTTAGCCTTTCTTCTATACTTAAAAAAAATAAATGTAATTATAATCACACTAATTACTTAATCCTTCTCTATGACGATGCTGGAAAAGGTTCCATATTTTAAATTACATGTAGTGGAGGTGCCATTATTATATAGAATATATTTCCTATTTAAAGATTGTCTCTGTGATAAATTATAGAATTTAATTTGGTTATTGATCCAATTTAAACCAATAGACTATACCTAGTTTACTAGGCAAAAGTATCTTCATTTTTAAGGTGCTAAGTATACTAGCAAACTGCTTTCTACAAGTTTGTGCAAAGGCCTTTTGATGTGCTTTTTTTTTTTTTACCATGTTTGAGATTATTGTTTCCAAAACTTTTCATTTCTGAAAAGCTAAAAATAATTCTTACCATTCTTCTGTGGATTTGATTACTCCCTTATCTCTCTTACTTATTTTCATGTATTTTACCACAGGATTTCTCTTTTTTGTACTGAAAATGGAACCCAAGGGCATTTTCCCTCCAAGCCACACTCCCTCCCTGCCCTTTTTTATTTTTTTATTTTGAAACAAGGTCTTGCTAAGCTGCTGAAAGCCTCGCTAAGCTGCTAAGGCTGGCCTCCCACCTGTGATCCTCCTGTCTCAGCCTCCCAAGTACTGAGATCATAGGTATGCAGCACTGTACCCGGCTTCACCAAGAGGATGGTACTTTATCAAGAGAAGACTTAAGATGCTCTCCCCAGGTTCCTGGAGATCTGCTCTATACACAACATCAGAGCTTTAGTCAAACGCCCTTCCGGCCACAACACTCAATCTAGAGATGAATGACGCACCAGGATACGCTTTCTTCACGGTACTGTTTTGGGATGTCCAATTTGCCTGGAAATTTTTAGGCACATTCAAAATTAAAAAATAAAGATAACAATAATGGCTTCTTATAATCCCTACTTTCCTAATACTCTTCCCTTCCAACCTGGACAGCACACTGCGCTGGTCATAAAGATGACCAGGATTTGTACAGAAGCACTGTTTGAAGCATCCCATTTGTGTGGACGAATTGGAACATTTTTGGAGGTTATAAAACCCCAAGTTTTCGGCAGTCTGAAGCAGGATATTTAAAGCAAGATGATACAATATCATTTCTCTGTACAGGCCAATGTCTTATAGCTGTGCTGTCTAATTCAGGAGCCACTAACCCTGCGTGGCTACTGAGCCCTTAAAGCACGGTTGGTGTGACTGAGGACTGAATGTGCTGAATTTAACTGAACTGTATACAGGCTCCCGAGCTATCAATGGCACAGGTTTAGACCAACCTAAAAAGAGAGTCTCATTTTTTCCCCCTTTGAAATACTGACAGCATCAGTTATCCAACTCACACACGCCTAGTTTTCCTCAACACTGGGTTCCCCTGTGGTCACGCCGTCCTGCCCAGTCCTGGTCACAGGCAGCCTTCGAGTTGAGCTCTGCCAGCTCTGTGTCACCACCCACGGGCGGATCCACTACGCGGGCATACTATGGACTTGAACTGGTCAAATCTGATCCTTTAATACACTCAGGCGAACAAGTTCCAGCTGTATGAGTGGACTGACCCTCCGTGTCCTGCTGCTTAAGCTACATCTGGACCACTGCCCCGCCCTCTGCTGGCCCTGGCCCTCAATACCTGGCGCCTCTTCTCTTCCTGACCCCCGGCCCCAGTCCTCAGTTATTCTTGGCTTCTTTCAGTCCCCCTGGCGGCCCTGCTCTTCTTATGCCCTGGGTCCTTCAGATACGCTCACCTACTACAACCACAGAACTACGTAGAACGTGCCTGCTTCTTCCACTCCTCCCCGGTGAATGTTGCGCAGCTCACTACCCTCCCGACAGTGAACGACTGGGCGCGTTCCAGTCCAACTCAGCTCTTCTCAGTTCCTAAAATCAAACCTGCTCCTTCTTTCCTTCAACCTCCTCATTTACCGTGCTAGTGTTAAAGTCCATACCTCCTTCCTTCCCGCCCCGCTACACGTCTTGCACATCTTTCAAGGCCTCTACTGAAACTCCACTTTCTCTAGAAACCGTCCCTGCCACCCTGACCTGAGCAGACACCAAGGACCTGGTCCTCCATGACGCCTAACTCCTCACTGCAGCGGCCGTGCTTCCCTCCCCCCGACTGACAGCGGAGACGACCCTTCCAACCCCAGCTGCCCAGCCCAGCCGCGGCACCTCGGGCGCACGAGTGACGCCTCTGCAGCTGGCTTTTTTCCTCTACAGCTGTTTTATTTTTTTTATTGATAACATGATCCTCAGAGTTGTTGTGAAGAATGTGGCATATATTAAATGCTCAGCAAATACTGGTTATAAATCTACCCATCTGCTGAACTACAAAATGCCAGGCAACCAGAACCATAGTGGCTTATTTCTGTACCTTGGTGCCTAACTCAGAGCCTGGAATACAGCAGATGCTCAACGAATATTTTCTGAATAAATGAGTAAATGATGTATAGGGGACCCAATAGCCAACTCCTCCATCTATGAACTCCCCCCCCCATACACACACAGCAGGAAAAGGGGAAGAGAGGAGAGAAGAGGGAACAGAGAGGGGACGAAGCTGCCCTCTGGCTTCTGCATTCTCTCACTCATTCCTACTGGTGATTCTGAAAAGAGCAGGCAGGATGACTTCAGGCAACCTTTCTTCTTGGTGGTACTGGGGGTGGAACCCAGAGGCTTTCTACCTCCGGGCTACACTCCCAGACCCATTTTATATTTTATTTGGAAACAGGGTCTCGCTAAGTTGCTGAGAACCTCACTCAGTATCTGAGGCTGTCTTTGAACCTGTGCAATCTTCCTGTCTCAGCCTCCCAAGCGCGGGGATTACAAGCGTGTGCCACCACGCCCGGCTCAGGCAACCTTTTAATCCCACCAGGCTAGCCCATTCTCACACAGCATTTTCTGGTAAAAGAAAAGATTAGTATTATCTCTCCTACATAAACCATCACAGTGTTTCCTCTTTCTTATTAGGGGCAAAGCATTTGTAGGTTCCACCCTCGTGGGGCTCCAGACGTTGAACAGAAAACTGAAGTAATTCATTATGTCTATCAAAGGTGCTATAATCAAAGATCCAGGGGGCAGTATTACATCACAGAAGGCCAGCGCCCCAGAGGGAGGAGTGGCAGCTTGCGACAGGGCATATAGAAGGCTCTCACCTGACCTTGTCTAGATGCAAAAAACTTTCCCCCGAGAGACTGGCAGGTGAGATTCAACGGAGAAGTGGACACAAACAAGGGAGAGCTGGCCACGGTGGGTGGGCAGCCCACCTAGGCGAGGGCCCGAGCTCAGCCCAGGCCGCTCAGAGCTGCAGCTGGTCAGTGGGAGGAGCTGGACAGTGTGTTGACCCCAGGAAGGACCTGGGTCGCATCCTCAAGGAAACAGGGCCCCACTGATGATTCAGAAGAGGAACTGTTTTATTTCCATCTCTAACAGACAGCATTGATTAGGGGATGAAGCAGGGGTGAAAGAGACCCACCCCCAGTCCTGGTGGGAAAGAGGCTTCCCTAAGAGCAGGGCGGCGCCTCTGCTGACAAGATGTGGCAGCTGTTTACGAAGCAGAATCAACAATGATCATATACGGAGTAAGGAGAATGGTGTCCGCCATGGCTTGTAGATCTCCAGCGCAGATCCAGGCCATGGTGCCACTCACTGGGAAAGAATACAGGGGCGGTAGCGGCCTCTGCTGCACCACCAGGTCTCCGGGCCACAAGCGCAGGTGGCTGCACAGCAGCTGGTCTGGAGATGAGAGCCAGGACTCAGCTACATAGGGACATGCCTAGCATCACTGAGCCCGCGAGGGGAGGGGGACTCCTCCCTCCCGAGCTTTGCCAAACTCCTTCCTAATGTGTGGGAAATCATCCTCTCAATCTCTTATTCTATTAGGGTAAAAGATACACTGTAAGGACAAACGAGCCAGGCGTGGTGGCCCAGCTCTATAATCCTAGTACTTGAGAAAGCAGGGTCACAGGTTCAAGGCCAGCCTCCACAACCCAGCAAGACCCTGTTTCAAAATAAAAAATTAAAAAGGGCTGGGGGTGCGGCTCAAAGGTAGAATGCCTCTACCTTTAATCCCCACTAATACACACACACACACTGAAGAGCTTCTCCCACCCTAAACCTGTTATGGAGCAACAGTACTTAAAGCAGTCTAACACTGACCCAGGGACTCAGTTACGGTTTGGATGTAAAATGCCCGCCAGAGAAGCTCAAGTGTTACACAATGCAGCCGGGCGCGGAGGTGGACATGGCCTGGGGGACTCCACCTTGCCCTGGCCGCCTGACTGACAGCGGCTCCTCTCCACCAAAGGCCACAGCCGCCGCGGTTTCTGCCTCAGAAGCAGGTGACCACGGCCTGAACGTCCACAACTGTGAACCCAAATAAACCTCCTCTAAGCTGTTCTCGTCAGGTATTTGGTCACAGCGACGAAAGAGCTGACTAAAAGAGACTAACCTCAGCGATGGAGGCACACAGACACGAGCATCCTGCGTCTGATCCAGCAGTGCACCAGTGCCAGGAAAGAGAGGACCACCGAGGCTCTCTTTCTGGGAGAAAAAGGCAAAACCGTCCCTGCACGCCTCCTTTCATACCCCCAAACCAATTCTGGACAGATCAAAGACCTAAACACCACAAAACGTTTTAGAAGAAAATATTAGCAAATAATGACCCCTTGGTATGATGTACCTCTTCAAAGGCACAAACCATAGGCAAAAGAAAAAAACATCAAGGTGATAACATGGGCCTGGGGTGTGGCTCAGAGGCAGAACACTTGCCTGGCACGTGCAGGGCCCGGGTTTGAGCCCTAGTACCATAGAAAGGATGAGAAAACTACAAACTGGGTGAAGATTATTGCAACAAATAACTAACAAAATGGCATACAAGTATTGTGTTTATGGTGGATAGCATTTACTACAAGTCAATGGGGAAAAGACAGAAAACCTGTCTTATGATGCTTTGTTAATCACATGTCAGTTTTGTTTTTTATTATTTATTTTGTGGTACTGGGGATGGAACCCAGCGGCCGTCTACCTCTGGGCTGCACTCCCAGACCTATTTTCTATTTTATTTGGAAACAGGGTCGCACTTTGTTGCTGAGCCTAAGTAGCTGAAGCTGGCTTCGAACCTGCAGATTCCTCCAGTCTCAGCCTCCCGAGTGTCAGGATTACAAGTGTGCGTCACCACGCCCGGCCATATGTCAGTTTTGGAAAAAAAAAAAAAAAAAAAAGAGAGAGAGGCCAGCAGGGCGCACAGGGGAAGAGAAGGCCACCTGGCAGTCCACCAAGGCCCGAGAGGAGGCGCTGTCTGTCTATCCTGCCCACTCGGCAAGGACACAGCAATTACAACCTCTTTGCAAGACAATTTCTCAACTTTTTTTTTTTTTTTTTTTTCAGTACCGGGGATGGAACCCAGGGCATTCTACCTCCGAGCTATACCCTCAGCCCTATTTTTTATTCTTTATTTTGAAACAGGGTCTCGCTGAGCTGCAAAGGGCCTCACTCAGTAGCTGAGGCTGGCTGGGAACCAGGATCCTCCTGTCTCAGCCTCCCAAATGCTGGGATTACAAGCGTGTGCCCCCATGCCCGGCATTTCTCAACTTTTTGACTTGTCAAGTGCACTTCTAGAAATTATTCAAGACGGAAACGCTCACATAGGTAAAAAGATCAGTCAAGGACATTCTCTGTGATACTATTTCTAGCAGAAAAATGAAAACAATTTAAAAGTGTCCAACAACAGGAGCAATGCATTAATCAATTCCAGCCACACGATGGAATGTGAGATGGAGTGTGCACCGACAGGGGCCAGCACTAGGCTGCGTGGGACGAAGTCAAGACAGGGAACAGAACAGCTGAAGGTGAGGATGGGAGGATACTTCTGCCTCGATGCACAGGCTGCACAGGTACAAAAGAAACCAAGGCGAGGAGGAGTGAGGGGCGGGACTAGAGAGCAGCCCATCGGTCTACAGCACCCCTGTTTTTAATTTAATCATGTAGGATTACCTTCGCAAAAAAGAAAATCTCTCAAGGAAAGGTCAAAAAATAAGAGAACAGTAAACAATAGTATACTCATAGTCATAAATACAAGAACAGTTAAACAATAATAGTATACCCATATTCATAAATACAACCCTGGAAATATAAGACTAAATCTGGATGCATTAATTACACTGCACTCATGTAAGGTTTCTCTAAAATTGATAGTGCAGATGGATGCCCAACTCTAGGAATAGAGTAAAAGATATTGAATTGTACACTTTTAAATGAGAAAACTGTATAGCATGCAAACTTTTATCTAATGTGTGTGTGTGTGTGTGTGTGTGTGTGTGTGTGTGTTGCTGATGATTGAACCCAGGGACCTCATGCCTGCCAGGCACACATTTTACTACTGAGCTACCCCTCATGCCCAACTTCTCTGTGTGTGAGAGTAAAGAGAACAGGGTTTAGGAACTGTGGCCCACAAATCAAACGTGCTCTATCACTGGCGTTCCTGTTTTTTTTCTTTCATCATTGTGTTTTTGTTTCTTTTCTTTTTTCTTTTCTTTTTTTTGTGGTGCTGCAAATTGAACCCAGGGCCATTCTACCTCTAAGCTACACCTTCAGCTCAATTTCTTAATTCTGTATTTTGAAACAGGGTCTCACTGAGTTGTGGAGGGCCTCACTAAGGAGCTGAGGCTGGCCGCAATCCTCTTGTCTCAGCCTCCCAAGTACTGAAATTACAATTTTTTTGGGGGGGAGATGAGGTCTCACTATGTTGCCCAGACCAGCCTCAAACTCACAATCCTCCTGCCTCAGCCTCCCCAGCATCAGATTACATGCACGCGCCAATACACCCAGATTTATTGGAACACTGTCACACCCATTATGTATCTATGGTGGCTTTCACATACAAGAGCAGACCTGTGATGTTAAAAATATCTTTAAATCATGCAGGGAGTAGAAGACAACTGCTATAGAACAGTAAGCCAACCTATCACTTTATGTTAAAAAAAATGCACAGTACAATACGGCATGATTTCATACCGTATGCGCAACAGCATTAGGGCGTGCTGTAGAAACACATTCACGGCTGCGTCTGGCGGCGGCAGGCAGGCCGAGACCGGAGGCTGGTCAAAGGGCACCTGGGCTTTCTTTGTAATTTACTCAGAGATGTGTCCTATTGGGATTAAGGAGACGGTATCCGTGTATTTTCTCAAAATGTGAACTTTTTCTTCTCAACTACTTTTTCTGTGAAACAGAATGTAACAGGACGAGGCAGAATTAAAAAATGTGACTCTGCTCCTGGTCTTACTTTTGCTAAGTGCTGCCAGGTGCTAAAGGTCTGCTCCGACGCCCACTTTTAGCTCTTTCAGAACGTTTTCCTGGCATTCCGCTTACACCCGCTTCATTACCTTCAGAAGTGAGGTGCTCAAGCTGTGAGGTGAAAAGACGTGAAGACAACCAGAAAGTAGGCACAGACCAATGAGTCCCGGGTCCTGCTGACAATCAGCTATTTCAGGCATATAATTCCCATTCAGGGCCCTGGGCAAGTGACCGCTCCTAGTCGCAGGTTTAGATTCATTTTGCAATCCGCCCATGCCCACAGGCTTTGTATCATATATTCATATAATTCACACAATCCTCAAGACAGCGGGGGACATCTAACATTTTCGTGCAATTCCAAATACAAGTCAGTTGGGCAGCTTAGTAATAAACGAACAGGTGTAACCTGAGTCCCAGCCAAGCTGTTTTACACCGTAACTATAGGAATAATGCAGGCACAAATGATCAAATATATATAATCCATCTTAAAGAAAATAAAGCAGCTGGAATTCAACAACAGGAAAAAGTAAATTAGTTTGGAACAATTATTAGTTTAAAAACCTTTTGGAAATGGAGTTTTTCGAAGCAAACCACAAAATTCTAAATGTAGTTTCCAACTACACATACTTACAGAGAACTAGACTTCAGATAACAAGTCTGTTTACAGGACACCTAGAAACTCTATATACTGTTGGAAAGGCAAGTGCTCCGAAGCAATAATAATAAAAGCAAGCCGGGCGTGGTGGCGCATGCTTGTGATCCCAATCCTTGGGAGGCTGGGAGAGGGGTTTGCAGGTTGGAGGCCAGCCTCAGCAACTTAGCAAGACCTTGTTTCAAAACTAAAAATGAGCCGGGCGTGGTGGCGCACGCTTGTAATCCCCGCGCTTGGGAGGCTGAGACAGGAGGATCGCACAGGTCTGAAGCCAGCCTCAGCTACTTAGGCTCTCAGCAACTTAGTGAGACCCTGTTTCCAAATAAAATATAAAATAGGTCTTGGAGTATAGCCCGGAGGTAGAAAGCTCCTGGGTTCCACCCCTAGTACCACCAAAAAAACAAAACAAAACAAAAAAACCACTAAAAATGAAATCAAGCTGAGAGTGTAGCTCAGAGGTAGGACACCCATGAGTTCAATCCCCATTTCCATACACACTATAAGAATAATGAAATAATAATAAGAATATAATAATAATACAAACATAAGCAAGCATCCAAGAGAGAAGGAAAGGTGAATTCAAAGTACAAAGGATCGGCCGGGCGTGGTGGCGCAAGCCTGTAATCCCCGCGCTTGGGAGGCTGAGACAGGAGGATCGCACGGGTTCGAAGCCAGCCTCAGCTACTGAGTGAGGCTCTCAGCAACTTAGTGAGACCCTGTTTCCAAATAAAATAGTCTGGGAGTATAACCCGGAGTTAAAAAGCCTCTGGGTTCCACCCCCAGTACCACCAAAAAAAAAAAAAAAAAAAGTACAAAGGATCTTGAGGGCCAAGATGTTTAAGTGGAACCCGTGGTAGGGTGTCCTTCCTGGGGCAATTATCAACAGGAGAAACTTGAGCAATTCCCTAACTGTAAGTACCACAACCATTGCTGCTTCTTAAAATAAAAGCAACTACAGGTCCCAGGAAGGGTCACTCAGGTGAAATTGACAGGTTGGGTCCCTCCCTGCAGGGGCGGGACCTTAGGAAAGAAGGAGACTCTGCTGGGCAACATCACCAGACAGGTGATATCGCGAGAGGGGCGGAGTTTCCACGCATGGCCTCACCCACAAGACATAAACCTTAAAAGGAAGGGCATTTCCTTTCCAGCGATGGAGGAGCTTGGTCTCCAGCCCGAGAGAAGACCGCATTAAAATTCTTTCTGGAGCACCTGATCTCTCTCGCCTTTTTATTGCACCTAAAAAACCTAACAGAAATAACTTGAGAAACCCAGGCTGTCGAGAGAAACTACATATGCTATGCGAGAAAAACTCAATCACCAAGCTGATCTTTCAAGCCGGGCACGGTGGCACACGGTTGTAATCCCCGCGCTTGGGAGGCTGAGACAGGAGGATCGCACAGGTTCCAAGCCAGCCTCAGCTACTTAGTGAGGCTCTCAGCAGCTTAGTGAGACCCTATTTCCAAATAAAGTATAAAGTGGGTCTGGGAGTATAGCCCGGAGGTAGAAAGCCTCTGGGTTCCACCCCCAGTACCACAAATAAATAAATAAATAACTATCTGATTTTAAACAAAACTCTGTTTCATTCAAAAAAATTTCACAAAAGAACAAGATGTTGAGATTTGACAAAGAGGACTAAAAATTATCCACACGTGCACATGTGTGTGAGCACACGCGTATTTTTCAATTTAATGTGATTTCCAGTTTTGCCTTGGGGGAAAAGGTATACTTCTAGTAAACTCACCTCCGTGTTCTAGAAACACTCGGACACATCTTTCCTTTCCTCTTGCTGCAGAGAAATGGAGCAGGGTCCAGCCGTTAGCATCTCGGCCATTTGGAGAATAGCCTTGTTCTAGCATCTTTCGCACCGTGTGCACATCCCCCGCGGCCACGGCAGCCTGAATCTGCAACTCTTCCTGGAGCTCAGGGTTCCTCCGACAGTGGTGCTGTAACATCCTAGCTGAGTCCGCTTTTCACAAAGGAGTCATTAGGTCCCGGGGATCTGCCTTTCAGGGAAGGCGGAATAATGGAGTTAAGAACAGGATCTGTGGCTCTGGACACTGTACTCATGAAACACTGCAGAGCTGTCCACTGGCTACACCAGTAAACCAAAGTAACAACAGCTCATGCCAGTGGTTACTACGTTTCAGTAATTTCACTCAAACTATAAATGATTTCACCAGGCATAAACCCCTGACCTCCTAGAACAGAAAGCTTCTTCTATAGCCTTCTGAAATCTCAAAACAAACAAGGTAAGAACATGACAGTTTTAATCTGGGGGGGGGGGGCGGTTGACAACAGGCAGCTACAGAATCAGAGCCACCACCACCAAGGCCGAATCAGTACCTGTTTTGGGGGTTCTGATTTGTGCGGTGCCCCACGGGAGATAGAAGGTGCAGACTTCAAGGATTCTACCTGGTACCAGAGGTAGGAAACAGGGAGTACTGAATGGACAAACCACGTGATCCGAAGACAAAAGACATCGACCGAGAGTTGAAAAGAAAAGAAAACCTTCCTTGAGGCTGATTCTCTAAAGCGGCTCAGTAACACCTTATTTTAACCCAAGGTGTGGAATGTGGGGGAGAAGAAGTGGGTTGGGCTTAAGTTAATGAAAGTTAAATATCTGGATTACACGTACCCTTCTTTTGTCTGTTTCTGTTTCTTTCTACTGGTGTGTCCCCCCTACGCCTAGTTCAGGTTCTTTGATATTTGATTTATGACCCCTCTTTTTCTGCAAAACCCTCTTTAACATTTTCCTAATTTCTGTATTCCAGAAGTTTTACTTTACAGTCAAAGTAGCAAGATCATATGATATATTTTAAAACTCTTAAGAATCTAAACAACCTGTTGATTAACTACATGATATATTTTCTAAAGGAAAAGTAAAACCTAAAATTTCTATAATTTTTAGTAGGTCACAAAAGAGGTATGTATTCAAATCAATTATAAAATAAGATCTTAGCCGGGCATGGTGGCTCAAGATTGTAATCACAGCATTTTGGAGGCTAAGACAGAAGGAGCTGGGTTTGCGGACAGCCTCAGCTACTTAGTGAGGCCCTTTGCAACTCAGTGAGACCATGTTGCAAAATAAAGACTAAAAACAGGGCTGAGGTAGTAGCTCAGAGTTCTATCCCCAATACTGCAAAAATAAATAAGTAAATAAATAATAAAATAAGATCTTCACACAAATAGAAAAAAAGATACAAGTTGCAATGGTGAAACCTGGCATCTTAAGTGTGATTGTACCAAAAAAATGTTTTTAAGCTTTGAAGCACATACAGAAACTTAAGTTCCAGCATGCATCTAGGAAGACATTCCAACTGGGCTCATTTGAAAGAACAGATTAGACTCCTCTCTTAATTAGTAGCTTCCTTTTCTAAAAATAAAAATAAAAAATTATGTGATAAAGCCCTTTGAAGACATTTTATTCTCATATGTAGGTTAGACACCTCAGGATAATCCTACCAATAAAAATTTACCTTGCAAAATTTCTTCTTTTAGACTGTACCCAGGTAAATTAAGCCTAACTCAGGTCAAACCGTGATAGTTGAAGAGTATAAATATCTGCTGTGCTTTTATACATAGAAAATTATGTCATTACATGGTTATAAGTATCACTACTACGTGATGTCATGTAAAAATATCAAGCTACTGCTATAAATAGCCGTTTCCTCACCGAAATTTGAGAAATAAGAGATTTCTTGACAATTTGTTCTCTTAATAAAAAGGCTCCCCCGCCTCTTCAATTAGTTACTCCACTGAAATTAAACTCTTGTCAAAAAATAAAAGACAAGAATATCCACTTAGAATAGGCTTTTGCTTATTTTCAATGTTACAAGAGAAAGTGTGGGCAATCGCCCGGGATGAATGGGAAGTGTCTATGCACAAAGCAATGTCTTTAACGGAATGTTTCTAAGTGGAAAAGCGACCTTGGCACTTAAAGGAGTCTGCCAATGCAAGAGAAAGATCAAACAGTATCCAAACAAACCTGGGTTTTCTTTCAGCACGTGTTGTATGGAGAATTACACGTTTACTTTCCATTCCTAACTGACTTCTTAGTTCTTGGTGCTGGCCGTGAGAATGCTAAGCATGCTTTAATACTGACTTCACCCCAGCCCCACACTAGCTCAGCTGGAGGAGAAAAGTAAAAGCTTGAGCATTTCCTCCCTGAGTCATCTTACCTTATGAAAGAGTGTCCCTTCTCCTGGGGTATGGGTTGCCTAATAACCATGGTGCACATACGGCATCGTGGGGAGGAGGTTCAAAGTGTGTCCAGGCTGCAGAACAAGAGGCCTTCTTGACCTAAAACAAATCAAAACAACATGCAGAGGGAAATCCCTTAAAATAAGGAAGCATCACAGCTGCCTGCATCGGCCACTTTTTTTTTTTTTTTTTTTGGTGGTACTGGGGTTCCTGGAAGCCCTTCTACCTCCAGGCTACACTCCCAGACTTATTTTACATTTTTATTTGGAAACAGGGTCTCCCAAGCCAGCTTGCGCGGCTGGCTTCGAACCTGCACGATCCTCCTGTCTCTGCCTCCCAAGCATGGGGATTACAAGCGTGCGCCTCCACGCCCAGCTCATCGGCCATTTTTTGATGAGATGAGGTTTCAGACCTTTACAGCAAATCTACAGGGAGAGAGAGAGACTCGGATTGCCTCTCGCTGCTTACGATACTCGCCACTGCGGTATCAGACAGGATTTATTCTGGGGACTCCCCCTCCCCAGGGGTAGGTTTTGAAAAGGAGTACGGACAGTAAGAAGCCACACATTTGAAATTTGGAGGCAAGCACAGGTCCTTCTTTTCCCTCCATTGAGAATGTCTTCCCAGACTTGCTTCATTTGAATTACTGCAGCTGGCAGCATCAGCCACCTGCCGCTCTCTGAGCCGGACGGGAAGGGGAATATGTGTACCTGAATATAGCTGGCCGGGCCCAGAGCAATCTAGGCCTCTATGAGGAAGTGGTCTTTAATGCTGTTCTTCAGATGGCTAAAGGCATCACATCAGTAATGTTGTAATTGTTATTTGTTACATACACACCAAACTAGGTAAAACATTACGACAACTTTGACTGTTTTTCCATACAAATTCTGAGGGAAAAAAAAAAAAATATATATATATATATATATATTCCTATAACTAGGGATCTTTCTCCACGTCAACTGAATTCTAGCACTGTAAATTCCTTTAAAGGTTAGGGACACACAAAAAGTGACTTCCACACCTCACAACAGAAGTCACTCCGGTGGCGCTGTGCTGGGAGAGACACCGCCTTCTCCCATGTGACGGGAGCCAGGCTCTCTCCGCCGGAAGCTTCAGGCCACCAAAGGCCGGGCCGCTTGGGAGCCCGGCACGCTGCAGGCCAAGCCGCAGCCGTGGGCGCTGGTGGCTGCGCATCAGAATCTTCAAATTAGTTTAATCCATTTCTACCTTTTGCTCCTTTGACATCTTTTTCCTTGTTGAACTTCTCCACGGGAGGCAAAGACCATTGACTTGCACTTGGAAACAGAATTTAAAACTATACTACCGCTTCTAAACAAGTGGCGTAGATGCGATGGGAATCACTCCTACAAGGTGCAGCATAAACAACGCGCAACAATCCGTACAGAAACGGGACCAGAAACACACACAACAAACCTGGGACTTTCTCACGTACCAGAAAGCAAGAGCACGCTCAAGGCAAACAAAGGCAGGCACGTCAAGGGACAAAGGAGCCAGCAGAAAAGCCTTCGGCCCACCAGGCGCGGTGGCGCACTTGTAATCTCAGTACTTGGGAGGCCGAGACAGGAGGATCGAGGTTCATGGACAGCCTCAGCTACTTAGTGAGGCCCTTCGTGACTCAGTGAGGCCCTGTTTCAAAAGAAAGAATGAAAAATAGGGCTGGGGGTGTTGCTCAGAGATAAAATGCCCCTGGGTTCCACCCACAGTACCAAAAAAAAAAAAAAAAAAAAAAAAAGAAAGAAAAAAAAAAAGAAAAAAAGAAAGAGTTCTCAATGTCTCTATGTTCAAAGATGAAGCGAATGGAGCAGAGCAATACTCCAAACAGTACCGAACTATAACCCAGAGTATACAGTGAGCATCGCTCAGCCCATTTTAAAAGAAACATCTGACTGGAAAACTATAAGGGGGAGAATCAAAACTCAAATTTGAAGTCGCAAATAATCTGTGTAGACATCCCCCTTGAGGAGGCAACAGATGTGTCTTACTGGAAGATGTTGACAGGAGAAACTGGCCGCAGGAACTCGGTACTGGGTTTGTAATTTCTCTAAACTGTGCTAAAAGAAAGTCCATTTTAAGGTTGTAAATCAGGGTTTCCTGTGACAAGCCTCACACATTTCCACACGTGACCTGCGGCTGTTTTTACACGAGTGACCCCAACACGTCAAACGTGAACATCCCTGCGCACTTGTGTGTCTCAGGACCCTCTGCCTCCCAAGGGAACCGGAGGAGACCCAGGGTCCTTTCCAACCTGGAGTAATTCCTGTGGCTCTGCTGGCCTCCAGACACCACCTCTGACCTCAGAGGTGGGTGGCGTGACGGGGAGGTTGAGGCAGAGAGGAACAAGTGTGAGGAACAGCAGGAAAGGGCTGGGTGTGAAATCACGAGCTGACAAGTTTATTCCTCCCCACAGAGATGCAAGAACAGGAGTAACTTGTGCTAACTCCAGACAAGCCATTTTAGTCATGAATGTCCAATGAACACCTCCCATGTGAGCCCTGGGTGGAATATTAATAGCTCTGCAGACTTGAAATGGATTTTAAAAGTCCTAGAAACTTTAGGACTGTTCTTCTCTTGTCTGATAATACCAAGCACTATACATAAAGAGCCAGAGATATTTTAAAAAGCGCTGCTTGCGCGTAACTGGCACATCAGTCTTCACAGAGAGAACACACGCAACAGGCAGCGCGTACACAGCCCCTGCCAGCTGTACCACTCTGGATTGTGAAGAGCAGTGACTTACGGCCCAAATGCCCCCGGAGTCCAAGCCGCAGACCAGTCGCTCATGTTCTTCTGCTGTTATTTTAGGAGAGCTGTCCCAATAGCATATAGCTACTCGTGTGTGTACAAATAAAGAGGGGGAAAATGACCACAGGACCTAAGTACAAATACCATAGCCATTGATAAAGATGCCTATTAAAAACTGACAAGACAGTCCACAAACGAGAGAGGAAAAAGAACAATTTCCCCTCAGGGAGTTCAAATTTCAAAATCTGACATCTCATGGAAGCTGCTTATAAAATAAATAGCAAAGATGCAAATTTCTACATAATATATACTCAGTGCAAGGTTGTGGTCTTAACAATGGCTTGTAGACACTGGAACTACGGATACTGTAAAGGTGGGGTCCTTAAAAACTCCAAGTCTCAGAGTCAGAAAAAAGCAAAAGGCACACAAACATTGAACTCTATGGAACTATGTATCGAAATGAAGGCATCCCTCAATGTGTATCATTTTTATGTTAGTAACGTTTTTAATTTTACTCATTCATTTTCCCACTGTACCTGAGATCAAAAGAAAACAATCTAGGCCTCCAATTTTTTTATATCACTGACCATATTAGAAACTATGAATGAGCCGGGCGTAGTGGCACTTGTAATCCCAGTACCTGGGAGCCTGAGACAGGAGGGTCACAGGTTCAAAACCAGCCTCAGCTACTTAGTGAGCCCCCCCCCCAGCTTAGTGAGACCCCGTTTCAAAATAAAGAATAAAAAATTGGGCTGAGGGTGTAGCTCAGAGGTAGAAGGTCCCTGGCTTCAATCCCCACTACCGCAAAATAAATAAATAAATAAATAACTACAAATGTAAGAATGAAGATCAATTACCACCTAATTTCCACCTAGATGCCAAGTGCACTACATTTAGTTAAAACCAAACATTCTTAATTCACATGGTTAAAAGACAACCTACCCTGATAGAATTGCGAGTATAAGATAACCATAAAACAGAAGATACTTAAAACCTGTCCAAAATTACATAACCTGCACCAAGTTTGAGCATGTTCCCTCAATTCCCTCTGGCATTAATGTCTAGTCATTAATGGCCCTTTGCATATTATTTTCACTAAAAGTCCACAGGTGGTTTTTTTTTTTTTTTTTTGGTTAAATGATACTAACTAGAACTGTGCTTTCTGATTTTACACAAATTAGAAGATAACAGCATGGTATTCAAATAAAGAAGCATTTCCTGGCAGAGTAAGTAAAGATATAGGCTGGTCAGGAAATAAAATCAGCAACTCCAAGGATATTGGCTCTCAGGAATAAAAAATGGTAAGTACTCACCAATGACACACAAAAGCTAAGAGGGAAGACGCCACAGAAACACCTCAAGGCCCAGTCAACACGCACAACTTGGTTGAGAGGCTTGTTAACAAGCTCTACTTATATGATCAAGAGCCTGGGACCCCGAATACACTGGAGGTGTTATTTTAGTATCGCTTGGCATAGTGTTGTGTTTATGTTCCTAAAGAAATCAGGGTATTCCTATTCCCTCCAGGTTATTGGGCCTCCAAATAGCACATGCACAACTTATCTATGACTCATAGAAGTTTCAACAGATAAGTTCCAATCCAATAATTTTTGCAAAATGCAGATAAGGCTATAGGAAAGTTTAGAATTCACTTCTCTGGACCTAACTCAAAGCTTAAATTACAAGAATAAATGATGTGTGTCAATGATTCTGTTAACCCCTTTATGCCAATACAACTTTGGCAGCCTCATATGCCAGTGCTCAGAAAGTCTGCACAAAAGAAGATAGCATTATACTCAGGGGCTACATTTAATTGAGAAGGAAATGAAGGAAGAAAGTCAGGTATTAGATAGAAGATAAACTGTAACTGACTTCAGACTTTTTAAGGGTGATATGTATCTCTACTGTACCAAAGTCAAATGTGAACAAAAGGGACATTATATGTAATAATATTAAATAATCATGAATGTAAAGTACTGGCCATTGGATTCTAAAGATACATCATTGAATAGTTCTAGTTAGAACCAACTCTTCTCCCTGTGTGATTAAAATATATATACTTGTGCCAAGTGTGGTGGTGCACACCTGTAATCCCAGTACTTGTAGGCTAAGACAGGAAGATCATAGGTTTGCAGCCAGCCTCAGCAATTTAGAGAGGCCTTACACTTCTTAGTGAGACTCAGTTTCAAAATAAAAAATAAAATAGAGTTGGGGATGTAGATCAGACGTAGAACACCCTCAGGTTCAATTCCCAGAACCACAAATAAATCTGTATTTGTAACCAAATAAATCAGAAGTTTTTTTTTTTCTTTCCAAAATGAGGTAACTGGCAAGAGAATTACCACAAAGTTGAATGCTACAAACTACCTAAACGGCCATGTTAGTAAGTGCAAATTAAATATTTTAAGTTTTGGGCATAATCTACACCAGATACTCTCAGTCATGTTGATACTGAAAACATGACAGAGGCTGACAATGTATACATATCCCCTAATCTTAGGAAAATCATTAAAAGCTGAGCAGATCCAGGATGTTATTTAAGCAATGAGAGTGAACAGGCCAGGGCCCCGGGTAAGCAATGTCTTCTTCACAGGGCGGTCTTCAGGAGAGACCCGCCTCCCTACCATCTTGGGTGTGAAGACCCCTCAGAAAAGAAACATCCTCTGGTTCAGTCTAAAAACACTTCACTGAGAAGGGCTGAAAACACTTCATTCTGAGCTTTAAAACACACCTCAGATATTTTAGCAGTTTTTTAAGTCTAAAGGAAGCATTAGGCATCTTCCTGGTGACTTCCATTTAAATGATAAAAACTGGCCGAATATTTCAGAGGGTCACATGATTGAGACCAGCGCATGGAAATTTAGTGTGATCCTGTTTCAAAATTTGTAAGAGGGGGGAGGGGGCCGAGAATGTAGATCAGAGGTAGAACATCCCTGGGTTCAGTGTCCAGTACCACAGAAAACTTTTTTTTTTTTGGTATGAGATGAAACCCAGGGGCATTCTACCTCCAAGCTACCACCTCAGCCCCATTTTTTATTCCTTATTTTGAAACAAGGACTCAGTGAGTGGCAGAGGGCTTCACTTAAGTAGCTGAGGCTGTCTATGAACTGTGATCCTCCTATCCCACCTTCCTAAATGCAGGGATTACAAGCGTGCGCCACCACATCAGGCACACTCAAATCTCTTTAAATTAAAAGCCCACAAAAAGTAGCCTTTAAGTTTACAGATGTCTCCCTAGCTTTTCCTGAATGGCCAGTCACCACTGATGCCTATACACACATAAAAAGACGATCCGAAATTTTCTAATTCCCACTCAGACTATACTCTCCCTTTGGTGTCCAAGAATATGCAAACACTCAGATTCCATTAAAAGTATCTTTAGTTACGTTTTGAGAATTAGTAGAATCAGTAAAGATGTTAATTTCTTTCTGTGGAGGGCAGAAAGTCCAGTGGAACAGAATACACCAAAAATCTTCTGCTATTTTAAGTATATTTTGAACCAAAGAAAGTCCCTGAACAATCTGAGATATGAAAATAACTCCGAGCTTAACAAATTGCTTTATACTCCCGGCCATGGTAGCACACACCTGTAATCCCAGGACTTGGGAGGCTGAGACAGAAGGATCACAGGTTTGAAGCCGCCTCAGCAACTGGATGAGGCCTTCAGCAACTTAGTAAAACCTTGTTTCAAAACAAAACATTAAAAAAAGAACTGAGGGTGTAATGCTGAGGGAGGATGTCCCCTGTGTTCAATCTCTAGCACCTCAAAAAGAAAAAAGTCACTTTATACTCTTACTACCAGATATTAGAAAAATTATGGACTTGGCTGAGTTCCGAATTAACCTTTCTATCATTTCTGTGCTCCGACCCCCCCTTAGGAATTACAACGTCCCAAACCTACTTTCAGTGCATCTGTAAGCTGCAGCAACAGGCAGCAGGAATATGACCACAAGATGGAAATGCTTAGACGTCGATGTGGCAAATGTTCTGTATGGGTTTTGAAAGGAGAAAACTTACCTATGAAGAGGAGCAAGAGTAAGCCCCAGACATCTAAACATCCCAATAGTCCTTCATTTTGAACCTCTTGTCAGATGATGGTTATCAAGATACTGTGTAATTTTTTACAAGTTCATCTAGAATACCTGAGATGTAACAATTATTACTTCTATCTCTGTCTAACTATTTCAGTGCCTGTCCACATTTGTCTGACACAAACGCACAACAGCCCAAAGAGTTAATTACACATAAGTGCTTTGGGAGGCTTAAATCCTGTTTTCTTACTCTTTATACTCTCAAAGTACACATATTCACTTTTAACTAAGAAAAGCTCAAGTTACTGTCTGAAACTCATAAATTTCACGCCGTTAATACACCTTGTCCTCCCTGTCTCAATGGTAATGCCAAAGATTTTCTGATGGAGGTAGAGAAAATACGATAGGAATAAAGGGGGGAGAAGTAAACTGCGGCTTAATTCGAAAGCAGAGACATTCAGAATTAACAAGCAATTAGCATGAAATTGAAGAATTCCTATGAGAGCACAGAGGCGGGAGACCTACAAAAAGGTCTCAAAGCCTCAGAGCGGAGTAATCGGCACCAAACACGCAAAACACGGAAACACACTGAACTGAGAAAGAAGGCAAAGGCGGCCCTGGGCTGGAGGAGTTAGGGATGTTAAGGCGCAGGCACGGGAAGTGCCTTTGCTTTTGCTAGGAAACTGGGGTCTAGGAAAGGGTGCATTCCCGGGCAACCCACCTTGAAAATAACGCCCTGCTTAACGAGGTAGGGGCCGGGAATAAGCAGTGGGGGAGGGGAGGCTGGCTCCTACCTTTGGAGCAGATGATGGTCCGAGGCACTCTGCCTGCTCCTGCCCCAGAGGGTGGGCAGACCCTTCCCCTGCTCTCGCGTGTCCTCCAGCCAGCTCAGACCTAGAAACAGAAACCAGTGAGTGGTGCAGCGCCCCGGGGGCGAGGAGGAGAGGGCTCTGAGGGGGAAGGAACCGAGGCCAGGCGGAGAGGGGCAGGCGGGCAGGGGCGGCCAGTCTCCTCCTTCCCGCCCCCTCGCCCCCCAGGTAGCCCCCTTCCCCTTGGGGAGGCGACGGACTTTACCTGTCTCCTCAGCTATTGCTCCTCTTCCTCCTTTCCGCCTCCTCCACACTCACCAACTTCTCCATTGAAGAAACACCCCAAGCAGGGCCGGACACGGGTGTTCCCAATCCTCCTCGGTGCCTCACGGCCCCAGCCCGGGGAGCATCCAGGCAGCCGAGCAAGCTGGGGCGGGGTCTGGGGCGCCGGGCAGCCTCGGGGCAGGGGTACGGGGAGGAAGTCCCGGCTCGGCTGTGGGGGGGCAGTCCCGGTCCAGGGGCTCGGAACTGGGGGCTACCGCGCTCCGGGCCGGAGGCTTCCAGCTACGGAGGGACTCAGGAGGTCTGGGGACAGCAAGATCCCAGTTGGTCCAGGGTCCGAAGTGACAGCGGCCGGATCTCCGGACAGGGGGCTTTCGGGATGCACTTTGCACTGGGCCACCCCCGCCCCCTCCCTTCAGCACTTTGGGGTCACTGGGATGGGACCAACCCTTCAGCAACCAATCAGCGGCCGCACTGGAGCCTGAGCCCCGAGCCGTAAACCAGGCTCGGGGTGGGTGGGGGCGGGGGAATGGGTGCGACCTGGTTGGTTGCGGGCTTCCTTCTCTCCTCCTCGCCCCGGCAGCCCCCGCCCCCCGCCTGCCGTAAAGCCGCCCGCGGATTCGCGACAGTTGGAGGAGGCGTGGCGCTCGGAGCTGGGCCTCGCCTCCGATTGGTCGTCCTCACTTCCCCCCGGGTTCCCCGCCGGGGCTTCGGAGGTTCCGCCCCTGGCAGAGGGACTCGGAGCGGTTGCTAGGAGACGCCGTGGGGCGAGTGGGGCCGCTGCGCATGCGCGGCGGGGACGCGGTCACGCTTTCCGCGGACTACGGCGGCCCGGAGGGGGCAGATGTGGACGCCGCGGAGGTGCGAAGGCACAGCGGCCTGAGCCAGCGTCCAGGCGGACGGCCTCGAGCGTCTGTCGAACTGGGCGGCAGCAGAGGCGAGTGTGCAGCCCACTGAGGAGCTGGAACTCGGTCTGGGGAGGCGGCGCGGTATTCTGGAAGCGAGAAGAGGGTGGCGCCGAGCCGCCACCTTGCCTGAGACGCGAATATCTGGTCCTTGGTGAGTGTGTAGGCCTGAGACCCCGTTAGCCACCAGGCCTGGGATGAGGAGGAGGCCGCTGTCTCGAGATCGCGATGCCGGCCCAGGGACTCTCCTGCAAGAACAGCGATCCTCATGCATCCCTGCGATTGAAGGGAGCGGGAGGCCGGGACCCGGGCGTATTAAGAGGTGTTTATAAAAATGCATTTATTTTTTTTTTTAGCAAGTGTTTACTGCCAGGCACTGCCCTAGTCATTGGGAAGCGAGAAAAATACAATCGCTTGTGCTTTCATTTTATCCAGAGAGGCAGACACAAAAGGACCAGGAATAAATAGTCTCTGCGAAGAAAATCAAGCAAAATAGTGAGATCGAGTTTGATTAGGACGTGGCGGGCTGTTTTAGGCCCTCAGGAAAGGTCTCAGCGGCATTTGAGCACAAGCTGACAAAGAGCCCGCCATGCCAAAATCTGGGGGAACGTACAAAGCCTCCGATGCTGGAATAAGCTTTGCTGCTTACAGGAACCGAAGGGAGAAGCTGCCTTAACTGAAGCAGAGTGAGAAAAGGAGAGAACGAGCCCGTCCGTAATTGAGATGAGGTTGGCCCCTTGATCCCGGGACTTGGGAGGTGTAGACAAGGAGGATCTCAGGTGTGAGGCCAGCCTCAGCAACCTAGCAAGACCCTGTTTCCAAGTTAAAAAATAACAAAGGCAGGGGGTGTAGTTTGGAGGTAGAATTCCTCTGGGTTCAATCCTTAATGCCAAAAGTTAAAAAAAAAAAAAAAAGATTAGGAGATCTGGGGCAGGCTGCAGGCAGATCTTACCAGACCTTATATGCAGTGCCAGGGGAATTAGAGTCTTTTGTTTTGAAAAGATCATTGGCTACTCAGTGGCAAAGATTGTAGTGGGGAGCTTGGGTTACTGCTGCTGCTGTTGTTGTTGTTGTTGTTGTTGTTGTTGTTGTTGTTGTTGTTGTTGTTAAGGAGGCAAGAGATGATGTCTCAGATCAATGTCACCCAATTCACCACACATTTGACCACCACCAATGTCCTTTAAAAAAAAAGCCCTACTTTATTGTATATGAAGGAAGTATTTTAACTTAGCAATCACGTTTATTTATTAAAATATATTAAGATATTTTGTGGCAGGTGAAGGTCATAATTATTCATTTTGCTCCTTACTATTTTCTTCTACACTTTTATTTGTTCAAGAATACTTATTTGGCTGGGCATAGCGGCGCACGCCTGTAATCCTAGTACTTGGGAAGCTGAGACAGGAAAACCACAGGTTTGAAGTCAGCCTCAGCAATTTAGCCAGGCTCTTGGGAACTTAACAAGACCCTGTTTCCCAATAAAAAATACAATAGGACTGAGGATGTAGCTCAGAAGTAGAATGCCCCTGGGTTCAGTTCTCAGTGCCACAAAAATGGTGGGGAGGGGGAGAGAATATTCATTTGGCACCTGCTTACGCACTTAGTGGGCAAGCTCAGCCCTGCCCAGAGTTAGGTCAATCCTGCAGTGTTGACTGGAAAAGCATTTGGCAGGACCACCTGAGCCTGAGCTGTATAGAAGGCTCTCGGGGCTCATGGTTTCCCAGCTGAAGGTTGCAGAGGGGTGGAAGAAGGTTGAATATGCTTGAGTGAGAAAGGGTGGGCTGTACAAGCCCTGGGAATCTCTAAGAGCACAGCTTCCAAGGGCCTCAGACCAGAGCTTAGTTTGTGGGCTTAGCAGTGAGAAGACTTGATAGATCTCACAAGGCCTGGTAGGCCATGTTTAGGGGGCTTGGGTGGACTCAATCTTAAGGAATGCAGAAACGTTTTCCAAAAGGAAGTGGATAAGGGTGGGCCAAAATACAACCCTTAGAAAGCAATTTGTTGCCAGGCGTGGTGGTGCACACTTGTCATCCCCGCCCTTGGGAGGCAAAGACAGGAGGATCGCGCAGGTTTGAAGCCAGCCTCACTGGCTTAAGAGACCGTGTTTCCAAATAAATAAAAAAATACAAAATAGGTCTGGGAGTGTAGCCCAGAGGTAGAAGGGCTTCCAGGAACCCCAGTACCACACAAAAAAAAAGAAAAGAAAAAAAAAAAAGGAAGAAAGAGAAAGAAAGAAAGCAATTTGTTGCCCTTCTCCATGCTAGAAGTAGTGACTGCAGTGGGGCCAGGGTGGAGAAACTGGGTGAGGAAGGGTTCAGTGACGCCCATGCTCTAGCCATGTACTCATCTGGGGGGTGTCGGGAGGAGCACTCTGAGGGGAGATAGGATGCGTTGAGTTTGTGCTGGTGGTACCCGTAAGACCTGGAGGAGCTCTCTGGGAAGCATTTAGGTCATATAGCTGGTTGAAATTTGTGATGGTTTGACTTAGAATGATTCATCTTGCTATTTGTATTCAGTAAAAACTGCTTTAAATTTTTAGTTAATTTATTATATGTGTGTGTTTTAGGAGTGCACTATAGTCTCACATCAAAATGTAGATCATGTTAGCAATGGCATATGTTTCCACAGGACTTGGTGGCCCCCTCCCCGTTTCCCTCCCTCCCTTTGCCAGGTGTTCAGGTTAACAACATTCATTGATGGAAATGCTAACTGCTTTGATTTTTTTTTTTTTTTTTTTTTTTTGCAGTACTGGGGATGGAATCCAGAGGCATTCTACCTCCAGGCTACACCCCCAGCCCTATTTTTTAGTCTTTTTATTTCTTTTTATTTTTGCGGTACTGGGAATGGAACTCGGGGGCATTCTACGAACTCTGAGTGACACCCGCAGCCCTATTTTTTATTCTTTATTTTGAAACAGGTTCTCACTGAGTTGCAAAGGGCCTCACTAAGTAGCTAAGACTGTCCACAAACCCCGATCCTCCTGTCTCCGCCTCCCAAACGCTGGGATTTACAAGCGTACGTCACCACGCTTACGTCTAGTCTATTTAGTATTATTTATTTATTTATTTATTTATTTATTTATGGTACTGGGGTTCCTGGAAGCCCTTCTACCTCTGAGCTACTCTCCCAGACCTATTTTATGCTTTTTTATTTTTTTATTTTTTGGTGGTACTGGGGGTGGAACCCAGAGGCTTTCTACCTCCGGGCTATGCTCCCAGACCTATTTTATATTTTATTTGGAAACAGGGTCTCACTAAGTTGCTTGAGAGCCTCACTCAGTAGTTGAGGCTGGCTTTGAACCTGCATGATCCTCCTGTCTCAGCCTCCCAAGCACAGGGATTACAAGCATGCGCCACCATGCCCAGCAACTTTTTTTTTTTTTTTTTTTTGGTGGTACTGGGGTTCCTGGAAGCCCTTCTTCCTCTGGGCTACACTCCCAGACCTATTTTTATACTTTTTTTTATTTGGAAACAGGGTCTCCTAAGCCCCTAAGCCTGCGCGGCTGGCTTCGAACCTGCGCGATCCTCCTGTCTCCGCCTCCCAAGCGCGGGGATTACAAGCGTGTGCCACCACGCCCGGCACTTATTCTTTTTATTTTTGAAACAGGGTCTCACTAAGGGCCTCACTAAGTAGCCGAGGCTGTCCATGAACTGCAATCCTCCAGTCTCAGCCTCCTGAATGCTGGATGACAGCGCCACCACGCCTGGCTTGAATTTTGAGCGTGATCTTTTCCCGGGCTAGCGATGGTGCGGTCCAGCACTCTCTCGACTGGTCAGTGGCAGCGAGGCGCAGCTCCTAGGCAGCCACGGGGTCCCCAGGGAAAGGACCCACACTCTGTCACATTTTGCGTTGCTGGCGTTGTATGGATATTGCATTTATTTTTGCACATCCCAGCGTATCTACAAAATGCTCCTCTGGGTCTCCTTGTACCCAGGCAAGCGTTCCATGTTCCACTTTCACTACAGCAGCCAAGGCATCCTTGGGTTATTCAGTTCTTTGTTTTAAGATGGGCTTTGTGTCAGATGATTGTGCTCAACTCTAGGCTCATGTAAGAGTTTGGAGCCTGTTTAAAGTAGCCTGGGCTCAGCTGTAATGTTCAGTCTGTTAGATGGATTAAATGTAGGGTTTTTTTGTGTGTGTGTGGTACTGGGGATGAAACCCAGGGGCATTCTACCTCCGAGCTACACCCCGTCCTACTTTTTATTCTTTCATTTGAAACAGTTTCACTAAGTTGCAGAGGGCCTCACTAAGTAGCCAAGGCTGTCCCTGAACGGAGATCCTCCCTTCTCAGCCTCCCTAATGCTGGGATGACAAGGGTGCGCCACCACGCCCGGAGGATTAAATGCATTTTTAACCTGTGATGAGATGTAACACCATCGTAAGTATAGGGCCATCTCTCTAGAGCCCATAAAGAGCTAGGTCCTAACTGTGGACGTAATAACTAAAGATGCTGAAGGACAGAGAGGCCAAACACGCAAAGGGCCCATCATTTAAGAAATTAGCAGGGCAGGATCCAGCAAGGCCGACGTCAGTAGGACCTTCCAGAAAGAGAGAGGGAGTTTCAAGGGAGCTTGACTTGTCAAGGATTAGTGTGTATTTAGAAAGAGACCAGAAGTATTTTTAATGGGAAAACTGCACAGTTATTATTTATATGAACAGGCCCATTTCAGGGAAATTGCCTCTGTGGCCAGGAATTCCAGATGAAATTGTAAGTAAAAAAAAAACGCAGACCCCTAAGGAGAAGAGAATAAAATGCTTCACTTTCAAGTCCAAGCCAGTGGGCTGGTAGGGCACACCTGTTATCTCAGGACTTGAGGGGCTGAGACAGGAGGATCACGTGTTCGAGACCAGCCTCAGCAATTTAGTGAGGCTGTGGGTGATGTAAGGAGATCTTGTTTCAAAATAACAAATAAAATTAGGCTGGTGATGTAGCTCAGAAGTAGAGTGTTCCTGGGTTCAATCCCCAGTATCAGTAAAATGAAATGAAATAAATAGAGTTTGAGCCTTCACATATGGTAGAAAAGATTAATGATTAAATTAACGACACACATCTGGAAAGCCTCAAAGATTTCTTTTTCTTGTGTAAAACTTTTCAGAAAATGAAATTTTTTAGAATATCTTTACTAACAATTTGCTTAGATTAGAGAACTACAAAAGTTTTATTCCAATGAGAGCCATATTGCAAATTACTTGAGAAATTCGTCACCATTTCTGGTTGTTTCTTGAATTTAAATCCACCTAGAAAGTATAGTTATAGAATTATATACTCAGAAGAACATTGGCCAAACTCAGCAAGCAATTTCAAAAGAGGAATTTCAACAGGAATCCAGGACAGATTTTCTAGTTACAGTAAGGTAACGCTTCCTTAAAAAAAAATCTTTTGTACACACAAGTTTTTTACCCCAATATGATGTTTGAATATAATGCACCAATAAAAAAATTTAAAAGAAAAAAATCTTTTGAAAGATACTCTATATTTGGGTGACAGCTTTCAGTTTTTTAATCACCTTTTTTATTTGTAATCTCATATTCTTCTTAATCATATTTCATAATTCCAAATCTTTACATTTTCCATCCTTTCCTTAAAATAGTTGAAGTATAATTAGACACATTCTTGAGTCTAATGGAATAATTAATAACCAAATGGTATTAAATTTTAGTAGATTCTGTCCTTTTAACTCTACCATGACTTCTTCCTGATTTATTTTAAAAACAAAATAACATCCCAGGAAGTTTGGGAAACATTCCAAATATCTCATTTGTAATCTTTGTTGAGATAGGGTCTCCCTGTCTTGCCCAGGCTGACCTGGAACTTGACATTCTCCTACCTCAACCTCCTGGGTAGTTGGCCCACCTTGACTTTTGTATATTACTTTTTAAATACAATTTACAAAGTAAAAAATGCTTGTGCTGTGAATTTCTAAACTCAGTCTGTGTGTCTGCCTCCACACTGTCTTTGGTATTCCTCAGGTTATGAACTTTCACAATTGCAAGAGGCTTTAGGAATTCTCTAGCCCGGTGATTTTCAAGTTATTTTCACAGTAGTACTCCAGGGCACAGGAGGCCATTGTTTTGGACTGGGCAGCTGCACTAAGCTCTCTAGCCGACCAGACCAAGCCAAAATGGAGTCACTGTAGTTAGATGCCAGTAATCGAGCTGAACGCTGAATGAGGCCAGTTTTCTAAAATATAAGTAAACAAAACAGCCACAAATGTAAAGGGGCCCGTGTGCTTGAGTGGTCCTTGTAAGGATAGCCCCTCTGTTTTAATTCGATAAGAGAAGAGACACAGATTGGACCCCAGGGCTCTGAATTCACTCAGTCTGTTATTCGTGCTCTGCTGGCTTTTCTGCCAGCGAAGCCCACCTCTGCTGCTCCGCTCATTGGACCCCTTCTAAATCTTTAGATGAGATCAACCCAAGGCGTGGACTTTCAATAGAAGCCTATTAAGAGCCAGACACGGCGGCGCACACCTGTAATTCCGTCTACTTGGGAGGCGGAGGCAGTAAAATGGCAAGTTTGAGGCCGGCCTGAGCAATTGAGTGAGACCCTGCTTCACAGCAAAATACAAAAAGGGGCTGGGGCCAGAGCTTGTGGGAGAACTTGCCCCGCACCTGAGAGACTGTGGGTTCAGTCTCCATTACCACACACAAAACACACATGGTTACATACACACAAAATGCCCATTTGCTGAAGGTTTTTTTTAACAGTTTGGATGTAATGTATAAATTCAGCTTTATAACATTTACTAATTACAGAACCAAGCAGTTTCAGACTTCAAAGGGGAGTGGAGAGAAAGAGGTGTGTAGATGGTTAAGGAGAGCGCACCGTCTCACAGCACGCAGCACCCGCGTAGCTCAGCCCGTGTACTTGCTAAGTGCAGCTTGATCCCGGCCCTGCGGGGTCTGGGAGGGGCCTGGCCGCAGAGTTGTCTCCTGGTACCAGCTCTCTCATATTTCTGGCCATTTGTTTTTGGCTTGAAGTCCTGCGGGGCCAAGGATATAGCTCAGTATAAATCGGTGGTAAAGTATTTGCTTAGTATATTCAAAGCCTGGGGGTTCAATTCCCAGTGCAGGGAGGGGAAAAATGTGAAATTCTACATTCAGATCATAACAGTTTTTCAAATGATTGAGAGATATAATTATGTCATAGTCAAGTAACATCATATCACCAGGATTGCACAGAATGGGCTATTAGATCATCCTAAATTGCTTTATTGAATTTGTGCTATTAAATGTACTAATTCTAAAACCACAACTTTTCATTGGTTTAGAAGCGGTTTTGATGGCAGAAGCTTTGGGGGTTTTGTTTTTTCGCTCTGCTGGGGATCGAACCCAGGGCCTCAAGCATGCTAGACAAGTGCTCCACCACTGAGCTACGTACCCAGCCCCAGCTTACAGAGTACTTTTAGCAGCTTAATATTTATTAGGTTTTAACAGACACCATTTCCCATTCACTTAGCAAATTCACAAAAATGAAACCATGAATCTAACACGTAAGTGGAGTAATTCATAAATATTTATGAAGTTTAATTCATAAAACTCTTACTCAGCCTGATTGAGTGTTTTCCTTGAGTAGAAAGAAAATGGGAGAATGCCCTAGCCCCACCGAGCGACTCAGGGAGGCCTCCGCGACCTCGGGAGACTTTGCTGCAAAGCAAAAAAACAGAGTGGGCCTGGGGCGCCACTCAGGCGGGGACGACCCCGGGTCCACACCCAGGACCACAGAAGGAAAAAAAGAAAGAAAATTGTTTTTGTGTTTTCTGAATTAAAAGAAACCTAAGAGAAGTAGTGACACATTTTTTAATATAGAAAGGATTAAATTACTCAAAACTTATTCTTTGATGATTTTGAAATTAAGCAGTGAGAGTATTTTAATAAATTTAGATGCTCTGCCTACTTCTTACTTAGAAATATATTTCAACATGCTTTTATTGGTGCATTGTAATGGCACAGATTCCCCTCCCTCCTGCCTCTGGGATGAAGCCCAGAGGCAGTCCATCTCTGAGATATACTCCCAGCCCCAGTTTATCTTTTAGTTTGAAACAGAGTCTCACTATGTTGCTGAAGGACTCACTAAGTTACTTAGGCTGGCCTCAAACCTGTGATCCTCCCGCCTCAGCCTCCGGAGTACTGGGATTACAGTCGTGTGCTACCACACTCGAGAGATAGAAATACTTTTTAAGAAATTCGTTATGTCACAAATACCATTCTGTTCAATTTTTTGCATCTATATGTTTTCAAAATTAAAGTTCTACAGTGTTTTCAGTAACATCTAAATTGATACCAACAAGATCTTATGCATATGAATGCTGGAAATGAAAACCCTAATGCATAGAGCCAACATTATCTTTTTCTATTTAAAATTTTATATAGGGGTCTTTGTAGAGTCACGAGCAGTCGTTAAGAAACCATGCAATGCAGAGAGAGAGAGTGGAGCCTTTCCCCAGTGGCAGCACCGGGCACAACTGCGGCGCTGTCTCATCCAGGACCATGACGTTGACACACTCAGATTTCCCTTTTTACACACCCCTTTCCTGGAAGGTGCTTGGGTCAGTGCGGTCTTGTCATCTACAAGTTGGGCTGTCCCCTCCCACTTCCATTTATCAAAAGGATCCTCAGCTGACCTTCCCCAGCTCCTCGCTGGGTTGGGGGAGCTGCCTGCGTAGCCGTGATCATTTCAGGGATAATGGGGTGCCGGGCTTCTTTCTCCCCCAGTGCAGTTCCTCTGAGAGACATCTCAATCGTTCCATGTTCGATAGTTATTTCCTTTTCCTGCTGAGAGGTATGCCCTGGTGTGGATAGATGACCGCTTGTTTAACTGTTTGCCATTGAAGGACATCATGTACAGGTTTTGGTGTGAATAACTCCATTTTTCTAAAATAAGTGCCAAGTGTACAGTGACTTGGTCTTGTCTTTTTTTTTTTTTTTTTTTTTTTTGGTACTCAGGATGGAACCCAGGGCCATTCTACCTCCGAGCTACACCCCCAGCCCTATTTTTTATTCTTTATTTTGAAACAGGGCCTCACTGCGTTGCAAAGGGTAGTTGAGGCTGGCCAGGAACCATGATCCTCCTGTCTCAGCCTCCCAAATGCTGGGGTTATAAGTGTGCGCCACCACGCCTGGCTTTAGTTACCAGGTATTATGGTAGTTTTATGTTTAGTTTTTCCTTGTTTTTTTCTTTTTTGTTTTTTCATACTAGCAGTAGAACACAGGAACGTTCCACCTTCAAGTTACACCCCCTATTTTATTTTTTTATCTTGGTGCAGGGTCGCCTCAGTTACTACCTGCTGGCCGGAACCTGAGCAGTCCTCCTGCCTCAGCCTCTCAAATTCTAGGAATACACGCATGTGCCACCACACCGGGCTTCATGTTTGGCTTTTTAAGAAGCTACCAAACTGTTTTCCAAAGCAGCCGCAGCTTTTATTTCCCACCAGCCATAGAGGAGAGGTCCGGTTTCTCCACCCTCTCGCCAGCATCTGGAGTCCCGGGTGATTATTCTAGCCGTTCTGAGCGTGGCGTTCCACTGCGGCTCTAACTTGCGTTTCCCTAACAGCTAACATGGCTGAGGACCTCTTCACGTGTTTAGTCGCCGTCGCCGTACCCTCGTCAGTGAAATGTCTGTTCATATCTCTTGCCCGTTTTCAATTGAATTGTTTTTAAAAGTCTTGAGCTTCGAGAGTTTTTTTGGGCATACTAGGTACCACCTTTTGGTCAGATATGTGCTTACATATATTTTTGTCAGTCTGTAGCTTTGTCTTTTTCTTTTAAAGGATAATCCATAAGGCAGACATTTTTTATTTTATTGAAGACCAATTTATCAATTTTACTTTTATAACCTTGCTTCTAGGTCAAGGCTTTGCGTAGGCTTAGATCCCAAAGATTTTGCCCTACTTTTTTTCTTAAGGAATAATTTCACATTTTACATTTGTATCCATTTTGGGTAAATTTTTTGTAAAAGGTTGAAATTATCCTAATTATAGTAGAATCTCAGTCGCGCTCGAGCGTATTCACGGTGCCTGTGAGCTGCCGACAACCTGATACCAAAGCTGGATCAGTGGAACTTGTCATGAGTTGCTGGGTTTGGTGTAGGTACTAAAAGTAATTTAGTATAAAGAGTTCATCGTATGGATGTCCTGATTGAAGTTCCAGCCTTTGGTTGCTGAATATATTTGGGGAAAAATCAATATTGGTTTGTATTGGGAAGATACATAGAATTGATCTTGATTTTAGGTTTTGTGCTGTGTGTAAAATGATTCTGCGAGCCCGGCCTGGCAGCGCACGCTTGTAATCCCAGCATTCAGGAGGCAGAGACCTGAGGATCTGGCCTCAGCTACTTGGTGAGGCCCTTCGCAATTCAGTGAGACCCTGTTTGAAAAAAAAAAAAAGACTGCTGGACGTGGTGTCACACGCTTGTAATCCCCGCGCTTGGGAGGCAGAGACAGCCTTGCTGGCTTAAGAGACCCTGTTTCCAAATAAAAAAATATAAAATAGGTCTGGGAGTGTAGCCCGGAGGTAGAAGGGCTTCCAGGAACCTCAGTACCACCAAAAAAAAAAAAAAAAAGACTAAAAAGTAGGGCTCAGGGGGGCAGCTCGGAGATATAGTGCTCCAGGGTTCCATCCTCCGTACTGGGGGAAATAAAAAAAAGAAAAAATGTTTCTGCACATCGGTCCTCTGTTGTATGGTGCTATGGGAGAAGAGAAGCCCCCAAGCCCGGAGTTACTGCTTTTGTCTAGGAAGGTTATGCAGAGTTCTTCATCCCCATTGTCCTGGGCTTTGGGCACCAGCAGGAGTTTAAGGAGTGGCCGAGTGGGTTGGCCCCAGTGGATTGGCCGAGCCCAACAGCTCTGGAGTTCAGCACTCTTGGCTCTGGGTCCTGACTGTGCTACCTAAGTAGCTCTGTGACTCGACCTTTTGGGCCTCCCTTCCCTGTCTGTAAAATGGAATGACCGTTAAGTACTGCCTCCCAAGATTGGACTGTCCACTTGGAGGCTCACTTAGGACGGTGATTTAGCAACTACTATTCCTAAAGAATCAATCTTACATACAAATAGATAGGAAGTCTATTGTATTTATAGTAAGACACAGGTGGTACTGTTAGGTTTAGGATGCAAAATTTAAGTGCTATAGTACTTTAAAAATAAAAGAAGCTTCAGACAAACTTTATACAATCGGCCCTCTTATTGCAGGCTCCATCTCTGCAGAGTCAACCAATCTCAGATCGAAAAGATTTTTGTTTGTACTGAACAGAGGCCGTGTTTTCTTGTTGTTATACCCAAAACAACACAGATGACAATGATTCACATTGTATTAGACATTACAGGTTGTCTGGAGATTATTTAAAACATACAAAGAGGATGTGGGTAAGCTAGGGGCAGATACTGCACCATTTTATTTAAGGGACTTACGTGCGCATCTGCAGATTCTGGCATTCTTGGGGGGGTCCTAGAACCGACCCCCATTGGCGGCTGAGAGACTGTATGTTTCTTGTAATGGGTACCCCTTGACACCAGCAGTGGGGTGTGTGACCACCCAGAGATGCAGCGCTGCCTCTCGGCCCTGTTCAACCTCTCCAGTTGTTTTTTCCTTCCCCAGGCTCAACAGCCCTCTCCTGTTGACTGTGTGTAGACAGCAATGTGGAGAGCGTTCACCCTCTTCAAAGAGGAGGAAGAAAGGAGTTTTATGGAAGAGTGGCTTGCACCTATAATCCCAGCTACTTGGAAGGCAAAGGCAGGAGGATTTCAAGTTTGAGGCCAGCCTGAGCAATATAGACTTTTGCCTCCAAAAGAAAAACTAAGGAGTCAGTCCTGGAGAGAGGGTGGAGGTGGGTCTTATCTGGGAATGTGGACTCGAGGTGGCCCTTTCTGGTGGCTCCTTCTTGGAATACAAAGGGCTGCTGCGGGGCTTCCTGGCCTTCACGGCTTTCCAGAAGCACAGGGCTCTGCTGAGGTTAGCACTGTCAGATGGAACCGGATTACCAGTATCTAAGTTAAACAAAGTCTGCAGGATGCACACAGAAGCTTGAAAACAGCAGAGAAAACGAGTAGGTCTCTTGTGTTAATCTCTGCACTAGAGGACTGAAGCAGAAGCTCTGTCGGGCTGGCGGGTGGGGGAAGGAGTCGGGTGGGTGCAGAGGTTGAAGACGAGGCCAGGTCAGTGGGCCGCTTGGAGCGGAGGCTCAGCCTGAGTGGGCGCCCTTAAAGTCTCTCCTTTTGAGGAAATAGGTTAAGAATGGATGGAAATGTATACGTCGGTCCTGGTGGAGAAGCAAAGATGCTGGGGATGGAACCCAGGGCATTCTGCCTCTGAGCTACAGCCCCAACCCTATTTTATTTTTTATTTGAAAACAGTGTTTCCCTAAGTTGCTAAAGCTGGCTAAAGGGTATGTTTTAAGAGGACAAAATCATAACCCATATAAAATGAACACATAACAAAGATTTTAACTCATGAATTCATGCGAGAATAGGGCAGATTTCAGCCCATCTCGGGGAGAAGTAAGAGAAACATGGATGTATGTGGGGCACAGGACATTAAAATGTTTACAAAGGGAAGCGAAGCTGACTTTTCCCATAGTGGGAAGGTCAGACTCTGCCAGCCAATTATTTGCATGTCTGCAGATAAGAATTGTTAGCATTGCGATCAGTGTTCTGCAGTTAAGGAGTTGTAGCTCACGCTGAGGAGCGGCAGGAGCCAGGCAGATCCTGCCCAGGCCCAGCCTGCCAGCCACCAAAGGGCATCCAGAGTCTTGACACCACAGCCTCCTCTGCCATTGATCCGTCCACGATGCCCATATTGTCTGCTTTAAAAGCCCTGACTGGCCCTCAGCGTTCTTCCCAGCCCCACTCTTCCAGGTCTCCGTCGATTCAGAGGGCCCCGACAACCACAGTGTCTACCTTGGCATCTAGTTGCAATGCTGTTTGTGTTTAGATTGCTTTTGCTTCACATCTTATCTTTTCCTTGGGAAGGCATTTAAATTTTTTGTAATTTAGTGATGTAGATGATAACCAAGGGTTCTTGCGGTTATCATAGGCTCCTAAACTGGAACTTTATCAACAATGGCTATATGACATAGTTTGACCATGGAGGAACTGCAGATGCTGATCTTTAGGTTGGAGGGGAAGACTAATGGGTTTGAGTTACCCCAGTGCTTCTGGACTGGGCGGCTTTTGCCCCCAACAGACATTTGACAGAGTCAGAAAATATCTTTGTCAAATTCTGGTGGGTGGGGTGGGGAGCGCTCTGTCCTGTGGAGGGCAGAGGTGAGCAGTGAGGCCGAGCAGCCTACAGTGCCCAACAGCTCCCACCGCAGAGTAAACTCTGGCTGTAATGCTACCAGCACTGAGGTGGAGAAACCCTGGCAGCCCACTGAAAAACGGTCAAGGAAAACCGAATACAATTGCAAAGAATTTTATGTTCTTAAATCTGTATGGAAACCATACATTTTGTTGTTGTAGTCTTTCTGTGTCTGTGTGTGGTACTAGGGATAGAATCATCAGGCACCCACTGAGCTACACTGCTAGCCCTTTTTATTTTTATTATATATATATATATATATATATATATATATTTTTTTTTTTTTTTTTTTTTTTTTTTTTGGTGCTGGGGATGGAACTCAGGGGCCTTCTACCTCCGGGCTATACTTCCAGACCGATTTTATATTTTTATTTGGAAACAGGGTCTCTTAAGCCAGCTGAGGCTGGTTTCTAACCTGTACAATCCTCCTGTCTCAGCCTCCCAAGCGCAGGGATTACAAATGTGCGCCACCCCACCCGGCTTTAATTTTTATTTTGAAACAGGATCTAAGTTATCACACACTAGCCTCAAACCTGTGATCCTCCTATCCCTGCCTCCTGAGTAGTAGGATTACAGGCGTGTGCCACAGCACCTGGCTTTTTGTTATAGTCTTAATGTTCTTATTACAATTTTCTGTATTAGAAATTCAGCAACCAGCATTACCGCTACCTTGAGACTTGATGATTAAGTGGACACAGTCGTCTTTCCCTTGTCATAGGTATAAAACACTCACAAATTTAAAACTACTTTTTCTGTTTTAGGCTTCCCTGAAGAAATATCTTTGAGATCCATCACATTTCTAAGAGGTTAGTATTTACAACTTGGAGTCCTCCACCTTCTTAGAGGTACATTTTGGAAATCAACATGAAGACTTTCTATGAAGTTTTAGAACAGTTATACAAGAAAGTCCTTGTTGGAGCGACGCTGGAGAAAGATAGCCACGATTATGTCTTCTATCTTAACCCGGCATTTTCAGATGCGTATTGCTCTGTAGCCCCTAGCTTAGAATGGTCAAACGCTGATGATGCGCCCGGCCAGCCTCCGTCATCCCACGTCAAGGGGGCCCCGGTGCCCGGAGCACCAGTGTGTGGGCAGAGGGGCTCCGAGGTGAGCCGCGCCCGAGAGAGGGTGCTCTTGCAGCTAACCGTGATCAGAGTGATGGTGACCAGGATGTGGTCCCGTGAAGCCGAGGGCCACGCCAGAGGGAAATACAGAGAGATCATCAGAATTCTTCTGCAGTCAGCTGACATCGATTCTAAATTGGTAAGCCACTGGTCATTGTTTTTCAAAGATCTAGATATTGAAAAATGCTTAAACATTCCTCAGAAGTGATTAAATATGTTTGTTTTCCTGTAGATCTGCATGTTCCAAAATTCAGACAAATTATTGTCTCACATGGCTGCACAGTGCCTGGCGTTGCTCCTGTATTTCCAGTTGAGAGAAAAGGTGAGATATGTAACCACTTTACATTATTATTTCTCTTGTGATGTCTTTGAAGTCATTCCTTAGCATTTGATTTTACCCTTTCAGGTATTTCTATTAATAACATAGATATAGATACAGATGTTTGTGGTACTGGGGATGGAACCCAGGAGCCTTCTACCTCTGGGCTATACTGTCAGCCCTATTTTATTTTTATTTTGGAACAGGGCCTCACTAAGTTGCTCAGGGCCTCACTAAGTTGCAGAGGCTGGCTTCGAACCTGCGATCCTCCTGTCTCAGCTTCCCAAGTACTGAGATACAAGCCTGTGCCACCATGCCCAGCTTCATTAATAAAATATTTGCTCATATAAATAAGGTGTAAGTTCACAAAAACATAAATGTAGAATAATATTATGGTGGCTTATATCAAAGATTACAGTCTTAATAATAATAAACTTACACATTATAAGAAGTTGGATTCTTAACCTCAAGAAGTGAGTCTCACATCACATCAGAGTTCAGAACTTTATCTTTTCAAAGGAGTGTGGAGACTTTCTCCACCCTTCCCTCAGAAAAAAGGTTTAGGAACCTTTGCTTGAGGCCAACCCCATTTTCACAGGTTTACTATAAATACATTTTTTAAGTTGTCTTCAGCATAATGGGAAAGCAATATGAACAAATTCAGAATTGTGTCCTTCTCTTATCTACTGACTTCTTTCAGCTCTAGTGGCTGTTTCTTCAAACAACATTCTTTTCTGATTTTATTTTTTTTATTTATTTATTTATTTATTTATTTATTTATTTATTTGTGGTACTAGGGGTGGAACCCAGGGGCTTTCTACTCTGGGCTACACTCCCAGACCTATTTTTTATACTTTATTTCGAAACAGGGTCTCACTAAGTTGCTGAGAGCCTCACTAAGTAGCTGAGGCTGGCTTCGAACCTGCACGATCCTCCTGTCTCAGCCTCCTAAGCGCGGGGATTACAGGCGTGCGCCACCATGCCTGGCTTTTTCTGATTTTAAAAAGGTGCTATTGATAGAAAATTTGGAAGCTAGGACAAAGTCTGAAGAACAACATAAAAGTTAAGTATCATGTCACCACCTAGAGATAGTGCTGCTCATATTTGCACATTTGCTTTTTACTTTTCATGTCTCTAGCATATTGAATTTTCTTTTTCTTTATTTTTCGTGTGTGTGTGTGTGTGTTGGGGATTGAACCCAGGGACCCATCTACCTCTGAGCTACACTCCCAGCCCTATTGTATTTATTTGAAACAAGGTCTCACTAAGTTGCAGAGGGCCTCACTAAATTTCTAAGGCTGGTCTTGAATCTGTGATCCTCTTGTCTCAGCCTCCTAAGTATTAAGATTACAGGAACATACCACCATGGCTGGCTTGAATTTTTCTTTCTTTTCTTTTCTCTTTTATTTTCTTGATACTAGGAATTGGACCTAGGAGAGGGACATTCTACCTCTGAACTACACTCTCAACCCTATTTTATTTTGTTTGAAACAGGGTCTCACTAAGTTGCAGGGGGCCTCACTAAGTAGCTGTGGCTGTCCACGAACCTGTGGTCTTCCTGTTTCAGCTTCCCTGGTACTGGGATTGTAAGCGTGCACCACCAAGCCTGGCTTGACTTGAATTTCTTGATCAAAGAATGTTCGAACCAGGAGTGGTGACATACCAGTAATCCCAGTACTTAGGAAGCTGAGACAGGAGTATTGCACGTTTGTGGCCAGCCTCAGCTACTTAGTAAGACCCTCCACGACTTAGTGAGACCCTGTTTCAAAATAAAGAATGAAAAAATAGGGTTAGCGGTGTAGCTCGGAGGTAGAATGCCCCTGGGTTCAGTCCCCACTACTACAGGGAAAAAAGATTAGGATATTTCAGTTTCTTCTTTTTTAGCCAAATATTGCAAACAATGTTGTATATTATTTTATTGTGTATATTAGATCATTTTAATTATAAAGAAAATATAACTACAGTTTTATTTTCTTACTTATAGATAACATTAAGTAACTCCTGGATTGCTTTTTGCCAAACCAATCTTTCTGAGTACTCTGAGAGTGAAGAAGTTACACATTGCCTCTGGATCATTACGATTGTCATGAAAGAAATCTTTAAAGATACATGTCCAGAAAAAACAGGTACAAATTCCATTGCTCCAAAAGCAGTCATCACCTCACTTGCTGTTATTATGAAGAATAAAACTTACTTTGCTTCTGCTCTGTCTTGAAACTTAAAAGTTTTTCCACGCTGTGTCTATCCTTGTGTGGGCTGAGGTGACTGGTATATGGAAAATCAGTGTTGACTGTGGTTATTAGCTGGTACTCTGCCCTCATTCAAACCAGAGGTAGACATTCCAAATCTATCTTTTCATCTTATAAAAGTGATACTTAGAAAAGCGATATTGTCAAATTGTGTTTTAAGTAAGTTTTATTGTCCCTGTTCATAATTATGCATTTTATAATTACAGAAATTCTCAAACAGTTCCTGGCTCCTTTGGACACTACATTTGAAGTGTTTTACAATTCCTTGCTTGCTCAGCATTTTGAAAACCAGCAGGATCCCTCTAAATTAACAAACATCTTGGTGTGTTTCCTGGAGTTACTGGAACTTCTCATAACCTCCAGGATCTACCTGACAGCGCATTTCAAGAGCCAGCGGATTCTGTTTTTGAAGCCTTCTTGTGTGCTAGACATTCTCACCTGGCCTGCTCCAGCTTTTGTCAAAAGGAAGCTGATCATATTCATCAAGAAGTGCCTTCTCTGTAAAGTGGGCGAAGACCTCTGTGGCAGATCTATGCCTCTGTCCCTGTCGCCGGACCATCTCCTGGACGAGGACGTGCTGGCTTTGGCAAATGCTGTTTTGCAAGCTGTGAGTCTGGGGTTGTTGGAGACATTGTCTGTGCACAGGAAACCTTCCTGCTTTGGAGGGGACGCGGTCCAGCCTGGGTGCAGGCTCATCTCTGGCTCAGATCACGTGATCCTTAGAGCAGCAAGCTTAGTTACAATGAAATCCTTAGAAATCAAGCTTCAAAAGTGTACCTCAACCAATGAAATGAAAGGTAATTTTCCAAACTCCTTTTTTATGCAAAGTAATGTTCAGTTATTTACTTCAGTAAAATAACTCGGAATTATCATATTGCAGGACTAGTGTAAATTCCATTCATTTAAGCTATACGGTTTTTTGTTTGTTTGTTTTTGGTGGTACTGGAGATGGAAACCTTCTACCGCCAGACTACACTCCCAGGCCTATTTTATATTTTATTTGGAAACAGGGTCTCTTAAGCCAATGAGGCTGGCTTCGAACCTGTGCGATCCTCCTGTTCCCGCCTCCCAAGCGCGGGGATTACACGCGTGCGCCATCACGCCTGGCTATGTTTTTTTCATTTTTTATTCTTTTGGCAGTACTGGGGATGGATCCCAGGGGTATTCTACCTCCTAGCTACACCTCCAGCCCTATTTTTTTTTTAATTTTTTTTTTTTTTTTTTCAGTAATGGGGATGGAACCCAGGGGCATTCTACCCCGAGCTACACCTCCCAGTCCTATTTTTTATTTATTTTGAAATAAGGTCTCACTGAGTTGCAAAGGCCCTCACTAAGTAGCTGTAAACTGCGATCGTCCTGTCTCAGCCTCCCAAATGCTGGGATTACAAGCATGTGCCACTATGCCTGGCTTTTATTCTTTATTTTGAAACAGTCTCACTGAGTTGCAAAGGGCCTCGCTAAGTAGCTGATGCTGTCCTCAAACTGCGATCTTCCTGTCTCAGCCTCCCAAGTGCTAGGATTCATTTATATGAATCCTATATGTTTTACTGATTATAATTTATGAAAATTCCTCCCCCCAAAAAAGAGAACTAGAATTACCTTAAAAAACATTGCAGCTGTTTTGGGCTAAATGAATTGTGTACATCATAATAACCTATGTTTTAAAGATGTTGCTTTTAGGCGGACATGGTGGCACATGCTTGTAATCCCAGCATTCGGGAGGCTGAGACAGGAGGATCCCAGTTCACAGCCAGCCTCAGCTACTTAGTAAGAGAGGTCCTTTGCAACTCTGAGACCCTGTATCAAAATAGAGAATAAAAAATAGGGCTGGGAGTTTAGCTCAGAGGTAGAATGCCCCTGGGTTCCATCCTCACTACCGAAAAAAAAAAAAAAAAAGTTGTTGCTTTTGCCAAGCTTGAAGGTGCGCACCAAGTAGATTGCAGGTTCAAGGCCAGCCTCAGTACCTTAGTGAGACCCTACTTGAAAGTACAAAATAGAATAGGGCTATAAGGCTGAGGGTTTAGCTTGAAGGTAGAACACCTGGGTTTAATCCTCAGGACCACAAAAAATAAAAATAAGTGAAAGAATTCAATTCATATTAACATATCTATTATCATTCATAAAATTAGTACACTTGTTTATTTAGATTACTGGTAATTAGAAATTGAATTGAAACTAATGTGTGAGAAGTTAAATTGGACACAAAAATATTGCTTATGATTTCTAAGAAATTCAAGCATTCATTGTAGATATTGGGAAAGAAAGGTTATGTCGTGTATTTCACGTGAGGTAAATGATAGTGGCTGTCTCTAACAAGCATTCCACAGTTTCGGTGAAAGTTTGAATTGACTATCAATTAGATATCATTTAGATATCATTTAGATTTAAAAATACTTTAATAGATGTGTAATTATACATCATAGTGAGATTCAAAGTGCACACACTTTTAACTAGTTAATAATTCTGTGCAGTTACAATTTATAACACTAGGTGGCATCTATTACATATTGCAGCTTTAAATTGCAGTTAAAACTCTCCGGAACCTTTTTGATTTTTTTTGCTTAATATTAAGTAGTACTTTTCCTTAATGCTTTAAACCAAAGACAAAATTTTTTTTGTTAGTTTGAAGGCAAGATTATTTTTTTGTTTGGTTGCATTGCTGTCTCTAGTAACAGGCAGCTCTGGTATCCAATGAAGAGCTCTCCGTTGTCTTCTTGTTTACTTACATGCTTTTGGCAAGGGAGCACGTAACATTCTCAGACATACTCTAATTAGCTATTTGGCGGCGTGGTACAGACCATCTAGCTGTGCGTTTGACATAAACGCTTTCTGGTCTCCATTTTTTTTCATTGAGCCTCAGTGTCCTCATTTGTAAATAGTGATAATCCCTAACTTATAGGACTTCTGGAGGTGTGAGCTATGATTGTATACTTTAAGATACTAGAAATGTATACATAGCCCAGGTAGTAATATATTCATAAACTGTTGCCTACACATTGAAATTTGCGTTTTTATTTTTTAAGTTGACTTACAGAAGTTCATGTCTGAGTTACTCACCTTCTTAAAGCCTCACGTCCAGCGCTTCCTGCAATCGCACGACCCCTGTGAATGGCTGTGTAGGGCCTTCATAGATCAAGACGACGACATGCTGGAGGCCGCCAAAGCATCTATGGGCCTCTACCTAAGGCTGACCAGGTCAGTATGATTTAAAGCAATTGCTGGACTACCTGCAAGCCAGAAAAGCAGGAAACGCTTCAGAAAATGTGCTGAGCATATTGCTTTTCATCTTTGGGGGGGAAACCTGGTGGTTTGCTCATAAATTCCACTTCCTTTCTTAAACTTTGCCTTAAATGCAAATGAGATTGCATTCCAAGTGCCATGAAACTGTAGTCCATTGGTCTGGGGAGGAGAAGGAGGCTGGCTCCTGTGGGATTAGGGGTGAGCTAGTACATTTCTCTGAATCTCAACTGTTGATTCATTTCTCTGAATCTCAACTATAGCTACAGAAAAAAGTCCTCTAAGACTTTTTTCTGTAGCTATAGGATGATTTTATCTTGATAAAATTGGGTGCAAACATAAATAGTGAAAGAAGCCATTTCAAATGTTAAATGTGCAGCCACATTTGGACCTTCTTGAGGCAAGTATCTGCAATCATCATGAAGATACATTACTGATGATGTTCTATGCTTATTCTGTTTCTGCATTATTAAAGCAGCTGCACTCGCAATATCTTCCTATGGCAGATAATCCATATTGCTTATGAAGTTAATAACTGATGACCTTTTCCACGATTTCTGCTCTGCTTTATTAAAACCCTGAAGTATTTGCTTTATTCCCATTTCTTCTTGGCCTGGGAGACAGGGATTTCTTGCTAATGATCAGCGGTGCAGCCCTGGGCTGCCAGGACTTGCTGTGTTATGACACTACTGGCAGGGACTCCGCTCAGACCAGTGTTTGGGGCCAGTTTTCAAAAGGTTCTAATCAAGAACACAAAATTCCTGCATGTGATTTGAATTAGGATCAAAAACGATGGAATACAAATTCAGACTGCAAATGCACACGCATAGAAGAGTATCGCTTAATTGTACTAAGGTCGACTCGCTGCTCCTCGGCAAGAGGAGGCAGCCTCTGAGTTAAATGTGCTACGTACCTGAATTTCTCCTTGCTGCAGCTCAGTGTGTCCAAGTGGCACACCCTCACGGCATGCTGTACAAAAAATGTATTCGATGTTTAAAAAATGTTGTTTTGGATGTAACTTACCAATAGAAATCAACGCAAACTAATTTAAGCTATATATATATATATATATTGGCTTACAACTAAAATTTCTAAGGGGTTAAGTTGGCATCAGGTGTAATACAGAGATTCAAATCATGTCTTCGGTTATTTCTCTTGTTCACTGTCTCTCAACTCTGAATTCATTCTGAGGCATACCCACCCAGAGCCCCAGGCTTGCATCAGTCTTTAAATTCTAACCTTTTCATAGCCCTGATAAAAGTCCAGCCGCGATCTGATTAGCCCGCTTGGGTCACAGATCTTGTGGGAACCAATCACTGTGGCCAAGAGTGTGAGGGCCTCTGATTGGCCAGTGCAGGTCAGGTGCCCACCTGGTTGAGGCGAGTGAGGAAGGGGATTTAGCTTCTGGCCCTTAGCACAGAAGTCAGTTTCCTGTGAGGATGAGAGTTCTGATGTTAGGATAAAGGATGCTTGGGACTTCTGTTGCTTAGACAATAACTGAACTTCAGAGTCAGTGGGCCTTTTTGTTTGTTTGTTTGTTTTTTCTTTGGGTACTAGGGATTTAACCCAGGGGCATTCTACCTTTGAGCTACACCCCAGCCCTTTTTTTAGTTTGTTTGTTTGTTGTTTTTGTGGTACTGGGGATGCAACCCGGGGACACTCTGAGCTCTACCCTCGGCCCTTTTATTCTTTATTTTGAAACAGGGTCTTGCTGCGTTGTTGCTAAGACTGGCCTCAAACCTGTGATCTTCTTGTCTCAGCCTCGTAAGTACTGGGATTACAAATGTTTGCCGTCATGCCGGGCACCTGGCTGTATTTTATTGAATCAAATTTATTTTGAGTTTGTGGGAAAATGAATTGGTTTTGAAATTTTTTCCCTTTTTCCCATAATACACAAACTTTAAAAATTAAACTGACAGGTGAGTGTATGACGTATGTGTTATAGGTACTAAAACTGTTACATTTGTAAAAAGTCACTAATCTGGGTTCCCCATTGTCTTCACTTTCAGAGAATGTGAAGCTACTGCAAAATCAACCCAAGAAAAAGAAATGTTGATCAATCACACACATGAAAATGGCTGTAACCCTCACTGTATTTTCTTATTCTTCGTAAAATATTTAGGATTTGACTCTACAGTTCTTCTTGACTTCTTGATCTCATCAGAGACCTGTTTTCTTGAATACTTTGTTATGTATTTAAAATTGTTGCAAAAAGACTGGGGCAATTTCTTCACCGTTTGTCAGTTCTTTGACGCAGCCGAATCTCAACGAGGCACACCTGCTTGGAGTCGCAGCCCCTCGCTTTTCCAAGATGGAAGTGCCAGTCGTGCGGCACCTTGCCATCCGGCGGCTCCCGAGGGTCGCCTGAGCGCTTCCACGCGGGTCTCCTGGGCTTCCGATGATTCCTCTGGACCACCCAGCCAGGAGGTGGCAGGCGAGGGGACCCACGCCGCGCAGGACCACAGCCTGTCCTCGCCCTGGGCTTCTCAGAGCCTTGTAGATTACGACAGCTCTGAAGATTCCGAAGTGGAGAGCATGGACCAGTGTGTAACAAACAGCAAACAGACGTCTCTACATCAAGAAGCACGTAGGGAAACTCAAGGCCCAGCAGGGACAAATCCGGACAAAAAAGAACTTAGGTTAGAGCTTCAGTCAAGGCCTCTGGTTCCAAAAGAATCTAATACTCCCTTCTCGGCTGAGAGTGAGGGAGACTCAGATAATACCTTCTCTGAAGCAGGAATCTTTTACAGAACAGTAAAATGTTTTGAAGAGCTACAAAGTGCTGTTTACCGTTTGCAAATGAAAAATCTTTTCCCATATAATCCAACTGCACTTTTGAAGTTGTTAAAATGTATAGAGGCAATGTATAATAAAAGTGTGACCCCTTTGTGAAACAGTGGCATTTTATTCCAGGAATTGTTGATCCCCAGTAAATTGTATCTCAATGAGATAATAGTTACACACACACACATTGCAAAAAGGTTTTTTAGAGTATTTTCTTTATTCCCCTTTGGAAGTAGCCTAATGCCTGAAAAAGACATCCCCAGTGATAGTTCTCATAGTTGTAGGTGAGAAAATTGTATTATTTTGTTTGGTACCAGGGATGGAACCCAGGGCCATTCTCTGAGCTACACTCTCAGCCCTATTTTTTTATTCTTTATTTTGAAACAGGGCCTCACTAAGTTGCAAAGGACCTTACTAAGTAGCTGAGGCTGGCCAGGAACTGCCGATCCTCCCACCTCAGCCTCCCAAATGCTGGGATTACAAGCGTGCACCACCACGCCCGGCTTGGAAATGTGTAAGTCTAAAAAATACTGGCTTAAGTTTTGATAGCTCCTTGCTTGCTTTGGCAGAAGACTGCCTGTCTTGAAGGAACTGAAGACACGGCCTCGATGCCCATTTACTATCTCAGCCCTTTCCTCCTGTTCTAGCCTTCTGCTTGCTTTGCCTAGAGATGGAAGACTACCTCCAAGAGCTCGGCCACGCTTGCAAAACTGCCAGATAACAACAAATCTTCTAAAGCATTCCTAACCCCATGCTCTACTTCTTAGCCAGAGACGATTAATGATTTGATGCCCCAGGATTAAGGCTGTAAACTTGTAATAAAAGGAAGGACTGAGCTTTGTTCAGGGAGTTTGGCTCCCTCGCCTTCTCCCCTCTCACCTCTTCAAGACCAGGAATAAAGTCTCAAGAGTATTTGTTTCATCGTTTTGTCCCGTGATCTGCAGATGGTGAGCCCGGCAGTTGTATATTATTTGAAATTTATAGTAGTTCAAACTTAGAATTTGGAATGGTTCTTCTATTCGTTTCTTAGGGCTACCATAACCAATTACCACATGCTTAACAGCTTAAAACGACTCGAGTGGATTTATTCTCTCAGAGTTCTGGAGGCTCCCAGTGCCAAAGCGAGGTGTCAGCGGGCTGTGCTTCCTGGCCCTGGTGGCCATCAGTCCTCGGTGCCCCTGCTCGCCTTGCTCCCGCCCCGGCCTCCCAGGGCCTGCTGTGCAGGGCTGTCCACTGTCTTCATGATGAGAGCCCACCACACCCCGATGACCTCGTCTTAACATGGTTACTCTACAAAGACCTATTGGGGTTTTTTGTTGTTGTTTTGGTTTTTGGTTTTTTTGGCGGTACTGAGGATGGGAGCTAGGGGCATTCTACCTCCAAGCTACAGCCCCAGCCCTATTTTTTATTCTTTATTTTGAAACAGGGTCTCACTGAGTTGCAGAGGCCTCACTAAGTAGCTGAGGCTGTTCATGAACCATGATCCTCCTGTCTCAGTCTCCCAAATGCTGGGATGACAAGTGTGCGCCACCACGCCTGGCTTAGAGACCTTGTTTCTAAGTAAAGTTGCATTCCCTGATTCCAGATGGACATGGATTTGGGAAAGACACTAGCCCAGTTCAGCCAGTGGTTGGTAGAAAATGTTTTTAAAGAGAAGGATTAGCGCTATAGACATGGTCTACCCAGTGAACACAGTGCTCTTAAAAATTAGAGTGGATATATGTTTGTACGTATAGGGCACGGAGTTATAACTTAATACATGTTTGCAATGTGTAACGATCAACCTGGGGCGATAGTTCCAACTCCTCGGATATCAGTTCTATGTATTCTAACCTTCAAACTCTTCTCTAGTTTACTGTGTAATGTCTGTGTTGTCTTGCACCATGGTTATCCTACTGTGCTGTCGCACACTAGAACTCATTGCCACGTAACGGTGTCGTGGTGCCCGTTACCCCACCTCGAGCCCTCCTTCCCTCTGCCTTCCCAGCTTCTAGTGACCTTCGTCCCACTCCGTTTGTATGTGATCTTCAGCTTCCACTAAAGAACGCCAGCCTGTTGCATCTGTCTCCTGGGCTGGCTTACCTCGCAGAGTGTAATGTTCTCTAGTTCCGTCCATGTTGCCGCAAGTGACGGGGTCTTGTTGTTTGTAATGTGTGATATCCCGTTGTGTACGTCTACCATGTATTTATTCGTTCTAACATTGATAGGTATCTCAAATCTATGTCTGAGCTCCTGTGTATAGTACTGTGGTGAACGTGTACATGCAGGGGTCCCTTTGATGCACGGATTTCATTTCCTTTGGATATGACGCAGTAAGAGACAGCTGGACCCCCTGGCGGGTGTGGTTTCCGTTTCTTAATGGACTTCCATACGGTTGATGTTCCATGGCTTCTGTCCTAATTTGCATCCCCACTAATCGTGCAGAAGCCTTCTCTCTGCACATGCTTTCAAGCATTTGCTTGTCTGTGTCTGTCTCTCTATTTATTTCGGTACTGGGGATGGAAGCCAGGGGCATTCTACCTCCAAGCTACACCCCCAGCCCTATTTTTAATTTTTTTATTTTGAAACAGGGTCTCTCACTAGTTGCAAAGGGCGTAAGTAGCTGAGGCTGTCCTCGAACTGCGATCCTCCTGTCTTAGCCTCCCAAATGCTGGGATCACAAGCGTGCACCACCGCGCCCGGCTCTTGTCTCTTGATAATCGCCATTCTTCAGCGTGATTTGGATACATTTCTCCGATGATTAGTGATGTTGAGCTTTTTCTCATATATGTGTTGGCCATTCTGTGTCTTGTTTTTTTATCTTTTTGTCTTTTTGGAACTGGGGACTGAACTGCATGCGTCTCAGCCCCTCTTTCTAGAAAGACCTTTTGACTGTTTTTTAACCTGATTTCTCGGGATGTTGCAGTTGAGTTCCTTCTGCGATCTGAAGACTGACCCCTCGCCCGATGGTCCCGTGCAGGTGTTTGCTGCACTGCATCCTGCCTCCACCCAGTGGGCTCTTTGTTTCTCTGGCAGAAGCTTCTTGTCTTGTTTTCCCCAGTTTTGCTTATATCGCTCATGCTGCTAACGTCATTTCTAAAATAAATTCGCCAGTATTTCCCTTAAGTTTTCATATAGTAGTTTCATAACTTCTGTTCTTACATTTAGGCCCTCGGTCCATTTTGAATTGGGTTTTTAATACGGTAAGAGGTAGGGGTGATTTTGTTCTTGGAAATATGTATACCCAGTACTATTTCTTGAAAAGCCAGTCTGGTATGTCTAAAAGACTTCTAAATAAGTTCTCCCGGTACCGTGAATCGAAGAGACTGTCCTTCAAGTGACTTTTTGGGCACCTTTTGTCAAAAGGCAGTTAGCTGTAATACACGGATAACTTTCAGGATTTTCTATTTGATCCCATGGGCATAGGGGCCAGTATTATGTTGTTTTGATGGTTATAGTTTTGTGGTATGTTTTATATTGTGACGCCTCCAGTTTGGAACATGATCCTTCTGAAGGTTTCTTTTTAAATCACTAGGAGATTTTCTAATTCAAAATTGTTGTGATATGAATAATTGTATTCTCTCTGAGGAGACACTAAGTTGGTTTTTCATGTGTATGAGATTTGTGTGATTTGAGCAGCAGCTGTGTTGTGCTGATGGGTCTGTCATCAAATCATTCTAAAATGTTCCTAAAATATTTTATAAATGACCTTTTTGTAAAGAAATAAGGGAGATTGAACCCATTGAACATTAAATATATCATATTTGAATAATATTTGGTTTTTTATTTTTATTTATTTATTTTTTGGTGGTACTGAGGGTGGAACCCAGAGACTTTCTACCTCTATACTCCCAGACCAATTTTATATTTTATTTGGAAACAGGGTCTCACTAAGTTGCTGAGAGCCTCACTAAGTGACTGAGAGCCTCAATAAGTGGATGAGGCTGGCTTCGAACCTGTGCAGTCCTCCTGTCTCAGCCTCCCAAGCGCGGGGATTATACACCTGTGCCACCACACCCAGCTTGATTTAATATTTTATTATTCAGGTAGAACAGGAAAGACCATTAGACCTAAGTAGAGAATTGCTACTTAAAATAACAGTGAGAGCCAGGTGTGGTGGCTTAAGCCTAAAATCCCAGGGTTTGGGAAGCTGAGCCAGGAGAATCACAGGCTTTGGACCAGCCTCACAACTTAGTGAGACTCTAAGCAAGCTTGCAAGTCCCTAGTTTTCAAAACAAAAAAATTAAAAAGGCGAGGGGTGTAGCTCACAGGTAGAATGCCCCCGGGGTTCAGTCCCTAGTACCAAGATCAAAGAACAAGGATCAAGTTAACCAAATAAAAATGCAAAGATCAAAAAGATGGGTAGCACACTATTGGTAAGGAAATGCATTCTGTCCATTTCTACCATAATTATTTTAATTGTATGTATTTATTTATTTTTGAGATGCTAGCTCACTGTGCTGCCCAGGTTGACCTTATCTTGGGCTCAAACAACTCGCCACCTCAGCCTCCCGGGAAACCAAGACTCCAGGTGAGCACCTGCGCTGCCTCTGCCACACTTAGAAATCACGCAGAGTATGTGTATTCCAGGGTGTTCAGTGCCACACTGTATATAAAAGCCAAGACTAGAAATGTAAAGGTTGGAGTCAGAATCTGCATTCTCATTGGAATTCTGTATACCTGTGAAAAGAGTGAGTTATATCCATGTTTGTAGATATGAAACATCTCCAGGAAAAACAGGACCAAATATACTGACTGAGCTCCCATTTGTTCAGAAAACGTGGGGCAGAAGTGATCTATATTAGTTTATTTATACAGTTGTCTTTTGGTGCCAGCAGGGAATTGGTTCCAGGACCTTTTCTCCCCACTCTAAAATACACCCCTAAGATACAAAACCCAAGACTGCTCAAGTCCCTTATATAATACGATGCACTATTACACATAACCCATGCGCATCCTTCTGAACTGCGTGTAACTGATAGCATTCAAACAGCTGTTACATACTGTATAATTTAGGAAAAATGATAAAAGTCTATACATGTTCAGATGAAATTTTTTTTCAAATGTTTTCAGTCTGCTGTTGGCTGGACCTGTAATACAAAGGAATGCTTGTAAAATATCTATTTAAGAATATTTAAGACACCGAGCGTGGTGGCACCTGCCCATGATCCCAGTAGTTGGGAGGCTCTGACAGGACTGCAGGTTTGAAGCAGCCTCAGCAACTTAGACCTAATTTCAGGTAAAAAAAAATAAAATAAAAAGGGCTGGGAGTGTAGTTTGGAGGTAGAATGCCCCCAGGTTCAATTCCCAGTAGAGTGTGTGTGTATGTGTGTGCGCACGCACGCTGGGGTGGTAGGGCACTTACTTAACATATGCAACAACCTGGGTTTGGTCCCCACTACCGAAGGAAGTCCTAGTAGATTTCACTTCTCTCTTGTGCTCTTTTGCTTTTAGCTGAGTAAATACATTTTTTATGAAAATAAATTTTTGAGAAAAGACAGGAAAACCATATGTTCCAAGGGCACATAAATACAGAATGGACTATAACTCATGCACATGTTTACCTTGCTTTATAATGTTAGCAGAAAACCATCAACACTTCAGTCTGTATAAAATGAAGGGCAGGCAATCCAGTAGGTATACCAAGTGTTGGTATTTCAGAATCACTTTTTTCCTTGGTGGTAGTAGTGCTGGAAATCGAACCTGGGAGTGCTCTACCACTGATCGACACCCTATCCCTTTTTCTTTTGACACAGGATTTCACTAAACTGCCCTAGCTGGCTTTGAACCTATAGTCTTGCTTCAGCCTCCTAAGTACTGGGATTACAGGGAAGGGCAGCCATGCCCAGCTGGTATTTTGGAATCTTTATGTTTATATCCACTCTGGATCATAAGTCAATTCATGAGACACCCCCAGCCCTGCTCTTGATGACGGCGACCTTTGGCCATGCGGTGACTGTCCTTGGCTAGCCAGAGCACCCGGGGACTGTTCTCATATTGGGCCAGAAGGAGCAGGGAATGAGGTCTATGTGTCTACCCAGCGGACTCCCAGCTCCTGTCTGGAATGCTGCTTCTCCCAGTAAAAGCAAATGAGCACTAAGTGTCCTGAACCTACTTTATTTTAACTTGAAGCATAAGAGATTCGGGAAAATATGCATGTAGATATACTGCTTGTTGAATTTTCAGAAACACACACCTGGGGGACTTGCACCCAGATTTCTCTTTTTCAGTTAGTGTGCACAGAAGTCCCCTGGGCCTTTCCTCTAGTTACTATTCACCCCTAAAGGGCCCTGAATGGAGGCGCCGTATACCAGCTTGCTCGGTCTCTCTTTCATCCCCTGGAATCTCAGCGTGTGTACTCTTTTGCTTCCTGACTTCTTTGGTTCAACATTGTTTGGGAGTGTGTCCTAATTTATTTTTAAATGTCCAGTAGCCATATTTTCTCTATTAGTAACAAATGGCTTTCAGCTCCTCAAACTCACCTGTGGCACACCCAGTGTACTAGGACGGGGAGACCAACAAACACAGGTCACAGGATGCAGTGCTGCTGGAACAGGTTACGCAGGGCCTTGTGCAACGGCCCCGCCTGCCTCGCAGCCTCCCGGGCCTCTCCCCCAGCCACCGCGCCAACAGCACCACGTTAGCGTCCACAGCCATTCATGAAGCCCGCCTAAGTGTGAGGTCCGGAGCCTTCCCGCCTGCTCTGGACCATTCGGTTTTAGACACTCCTCCTCTGCTTTGTGCTCCCTGGAGTGTAGCATTTGTCACATCATATTAGAATCATTAGTCAACAGCCTTGCCATGCCCAGGTCCCTTTAACATGGTCCCCAGCGGCTAGCAACTGTCACATCTCAGGCATGCCACGAACGCTGAATAAATGAGAAGAGACTCCTCTCCAGGAGCTTGACAGGGAATAATAATCGTTAACGCTTACACTGCACTTCCCAGAAGCAGGCCACTGCTCTAGCCCTCTCCAAATCCCCATGGTAGTCTTAGTACTATTAGGAGCCCTGTTTTACAGATGAGGAGATTAAGTAACTCGCCCAAGATTGCCCAACCGGTGAAGTGGCAGAGCTGAGTTTATGGATCCAGGCAGTCTGGTTCCAGCCTCTTCCCACACTTCTTCATCATTTATTTATACCTTTTTCTCAAGACAGAAGCTAATGAATGTGCCCTGTTAAAACTGCTCGGGGGAGCAGCCGAAGATCGCCAGGCATCCCTGGAGCGTCTAAAAGGACAGCCTGAAGCCAAACAAACGTGCGCCGGGCACGGTGGTGCACGCCTGTAATCCCAGTACTGAAAGGCCGGGAGCGGAGGCTGGGAGGTTTGAGGCCAGCCTAAGCAATTTAGTGAGACCCTATTTCAAAAACTAAAAAATTAAATAGAGCTGGGGGTGTGGCTCAGAGGCAGAACACCCCTCAACTCCATTTCTAGTACCACAGAACAAAAACAAAAGCCTGTAAGCCATTAAACAAGGAGGAAGTTGATCTACTAGTACCCACCAAGATAAATTATAAAGGATATTACAAAAAATCACTGAAGAAAAATAACTTTTTATTTATTATTGTGTGGGGGTATTAGATATTGAACTCAAGGGCATTATACCCCTTAACTAAACTCCTGGTCCCATTTTATTATTTAATTTGAAACAGGGTCCCACTAAATTGTGGAGGGCCTCATGTTGCTAAAGCTGGCCACAAACCTGGGATCCTCCCATCTCAGCCTCCCAAGTACTGGGATTACAAGCCTGTGCCACCATGCCTGGCTAACTCTTATAGATTAATATAGCAAAAATGAAAAACTCTACAAGTGTGTACATTAAACTGAGGAAACCTAGAAAATGCAGAGATAGGACAACAGAATTAAGAAAATGGAACAGAGAAATGATAAAATCTAAGGACCAGTTCACAAGGTTCAGTGCTTAAATGGCAGAAGGACCAGAAAAGGAAACTTAAACATTCTGAACAAGAAAAAGCATCAAAAAGGTTCAAGAAATTTTTTTAGAACTGAAAGACTTTGAGTATTTATTTATTTATTTATTCATTTATTTATTTGTGTGGAAGTGGGGGTTGAACCCGGGAACCTTCTACCTCTGAGCTACACCTCCAGCCCTTTGTCATCGTATTTATTTATTTATTTATTTATTTATTTAGTGGTACTGTGGATGGAACCCTGGGGTATCCTACCTTCAAGCTAAACCCCCAACCCTATTTTTTATTCTTTATTTTGAAACAGGGTCTCACTAAAGCTGTTAAAGCTGTCCTTGAACCGAGATCCTCCTGCCTCAGCCTCCCAGATGCCGGGTTTACAGCGTGCGCCACCACACCCGGCTTATTTTTGTTTTTGAAACAGGATCTCCCTAAGTGTCTTCCTGAATTGCAGAGGCTGGCCTTGAACCTGTGATCCTCCTATCTCAGCCTTCCAGTACTGGGATTACAGGCACACATTACCACACCTGTCTAAGGACGCCTTTTTACAATTATTTTTTTATTGGCTGGCGGAGATGCTGCTGCTGCTGTTTACTGAAGTGAAGAAAAAAATGAGTTACTTTTTGCCCAAGTGACTTGAGGCGCTGTCATCCATACTTGGCCACAGTTAAAAACTCTGTTGAGCCGGGCGTGGTGGCGCCTGCTTGTAATCCCAGCATTTGGGAGGCTGAGACAGGAGGATCGTTGTTTGAGGACAGCCTCAGCTACTTAGTGAGGCCCTTTGCAACTCAGTGAGACCCTGTTGCAAAATAATAAAAAAAAAAAAAAATAGGGCTGGGAGTGTATCGCGGAGGTAGAATGCCCCTGGGCTCCACCCCCAGTACCGCAAAAAACAACAACAGCAAACCCTCTAGAAAGCTGGAAGGACAGAATTAGAGCAAAAATGGACACCACTTGCATACAGATATTATGAAAATCATAGATGAAGGTATGATTTCCCTAAGAGTACATAAAGGGAAAAGAAATCAGAAGCGCCAAATAGAAGGAAAATGAAAGAAATTAGACAGAAAACCCAGAAACACTATGAGGGAATAAAGAAACTGGGGCTTTGAGAGGGGAAATGTACAGTGTCTCTGAAGGCGGCAGGGTGAGATCTGAGAAGAGACGGCGTGTGTGGACCGGGAGGAAGTTACTGGTGCACGGAATAGAGCGACTGTAGCTGGGCCCGGGTGTACGAGGGTGGAGAAGGCAGGACCAGGAGACAGGTTTTCAGCTTCTTTGTGTCCTCTGTACCTTCCGAACACTAGGATTTGGGGTGGCAGCTTTGGAATCATAGGACGGCTGGCTTAACAAGGCCGTCCAAGTCAGAGACAATTTTCACAATGATCGATGACGGAGATGTGCCGACCCACAAGCATCTCCTTACCTGGGCACTGACTTGACCTGCCGCGCGGCCTCCTACCTCTCCCCCGGAGCACGTGCAGGGCCTGCGCCCACCCCTGCGTGACACAACCCACTGCCGCCGCTGCATCCGGCCGGCACCCCGGGACTGCCCAGGCGTGTGGGAACATGACCTAGATATCGAACTTCAATTGCTCTCCATTATCTTTTACGCCAGTGTTGTCACCTTGCTTAGTTAAAGTGGCCACTTGGAAATTAGAATTGACTTTAAAAAATGCCTTTCTTGTCGGGTGTGGTGGCGCACGCTTGTAATCCTAGTACTTGGGAGGCGGAGACAGGAGGATCACAGGTTCGATGCCAGCCTCGGCAGCTTACTGAGGCTCTCAGCAACTTAGTGAGAATCTGTTTCCAAGTAAAATATAAAATAGGACTGCGGGTGTAGCTAAGAGGAAGAAGGCCCCTGGGTTCTATCTCCAGTACCCCCCCCCACACACACCAAAAAATGCCTTTCCTGATTATATCATCACAGTTAAAAGGAGCAAGGTAATTCTAAGTTATTCTGATTATTCTGAGGAAGGCGGTGCTGAACTCAGAGCAAAGCTTTTACAGTTAACACCTGTATCCCCACCTAATTGCAAAGCTAACTGGTGTAGTTACTGTTTAAGTTACAGGAAAACCCAACAGTGACCCCTTTCCAAACCTGCAGCCGAGGCCGAGCCTTCGCAAGGCATTGGGCTAAACTAGCCCAGCTGCTTAGCGTCCTGGGTAAAATACATACCTGGATTGCTCGGGTATTTTCTTTTTAGGACTTTTGTTTTCAAGATCCAATTTTCTGGTATTTAGACACATTGAGAAATGGCATGTGATCTACACAGGAGGTTTTTTTGCCACTGATAAAGGCTCGGGTGTCTAAAAGCCTACCTACTCACTAGGTTTTAGACGTGGGGTTTATGTGAAAATCACTCTCTAGAGGTGCTGATTTGCATGTCTGTGTGGTTTTCAAGTGCTTTAAGTCTCCTGCCAGACACAATTCTCTCTTGAGGCCCAGGAACTGAATACACCAGCAGCACCAGCAGCACATTTGTGATTTATAGTGACTAAGTTATTTAATAAATTAAAAGGAAGGGTGGGTTCCCCAAAGCTTTTCAAATCGCTGTTATTTGGGGGCTTTTTTTTGAAGGTTCTCAGATTGACCCCAGGGGTTCTCTACCACTGAGCTACGTATCCAGCCCTTTTTATTTTTAAGACGAAGTCTTGATAAGTTGCCCAGGATGACCTCAACCCTGTGATCCTCTTGCCTCCGCCTTCTCAGTTGCTGGGATTATAGTTGTACACCACCATGTGGGCTTGGCTCACTGGATATTTTTGCTTGTTTTTCTAGAAAACAAATGAGCAGTCTAGCCAGCTTGTGAGGAACAGAATTGGATAGTTTTGACTGTTCACTCTTCTGTCTAATTTTTTTCTGATTTTGCTATTTTTCTCTGCAATAAAGAAAAAACTCTCCCATATTATACTGTTGGCAAATAAGTCACTCTTTGCTGTCCCGAGGCTTCAATGTGAGCTGTGGCTCCCCCGGGGCGGGGTGCTGGGGGTTGAACCCAGGGCCTCTTGCTTGCTAGACAGATGCTCTACCACTGAGCTCCTCCCCAGCCCCTGGCCTGTGCTCTCTTCATTCTTCACAATGAATGATTTGATGATCGCCTAGAGGGGAAGATAATTGGTGACTTGGAAATTAAGTTAATCAGCAATGGCTTCTCCCCTGCATAGGTGAGTTTTGTTTACAAATTAACAATGGGATCAAAGGAATATTTGAGGGCTATTGCAAAGAGCCCTTGTCTCTGAAAATTCTGTATGGGCAAAAGAGCTTTAGCAGCACACCTTCAGCTGGGGGGTTGGAGATGGATCTGTGCTTCCTGCTCGATGGGGAGAGAAGAGCCACCAGCTTCCCATTCGAGGCCGGGCTTTTAACAGCATCGCAAAAAGTAAATCAGTGGTGTTGCTCAGTTCATTCCTGAATAGTCTGCTGCAGAGGATGGCAAAGGACTCCTCCAGAGACACGTCGCTTCAATTGCCGTAGGCCCTGGTGACGTGGGGGGCGGGGGGTCGTGATATGTAGACCAGGAGAGGATGCTGGAACCCTGGGCAGGCAGGACCATCCACCCTGCTGGGCCCCTTGAGCCGACCAACTGGCGATACAAATCAAAACAAACAATCGCAGCACCTAAGGCAAAGGCCACGGGTCCCCAGGGCCAGGTTTTCAGGTTCCACGGCCAACCGCGTCACTCTCAGTCCACTGCCTCCGTGTGCCGTCTTCGGTCTGATGGCTCAGATGGAGCAGATTAACATATGGATTTTGTACAGAACACGATCAGAAAATTTCCATCAGAGAACACCACACTATAGATTTAGCCTTTTAAGTGATTTTTTTTCTTATCCCAATTTACGTGTGTTGCGTGAAGATTAAAAAAAATAGTGAAACAAATGTCATAAATACACACTGATATCAAACACATCAAATGAATTTTATTCTAAAGACTAAACCATGCAGGAGAGATGGAAACCAAGTAGGAACTCCTCATTCTTCCTGTATGATCACCGCCTGACTGCACCCAAGGAACTGTGGAAGCTGAAACGTTTACGTGTACACACACACACGCACACACACACACACGCACACACACACACACAGATAGATTTCCCAATTATTTTATTCTTTCATGGTATTTTTTTGTTTGCCTGTGAATTCTTTGTAATTTGTATTTATCTCCTGTATTTATTTGGAAATTATACCTATAGTTTTGTGCTCATGTGGCACAGGGAATTGAACCCAGGGGCGTTCCATCCCTGACCTACACCTCCAGCCCTTTTTATTTTATTTATTTATTTTTGTGGTACTGGGAACAGGGTCTCACTAAGTTGCTGAGAGCCTCACTCAGTAGCTGAGGCTGGCTTTGAACCTGCGCGATCCTCCGGTCTCAGCCTCCCAAGTGCGGGGATTACAAGCGTGTGCCACCACGTCCGGCTTATTTTTTGTTTTTAAACCAAGTTCTCACTAGGTTGTCGAGAGTCTCGCTATATGGCTGAGGCTGTCCTGGAACTGATGATCCTAGAACCCGTGTCTCAGCCTCTCAAGTATTGGGATTCTAGGCATGTGCCACCATGCCCAGCTTTATACCTACTTTGTAAAGAAACTTATCTACTTTATTATTATCTCTGATTTATATTTTTCAGTACTGAGGATTTAATCCAGGAACATCATGCATGGGAATCGAGCACTCTACCACTGAGCTACACTTCGGCCCTTTTTTAAATTGTTATTTTATTTCGAGGCAAGGTCTTGCTAAATTGCCCAGGCTGGCATCAAACTTGTGACGCTGCCTCAGCCTCCCAAGTGTCTGGGATTACAGGCATGCGCCGCCATGTCCCGCTCTTTTTTTTTTTTTTTTTTTTTTTTTTTTTTTTTTTACTTTTTGCCCCCATTTTGTTATCACCACCCTATTTATTATTCAGTCTCTGTTTCCTGATGTGTCCAATAAACTAATCTTAACTTTGGCTGTCCTCTTGCATAACGCTTCCAGGAAGGATGGCTGGGCCATCCCTGTGAGCAGCTTTCTCGGGAGTGATAGATTTTCTGAGATTTTTTGTGTCTTTTGCTCGCGTTCCCTTTGTTGCTCTGGGTGGCAGAGCCGTCTGGAATGTGTTTTATGTCACGACGTCTCTTCAGCTCTTGCCCCTTTGCTGCATAGTTTTGGGGCCCAGCGTTCCCAAGCTAAGGGGAAGGCTGAGACCAGCCCCTTTCGATTATTTCAGCTTAACCCTAAGCATCTTTCTGCACAGTGCTGCCCAACTCGTTTTTTAACCTTCAAATTCAAAACTTTCCTAAGGGTCTACCTCTCTCCTGAGTCCTTTGCCTGGACCACGATGCGCCTTTCATAGGCCGTGCCAGATATGTTATCCTGTGAGTTCTTTTGCCATCTTTCACTATTATTTTCATTTTTTAAAATTTATGGTAGGTTGAGTCTGTTTTCTAATCCCCATGCTTTTTGACCTCGTTTTACCCTTTTTTTTCTCCTACATGATTTGAGAGAAGAGTTGAACTCTACTTCATTGTTGTTGCTGTTGTTATTGGAGGAATGAACCCAGGGACATTCTCTCTCCAAGCTACACCCCGGCCCTTTTTTATTTTATATTTTTGAAACATGGCCTCACTAAGTTGCTGAGACTGGCCTCAGACCTGTGATCTTGTTTTCCTTCCTGCTCTTCTCTAGTATCTATTCCTCCTTCCCCTCCAAGGCAGGTTTTAGATCTATGATTCCTCTACACTTGTGTCGCCTCCGCTCAGCTCCGTCTATTCCTGTGTTAACCTCTATCCCAACTCCTGTCTTTTTATCTCAGTCTGAGCTCTCCTAAATGCCTTTTCTGTTTTTATTTAATGGAGAACTTATTAAGATTTAATACTTAATTAAGTTACTTATTAATAATAACATGAAGCAGATGTTTTTTGATTTTTAGTGTAATCTAATAAGAATAGCTATTTTCTGAGTGCTTGATTTTGTGCTTAACACTTTATAACCATTTAACTCTCAGCATATCCTGAGGGATGACTGTTCTCAATTTACTGATGAGAAAGTTGGCATTTTAAGAAACCTACTTAAAAACATACATTTACTTAAAAAGCATACATTTATTTAAAAGCATACATTTTGGGTTATACATCCGAAAGTTAGTGGGCTGAAGAGACGGGTTCCAGGACTGCCTTCCTATGACCTTATATTATTGCCTCTATAAACGGTTTTCATACGTTTATTTCATTTATTTATTTGGTGGTAGAACTAAAAATTGAACCTAGGGCTTTGTACGTACTAGGCAAGCGCCTTACATTCCCAGCCCTTTTTAATTTTATTTGGAGACTAAGTGGCCAGGTCTGGCCTCAAACTTGGGATCCTCTTGCTTCAGTCTCTCCAGTAGCAGAGGTGACAGGCTTGTGTCACCATTCCTAGCATCGTAGATTTTTATTTTTTGGATTTCAATCAAATATTCAGGAAAATAACATTCCCCCTCTCAAGATTTTTGCCATGGCTTTTTAATTTTTTTTTAGTACTGGGGATGGAACCCCAGGCACATTCTACCTCTGAGCTACACCCCTATTTTTTATTCTTTATTTTGAAACAGGGTCTCACTGAGTTGCAAAGGGCCTCACTAAGTAGCTGAGGCTGTCGGTGAACCGCGATCCTCCTATCTTAGCCTCTAAATGCTGGGATTGCCAGTGTGCGCCGCCACCACGCCCGGCTCCAGTGGCTCCCTTTCATCTGTCTTTGGTTTCTGTTAATTCAGCCTCCTACAGAGAGATCCCTGCAGACCGGGGCGTGCCGCCTGAGAGGAGCTGGGACTCACCTGGAATTATTCTACATCTTCCCCTTTCCCCACCTCCGGAAGTTGTCCAGTCTATAGACCAGTTACAGTGTTATTTACGCTCCTGAGAGATGATACTGGGTTCCCAATAGTGGAAGAGCCAGGTTCAAGCCTAGCAATGCCACCTAGATTGGGCAAGCGGCATCACCTCTGAGCCCCCTGTACCACCAGGTCCATCAAGATCGCGTCGTCCAGGTAACGTCCCCACGACCAGGCAGCGCCCATAAAGGAAGCTGTCATCCCAGCTGCGGTCGGGCGTCCGCGCGGCCTCCTCCCAGGATGCACCGGGCGGGCGAGCGCTGACCGCCTCGGGACCGGAGGACGCGGGGCCTCAGGACGCAGGAGGAAGGTGAGGCTGTCCGGGTGGGACCGGCACTCGGCCCTGCCCTCCTGGGCACTGCATGTCCTGCTGCAGGCGGAGGTCGGGTCCCCTGGACCCCCGCAGGCAAGGCTGGCAGTCTTTGGGTCCTTGACCCCACGCAGGGTAGGCCAGTCCCTGTCCACACGAAAGCTGAGGCTGAGTGTCCTGTGCCGGCCTACCTGGCCCCCTGTCCCCTGCACAGGCAGAGGCCGAGGGTCCTTGTCCCCACAGGCCGAATCCAGGTCCCTGTCCCCTGCACAGGCAGAGACAGAGGGTCCTTGTCCCTCGCAGGCCAAATCCAAGTCCCTGTCCCCTGCACAGGCTGAGGCCGAGGGTCCTTGTCCCCACGCAGGCCGAGTCCAGGTCCCTGTCCCCTGCACAGGCTGAGGCCGAGGGTCCTTGTCCCCACACGCCGAGTCCAGGTCCCTGTCCCCTGCACAGGCTGAGGCCGAGGGTCCTTGTCCCCGTGCAGGCCGAGTCCAGGTCCCTGTCCCCTGCACAGGCTGAGGCCGAGGGTCCTTGTCCCCACACGCCGAGTCCAGGTCTCTGTCCCCTGCACAGGCTGAGGCCGAGGGTCCTTGTCCCCGCGCAGGCCGAGTCCAGGTCCCTGTCCCCTGCACAGGCTGAGGCCGAGGGTCCTTGTCCCCACAGGCCGAGTCCAGGTCCCTGTCCCCTGCACAGGCTGAGGCCGAGGGTCCTTGTCCCCGTGCAGGCCGAGTCCAGGTCCCTGTCCCTTGCACAGGCTGAGGCCGAGGGTTCTTGTCCCCACAGGCCGAGGCCAGGTCCCTGTCCCCTGCACAGGCTGAGGCCGAGGGTCCTTGTCCCCACGCAGGCCGAGTCCAGGTCCCTGTCCCCTGCACAGGCTGAGGCCGAGGGTCCTTGTCCCCACACGCCGAGTCCAGGTCCCTGTCCCCTGCACAGGCTGAGGCCGAGGGTCTTTGTCCCCGCGCAGGCCGAGTCCAGGTCCCTGTCCCCTGCACAGGCTGAGGCCGAGGGTCCCTGTCCCCACAGGCCGAGTCCAGGTCCCTGTCCCCTGCACAGGCTGAGGCCGAGGGTCCTTGTCCCCACACGCCGAGTCCAGGTCCCTGTCCCCTGCACAGGCTGAGGCCGAGGGTCCTTGTCCCCACAGGCCGAGTCCAGGTCCCTGTCCCCTGCACAGGCTGAGGCCGAGGGTCCTTGTCCCCGTGCAGGCCGAGTCCAGGTCCCTGTCCCTTGCACAGGCTGAGGCCGAGGGTTCTTGTCCCCACAGGCCGAGGCCAGGTCCCTGTCCCCTGCACAGGCTGAGGCCGAGGGTCCTTGTCCCCACGCAGGCCGAGTCCAGGTCCCTGTCCCCTGCACAGGCTGAGGCCGAGGGTCCTTGTCCCCACACGCCGAGTCCAGGTCCCTGTCCCCTGTACAGGCTGAGGCCGAGGGTCCTTGTCCCCGCGCAGGCCGAGTCCAGGTCCCTGTCCCCTGCACAGGCTGAGGCCGAGGGTCCCTGTCCCCACAGGCCGAGTCCAGGTCCCTGTCCCCTGCACAGGCTGAGGCCGAGGGTCCTTGTCCCCACACGCCGAGTCCAGGTCCCTGTCCCCTGCACAGGCTGAGGCCGAGGGTCCTTGTCCGCGCAGGCCGAGTCCAGGTCCCTGTCCCACACAGGCTGAGGCCGGATTGCGGATACCTGACCTGCTGGTGTCCCGGGCTGTGTGGCCGCTGCTCTAGGTATAATCTCCTACACACTCAGTCTCGTGCAGATCTCAGGTGCACCATGGCCAGTTACCTGATTTTCCTGTGTTTTCCTGATGTGAATTGAAAGAAGGCTTACTGAGTTGGCCCCGCTGCCCAGGTTAAGGATATTAACCTGCAGCCGGGTAAACACAGGTCTGGCCAGAGGTGTGCTGCGTTCTGAGGCAGGGGCTAGCGGGAGCTCTAGAGAATGGAAGTAGACCCAGCCTAGACCTGCCTGTCTGTCCCCGCTTTAGTCACCTGGCCACAAGCCCCTTTAAGTAGGTCTTGTTTTTCTTAAAGGAAAGTTATACCTGGGCCAAGCCTCTAAACAACGACTAAAAATAATCTCCTCTAAAATTTAACACACTTATTCAGGGCCTGGTATGTGCCTAGGACCTCCTACCGTTCCTGGTGCTGGAGTGTCAGAGATGAATGAGGGCCCTCTCTCTTGCTTCTAGTTATACTGTGGAGGCCTCGAGCAATCTCTGATATTTACTGCTTGTCCTACATCTTCTTTTATCTCATCAGAGAATGTCCTGGAGCTGGGGGTGTAGGTCAGTGGTAGGCCCTGGGTTTAATCCCCAGCAGCCCCCTCCAAAAGAAAAGAAAATGTCTTTAAATCAACTGAAATGATATGTAATATATAGAGTCGAAGAAAGAGTAAAGCAATCCAGTGTTAATTATACGTTAATGGGTAGAAAAATTAATTTAGTGCATTCAGACCAATAGTTTTAAAATTAGGAAGTCAAGCTGGGCGTGGGGGCGCACGTCTAAATCCCAGTACCTGGGAGGCTGAAACTGGTGGATCACAGGTTCAAGCAACTTAGGGAGACCCTGTTTCAAACTAAAAAATAAAAATAGTTCTGGGGCTATAGTTCAGAGCTAAAAGGCCCCCGAGTTCAATCCCCAGGACCACCCCCATTCCCCACACAAATAAATAAAAAAAATAAAATTAGGGAGTCCAGAGTAAACTAGGATAGAAAATAGAGCCTATGGTTAAATAGTATAGATAGGTAGCATAAATAAGAACTGTTTTGTAAAGCTGGTTTATGATGTGTGTGTGTGTGGTGTGTGTCTGTGTAGATAGATACGTACACATCCTCATAAGTATATTATGTGTAGGCGCATCTGTATTAGGTCATGATGTAAAATGTATTTATTGTAATTTTTTTTTTTTGGTGGTACTGGGGTTCCTGGAAGCCCTTCTACCTCCGGGCTACACTCCCAGACCTATTTTATATTTTTGAAACAGGGTCTCTTACGCCAGCGCGGCTGGCTTCGAACCTGCGCGATCCTCCTGTCTCCGCCTCCCAAGCGCGGGGATTACAAGCGTGCGCCACCACGCCCGGCCTTTTATTGTAATTTATATTAAAGCATTAGGTGTTTGGGCTAGGATAAATGTGTTACAAATACAGAAAGTGCCTCTGTAGTACTAATTATATTGAGAATTATTTCTATGACTGGAACTGTAGGAGAGTCACAGCGGATTTTTCCCTAATCAGCTTCTTGTTTTCCATTGACTCTAAATAGTCTTGACATGGTATGTATTTGGGTATCTGATTCATCACATGAAACATAGATCATTCCTGACATGTAAGGGATGGGATGGCAGACTCGCTCCGATTCTTTGAGGAAGATCCATCACTCCCTGGTCGTTGTTACCATGGAAACTTCATGACTTAGAGATGACCTCTACTCTTGCCATGTGTGACCCACAGAGAACTTTGCTTTCTGTTGTCGCAGCTGAGTCCCAGTAAAGAAGTGTAACGGTCCTTGCATCTTCTGTTCTGTTCCAGTTATTATCTTATTTGCTCAGAAAGCCAAGGACCTTCGTAACAGTGCATTCTGGAGGCTGAAGTGATTTTGGTACTGATAGCCAGGTAATTTTAATTGCAGCTTTGATAAAAGATTTTTCAAAATTTTAATGAAAGTTTGAAAATTTAATGCTTATTAATAATAGTTAAATTTATGTTTGCATTTTCTTGATTGGTTGGTTAATTTTTATTTTAAGGACTTAAATAGCTGAATTTAAATACCTATATTTCTAGGAGATAATTTCCCAGTGTAGTGTTTATCCTATGTTGAACTCAGACATTTCACTATAAATGGCTAGTATCCCGTTTTGCATACAGGTCTTGCAAACAGTTTTAACATCTCCAAGCAAACCATTTTTATTTTAACTATACTCCTTGACATCACAATTGCTATGGTGGGTGCTTGATACGTATATAAATGAAAGCGAACTCTTTGATAGAGCACTGATCTAAACGTTTGGTGATGTATTAGTGGTTAGTATGCGTCATTTTTATACCTGGTCGATCTGATGAGAAACTTTTTGACACGTTTATTTCTTTGAAGCCCTGCAACATCCATCTGAAAAGAAAAATGGTGCGTGAGCAGAACTCATCCGACCCTGTGCAACACTTTGCCACAGCACCCAACAGTGAAACAGGCTGTGTCACACCTGAATTTCTCATTCGAAGACAGTCTGACACACAAAGGTTCTTTTTCTGTAGTTAAGGTCTCAGCAGAAGCTAGAAAGGAACAGAATATAATCAACACCACAACTTGGTGTGTGGTGCTCCCCTCATAGCACTTAGCATCTTTCAGAGTACTGGGGCCTAGTCTTGCTGTGTTGATCTGACGAGGTCTCCCGCAGGTCGGGGATGCTTGCCCCACTCAGGCAGTGGGCGTGCTTTTGCCAGCCGCCGCAGAGCTGCAGGAAGCGGGGACTGTGTCTGCCTTGTCACGTGATTCCCCTATTTTCAGACACATAGAAGGTGTTCAACAAGCAGTTGTTGAATGAATGAAAATATGGAAGATAAGCAAAATTTAAAAAAATCTTAAAACAGACGTGAGAAGAATGGGTTAGCATCTGCTAAAATATCAGTATAATACTATCTTCAGATAACAGTATGTTATCAATCATACTCTAATATGTACTGAGGATCTCTTATACACCTTGTCATGTTTTGAGGAGGATATCTGGCTCACAGAGCTTACAGATAAGGCACAAACCTGCATGCATGTGTGTATGCATACACACACACACGCGTGCGCGCGGGCGCGTCCTCTGATCCATGGTATTGCAGAAGTAGTTTATGTTATACTACTAAAGAATGGCGCTGCATATAAAATGGGGCTATGGTGTGATTTGGATAGAAAATGTAAAGAGAAAGGTAGATTTGAGAAGCAAAATCTCCTAGAGAAGATGGGAAAGGCTTGGGGAAGGAGGAATCACAGAAAAAATACGAGCTGGTCAGCTGAGAATAGCCCCTGGCTCAGCTGAAGGGGAGCTAAGTTTTGAGGGATGGTGCCAGATAAGATGGAGATCACATTTCAAGCATGGGAACTAGGAAACGAAGAGCCATAGAAGTTTAGATTTAATGTAACTGGCATAAAGAAGCCATGGCTTCTGGACCTGGGGCAAAGCTGATGGATAGAGCACTTGCCAGGCACCTGTGAGGTCCTGGGTTCTGTCTCCAGCGCAGGAAGAAAAAGAGCCAGGACTTCTTCATCAAGGAAGTAATTTGATGGGACCTGTGTCTTGAGATCACTCCATAGGGGAACAGCTTGTTTCCTCTCCCTCTCTTTCCACTTCTTTTATTTTTCTCGTACTGGGGGTGGAACCCAGGGGCTTTTCTACCTCCAGGCTACACTCCCAGACCTATTTTATACTTTATTTGGAAACAGGTTCTCGCTAAGTTGCTGAGAGCCTCACTCAGTAGCTGAGGCTGGCTTCGAACCTGTGCGATCCTCCTGTCTCAGCCTCCCAAGCACGGGCATTACAAGCGTGCACCACCACAACCGACCTCTCTTTCCACTTTTAGTCACTCTGACACGTTCAAGTCACCATATTTTCCATCATCCATCAAAAGAAGCTAAAGAGAAAGAAAATAAATACAAGGGACCTCATGAAGATAAGGTGTTAGACCGGTAGAGGAGTAAAAGAAATTGTGAGGAGGCAAGAGGGGAGAAAAAAAGATAGGAATAGGGAAGGAGACCAAGCAAACAACATTGTGTGAACATATGAATGTATCACTGAATCTCACCTCCATATACAATTACAATGAGCCAATAAAATGACATAAATACATATCCCGTCACAGAGTCACGGGCCGGAGCGCTGCCCATTCTGGGGTGTCTCTGGCTCCCCAGGCAGTTATTCTCTGTTATTTGTTAAGAGGTGGCCTAGTTGGGTATGCTTTAGGGCAGAGAGTGGAGCAGGAGGAAGAGGAAGCAGGTGTTGAGGTCAGGAAGGCCGTCCTTGAGGATGAGGTCATCCTTGTGTCCAAGCTTCTTGTACAATGTATATTCAGATGAGTGATGGATGACTGAACAAGATGTATTCTGTTTCCCATGGTCTTGTTCACATATGAAATAGTATTGACAGCCCAAATATTTTCCCAGCACTGAGCTCTTCTTTACCTCCTATCTCTTCCTACCTGTCTAGAGCTGATGCAACTCTCATAAGCCCATTCAGAGCATGGTGTCGGCCAAAGGGATCACAGATGTTGCCCTTGCAAGTCAGTCTTACCGCCTGAGACAACCATGGAACTGGTTATCCTGGGGGAGGATAAAACCTTCATCTGCCCACTTCTGTTTCCTGATCCCATATGGTATAGTCTCAGCTCCTCAATTCAAGTCTGTAGCTTATGCGTTCATGTTTGTAAGTGATAAAATGATAAGTGCTTGAGAAGCTATCTTCTCAATTGTGTTTGTATATAAAAATATGCCCACACCCGCTGGGCATGGTAGCACACTTATAATCCCAGTAATTGGGAAACTAAGACAGGAGGATTACAGGTTTGAGGACAGCCTCAGTCAGCAATGTAAGAAGACTTTCAGCAACCTAGGGAGACTCTGTTTCAATAAGACCCCCAAAATTTAAAAAAAGGGCTGGGGGAGTAGCTTGGAGATAGAATGCCCCTGAGTCCAATTCCCAGTAACACACACACACACACACACACACACACACACACACCATATATATATGGTACATATATATGTATATCTATACCTATCATACCATATATAATATATATGTATCCCACACCAAATATGCATATAGATGTTTCCCTCTACAGCTCTGTGTAAGAGGTCTGTGAACACTTCTGCTCATCTGTGAAAATTTATGTTTGTGTCTATTTTGGTAGTCACTATATAATTTTTTTCTCTGTCCTTAGCTCCTTCAAAAGGGATGATATGCTTGCACATCAATATGAACCCAATAAATATTTACCAAATGAGTTACTGGGTGAATAGCATGTTTAGAGAACAGTAATGGCTGGAGACTTTATAGTCTTTACACTCAAGATTTAATTGGAGAAACCAAGTCAAGTTTCCAGGAAAAAAAAAAAAACGGTTACAAAGTAACACAAGAATAAAAGTCTATACATTAAAAAAAAATCAATGTTTCAGTGGACATATTCACTGCCATAATCTAAAACACCTGATTCCCCCACAATTTAGAGGAAGGAAGATTTATTTGCTCACAGTTCTAGAGATTTCAGGGGTTCAGTCCATGTGAGGCAGGGGCTGCAGAGCTCAGGGCATGGTGGTGGGGAAGCAGAGAAGGAGAGCGCATATGTTCTCACATCATGGAGGCCAGAAGCAGGAGAGACCAGGAGGAGGCGGGACCATATACAATCCCCAAGGCCAATCCCCAGAAACCCTTCCACAACCACGCCCATCTCCAACATGGCTGCCTTGTTTCCATGAGGTACGGGGCATTCTAAATCCAAACCATTACAATTAACAGTCCTCCTCGTAGGAATAATTGTATATAACATTCACGTAGTGTTAACCCTGTGCCAGGTGCCACAGTGATGAGTTATATATTAACTCATTCACTCATTTAGCTACTCTGTACATTTCTCTCTTGTTTTTCTCATTTTGTCATTGAGAAACCTGAGGGACTAAGAAGTGAGGTGATTTAACCTGGAGAAACACAGCAAGTAAGGATGAGATCACACAATGAGCACTGAGTGGGGCTGGGGCTTAGCAATCAAAACTTCCTGGAGAAAGCACGTTGAGCCGTGTCCTGCCCTGCCCTGTCCCCGGCAGCCACACCTGTGCCCAGGGCTGTGTGTCCAAGGCCCCATGGCCACCTGGCCAGGCCTGGGTGCGTGTGATGAACAGAGAGCGCAGTGCTATGGAGAGACGGTTGTGTTGAGAGCCTGCTCACACGATAATGGGCCTGGCTTGCACGGAGCACCATGACCTTCCCAGAGCAGGTGCCAAATTGCTATTAATAATCCTTTGTGTCAAGTCCTCAGTATATGACAGACTTACGTCCTCCAGGGAAAAATCTTTCCACCTCCCACCAAACTCAAAACAAAACTGCCACCTTCATGGCGTGCAGTGCTCTCCTCAGTTGTTGATAGGACCCAGCAGACACCTTTGAGCACCTGTTGTGGTAGAGAGGAAGAGATGCATTTACTCTGTTGGCATTGAGGGCCGACTGTGCCAGGGATGGTCTAACTAGCCTGGCAGGATTCAGCAGCGCGCAGGGCATGGAGAAGCCTCGGTGCTCACGGAGCTCACATGGGGAGACACCTGCAGCAAATACACAGTTACATTAAGGTAGAGTAAGCTAGGAGGGGGTAGGTGAAGTGGGGGAAGGAAAGCAGGAGAGGGGATGGAGCTTTGGGGGAGGGGCACCCCAAGTGGGTGTGAATGTACGAGAACTATTTGTTCTCAGGACTCATCCAACTACTCATGATCTTCTTTTAAGTTTTCTTACCTTCTCACAAAGCGACCTCTCAGATGATCTGCCAGGGAGCCTTTCAGTGGCAGGCCAGGTAAGGGCGGGGCCTGAGTGGAGTGGAGAGAGGGAGAGGAAGTTGAGGCCCTGTGATCCTAAGGTCCGCTTGGGGATCTGACTGAGTCATCATGGAGAAGGGCCTACTCATGTCGGGTTGAGGTAGTCTTACATTAAGTCCATGTAGACGTTTCCCAGGGATTTTTTTTTTTTCTCTTTTGAGACCCAGTATGTAGTAAAAACCTCACTCAAACTTGTGATCCCCCTGCCCCAGGGCCTCCCAAATGGCTGGGATTACAGGCATACCGCACCATGTCTGTCTAGATCCAGGGATTTAAAGATGTCTAAGGCCCGCTCCTTGAGAATTCCCAGTACAGTGGGGAAGCATTTGTGAAACATTTATTTTGTTACATCCCGTAGGAGTTTCCGCAGACACCTACTACAGGATACACAGAGAGTGAAGGCCACAGGTTTTCACTCGTGTATGGAAGCTGGGGAGGAAATGGGGATCAGAAGGAACTTCGTATAAATAAGGGGAGACGCTTGTAGAACAGTGAAGGGCACTTTGGAGAGGGAGGTGGCAGGTAAAGGGGGGACTTGATGAAGGCAACAGTTCAAAGTGTGCGGTGTCTGTACATGAAGTCACTCATCCCAATTTTAATATCTTGTAGGGAGTGGGGTGGGACACAGAGGGAGACAAGGTCTGTGTGCGTGGTCTTCTCTATCGCCCTGAACCTCATTATGATGTGTAATTACAATGAGCCAATGAAAAGGTTAAAAAATACATGGGTGAGTAGGTGAAAATGATCAGATTAAACAGTAGAAGAAAACAGAGCTCACTGGTAGTAAATGCTCAGAAAATTTGCCAGGTTAGGTTAAGGACAATATGGCCCAAATTGTATTCACTGAATTTCTTGGAAGGGATTCTTCTCTTTGAGGAAAACACGGGTCAGTTCTACGTAACTTGCGTTTTCCTCTTTAGAGACTTGGATGGAGGGTTGGTTTACAGGCTGGCGTGTGCTCGGATGATGACAAGGTGCCCTACTTGAGCGTCGGTGCCGCTCTGCAGGTGTGCACCCTTTGCTCTTGGGCAGCAGGTGCTTGGCACAGTATCTAGTCCTCCTCTCCTGCCTGCGCCACCGTCCATTCTCCTGCACCTGTTGAAGCTACTTATCCTCTTCTGAGTTCCCCATGGCCCAGAATCTTGGCGGCTTGGCCTCTGGTGCACCCTTACACACCATTCTTAGCTTACTCTGTAAAACGTGCCTGGTACCAGGTCCTTTCTGCACGAGCTCGCTTTAGTCACGAGCTGGCGGTGTGTTTAAAGACTCACTGGTTTTGTAGGGTGCCCACTCGGCTCCCTGTAAACTGCCCTGCCAGCACAGTGCTCGGTGGCCAAGGACTCATTGTCAGTTACTTTTTAAAATCCCCTGAATTACAGTTTAATGATTTGACTTAATGACTTATTATCTATTAATTAGGATTCAAAACAGAACACCAATTTAACATTTCTTCTCATTTCTAAAGTTCTTTCATAAATTGAAACAATCAAGCATTCTTTTTTTTAATTTTTTATTGGTGCACTGTATTCATACCTCATAGTGGGATACAAACTTTTGTAGACATACATGCACACATCGCCCAGTCAGCCCCCACCCGATCCCCACCCCATTCCCTCCCCATCCCTCCTTGCCATGCTTGGCTTAGTGGTTGACATCTAGTATTATAGCAATTTATCTAAAATTAAAAATGATAATCTCACATAACAGTTTCATTTGTCTGATACTAAGCTTTTGATAACTTAAAGATAAGATTTCAATATTTCTTTTTGCTTTCTTTCTTGCCAGAGATTATTTTTTTTTCTTTTTTTTAGGTGAAACTATCATATATTTATATATTTATTTTTCAGAAAAAAATCTATCCTAATATGGAATATGGACTCTAGATACCCAAAACGATCTTGAAAAAGAACACAGCTAGAAGATATATATTTTCTGATTTCAAACCATATAAAGCTACAATAATTGAAACAGTGTAGTACTGTTCTAAAGGCAGATATATAAAACATTGGAGTTAAATAAAAGCCTAGAGCTAAATTCTTCCATATACTGTCAAGTTATTTTTGACAAGGTTTCCATGAACATTTGGTGGGGGAAATAATAACCTTTTAACTAAGTATTGTTGAAAAATAATAATTACATGGAAAAGAATAAAATTGGACCCTTACCTAATCCCATATACAAATATTAACTCAAAATAGATAAAAGACCTAAATATAAATCTTAAGACTATAAACTTTTAGAAGAAAATCTGGGTCATAAAACCTCACAACATTGAAATTGGCAGTGATTTCTTGGATATGATTTCAATGGCAAAGGCAACAGAAGAGTATACAAACTCCCTAAAAAATAAAAAAAAAAAATTGTATGTCCAAAGACAATGTAAACAGAGTTAAAAGTTACTGATAGAATGGGATAAAATATTTCTAAATGCTATATCTGAAGGTATATTAATATTCCAACTAGAAATCCTAAAAATTAACAACAATAAAAGCAAACAATACAATTTAGAGATAGGTAAAAGACTAACATAAATAATGAATCTCCACAGATAACTAACCTTAGTTATCTGTTGGATGGAAAATCTTGTTTCTCTGGTTCTGGTGTGTGTTACCTATTTCTTCTTTGTAGTTAATCTCTTTGAGTATTTTCTCTAGCGCTGGTTTTGAAGACATAAATTCTTTCAGTTTCTGTTTGTCATGGAAGCTTCTTATTTCTCCATCTAATTTGACAGAAAGTTTTGCTGGGTAGGAAATTTTTGGCTGGAAGTTATTTTCTTTCAGAGTTTGGAATATGTTACTCCAAGCCCTTCTGACTCTCATGACTTGGTTTGGGAAGTCTGGAGTGATTCTAATTGGTTTGCCTTTGAATGTCACTTGGCCCTTTGTTTTTGTTGCCTTTAAGATTCTCTGCTTAGCCGGGCGTGGTGGCGCATGCTTGTAATCCCCGCGCTTGGGAGGCAGAGACAGGAGGATCGCGCAGGTTCGAAGCCAGCCGCTTGCGCTGGCTTAGGAGACCCTGTTTCCAAATATAAAATGTAAAAATAGGTCTGGGAGTGTAGCCCAAAGGTAGAAGGGCTTCCAGGAACCCCAGTACCACCAAAAAAAAAAAAAAAAAAAAAAAGATTGGTCATTTTGACAGTTATGTGGCATGGAGATCCTCTTCTCCGATCCTGTCTAAAGGGAGTTCTATAAGTTTCCTGGACCTGTGTATCAACCTCTTGCTCTATGTTTGGAAAGTTTTCTGCTTTTACTTCCTTGAAGAGATTGTTGATCCCTTTGGTTTCACCTTCTTTTCCCTCCTCTATTCCAATTATTCTTAGGTTAGCTCTCTTAAAATGGGCCCATATTTCTTCAATGTCAGATTCCTGCTGTCGGATATTTTTTTCTAGATTAGAAACTATGCGTTCATTTTTGGAATGATCATCTTCTAAGAGCGAGATTCTGTTCTCCATGTGGTCTAATTGGTTGTTCATGCTTTGAATTGAGGCCTTTACTTCATTAATTGCATCTTTTATCTCTTTTTGGCTCTCTCTGAATTCTTTTCGAAGCACCTCTATTATTTCTACAGTTATTTTCCTGATTTGATCTTCTAGAAATCTCTGATTTTCTGTTTTATCAGGTTCTGATGTTGTGGGGTTGTGGGCATTCATTGCTCCAGTGTTATTCCTCTTTCCCATGATTTCGGAAGTTTATGCCTTCTCTGGGTTCTTCCCTTGGGTCACTATGACTTCACTTAAGGTGCTCTGGATCTCGAGTCTGTGGTATCTCAGACCCCACTACTCCTTTACTGGGTTGTATCACAGAGTCTCAGACTCAGGGAGTCAATCAAGGCTGCTTTAGACCATGGGGGGTGCCAGGTTGCACGTTCTCCTATGGTGTGATATCTCTGCCACCGCCACTCCCCCACTGGGTCAAGTCCCTGGGAGTGCAGTACTGGGATTTCTCCTCTGGGGCCTGCAATTTGACTCACTGTTGTTGAATACGCAGATGGAGCTGTAGTGGACTCGGTGAATTCACTGCTGCTGCCGCTGGTGGCAATATGGCGCCACTGCCATGCCCTCAGCCGTGAGGCTGGCGTATTTCTTCTCTGGTTTTGAGCTCCACTCTGAGTCCCAGCAGCGTGTGCTGAGCTCAGCCACTGGGAGCTTTAGATGCTCCCTGTGTTGAAAAATCCCGCCCGGCTGTTCCGCAGCAGCTCACCTCAGCTCGCTGTAGCCGTCCGGTGAATTCACCACTGCCGCTGGCAGTAAGGCACTGCTGCCGCGTCCTCGGGCGTGAGGCCGGTGTATCTCCTCTGTGGCTCTGAGCTCTGTTCTGAGTCCCCCTCCTCTCTGGAACCTGGTGATTTTTTTGTTTCTCTGGTGATGGTGTTTTCTGGCTATGAAAGGCACTGATTTTGTGGTAATGGAGATTGGTTGTTAGCGGGGTTCTTAAGCCCTGCTTTTCTCGGTCGCCATCTTCCCAGAAGTCTCAAGCATTCTTTAGAAGAAGAAATAATGCTTCCATGTGCATCTGTTCATTCCATTGTTCTTCTGGGGCCCGCCTGCCTGCCTGCCTGCCTTTGCTTTGTGTATGTGTAGCACTAGGGATTGAGCAGAGGAGTGTTCTACCTCTGAGTTGTATCCCCCAGCCCTATTTTATTTATTTATTTTTAAATTTTGGAATAGGGTCTCATTAAGTTGATGAGGTTCTTGCTAAGCTGGTGAGGCTGGCTTCGAATCCAGGATCCTCCTGTCACAGGCTCTCAAATCCTGGACCTGCACCACCATGCCTGGCTAGGCGCTCCCTTTTCTGTTAGCAGTGATCTGATAAATGTGTCACAGAGAAAAGGTGAGAAAGAACAAGAAAGGAATGGCCAAAATAATTTTACTTTTTTGCAGCACTGGAGATGGGACCCAGGGATATTCTCTCTCTGAGCTACACCCCCAGCCCTATTTTTTATTCTTTATTTTGAAACAGGGTTCACTGAGTTGCAAAGGGCCTCACTAAGTAACAGGCTGGCCATGAACTGCAGTCCTCCTGTGTCAGCCTCCCGAATGCTGAGATTATAAGCGTGCGCCACCACGCCCAGCTCTGAAATAATTTTTGAAAGAATTACATTTCTGTTTGATTTCACCCTGGTGCCCTGGGTTTGTCAGAGGAGCCGGGCAGCACACACGAGAGTCCGGCACCTAGATCCGACAGCTCTCACAGTGCTCTCAACCCGCAAACCCTAGAATTCCCCTCTCCTTCCTCCAGCGTAGTGTGTAGTGGGCTCATTTTTAGTCATTCCTGAAAAATGGAAGGAACTGCACTTTGAAAGTAACTCAAGAATTACAGTAGATGGAACCGGGTGTGGTAGCACTCACCTGTAATTCCAGCACTTGGGAGGCTGAGACAGAAGGAGCGCAGGTTCAAGACCAGCCACAGCAACTTAGTGAGTCCCTGTTTCAAAACAAAAAGTTAAACAAAGGGTTGGAGGTATAGCTCTGAGTAGACTGCTTCTGGGTTCATCCCCCCAAAAAATATAGTAAATGGGCCTGAGGTTGTATAACTCAGGCATAGATTAAACTCTTGGCATGGGCAATACACTGGATTACCCTTTAAAAAAAACAGTAAATGCTAATGAGATTCTCTTTATGATATAGGACATATAGAATTACATGTAAATAATCCTTATTATGTTTGAAAATTAAGTATCTCTTTGGTAGATAGCACGTGTATTTTATTATACAAGTGTCTAGAATGAGTGGTTCTGCAGGACTGTTTCTGCTTGTTTAGTTCTGAGGGAGGGAATCGAGAATAGGGTGCAGGAATATTCTCTTCCCCAGATATTCCTGGAGTGGAGATGAGTGTGAGTTGCTCAAGATATAGGGTGTTGTCTGTCACACAGCGGACAGCCGGGGACTGCGGTAAGCCCCAGAGACACAGCTGGCGAGGAGCTGGGTGTGGTGCGCACACCTGTAATCCCAGTACTTGGGAGGCTGAGACAGGAGGATCCCAGGTTTGAGCCTCAGTAACTTAGACCTTAGGAGGCTGCTAGAGGCTTACCATCAGGGAGAGAGGAATGAGAAAGAGAAACATGTTTTAGTTGAGAAGACGAGCTGGGTGGCATTGGAAGACTAGAACTTGGAGCCCGTGGGAGGAAGCCACGGTGATTCTGTCGTCTCCAGACAAGGGATGAGAAGACCCCCTGACCACCCACCCCCTTGCGGGACCAGTCGCAGGAAGCTCCACACTGCTGCCCGCTGACGTTCTAAATTCTCCTTAGTGGAAAAAAGTGTGCACAGGAAGGCGTGAGTGAGCGAGGGTTGTGGGAACGGGCTCTCCTTAGCAGCCCTCTTTCTTTGAACTCAGCTCTCTAACAAAATTTGAGAGGCTGTAAGTTGCAATGGATCTGAAACTGTTTCTCCTTTCTCAGCCTCCAGTCTTTTTAACTTTGCTGTCATCCAACAGCTGGCAGGAAAAGAAAAATGTCTTTGGGCAGGAAAGACAGCTAATGAGATGGGTGAATCAGCCTTCCAGAGTGGGCGGCGCTGCCCCAACGTCCTCTCCGACAGATGTTTTGGTGTACAAGTGATACGTGAACCAACTTGTTGAAGCTCCTTCTCTGTTAAATAATCCTAGCCCAGATTTGTTTCATCTTCAGCAAGAGAAAGTGGAAATGGCTCCACCAGGAGAAGCCCGGCAACAACACCTCCAGCAGACCCTGGGAACACACTAGCCCTGCCCAGCAGAATGGGGCTATTTCCTGATGCGAATCCTGTCTTTCTTTGTCCTGACTGGTCTTTGAGACCAAAACAAAGCAAATTACTTCTGATCACTCTTAAGATTGCCAGACTGCTTTATTCTTTGGTGGCTATATAGTTCCAAACAGTTTCAATTACTAGGAAACAGGCAGAGAAATTGCATTTCTGTGGACGGATGCTTGTTAGTGCCTGAGTTTTGTGGTATGGTCGCGGCTCGGTCAGCAGAGAGCCCTGCCAAATACTCTCGGGCTTCTAGAGCGTGCTACAGTTGTCAGACCAGCTCATGCCAGAGTGCAGGGCTGCGAGAGTGGCCGGGTTCCTTCTGCTCCGCGTAAACCCGTCCTGTCCCGTGGTTGCCCAATGCCCGTATGCCCCAAAAGCCAACAACCACGAGACCAGTGATGTGTTTGTAAGTCAGGGTCTGCCTGAGAGACAGGAAGCCACAGGCGGAGACGCAGGAAGCCACATCCCATCAGGAAGAACCTGAAAGTGCCATCCAGTAGCTCTGCCCCGTGCTGTCACGCAGCTGCCCTCACTCAGAAATCTTGACTTGCAACTTTCGAGGGTGGGTCTCTGAAGAATCCAGAGCTTACGCAGAGATGAGGTGTGTTGCTCTCTGATGAGAACAAAGCTGGTCGGAGCTCCAGGAGCGTCTCTCTGACGGCTCTTCACAGGAAGGGGCATCTTCCCCGGGGCAGACGGTTCTGAAAGGTAGGCACCAGCTCGGTGGCAGTGTTCCTATCTGAGAGCTTTCAAGAAAGGCGGCTTGAAGTGTGTGTGTGTGTGTGTGTGTGTGTGTGTGTGTGTGTGTGAGAGAGAGAGAGAGAGAGAGAGAGAGAGAGAGAGAGAGAGAAGCAGCGGAGGATGAAAATGCTCCTTTCTGCCGAGATGATGCAGAAAGAGCCCTGGAGCCCTCAGCTTGGGCTTCCCTTCAGCGGGGTGAGATGTGGGGTCCACGCTCGCGCTTGAGCGCAGCTTGCCTGCTCTTTGGCAAGTTTCAGCTGATTCGTGGAAGGGATGGGAGAATGGTTCCCGCAGTGAGCTCACAGGAGGCTGAAGGCTCAGCATAGCGCGGCTTCTTCGGAAAGGCTGACTCTGGGGGAAAGAGAAGGGCGATCCTGAACCTGGCCAGGTGCATGGGAAGGCCACTAGAGAGCCATCACAGAGCTGAAGCAGAGGCGAGGCAGGGCTCGCCCCCTCTTGCGGACAGACTTCTCTTGGCTGGCCCATCCTGAGGGAGATGGTCTCCACATGATGCCCGGAAAAAACGAGCAGATGTCCTAAAGCCTCCGACCCCGTGCAGAAAACAAAGCAAAATTTGATTTCTCCTTATCCAAGCAAACACTTGTCAAAGATGTTCTTTTAGGTATCTTTATTTGGCTAAAGATTTCTGAAAATCTTTACACAGAGCTAGAGAAAGATGACTTTGAAGCTCTGCAGGTTTAATTAATATTAATTTGTTCATTAATTGGTAATTTCAGCTGTCCTCTTTCATGCACAGAGGCTGCATACCTCACCTTCACACTCTGTCCCGCTACAGACATTTTCTTTTTGTCTTTAAGAGGGGTTTCCGCTTATAATTTAATCAGAGAATTGCTGGCCAAAGGGACACATTCTTTGTTTTTTTTATTTATTTATTTTTGTTTGTTTGTTTTGCTGGTACTGGGGTTCCTGGAAACCCTTCTACCTCCAGGCTAAACTCCCAGACCTATTTTTATATTTTTTTAAATTTGGAAACAGGGTCAACTGGCTTCAAACCTGCGCGATCCGCCTGTTTCCACCTCCCACCCAGCCAAAGCGGCACATTCTTTAAAGAGATAATAGACCTATGTTCATGTGGACATTAATTGTATAGTCCTCCCACTAAAAATATTTCTACCTTTTTTTGTAAAGTATAAGTTAATTTCCATAAGTTTGAAGTAATACTATATAGTATTATATAGTATTTATTACTATGAAGTAATAAATATAGTGATACTATATTTATTATTTATAATTTATTAGTTTTAATCTGCATTTTGTTTGTGTGTGTAATGCTGGGGATTGAACCCAGGGCTATTATACCTCCAGTCTATATCCCCAGACCTATTTAATTTTTTTTAAATTTGGAAACAGGGTCTTGCTGAGTTGATGTGAGCCTCACTAAGTTGCTGAGGCTGGCTTTGAACGTATGATCCTCTTGTCTCAGCCTCCCAACTACTGGGATTACAGGAGTGTACCACCAGGACAGGCATTGATCTACATTTATTATATAGTCCTTGCTGTATGTGTATGCAAAGAGATGGGGTTCATAATATGCAGTGTTCAGAGGCGGTAATTTAGGTTTAGTGAGGTTTACAGTGGAATAGCAGGGAACCAAGAAATCTTTATTGCCTTTTTACATACTGATACATGATTTGACCCTCTTTAATTCCTTCTATTATGTGTGTGTGTGTGTGTGTGTGTGTGTGTGTGTGTGTGTATTACTGGCCATTGAACTCAGAGACATTCTACCTCTGACCTACACCCCAGCCCTATTTATTATTATTCTTTTATTTCGAAACAGGGTCTTGCTAAGTTGCAGAGGGTCTCACTGGGTTCCTGAGGCTGGCCAGGAACCTGTGATCCTCCTGCCTCAGCCTTCCAGTTCTGGGATTACAGTTGTATATTATCACCCTGGGTAGATAATCTTTTCAGAAGTCAGTTTGTGCCTGGGCATGGTGGTGCATGCTTTGCAATCCCAGTGACTCAGGAGGCTGAGGCAGGAGGATTGAAAGTTTGAGGCCAGCCTCAGTAACTTAGTGAGTCTCTGAGATTCAATCTAACACCAGTCAGAATGGCAAGCATAAAGAAGTCAAGTAACAATAATTGCTGGTGAGGATATGGGGAAATAGGAACTCTTCTACACTGTTGGTGGGAGTAGAAACTAGTTCAGTCGCTATGGAGATCAGTGTGGAGATTCCTTAGAAAACTGGGAATGGATCCACCATGAGGTCTGGCCATACCACTCCTGGGTATCTATCCAAAGGGGTTGAATCAGAGAACTAGAGTAACACACGCATGCCCAGGTTCATAGCAGCACAATTCACAACAGCCAAACTATGTAACCAGCCTAGGTGTCCGTCAGCAGATGAATGGATTGCAAAACTATGGGCAATACAATGGAATTCTATTCAGCAATAAAGAAAAACAAAATTATGTCATCCATAAGATGGAAAGACCTGGAGAGCATATGTTAAGTGAGATTAGCCAAGCACAGAAAGAGAAGAGACATCTGTTTTCTCGACCTGGGGAGTATTTGGGACACCAGGGGGACCCCAGATAATGGAGGAGCTGCTCAGTGGAGCCAGGGAGGAAGGGGAGGAGGAAGAAGGCTGAGGATCATTAATGGGAATGCCACCTGCGACCGTGTGTACACATGTGAATACGCCGATAACCTGGACACTTGGTGTTGGGAGAGAGGGCACTGGGGATGCGGGGGCATCAATTACTGTGTGCATGTACGCCATTGGCAACATGATCTACACTGTGATGCGATACCATAATGCACCAGTTAGCAAAAGATGAAGAGTCCTGGGGTGTGTCTCAGTGGTAGAGTGCTTGTTTATCATGTGTGAGGCCCTCCCTGGGTTTAATCCCTGGTAACACACACGTGTGTGTGTGTGTGTGTGTGTGTGTGTGTGTGTGTGTGCACACGGTGATGCAAGCTCTCCCTGGCCCCCAAAGCCACAGCAGGGGAATTGCCGGGCTGATGGAGAGCCCTCGGGTGGTGGGGGGGTGCCCGGCTGCTGCAGGAGCCAGAACGAAGGGTTCCGTGCAGCCCTGGGCACCCGCACTGCGGCCTCAGGCTTCCCAGCCCCCACCCCAGTGTGAACCCAGGGGTTCAGTATGAAGACTGACCTGGAGGTTCACACCTTTATGAAGATGGATTGGGACAAGAGTGATTTGCTGATTAACTGGCAAAAGGCCTGGAATCCAGGTCACTGAGCAGGTCAGTTGGCATCAAGAAGTTGTTTTTTTTTTTTTTTTAAATCTGTCCCTAACTTTGAATCCTGAGGAACTGTAGATCCTTGCAGAGAGAGAGGTGGTGGGAGGAGGAACTGTAGATCCTTGCAGAGAGAGAGGTGGTGGGAGGAGGAACTGTAGATCCTTGCAGAGAGAGAGGTGGTGGGAGGGAGAGAGAGAGGGGGGAATACAGGGAAAGTTCCTCTGGGAACTAATGCAATTATATTCTTTTTTCTCCTGGAAATAAAGACGCCCACACCCAAATCCCCCAACGTGACGGGTCTGACGCAGCCCAAGTTTGTTTTTCTTTACTGGGTGGACTTGGGGCATTGAAGAAATCTTCGTGTCAGCCCGAGCCATGAGAAAGTTGACAGGATGAAAGAAGGCCCCCTAAGGCTGCAGGACTTGCCTCCCCAGCCTCGTGTGGTAGTCCGTCCTCTCATTCGTCAGCCCTACCCTCCGTGCTGCTTTAGGATTTGTCTTTGTAGCTGAGATTTTAAATGATGGCAACATAAACTAAGCTGAAACCTAATTAAAATAAACCAATTAAGGCTTCTGTATAAAAACCCCACTTAGCAAGTGGACGGAGAAAGCCAGGCTCTTTGAGCTTGTACAGCAGGAAGAGCCAGAGCTCTGTCCTGCAGGGCTCTCTGTTGCTGGGGACGTGAGTTCAGTCGCCGAGGGGCTCAGGGACTCAGTCGAGTTGTTTATGAAGTTCATTATCATCACACCTTAAAGTCTGTGACAGGAAGATCCCGGTTTGCGGCCAGCCTGAGCTAGCTACTTAGTGAGGCCCTCTGCAACTTAGTGAGACCCTGTTTCAAAATAAAGAATAAAAAAGAGGGCGGGCAGTGTAGCTCAGAGTGCCCCTGGGTTCAATTTCTGGTACCAAAACCCCCCCAAACAAACAAAAAAAAACAAAATCTGAAAAAGTCCACCCATAAATAGAAGATTCTGAGGAGAAAGGATCTTGCTTGGATTATCTTGAGACAATTTCACCTTGTCTAAGTGTGAGGATTTTTATATCTCTGTCTAAACTTCCATGATAATCAAATATGAAGGATTTTGGCTTGTTTTGATACCTAGTTTTTAAAAATTTTTGGCCCACCAGGTCAATGGAAAGTGTATGGACATAATTTGTGTTGGTGTTTGGTTTGTAGAAGTTCTTTATTAAAAATTTATTTATTTATTTATTTATCTATCTTTTATGGTGTTAGAGATTTAATCCAGAGGCATTCTACCTCTTGAGTTACACCCCAGTCCTATTTTATTTTTTTATTTGAAAACAGGGTCTTGCTAAGTTGATGTGAACCTCACTGAGTTGCTGAGATTGGCTTTGAACTTGTGATCTTCTGTCTCAGTCTCCCAAATACTAGGATTACAGGCATGTGCCACCATACCTGGCTTAGAAGGTCTTTTTTATTGTTTTCTAAATTATGTTTTTATATGTTTTTATTTTTTAAGTTTTGTGGTGCTGGGGATTGAACCTAGGGTCTCTTGCATGCTAAATATATGTTCTATGAATGAGTTATGCCCCCAGTCCTTCTGAATTATATCTTTAGGAAATGCTGGACAACTTAAGATGTTTAACAAAACTCTAAATTTCTCAACTCGGGATTCACGCACACGCACACACACGCACACATACGCACACATATATATGTGTGTATAAACATAATATGAAGATAAACCCAAAAGAAAAGACTCATGCATTTCTCATTATTGGGAAAGATGGAAAATTATAGGCAAGGCATACATTTAGTTTATCTGAAGAGCTAAAATAGCACATTAAGGGGTTTGAAATAATTTTTATTTAGTTGATCCATATTCTAAAATGAAGTACCCAGTGAAGAGAAATGAGGTGATAACCCATCTAATTCTCCGTGGGGTACTTGGATGCAGCACAAGGCCTAGTTATCTCGTCTTGGCTCCTTTGCCAGACGTATTTTATTGGACAGTCAATAAATACTTGTTGATTGGCCCCGACACGGGCAAGGCAATAGACTAATCATTTCAAGATTTGAGCAAAAATTTCCAAGAGCATTTTTTGCAGTAATGAAGATTGCTTGATTTTACTTAATAAGGAAATTTGCTCCAATTTCTGCCATTCAGAGTTTGTTTTGTGTTTGGCCTATGATTAAAACTTTAAAACATCCACTGTGCTGATGCAAAAAACCCACCTCCAGTTGTGCAAATTACCAGTTTTCACTTGCGATGTTCGCATCACCGGGTCATTGTCATCTGCGTGGGTCGCAGTCGCAGGGTCTCATAACTATACGCCTGTCCAGTAGCCGAGGCTGGCTTTGCCTGGTTGGGTTCCAGGAGAGGTCTGCTCTATGTGGAATCTAAGACCGATTGTGTAAGAGCAAAACCACATGGCTTCTCTAGAGGAGGGCTGTGAAATGATGTGCGCGCTCCATTCCCTGTGGCCATCCCATCGATTACACGACTGCTGCAGTTTTCAAACTTTTTTGACCACTACTGATAGTAAATACTTTTCAGATCTCAGCTCAGAATGCACATGCATGTGTACAAACTTGCGCGCGCGCGCACACACACACACACACACACACGTTCCTGAAATAATTTCACAAAACAATGCTCGATACATATTATGTTTTTCTATTCCATTTCATTATAGTCTACTAAAATGTATGGTCATGATCTACTAATTAATTTAGTGAACCTCTGGAAATGGTTCTCACTACTGACTGAGAATTCAAATAAACTAGAAAAGTTTTTTTTTTTTTTTTAAGAAAATTACTGACAGCAGAGACACAGTGAGCCAGTGAAAAAGACTAGAGATTCCAGAAACAGCCCTCCAGGTGCTGGGACCCTGACCCACGAGGAGGTAGAGAGCACAAGAGAGGTTACCGTTTGAATGTCCACGGAGAACAAATCTTGGTTCTCACCTCACAATTCATGCAGATAACATTAATCCAGATGGGACAGGTAAAACATACTGTCCATGTGTGACCGGGAAGTACTGGGGATGTGGCTGGCTAAGCAGACAGCAGTTTAAAAACTGGCTATAGAAAAACAATGCAAAATATTAATACGTTTTGTATTTCTGGCTGTATATCTCATTAACAATTTCTGTACTGTGGTAGTGCACACCTGTAGTCCCAGAACCTGGGAGGCTGAGACAGGAGATTAACAGCTGTTTTGAGGCCAGCCTCAGCAACTTAGTGAGACCCTGTTTCAAGATAAAGTAAATAAATAAATAAATAAATAAATAAATAGGACTGGGGGTATAGCTCAGAGGTAGAATGTCCCTGGGTTCAATCCCCAGTACCAAAAAATAAAAATAATGTTTATATCGATTACATGTCGAAATGATAATACTTTGGAGATATGGGGGGTATCTAAAATACATTAATAAATTCGTTTTGCTGTTTCTTGTTTACTTTTAAAACTGTAGCCATTAAGAATGTAAAAATTACATCTGTAACCCCCCCTTCGCTCCTCCTGAGCATTGTTGTAGATGACGAAACAGAATGACCTTGAGGTAAGCAGTACTTGCATAAAGAAGACACCGAAAGTGCCAACATGGTGGAAGTATTAAATTTAGGAACTTCCATTTCTCCAAGTACACCTCTAAGAGGGTGAACGCTGCGCTGCGGAGGGAGAGGAGACCTCTGCCTGGATACCCCTCACAAGGAGCCAGGTTCAAATGCGAACAAATCCATTTTGAAACACAGGTCAGCACTGTAGAAAAGTAAGGAAGAGTTTGAGCTGGCACTTCATGAAAGAGCATATCCAAATGGCCAGGAAGCACGAAGCATCCTCAATCTTCCTAGCTCCTGGGGGGGAATGCAAATTAAATCCCCAACAAAGCGCCACTCTCCACCTACCAGCAACAGGTGAACAGGGAAAACATTGCCATAGTCGTGTGATGGAATAGTAAACGGCAGTGAGATGAGGCAGTTGTTGAAGGCAGCAGCATTTTGGTTCTAAAAGCTGAGTGAAAGAATCTAGATGCCAAGGAATGAATTCAGAATCCAGATACCAAGGAGTGAATTCAGTATGATCTGTCCATGTTAAGTTCAAGGACAGGCGCAGTGATCCTCGGTGCCGCACAGTGGGATGGGATGGCTGAGGGAGGTGGGGTGGTGGTGGCTGAGTCACCCAGGGAGGGGCTGCTGGTAATATCCTCTCATGCTTTCTCACTTTACTCTCTGCAGTCTCCTTTGGTCCATACGTCTTTACACAATGGTGGCAACACTGATGGTAGGACTGCGTCTTCAGAGATCCTGACTTTATTGCTTTAGATGAAGAGAGACTGTGCTTATTAAATGTCTCCCAAGTAATTCACAGATAGAGGCAGGTCACAGCTGGCCTTTTGGTAAGCCAGGCGCTATGGTATGGCCGTCATCACTACAGAAGGCCCTTGTTAGCATTGCTCCAGTTCCTTTGAAGACCTAATTAACATCCACACAAAGTTGACTGCCTTAGACAGCTAGAGTTAGCAGCCACCATGTTAGGATGCTTGGGCCCCGGGTAATTATTAAAAATTAGAGCTTCTAATTTTTAAATTTAATAATTTAATTTCTAATTTAATTGCAGTGAAACTGCAATCCAGAATTTTTGTGTGAAAATTTCTGAATTTTATATGTTGGCTCTAGGTTTTTTTTTTTTTTTTGGTGGTACTGGGGTTCCCTGGAAGCCCTTCTACCTCGGGGCTACACTCCCAGACCTATTTTACAGTTTTTATTTGGAAACAGGGTCTCTTAAGCCAACAAGGCTGGCTTCGAACCTGCATGATCCTCCTGTCTCCACCTCCCAAGCGCGGGGATGATAAGCGTGGCCACCACGCCCGGCTGGCTCCAGTTTTCTTTAAAGCACTGTGCATGTCAGTCCACACTGACAGGTAGGCCCAATTTGGCCAGCACTGAGTTCTCCCACCACTTTGTAATGCTAACTTAAAGTTTTCAAATTGAAAGACAACTTATGAATACAGTTGTATGGTATATTAATCCTGTTTCCTTTTTTTCTGCGTTTGCAGGGTTGTTGTGGATGTAAAAGCAACATTTGAATATATATATATATATATATATATATATATATATATGTATTACACTCAATATCTTTAAATGTCTATATTTATATATGTGCTTTAGCTAAAGGATATATGTATATGTACACCCACTGCATATGTATATACCATATATAGGTGTATATATAGTCCTTGAGTTGCTTGGTAGAAAGCTATCATCTAACCTCAAAGTAGCTATCATTCTTTATGCTTTCTTTTACCTCTCTTGCATTCTTTTAGCTTCCAGCTTGGATTTGAAATCACATCTGTGACTCTAAACATGGCTACGTGGTTTTGCTTTTCATGATCTGGAGGAGCGGTGTCTGGGAAGGCAGCCGCCGGGTTCTTCTGGGAGTGCTGGCACTCACGGGGTTTCTGTCTGAAAGGGGAGATGCTGGGCAAGTGTTTACTGCTCGGACCCCGTGCTCCTCCCCCACTCCTCAACTGGAGGAGAGTCTCTGCCAGTACCCTGTGCTGTGGGAGGAAGAGACAGTGCTGCCTGCTGAGCCTCCTGCTCCCAGTTTCCCACCTGTAAAGAGGAACTTTCAAAACCATATTTCTTTGCGATTGCAAAGAGTGCAGTCAAGACCAACCGTTTGCTTGGTGGCGACTCATCCATAGGCACCGGCGATGGCCGGCAGACCAGGTGATGTCCAGGGAAGTCGAGATTCACCCTTCGTGACTTAATTTAAGTCTGGCTGTGTCCTTGTAAGTCCTTTCATCTCTCTAAACTTTGTTTTCACCTGCAACTTGGAGGTGTGGATAATTATTATTGTTGTGAGGATTTAATGAGGGTGTGCTGGTGGACAAAAGTTTATTACCTGAGAGGTGTTACACACGCGTTAGTTTTCATTTTAACCATCCCACTTCATTTTTGTAATCTGTGAAAAGGTGGTATTATTATTCCACGTTTTTAGCTGCAAAACCATATGAACGCCACGGGGCACCTCGGTCTCACCTCTTCCCCTTCCCTCTGGGAACTGTCCTTGCCTGCAAGGGCTCTCCCTCCCGCACCCCAGCCAAGCCAGCTCCCCATGGAGCAGTAGAGAGCCCAGGCGGAGGGCTCACGTCGCGGCAGCACTCCACCCTGAGCCTGTCACTCTGCCCATCCTCGTCCAAATTTCTGTGAAACCGCAGAGCACTCGGCCATAAATGTATCTTCCCTGCCTGCTTTCTAGAAGAAGCGAGAGTAAACAGGGAGGAGGCAGCCTGCCAGGGAGGAGGAGGAGGACGGGAGGAGGACGGGAGGCACCGGTCCTCTGCGCCACAGAGCAAATCACTTCCTGCTAACTGAAGGAGCTTTCTCGGGGAAATCTGGTTCATCTGGACCATCACAAGTCCTGTGAGACCTTCTGTCTCCATCATGCCACAGTCCTCTGATGGCTACACAGCCTGGACTCATCTTTGGTAGCCAGAATTCCCACAGTTGCAGACCCATGTGGAGGCTCTGTGGACAGGCTCTGCCCTAACACTTGAGGGCCCGGGCTCGGGGCCAGAGCTCCAGGGGGGCATCTAGCCTGCAGCCCACCCATCCCCTTCCAGACCCAGTCCTGGCCTGCTCAGCTAGGAGCCTGGTGCACATGTGTGGACGCCCCATTCTCCACATCTAAGCTTAGTTCTCCTCCCAGCAGTATCCCTTTAGTCACACTGTGCCATCAGTTTTGGGAGAACGGACCTATGAAGGGGCCCATCCAGGCCCTGGAAGCAGCTTAGAGCTGTATGGACAGGGAATCCTGGGTTCCTAGGTCCTCCCAGCAAGTCTAGAAAGGTGGGCATGTCTCCTTGAGCCTACGATCTCCTTGTCCTATGGGAAAGGTATGGCCAGCAGGGATCAGCGTGGGGCCTGTTAAATTAAGGCCAGAGTTCAGGCTGGAGCTGCTCCTGGGGATCCTTGGCATACAGTTGGCGCTTAATCATATCACCCACTGGTGTGCAAGACAGTGACAAAGCCTGAGCAATTTCGGAACTGCCGTGAAATATGTAAATAGTACTTCATTTTTGCTACCACGCTTCATAAACATCCGCCTAGGAGAGCCGCCTAAGAGCAGAGCGCCGTGGAGGCTGACACCGCTGAGATTTCACAAGGAGGTGAGTGACATCCTCGCCGCAGGCACCAGCAGGAGGAGATGCTGGCTGAGAGGCCGCCTCCTGGCAGGGGAGAGAAGCGACTTCAGGCCCTCGCTCTTGCGGAGGCAGAGGACTTCACCAGCTCCAGGAGGACGAGCCTCCCTGGGTGTTTTCAGAGACTCCACCCAGGTTTAGAGTAGTGTCTTTTATGTAGATTTCAGACAACACTTACACTGAGCACCATGTGACTCTCTTCTTTGCTTTCTTTTAGGTCAATCTAATGACATTTTTATTTGAATTATACCACCGCAAATGAAACAGAACTTAGAGCCCTGAATCTCCTACACAGGATCTGGAGCTGGGAAAAAGGCCGTGTCAACTCAATTCCATCCATTCCTCTCCCTGTACTTTCACAGTAAAGGTTCCCTCACAAAATCAGACAAGATTTGTAGTAGCACTTCCGCCAACCCCATATTTTGGCTGAAAAAAGAATTTGAGAAAATACTCAATAAATCTTAGTTTAAGGAAAACTATTTTTATTTATGTGGATATTATGAATAGAACCCAGGGTCTTGTGCTTGCTAAGCATATGCTGTAACACTGAGCCCCACCCTGACTCAAAAAGACAGTTTCAAAAGAAATAATATGAACCCATAGGCCCCAAATCAGGCTGAATGCCAGGGTAGTTAGAAAATCACACTGGTGCAGTTTGACTGATATCTACAGAGAAAAGGAGACATGGTGTGGCCAAGATCCTATGCGCGTCCTCTCTCTCTCTCTCTCTCTCTCTCTCTCTCTCTCTCTCTCTCTCTCTCTCTCAGTACTGGGGATGGAACCCAGGGGCATTCTACCTCGGAGCTACATCCCGATTTTTTATTCTTTATTTTGAAATAGGGTGTCACTGAGTTTCAAAGGGCCTCACTCAGTAGCTGAGGCTGTTCATGAACCACGATCCTCCTGTATCAGCCTCCAAAGGCTGGGATTGCAAGCGTGTGCCACCACACCTGGCTAGCAGAGTTTTCTGTTATTCATACTTTTACAGACTTTGCAGATCAACCTAAAAGCATTTGTATTTGTTGTTGTTGGTACTGAGGATTGAACCCAGGAGTGTTCTACCTCTGAGCTATACTCCCAGCCCTACTTCAGCCAAGTTGCTGAGAGCCTCACTAAGTTGCTGAGGCTGGTTCTGAACCTGTGGCCCTCCTATGTCAGCCTGCCAAGTACTGGGGTTACAGGTGTGCGCCTTCATGCCTGGCTAAACATTTGTATTTATATAAATTTATGTCAGCTTCTCTCTCCTCCCTCTTTCCAACTACTTAATATCTGATCTATATGTATGTATATATATATATATATATATATATATAATGTATATTCTTCTTTAAGAGGATTCTTGCATTATACAGGAGCTGGAAAAAGGAAGACTAGCTCTTTTCAGTTTTGATCTTCTGATTTATTTTTTCTTGATAAATAAATTGCAAGCGCTGGTAGCTGCTAGCCAAGGAATAGAAGCAGATCTCATTTGCTGGAGAGAGAAAACGGGGACTGTCTCCATGACAGACGCCGTCCTCGTGTCCAGTGCTCTGGCTGGGGCTGTCTCCGTCCTTCTAGTTTTATCGTTCTAGCTCTGTTTTGCTCTAGTTTTCCCAGTGATTTCAGGTCCTGAGTGGAGTGACATTTCTGCACCCGCCTGCCTCCATTTTCCTGCCGTCTGTCCCTATAGGCGCTCACACCCGCTGCACCACACCGCACCCTCTTGGAGATTACTAGAAGCGTTGTCAGCCTGGCCATTTCCAAGGGGTGCTTCATTGTGTGGGGGCAGTAGGCTGTCCAACAGGAAACTCTGCCTTGAGACATTACACAAACATGTATTTTAAAATATGAGAAGTGGAGGCAGCAGTGCTCCTTAGTAACCCGAGTCCTTCCCCAAAGGTGACCCGGCTTCCCCTGGATCTGCTGATGAAACATGTCCCAGATTCCTGCTTGGTCCAGGTGTGGCCCCACGCCTTCCCTGGTCCTGCTCTCTTTCCTAAAGCCATGTCTTTGGTGGCACGGCTGGGGCAGCTTACGTGGTGGAAGAAGTCTGGTGGCTTACCCTGAGAGACACCCTCCCTCTAAAGAGCTGCACCCCACCAGCCCTGCTCTGCAGGACCCAGGCGCTGAGCAGGCGGGGTGGGGGGGTCAGGGCCGCTGGCGGCCACGGAGCACTGGCCATACAATAGCATTACGCTAAGGCTGAGATTCACGCAGGTCACTTTATTTAATCCTAAACTACACCTTACAAAAGAAGTGTTGCTATGCCTATCTCACAGATGAGTGATCCAGAGCTCAGAAAACACCATTTGCCCCAGGTCCTGCTGCTGGGAAGGGGAGAAAATGGAATCAGATTCCTGGATGTGTGTTGTTAATGAGCCATGGGCTTAGGTTCCCGGTGTCCTGCCCTGGGAATCCTACCGCGGCCTGTTGGGCCGGGGAGGTCTTGGCATCCCCCCAGGAAAGTCCCATTGCTGGAAAGCAGGCTACCTGACCGCGAGCAAGTGGGCCCTCCAGGGCGTGCCCCGGGGCTTTTGCTTAGCGTAGTTGGTCCCATTATACACAATGGCTTCCCTTACTAAAGAAGGCTGTGAACCAGGTCTCTTCCCACCAGGAGACAAATGGCAAACAGGGGAGAGGGCGAGGCCGCGAGGGTCCCCTTGCTCATCCTGGGACTCTCGTTAGACCTGCACCTCGTCTTATTTAAACCACCCTATCGCTGATTCCTCCCCATGTCCAGCATGTGAAGAACGTGACCTAAGATTACCGCACGCCGCTGAGCTAACGCTTTGGGGCCTAGGTGGGATCCTAGCTCTCGCTCTGCCTCCTCCAGTAGGCGTTGTAACAGGTAGAATTAATCCCATTGAACAGGTGAGCAAATAAAGATTCAGAGAGGTGGGGTTGCCCGAGGTGACTGGGCTGCTGAGTGGCAGGGCCGCTCACCCTCACGCCGGGCTTCCTGACGCCAGAGCCAGAGTTCTTGCTCAAGATTACACACACACACACACACACACACACACACACACACACACACACCACATTTTTTAGGTACTGGGAATGGAACCCAGGGGCATTCTACCTCCGAGCCACACCCCCAGCCCTATTTTTTTTTAAATTTTGAAACAGGATTTCACTGAGTTGCAAAGGGCCTCACTAAGTAGTAGCTGAGGCTGTCCTCAAATTGCAGATCCTCCTGTCTCAGCCTCACAAATTCTGGGGTTAAAAACATGTGCCACCACACCCAGCTTTGCTCAAGATTTTTAATGGTATTTTTTCCCATTTAAAAAAAATCCATATTCATGTTTTAAGGCTCTACCCCTTTGCCCTTGTTTCTCTGTACTGGGGATTGGGCCACCCCCAGCCCTTTTTTAGTTTTTATTTTGAAACAGGATCTTGCTAAGTTGCTGAGGCTGGTCTGCGATCCTCTTGTCTTAGCCTCCCAGGTACTGGGATTATAGGTGTGAGCCCCTAGGCCCAGCTTGTTTTGTTTTTGTTTTATTATTTTATTTTACTGTTTGTGTGTGTGTGTGTGTGTGTGTGTGTGTGTGTGTGTTTTACTGGGGACTGAACCCAGAGGCATTTCACCTCCAAGCTTTACTCCCAACCCCCTTTTAAAAGTTATTATTATTTGTTTTGAAACAGGTTTTGCTAGGTTGCTGAGTCTTGCTAAGCTGCTGAGGCTGGTCTTGAACCTGTGATCCTTCTATCTTAGCCGTCCAAGTATTGAGTTTGCTGGTGTGTCCAGCACACATGGCTTCCTGGCTCGTTCTGAGTCTCTGTAATTTGTGAGCTCTGTAAAAGGCAGCGGGCGTGTAAGGCAGCGTGTGAGCGCCACATCACTCTTGTTGGCTCGTCGGTCCTGTTTTATCCGACTCATCAACTCCAGCCTGCCCTGTGTATGTTGGTCCAGCCGGGGACAGAGCGATGAGGAAGCACCTTGAGCGGCACACGGAGGCCATTGCAGGCACGAAGCCCATCCCATGGTCTCTGGAGTGGGAGGAGGAGACAGCGCCGGGTGACTGGGTGACTCACCGCCTGTGAGTCACGGCCTTACAGTCCCGGCTCCCTGGCTTTGCCTGGATCATTCTCTTGGCCGAGACTAATAACAGGGTAGCTTGGGAAGCCGGTGTGACTCACAGGCAGGGGAGGAGAGCCAGGCAGGACCGCAGGGGAGGAGCCAGCTATTTAGTAGAGATCGGGAAGGAAGTGCTGACGTCATGCTATCTGGGTTAAAATTTCTTACCATTGCAACACCAGTGCCTCATTGCCCAGGTGCTCATTTATATCTCAGCCTCCTCAAGTTAACAGGAAAAAAAAGAACAGGAAGAGAAATAAAACTGGTGGGACGGGGCGGGGGTTCTGCCTTTGAAGGCAGCATGGTGGGTGCTGTGGGACTTCCTCAGAGTTCTCCCTCTTGTCACCCTGAACCCCTTTTCTTGAGCCCTAGGACTGACGTTCTCCTAAAGTATCCATTCTTAACTTTGCTTTACATTCTTCTGCTTGCAGTCAGACCTGTTTTTCTGTAAGTTTCTATCCACATTTCCAGTCAAAGGGAACTTCCCGGCTTCCTTACCGACTTACCGCCCGTGGTGCTGAGGAGGGCTTTGGCACACTTCTGTCCACTTAGTGATGGAAACAGAGATGAGCCAGCATCGGTACAGACGAGGAGGCTCAGGGAGAGGCTTCTGGGAAACTGCCTCTTGTAGCTTGAACTTCATGTCCTCTCGTCTCTTGCTTCCAGACTGTAAAGTGAGTTTACAGACAGATCTCATGAGCCTGTCTTCCCATTCCCTAGGGAACCATGCTCTGGAGTTTTCTTGCAAATCGTTAGGACACGGGATTCCAGTAGTTAGCTGTTTGCACGTGTAAAAAGCTGTGATACTTTTTTTGTGTGTGTGGTACTGGGGTTCTCGGAAGCCCTTCTACCTCCAGGCTACACTCCCAGACCTATTTTATACTTTTTTATTTGGAAACAGGGTCTCTTAAGCCAGCAAGCGTGATCCTCCTGTCTCCGCCTGCCAAGCGCGGGGATGGCAAGCGTGCCCACATGCCCGGCAGGCTGTGATGTATTTTGACGTAGGTGTCCAGCTTGCCTTACTTCAAAGCAGTCATTAGTTGCTTTTCCTTTTTGTTTTTCGTTATTGCTATGTTTAGTCCTGGGAATTGAACCTGAAGGTGTCCTGCTGCTGAGCTACACCCCCAGCCATTTTTATCTCTTATTTTGAGGCAGGATCTTCCTCGGTTGCTGGGGCTGGCCTCAGATTTGCAGTGGATCCTCTTGCCTCAGCCTCCCTCGTGGTAGCTGGGATTACAAGTGTGCGCCACTCTCCTGGTGGTCATTGGCCTTTATATGCGAAACATTTATTTAAATAATCAGTCTCTTAGAAAAGAATTGATGTGAAAGAAATCACCTGATTAGCACCTTTCATCAAGGGGAACTGGACGTGTAGGAAGAACACTGACCTTCCTGGGTTCTGACTCAGGCAAAGCAATTTTATTTTCTTAGACCTGGGTTTCTTCATACATACAGGGCTGGACGAAATAATGTGGTTTTTTAAAACAAATTTTGCTTGACTTGGCTTGATTCACTAAATAAGAAAACAACTATAAATTTTCCTAATATTGAATCAGTAGTAACAATATTTTACAAAGTTGAACTTCCCCAAAGTTTAGCATATCAATAATTTTTTGTGTTTCATTCTAGTTTTTATCTTTATACACATATTTACCTATATATGTATGTGTAAAAAAGTATAATGTAAGACTATATGTCATTATATGATCATAGTATAGGTAGAAATTTGATTTGGGTTTTATTTATTAATATGTGATAAGCATTCTTATGTTAATAAATGTTATGATTTTTAACATTAGCTGAATTTTGTTACCTGGAGTTCACATTTCAAAATGTGTGTATGATGCTGAGGATCGAACCCAGGGGCTCTGCCACTGAGCTGTGCCCCTCTTCTTATTTCTTATTTTGAGACAGGGTCTTGCTAAGTTGCCCAGATTGGCCTCAAACTTGCAATCCTCCTGTCTTAGTTTCCTGAGTACTAGGATTGCAGGCATGTGCCACACTCAGTTTTAACTACAGTTTTTTTGTGTGTGGTACTGGGGTTCCTGGAAGCCCTTCAACCTCCGGGCTACACTCCCAGACCTATTTTTATATATATATTTTTTTTATTTGGAAACAGATTCTCTTAAGCCAGCGAGGCTGCCGTCGAACCTGCATGATCCTCCTGTCTCCGCCTCCCAAGTGCAGGGATTACAAGCGTGCACTACCATGCCTGGCTAACTATAGTTTATAAAAGAAAAATTATGACTGCTTCTATGTATCTTCCTAAGTGCCTGAACATTTTAGTAGCTCCTCAAATTCATTATCTAATTCCCAAAAGGATATATAATTTATGTTGCCACCAGCAACCTATGAATGTCATATTTCACTGTATCATAGTTAGCACTGAATGTTATTTCTAAATAATTTCTTCTAATTTAACAGATGTCAAGGGCAGAATTTTAGGACCTGGAAGTTCATTTAGTTGCTCCCCCGAGGATGACTTGATGTCATTTAACAGACATGGAATAGGGTGGCTTACAGTTTTTCACTCCTGACCCCTTCTGCCAACCCATCAGAGAGGCAGGATCGCCAGCTCCATTTGGTAGCTGGGTAGACGGAGACCGGCCAGCTGCGCACGGCTCCTGGCTAGGTAACAGGCAGAACAGGCTTGGTCCAGGCAGCCTGGCTGTCAAGCCCTTGCCTTGGTCACTGTCCTGCCTCCCTGGAATGTGTCATGCACCTACGGCATGCCAAGTTAGGGATGCTGCAGTGGGCCCCACAGGACGCTCTGCCTTCGTGAGCCAGAAACCTAGGGAGGGAGTCGCACTTCAATCAAGTCATTGTGTAAGTACTTAATTACAGCCGGGCGTAGTGACACATGCTTGTCATCCCAGCACTCGGGAGGCTGAGACGGGAGATGGCGGTTCACGGACAGCCCCAGCTACTCAGTGAGGTCCTCCACAACTTAGGCCCTGTTTCAAAATAAAGACTAAAAAATAGGGCAGGGAGTATAGCTCGGAGGTCGAATACCCCTGGGTTCCATCCCCAGACCTGCAAAATAAATAAGTAAATAAATAAATAAATAAAAAACAAAATAAATATTTTATTACAAATTTGAGACATGTGAAAAAAAAAAGAGTGGACAATGACAGCAGAATCAAGTAGGCTTCTTTGTTTAGCTTTGGGAGCTCTGGGGGACAGGGCTCTGGACAGCCAGGCTGGAGACTTGAAGGGTCAGCAGCGGAGCGGGCCGGCGCAGACCCAGTGCTTAGACACTCCTCCCCAGGCCGAATGTTAATGGAAGCCTAGGTCCCCGAGGGACTTGTTATGCAGGAGGTCCTCAGAGTTATTTTTTCATTAAGTTACCTATCTCGATGCATAAAGATACATATTCTAGACTCAAGTTCTTTGTATTATAAGTAGTCAAAAGATTTTCTCACAGTCTGTAGCTTGCCTTTTTCTTCTCTGAATAGCATTTTTGATGAGTAACAGCTCCAGGTTTTATAAGCTCCCTGGAAGCAAGACAAACTCTAGTTCTTCTTTATGTTCTTCCCTACGTATTTATTAGATACATAGATATTAGATACATTAGATGTATTAGGTTACAGTCTGTGCTGTTATAGAAGAGAACTCACAAGTCCATGACTCAAGTGAGGTCACAGGTCATGTCTCTTGCATGGGACAGTCCAGATAGAACGGGCCAGGACTAGAGAGCCATGGTTTCTCAGGCTGCGTCTGCCCTATCACCCCATCTCCAGCTGTCAGCAGGAAGAGCAAAGCCAGATCATGCCACCAAGTCAGCGCGACTCGTGTGACACTGATGGAGTTGCACGCACCTACATCGGCCACACGGGAGCCAGGGCCAGGCGGAGCCGGCAGGGGTGTGGAGCGCACAACTCGGAGGAAGAATGAATGGCTATTGGGGACATTCTGATACTCTTCCATTCCATCTTTGAGGTGTTGCCACATTTTTGTTACAAATACCTTGAACTTTTTAGATCTGTATCTGTTCTAAATTTCTTTAAGGCTTTAAATTGGTAAATAATTGGAACGTTTAATATGAGAAACTTGCTTACACTTGTGTTTTGTCTTATAAGTTAATTGCTTCTCGACATGGGAGGACGGGAGAAGTTTCCTTTTGCATTTTCTTTGTTTGTCTCGTGTTCGTAGGACGTTGGCGCACTCACTTGGCCGCAGTGAATACCCCTTAGGCTGAGTTCTGTTCTTCACATCGTCTCATTCATGTTCATGGGAAGTGGACGTTTCAAATGCCTGAGGACTGTACTTTACAGTTGACTTAGTTCTTCCTATGCTACCAGGGAGAAAGGAGCTGCGAGTGCTCTCCTTTGTGTTTGAACTTGAACAGAATAGGGTGTTTTTTTGGCTAGGATTTTAGGGTCAGTTCCAAAGGAAACACAACAAATGGACTAACTGTAGATAAGTATGTTTACCTGACCCTGGAGCCAAATTTTAGGAATCAGTTTGCAGCTAATAAAATGAAGTTGTTTGTAGATAATTTAGATATCATTTTTAGCTATAGGATCACTACTTGTTAAAAAAAAAAAAAAGAGTCGAGCCTTAGTAAGCGTCCCTCGGATCCTGTACCAAACGGTGGCTGAGTGTCTACGATGTGGCCAGCTCTGTGGGCAATGGCGCAAGACAGGTGACATGCTCCCGGGGATGGAGCCCAGTTCTCTGTGTAGAGAACTGTGGGCTGACCAGTGGCCGCCCTGCCTTCGAAAGCTCCCTAATCCCCACACCTCCAGCAGCAGTGATGCTCAGAGGTGGCGAATGCTGCTCAGAGCGTCTGTGACGTGGTCTCTCAGGAGACATCTTCACTGCGGTTTGCGTTGTCTGCCCAACTCCGCGTCCCTTTCACTGTCCTCTAGGGATGAAGCTTGTCTCCTTGCCACTGTCCTCATCCGAGACACGGTGTGTAGAGGTACCTTCCGAGCTGATGTGGCACTCAGGAGCCAGTGGCTTCCAGCGCCTCGGCCTGCCTGGGAGTTCTTAGAGTCCCACAAAAGTTGTAGTGTCACAGTTTTCTTGAGTACTTTACAAAAACTTTTGTTTTGCATGGTAATACACCTGTAGCTGAAATGGTTCCATTTCTTCAGTCCTATGATCAGATTTAATGGCGTCCCTCTGCGGATGAGGCTCACAGGTTCATTCATCTCGGGGGGTCCTATAACCTGTGAGGTTGGTGGTAATGAGACATTAAACCTGGCCGGGGGTAGACTGGCTCTCTGCAGATTTTTGATAATGAGGTTTAAAAATTCTGTAGCCTTGTCAGGTGGGTAAACGCCCCTGGGGAGAGAGGTCCCTCCAAAAGGAATGCTTCCCTGGAGCATACAAAATAACACACATTGCCCTTGCACCTATTCCTTATTTTAAAAATGGCTTTGAGCTAGGTGTGGTGGTATACACCTGTAATCCCAGTACTGGGGAGGCTGAAACAAGAGAGTCGCAGGTAAGGCCAGCCTCAGCCACTTAGCAAGATTCTCCGCAACCTAGTGAGACCCTGTTTCCAGATGAAAAAAATGTGGCTGGGGATGTAGGTCACAGGTAGAATGCCCCTAGGTTGAATCCCTAGGACCAAAAAAAGCTTTGGATCGTTTTATAGCAATATAAAGTTACTTATATTTATTATTATTATTATTATTATTATATAATTTTATGTGGTACTAGGATGGAACCCAGAGGCTTTCTACCTCCGGGCTATACTCCCAGACCTATTTTGTACTTTATTTGGAAGCAGGGTCTCACTAAGTGGCTGAGAGCCTCACTGAGTAGCTGAGGCTGGCTTCGAACCTGCGCGATCCTCCTGTCTCAGCCTCCCAAGCGTGGGGATTACAAGCGTGCACCACCACACCTGGCTAAACTTATTTATATTTTATATCAATACTCAGGATATGCATAAGCGACAAGAAGGGCTTGAAAGGCAGAAGGGAGGGAGGAATAACCAAGGAGCTAATGAATATATTTGCAACCAAGTTTGTTTATTTACCCACTTCTTTTGAGACAGGGTCTTGTTGTTCTCTTCAGCTTGGTCTGGGGCCTTCTGGGCTCCAGTCACCCCCTGCCTCAGCCTCCCAAGTCCTGGGACTACAGGCGCCTGGCTCTAACAGGGCTTATTTTTAAATTGGCAGAAAGGCCTAGAGTTGAGCCAAATGAGTAAAGACAAGAGGGCGAAGCGGGCTCAGTGGGCTCCTCAGCTGGCCCAGAAGGCCAGTGACCCTCAGCCAGGAGCCTCGACGCTCCGGGCTTTGCGCTCAGCGCCGTAGCCCAGGAGCTCTGACAGCTCAGGTGCTTCTCCATGTCAACCCTGGGACTGTCCTTTCTACCTGCTGTTGGAGGAGTGTGAGCCTAGCCCAGCAGACATTCCTCCTTCTTCTCACTGGGCGGGGAATGCATCCTGTCCTTAGGAGATCACCTGTGGGCGAGGTGGACAGAGGCTGCCCGCCTGCCCTGCACTACCCAGGGGTCTCTCCTTTCCATGCAGGCTCCAATTCAGACACCTGGGTTGAGCTGCCGGTTCTCACTAAGCGGAGGTTGTGGGAGAAGGGAGGCGTGTCTGTCAGGAGTCCATGGATCAGCTTCTCTCTCTGTATCTTAAACAAAGGACTTTCATGGAGGCGGCACACCTCACCAGGGCTGGCTGGGGCACTCGACCAGGACAACACTGGAAACTGAGGCAGTCAGGAGGCAAGGAGCTGAGATGCAGTAACTGTCTTTCTGGCAGTAGCAGCAGCAGCCCGGGAGGATTCCGCCTGCCCTGCTGGATAGAGCTGTGCTCTAGGTGCAAGGCCCAGGGAAAGCTCTGACTTGGGATGCCTGGGCCCATCTCAGTGCGGCAGGCGAGTGGTCCACCGTGGCTTTTATGGTGGGAAGGACATCGCGCCGACTCTACACGTGGTACCAATTCTCCCTCCCTGGGAGAGTGCTGAGCTAGAACAGTGGGGTCAGGAAAGGTGACTCTAAAGGATGCCAGAGGAAGTGGCGTGGGTCACCCAGGCTGCGGCTGAGCGGCAGCTCGCGGGGGCCGAGGGCATGTGACTTGCTTCCTGCTCGCTGCCTGAATTGCCTTCCATGTCTCCTTCTCTCTGTTCAACCTCTGATCTCATTTCAAGAAACACAAGAAACAAACAAAAAATGGTGCTGAAGAGGCTGACCAAAGGGATAGCCTGGATTATTGAAGCCCTAGCCTGGGGCCAACGACCGAGGCAAGCGGGCTTCTTTTTGCATCGCGGGCTGGCCTGGGGGAACCACTTCTCCAAGGGAGTTTGCTTTTGCTTTTTAAGCATGCTATTTTTTTTCTTCTACAGTATTATGAACCTTAAAGTCATACTGAAATCTGAGCCTGAATATAGTATTTTTTTCAGTTATTTAGTTTTCTGGGCTTGCTGGCGAAGGCTTGACTCAAGTGAATTTAAGAGAGAAAGCTTAAGACCAGTGAGCTGGGCGTGGCAGTGCACGCCTGTGACCCCAGTACTTGGGAGACTGAGCCAGGAGGATTGCGAGTTTGAGACCAGCCTCAGCAATTTAGTGAGGCCCTTAGCAAACTTAATGAGACCCTGTTTTAAAATAAAAAAATAAAATAGGGAGGGGGCATAGTTCAGAAGTAGAATGCCCTGGGTTTAATCACCAGTACCACACACAAAAACAAAAACGAACCCCTCAAAACCCTTTAACCTAGTAAATAAAATAATAAAACTCTAGCACAAAGTTGAGAATAAGCCGTGGTTAAAAGGTGTAAAGGTTAGAAGGTGATAAAACTGAGAAGAGAATATCTTCACTTTTTCTCTTTTTGACATGCAATTCACATACTATACCACTCACTTATTTAAAGCGTATAATTCAGTGTTTTTTTAGTATATTTAGTTGTGCAGTCCATACCACACTACATTTTGAATATTTTTATAACCTCCCCCCAATCTTATATCCCCCTTACAAGCTGTTACAAGAGGTTTTGGCCAGAGGCCTGACTCTGGAGTTCCAGTCAGTCAGATCAAGCCCTCACCCCAAACCAAATGAAGAAGGCCTGGGAAGAGCTGGAGAGGGACTTTGGCCCAGGCGGCGGCATTGGCAGGGCAAAGCGGGGTGGAAGTCTCAGCCCTGTCTGCGGGAAACCGCCACAGGCTTCAGGGTTAGAGAGGAGCTGGGCAGGTGAGAGGTCCGGCCCGCGGTGGTGGTTGATGGACGTCCTGCAGCACTCCTGAGGGTCTGTGGCTGCTCGTCTGCTGGACGCGCGCTCCTGGAGGGCAGCTGGTTCTCTGTTGAGACTCCGTCTTCTCTCTGCGTCCCTAACTCAGTTCACCGCGGGATGGCTGTTCCTGCTCAGGAGGACAGGCCCTTCCTGGGGTGACCTGCCCACAAGCTCCGCTGTTCCAGGAGGGCGCAGGGCAGTGGCAGGAACATCTAGGCGCCACTCCAGGGGTCTGCGAGAGCAGGGTGCAGGTGCCGCAGGTGGAAGCCCCTGCAATCTGGAGACTCCCTGCTCCCTTACTCTTACCTTGGTATGCTCAGCTTTGAAGGGCAGATGACCAGCTTCAGATAGACGCTCCTTACGTGATGAGTGTGCCTCTGTGCAGGGCTGAGCGTGAATCTGACCCACGCTTTAAGGCAGTAAAGGAGACAGATACAAAACGAGGCAGAGACACCCGGCTCCATCCTAGCTGCCATCGTGGGGCTGAGGCCCGAGCCACGAGCCTGCTTTTAGCCAGCACGCCTTCCAGCTCTCTCTTACAGAGTCCTTCCCCTTCTGCACCTTGTCCTCAGGAACCCTAACCTACTTTCTGCCTCCAGATTCGCCTTTTCTGAAGATCTTACAATCTGTGGTCTGGGCTCTTCTACTGAGTATAACGTGTTTAAGGGTGATCCAAGCTGCAACATGAATCCTCTAGTTTTCTTGAGTCGAGAGACGCCTAGGAGTGGAATTGCTGGCTCACGTGGTAACTCTTTACTTAAGGTCTCAAAGCACTGCCAGGTGTTCCCCAAGCAGCTGCGCCATTGCGGATTCCCGCCAGCGGGTGTCAGGGTTCACTGTGCGGATGCCGCCTACACTGCTGTCTCTCACCACAAACACCCACTTACTGGGTGTGAAGGCTGCCTCTGCGTGTGGCCTTGACTTGCATTTCTTTCCAGGCTAATCGTTTTGACTATTCTTTCTTATGCTTGGTCACTTGTGTATCTTTGGTGAAATATCTTTTCAGCGCTTTTACCTACTTTTTAAGTTGGATTTTGTGTCTTTTTACTATTAAGTTGTGAGGATTATTTATAGATTGTAAATACAAATCTCTTATTGCTGCATTGTGTGTGTGTGTGTGTGTGTGTGTGTGTGTGTGTGTGGTGCTGGGGGTTGAACCCAGGGGCATTCTACTGCTGAGCTACAGCCCCAACCCTATCTTTTATTCTCTATTTTGAAACAGGGCTCACCAAGTTGCAGAGGGTCTCACTAAGTAGCGGAGGCCAGCCACGGACCCATGGCCCTCCTGTCTCAGCCTCCCACGTATTCCAGGTGTGTGCCAAGCTCATGCCACCACATCTGACGTGGCGTATGGTTTTCAAATACTCCCTCTCCACCTCTGAGCTGTCTCCTCACTTCCTAGATGCTGTCCATTGAAATGCACAACATTTTGGTTTTGATGGAATCTTATCTATTTTTTCTTTTGTTGCTTAGGTTTTTAGTGTCAAAGTAGGAAGGCTTTGCCTAAGTCAATGTCATCAAATTTTACCCCTATATTTTCTTCTAAGAGATTTATAATTTTACTCCATATATATTTTGGTCTGTGCTTCATTTAAAGTTAATTTTGTAAGTGATGTAAAAAAAAGAATTCTTAGTTGAGCGTGGTGGCGCACACTTGTAATCCTAGCATTCAGAAGGCTGAGATAGGAGGATCCCAGTTGGAAGACAGCCTCGGCTACTACTTAGTGAGGCCCTTTGCAGCTCAGTGAGACCCTGTTTCAAAATGAAGAATTAAAAAAAAGGCTGGGGGTGTAGCTTGGAGGTAGAATGCTCCTGGGTTCCATCCTCAGTACTACAAAAAAAAAAAAAAAGTGTTCTTAACACCTCTGAAGCTACAATAACTGATGGCTGGTGGCAGCACACGAGGAAAGAGTGGATTTTGTGGCCTTATTTACCGATTCTGCCTGAACCACGTTTTCCAGGAGCTGCCCTCCGCTCTGGGTCTTTCTGTCTGCCTTTGCGTGTTGGAGCTGTGTGTGAGGATGAGGAGGGCTCTCCACAGATCCTGACTCACCACTTGCACAGAGCGCCAAGGAATTGCTCCGCATCTTAACCCTCACATAAGCAGCATGAGCAAGATCGAAGTGTCACAGCCTAAACAGTTAGCTATGACCTCTAGTGATATTGCTGTGGAATACATACCTGGTTTTCATTCCCGTTTTCTGGTGTACAACTCCTAAAAATTCTTGGAGTCTCTGAAATAAGCGTGTCTTTTTGTGTGCTAACGAGATGACTGTAGGGTAGCAGCCCCTAGGTACATGGGGGCTGGTCCCAGGAAAGACCCCACCCCAACCTCCAGGGCCCGCTGGAGTCTGATAGTTTAATTGACCCGTCGTAGCTGATGATCTAATCATCCATGCTCCGTAAAGTCCCCTGAACGGACAGGGGTTGGAGAGCTTCCAGACAGCTGGCCATGTGGAAGTTTCTGGAGGGTGGGTGGCCCAGCCTGTGCATGGAAGCTCTGACCCCTTCCCATATGCCTCGCCTCATATATCTCTTCATCTGATTCTTGATAGTAAACCACTAAATGTAAGTATGTGTTTCCCAAGTGCTGTGAGCCACTCTAGCAAATTAAGTGAATCCAAGGAGGGGTTGTGGAAACTCCCATGTGCGTAGCCAGCTGTCAGGAGCACAGGGAAAAGCAATCTGGAGCTTGAGGTTGGCATCTGGCTTGGCACTGAGCGCTCAGCCTGTGGGATGCGAGGCTCTTTCCAGGTAGATTGTTTGAGAATTGAATTGGAGTGGCGACCCCCAGCTCTCGTCTGCTCCTGCAGAATTGCTCGCTTGCAGGCACGGCGACACCTCTGGGGTTACGGAAGCCTTCTGTGTTGAGTGCTGTGGCCTGGGACCAGAGGAAAACCCCTTTTCCCTATTGAATCTAATGCTACGTTGTTCTTTGCTCTGGGTACTTGATCATAGTTATTTTTCTTCTTAAAACTTCTGTTTCCTCTTCCCTACTTTTTAGCCTTTTCCTGGTTTATTTTGACTTTTTCAAGACATCACAAGGACCATCTGTGCCAGTTACCTTTGCACGATGTTTCCTGGCGGGCGCGGTGCCAGCACTCTTCCTCCTGTAGCACCTGACAGGGACCTTTCTATGTACCTAAGGATGGTGTGTCAGAGCGCCTGGCCTGGCCTGCCTTACACAGGTGCTAATCAGGTCCTCCAGGGGAAACCTTGTCTCATTCATTGAGTGTCCGCAGGGCTAGCACAGGGCTTCACAGGTAATAGAGTCTCCATAAATAGGTAGCGATCAGGATTGATCTGAACTCATGTGGTGATATAAAGATATGCCTGAGCCGGGCGTGGCGGCGCACACTTGTCATCCCAGCACTCGGGAGGCTGAGACCGGAGGATCGCGGACAGCCTCAGCTACCTAGTGAGGCCCTCTGCAACTCAGTGAGACCCGGTTTCAAAATAAAGAATAAAAAATAGGGCAGGGGGTGTAGCTTGGAGGTTGAATGCCCCTGGGTTCCATGCCCAGACCTGCAAAAAAAAAAAAAAAATGCCTGACATTAGTCTTCTAGGGAATTTCTCAGGGCACTAGCTTAGACTGACACATACTCACAGCTTTCAGGAGGTTGACTCTGCACTTGAAACCACAGAGCCTACTGTTAACTTATTTTAATATCCTAGATTAATGGAAGGGGAAGGGGAGAGACATGCCCCTCGGATTCACATATGTGCTATCCGAAGTGTGAAAAGTAGTATATTAGACTTCAGTTTGCCATCACATAGCCAAAATGGTTCTCAGAATAGCAAAGAGTAATTCTTAAGTGGGTGTGGCATTACATGCCTGTAATCCCAGTGCTTAGGAGGCTGAGACAGGAGGATTGCCAATTTGAGGCCAGCCTTATCAAGTTAATGAGGCCCTGTCTCAAAACAAAACTCAGAAGGGCGGGTGATGTAGCTTAGTGAAAGAGCATCCTTGGGTTCAATCCAGGTGAGAAGGAAAAGAAGGAGGAGAGGAGGAGGGAAAAGAAGAGAAAGCAGTAGAATAATTTTTATTTAATGCAAGGAAGAATCCTGAAACCCATTAAATAATAAGAATGTTCCATTTTTGCTTTATTTTCAAAATTCTTCTGGCTTAAGTATTTTGAGTGGAGGTGCGCACACATCGCGGTGTTCTTAGGCACCCTCTGCTCTTACAATCGTAATGACTGGAAACAGGTGGAAAAAGGGCGCGTGACCGGGGGCCAACCTCAACCCCGGGTCGCAGTGCTTTCTGATTTTAAGTGTCGCTCTGACATCTAATGTGTTCTTTTTCCATTTGTCTAGAATGTTCCAGACATTTAAAGAATGGTTCTGGTTGGAACGGTTCTGGCTTCCTCCCATGATGACGTGGTCCGACCTCGAGGACCACGATGGGCTCGTCTTCGTCAAACCTTCTCACTTGTATATGACGATTCCGTTTGCCCTGCTTTTGCTGGTCATCAGATATTTCTTTGAAAAGTAAGTAGCTCTTATGTGTCTTCCCTTCCTTCCCCTTCTTTTCTCCAAAAGACAGACAGACTCCAGACTGCGTGAGTCCCGAGTGAGTCTCTCCTTCAGAGGTGGCTCGTCTGGGCTACGGATACTTGGGGAGAACCGGGGCAGTCAGGTATACGCCAGACATCGTTTAGAGGCTGAACAGTAAAACCCAGAAGTGTGGGTACCACTGAGCACTTGAGTTTTACCAAAGAAGAAAATTGAGATCAAGAGGGGCTAAGGGTTTATGGATCTGTAGGATTGTGCATGTATGAAAATATCACGGGGAATGCCATTAATTTGTACAATTAATATGTGTTGTTCATACACCACTACTACTAGTACGACTACCACTGACAGGCTGAGAAAAAGAGTTGATCAGTGTCAATGACATTGTGCTGACCCAGTCTGTCCTACTGTGTGATGGGATCTGACGAGACAACATCTGCATCCTCAAAAGACAATTTAGAAGAGCTTGTGACTTGGGTGCCCTGTCGTTCTAGAGTGTCTGAAACAGATGGCTCATCAAAGACAAAACCAAATATTTCTGGATAGCATAGCTTGTTTTAAAGGATTTATAGCTGTCTTTCATCCCAACGTATAAGAAAATCAAAGAAAAACATCAGTTTGATTGCACAGAAAATAGTAAACCTCTTTCTTTTGGGGGATTTAATTTAAATAGCTTATTTCTTCCAACCTTTTTTATTAAAATTGTACTAGTGTTCTGATAACAGTAGATAAATGTTCATCTGTAATCTCTGTAGTTGTCTATGTTTCAAGAATTGTTATTAGCACATTAATTCATTTGGAGCAAAAATAATATTTTAATGTCAAGAGTTGGAAAAAGTTAAGACAGACTTTGATAAAGATCATGTTATCCAAGGCTAACTGTAATACATATCATATGTTTATAACCATTTGCAGAGTCCTTATCGTGAGAGTTAGTTTGACCATCTCTCTTTCATGGACTTGCCTCGAGGTTCTTGTACAAGTAACAGCTTTACCTGGGCCAACAATGTGCTGTTGCTGTTGGGAGGAAGAGAAAACCCTGAGCACCACTAAATCCTAGCTGAGCACATTTGAAAAAGTACTTCCTTTTTGTTAATTCTACATTTTACACACACAGTTGGATATGTCAAAAGTGCATAAATAAAGTAGATAGAAATTGCCCCTACCCTTCAATTAGCTAATTACTTTTTAATCCTGAAGCATTTGCTTTTCCTGCATGTATCTGGCAGTCCTTGGGGTTGGCGTCTGGGTCCCTGTGTTATTTCCAGTCCAGATTTGCTGCTTTGAGGTAAGCAGCACCATTTTTCACAGTTTGAGAGGGACCGCGAGCCAGAAACGTCTTTTGGTTGCCAAAGCAACGCAGCTGTGGAGGATGACTCGTTATGTTTTAGTCTTGGCCTCGCCAACAACAGGAAAGAAATGGAGTCTTCCTTTCATTCCAGGGCCCTTCTTTCCCCTTCTCGAGGGATGGAGCGTAATCTGTATCTTCCTCCTCCTTTAACTTCTGGTCCTCGCCCTTGGCTCTTCCCTTCCTGGCACTTGATCCAGCTGATGTGGGAGAGAGATCAGACTCTCCGACGTGTGTGTTTACATTACTACACACTTGCTCTTCTCTCCTTAAAGTGTTTTTGCTGTTTGTGAGCTTGACAAAGAGGACCATTTCTCTTTATCATTTAAATTAATGATTTTGATATTTGTTTGCTCCTCGCATCAATAAGCAGGCTATGGATATATGTATTTATTCAAATGTGTGTACTTACCTATAGACTTACCTTTCAAGTAACCCGCTAGAAAGGAACGTTCTACTTCACTGGCTTTAAGACTGTTTTTATTCCCTTGCTGCATAAATCTTTTTTGATTCGATTCTGTTTTGCTTTTTTTCTAGTTTCTGTATTTCTTTTTTCTTTCTTTCTTTTTTTTTTTTTTTTTTTTTTTTTTGGTGGTACTGGGTTCCTGGAAGCCCTTCTACCTCCGGGCTACACTCCCAGACCTATTTTTACATTTTTATTTGGAAACAGGGTCTCCTAAGCCAGCGCGGCTGGCTTCGAACCTGCGCGATCCTCCTGTCTCCGCCTCCCAAGCGCGGGGATGACAAGCGTGCCCACCACGCCCGGCCTAGTTTCTGTATTTCTAACATCTGAGCAGATGGTATTGAGTATGACTGATAACGGTAGCATGGGCAGCCATGCGCATTTGAGTGATCCTGATAGGAAAAACAATGCATGTTTTTCTTATAGAAAAAGTTTCAACTAGTAAGTTGGATAAATGAGCCAATTTTATTATTTATCCAAAACAGGGCTAAAATTATTTTTTGAGATTTAGTTAATTGTAAGGCTATCTTAGTTTTTGTGCTTTTAAAACTTTTATGCCCAAGGGGTATTAATTAACCATATTCAACAAGTCATAAAGATATATCACACTGCTATTGTTTTGTAAAAGACATTTTTTTTTCATACAGGGGATTAAACCTGGGGGCATTCTACCTCTAAGCTATATTCTCAGCCCTTTTAATTTTTGGTTTTGAAACAGGGTCGGGGTGTGGGGTCTTCCTAAGTTACTAAGGCTATACTTGAACCTGTGATCCTTCTGTCTCGGCCTTCCAAGAACTGGGATTACAGGCATGTGCCACCACACACAGCTGACTATAAGAGCATGCTCTATCTCTCTCTCTCTCTCTCTCTCTCTCTCTCTCTGTCTCTGTCTCTGTCTCACTCTCTCAGTGCTAGGGATTGAACCCAGGGTCATTCTACCTCTAAGCTACACCCCCAGCCCATTTTTTTATTCTTTATTTTGAAACAGGGCCTCACTAAGTAGCTGAGGCTGGCCTCGAACCTGGATCCTCCTGTCTCAGCTTCCCAAGTCCTGGGATTACAAGCGTGCACCACCGCACTCGGCTAGAAGAGCTCTTTAGATGGATGCATCTGAATTACTTTGTCATTAGTGACCTGTCAGCCCCACTCCTCGCTCCTCTTCCTCCCTGTTGTGTTCTTGTGCTTTTGATATCCCTTTATTCGTGTGACCCAGGAAAAGTGTGTCTGCTATACCTGTATTATTAGTTGACATGGTATGGTACTCAGACCTGTTTTTGTCTTTTTTTAAAAAGAGTCCAGCGCTGTGTTTTATGGTCTCTCCACATCGCCATGTACATCTGGTGCATACTGAGCTTGTTTCTATATGTCTCTGAAATGCATGGGCCATCTCCAGAGCTCAGTCCATCTGGAATTTGGGCTGGCTCGTACATTTTACCACATTATCTGACAACATTTTTTCTCAACGCCCATGGACATCAAAAATGAATTAAGTGGCTACATGATCACACGCAACTTCAGTTTCTCAAATTTAGTGAATCACAGAAACATAGACTAGCTCCGACCTGGCAAAGCTGGAGCCTTTGTCAGACTGAAAGAGCCATCGGGGCACCCTATCATCTTAAAAAATCAGCTTCAATGGGGCTTTATCTACTCACGGTAAAGTTCACCCATAACTCCCCATCTTTGGCATGTGCACACGGTCACGCAAGCATCGCAGTGACGCCGACACACGTTCCCATGACCATAAACCTCCCGGTGCCTGTCCAGATGGCCGGTCCCTGCTGCCTACCAGCCCCTTCCGGGGATTGCTGTCCTGCTTTCTGTCACTGTCGTTCTGTCACTGTCGTGTTCTATTTTCCAGGATTTCCTATAAATGGAATCATGTAGATTAGAGTCTTTTGTGTCTGATTATTTTCTTTTAACCTAATGCTTTTGAGATTTAAAAAAATTTTTTTTGTTATGTGTCTCAATGATTCCTGTTTTTGCTGAGGAGTCTTTCAACATATGGTTGTACTATATCACAATTTAGTTATATGTTAACTAGTAGATGGAAATTTGTGATATTTATAGTTTTGAGGCTATTACACATGAAGTTGCTATGAACATCTGAGAACAAAAATATGCCTGAACATATGATTTTGTTTAAGACACTGTGAGTGTGTACCCACACCGTGGGGTATTATTCAGCAATAAAAAGGAATGAACTACAGACACAGCCTTGACATGGATGGACCTCATATCAGTGAAAGAATCCTGACACCAGTGATCACAGGGTGTATGATCCCTCTTACATTAAATATCCAGGAAAAGAAATGCTAGAAACATAGAAAGTAGACTAGAGGTTGCCTGCGACAGGTTTGCGAAGTAAGGATTAGCAGTAAATGGGCACAAAAGCTCCTATCTATGACAGAAGTTGTCTAGAAGTGATTCATGGCAATGGTTATATAATTCAGGAAATTCACTAAAATGACAGTAGGCTATATACTTGAAAAGACTGAATTATATGATATTCAAAATGCCTTAATAATTATTATTTCTCTATTTTTTTGCAGTACTAGGACTTGAGCCTAGAGCCCTGGGTATGCTAAGCAAGCACTCTCCCGTTACAGTTGTAATGGCGCTGTGGGCTCTTCTTCCTGTGTTCAACTAAAATTTGTTGAATAAGGAAATTAAAACTAATACACAGCTTGGTGCAGCTTTAACAAGTCTTTATCACAAAATCAGTAGCAAGTAGAGAAGAAAAAGCAAAGAAAGTCTGAATATAGAACTCTCCCTCCTCTGAGACCTCAGCCTTTACATACAGGTTGTCTTATGGGTATGTTTTTATCAGCATTACCAATGCAATGGGCTAGTAACTTATTTCTTAGCTAAGTGGTGCCTCTTTATCTCCGGGCAGCGCACTTACTGAGTGCAGCAGTCAATAATCTACCTGGCTTTTGCCCCTATTGTATTAGGCAGTGTTGGTTGCTCATCAATTATGGGTACTTTGAAGTAACAGAGTTTGTATCTCTGGGTCTCAAAGAATAGGAAGGAGACAGAGGTGCTGATTACAGTCAGTGTAGCTCTGTGTAATTTTTAAGAACAAGGCTTAAGGCACCAGGCACTGTGCATTAGGGTTTCTAATAGTCTCTACATATTTTTAGGGATAAAGGCTTTACTATGGGTAAACACTAGAGATAGAGATAGAGAGAGAGAGAGAGAGAGGTGGGGGGAAGCTCTGTAGTGTAACAGCTGCTTGACAGCACCCAGGCTCTGACTCTTTTTACATCTTGGAAATTAATACCAGAGCAATTTTCCAATACCAGTACATTCACCCACTGCATTACATCCCCAGCCCTTTTATTTTTATGTTGAAGCACCGTCTTGCCAAGTTTTCCAGGCTGGCCTCAGACTTGAAAACCTCCTGCCTTGGCCTCCCAAATAGCTGGGATAACATGTGTGTATCCTTATGCCTGGATAATAATTTTCTCCTCCATGAAAGCAACTAGAAGACTAATAAAAAGTTCCAGAAATTTTTTATATTTCAGAATTCAATAGCCAAAGGGTTATAGAAATCCAAGAAGTGCTATTTAAGAGTCTTAGAACAGCAAGCTTCCGGCAGACATTTTAACTAGCTCTGTTCCTACCCTGCTGCTTCCACCTATGTAGAGACTTGAAAAGCCAACAGTTCTCAAGTACAGTGGAAATATAGCTGGAAACCGTTTAAGGGAGCAGAACAGAGCAGGAGCTGCTCAGAGCATGAGTTCTAGAGATTGGCTCTCTGGAAGACACTGCTAACTACTGTCTTTATTAAACCTGACTCAGAGCTTGTCTAGGGAAAAACCCTTTCCCTAGGGGTGTTTATCTAAGACAATTAGAGGCAATTGATTGGTTTCATAACTGTCTAAGGTAATGGATAACAATTGAAGCCAATAATAATCTAACCAGAGCTTAAAATAAAAAGTAGTGAACCCAAAGACTGGGAGACTCCTTTGTTTCTACATATTTGAGGAAATCTGTCTAATCATTAGGTGACTACTTTGTTGAGCTAATAGAGACATCAGTCCCCATACATGATTTTACAGTTTAATTTTTTAAAAATAACTAAGAAAAAGGACAACAAAAAACAAATAGTAAAAAATGCACAATCTTGGAGGAGGGAGAACAACCTGATTTCCAGAGTGGCCATATTACAGTGTTTAACCTGATCTCCTGAGTGGCCTTGTTACAGTGTTTAACCTCATTTCCAGAGTGGCCATGTTACAGTGTTTAACCTGCTCAGCTTTCAACAAAACCTTATGAGACCTGCAAAGAAATAAGAAGTCAGGCCCTATACCCAGAAAACAGCTCCCTGAGAAAGCCTAGATGTTGGACTTATTAGACAAAGACTTTAAATCAGCTATTCTAAGTAGGTTCAAAAAATTGAGAAAGTCATACTTAAGAACTAAAGTATGAGAACAGTGTCTTTCAAATCAATAGTATTAATAAAGTCATTAAAAGATTTTAAAATTATAACAACCAAATAGAAATTGTAGAGTTGAAAAGTATAATGAATGAAATTAAAAATAAGATTGTTAACATTCTGTAGGCTAAATTACACTACTTATGGGTATTAAAAAATGTACCCAAACAGGCTAAACATTCTCTGTGTTACAACAACACATGTGTCCCAGACCTATTCTTTCCCTGGGTCTGGTTTATAAATGCTGGTGATAAAACAGATATGATTTATAGTATTGTCACTTCATGGATCATATAATAGCTATAATTCTAGGTTATCTTTGATCAACCTTAAGAAATATGACGGTATAGCCAGTGTAATAACATGAAGGTAATCAGCGCTCATTTGCAGACTTGTCTAAAGAATGTGTAACCAAAGTAGAGAAATTTTGTGATTACTAGTTGCTCTTAAATGTATTGTAAAAATATTGTTTTTATTTTCTAGAAAAAATAGAAAGAAAAAACAAAATATAAAAAAAAAATTCTACCAAGAGCCAGGTATGGTTGTGCATACCTGTAATCACAGTACTTGGGAGGCTGAGACAGGAGGATTTCAGGTTTGAGACCAGTCCAGCAATATATGAGACTGTGTTTCAAAGTAAAACAAAATAAAAAAGGGCTCAGGGTGTAGCTCAGAGGTATAATTCCCCTGGTTCAATCCCCAGGAGCACATAACACACACACACACACACACACACACACACACACACACACACACGCACACCTACGAAGATAGTGTAACTGCATGTTTTCTTTATGACACTTTATTCTCCTATCTTTATTCATTTGCACAAAATAATTATTTTAAATTGGTATCAACTAGAACCCAACATCTAAAGATGTAATGTTATAACAATAACAAGACCAAGAAGAAAAAAGGCTGGGGCTTTGTATATCACTGAAAGTAATTTGGTAGTGCTCTCAACTAGGCGGTTATAAATTATTAATTATAATCCTAAGATTGACCACTAAGAAAGTAACTTTGAAAATACATTTTTTGAGCCAGGCGCGGTGGTGCACGCTTGTGATCCCAGCATCGGAGAGACTGAGACCCGAGGATCACAGTTTGTGGACAGCCTCAGCTACTTAGTGAGGCCCTCCATAATTTAGTGAAACCCTGTTTCAAAATAAAGAATAAAAACTAGAGCATGGGGTGTAGCTTGGAGGTAGAATGCCCCTGGGTTCCATCACCAGACCCGAAAAAAAAAATACATTTTTTAAAAAGACAATGAGAGCCAGGTGTGGTGACGCGCACTTGTGATCCCAGCATTCAGGAGGCTGAGACTGGAGGATCGTGTGGTTCGCGTACAGTCTCAGCTACTTAGTGAGGCCCTCCGCAACTTAGTGAGACCCTGTTTCAAAATAAAGAATAAAAAATAGGGCAGGGGGTGTAGCTCGGATGTAGAATACCCCTGCATTCTATTCCCAGACTGGCAAAAAAGAAAGAAAAGAGTTGAAATGGCACTCTAGAAAAATATCTATTTAGTACAAAACATATAGGACACTCCATCTAATTGCAGCAAATGTGCATTCTTTTTATGTACAACAGTAGATCACTGTGGGAGAAAATGGCCAGTTTCTTCTAAGTTTAAACTCACACTTTGTACACCACGTGTCAGTGTCACTCCTAGGTATTTACGCAAGAGTAACACTATTTTTTAAATAAATAAATCCTTTCTAATAATATTTTAATCTCTGGGAGTATTTAAAAATGAGATTCTAGCCAGGTGTGGTGGCGCATGTATTTGGGAGACTGAGACAGGAGGATCACAGGTTTATAGCCACCCTCCGCTACTTAGTGAGGCCCTTCACAATTGAGTGAGACCCTGTTTCAAAATTAAGAATAAAAAATAGGTCTGGGGTATAGCTTGGAGGTAGGATGCCTCTGGATTCAATCCTCAGTGCCTCAAAATAAATAAATAAAAGTAAAACCTCTAAAAAAAAGAAATTTCAAGTAGAATAACTATCTTAATTCATACATCATATATATAATGCATTTGAATTAACATAAAATTAATTTTAGAATTGTATCTTTCAGTTTTATCATGTTTTTAAATATTACTTGTGTATAAGGTCTGAAAATGTGTTCTTCTTGAACTTTTGAGAGACAGATGTTGACTGCAGTAGTTCAGTGACAGTGTGTACCAGTGAGCTTCCCAATGCTATAATAAAATACCTGAGATAATTAGCTTAAAAAGAAAAAATGTTTATTTTGGTTTAGAGTTCTGGAGCTTGCAGGCTAAGAACACATGCTCCATTGAATGCTCGGGCCTCTGGCCAAGGCAGCATATTCAGGCAGAAGCATGTGGTGGGGCAAACAGCTCACCTCCTCCTCCTGAGTAGGGGCAGGAGGGCGGCTCCCAGTGACCCAGGACCAACACGGTTCCACCCCTCACAGTCCACAGCGCCTCCCAGCAGTGCTGCCCTGGGGACCAAACATTTAACACGTGGATCATTAACACATTTAGCATCAAAGTCGAGTACAACACAAGCAAGTGACTGGCTTTCCACTGGTGTCTAAAGTTAAAGCTTGTTTTCTGGTGTCATTGTGGATTTGTTCTGAGGTTTTGAACTTTCTTTTTATATTTTTTAGATTTATTGCTACACCTCTAGCAAAAACATTTGGCATTGAAAAGAAAATTAAAAAAGTTATACCAAACACCATCTTAGAGAATTTTTTCAAGCATTCCACAAGGAAACCAACACAAGTAAGTACAGATTCTTTGCTTGTGGCTTTAAAGATCTTCTTTCTTGATGGTTTACCTTATCTCTGCAGGAAATGTCTTCTAGTTGACCAGCAAAGGATTTGATCCATTAGATTTATTTCTCTGCTCTGTTGACAGGCTATAGAACAACCCCAAAATAATATCAAATTATAAATACATATTATAATACAAAATAACAAGTGTCAGTAACTGAACTATTTTTTCAACTATAGTGTTGAGTATTAGTAATAAATATCATGATTTGAGTATTAGGATCAATTTAATTTTTAATGGTAGGTTGAATTTTTTGGTATGTGTGGTATTGGGAACTGAACCTAAGGGACATTTTACCTCCATGCTATATCCCTAGCCTGCCTCCTTTTCTTTCTTCCTTCCTTCCTTCCTCCCTCCCTCCCTCCCTTCTTTCTCTCTCTCCTCTCCTCTCCTCTCCTCTCCTCTCCTCTCCTCTCCTCTCCCCTCCCCTCCCCTCCCCTCTCCTCCCCCCCCTCTTTCTCTCTCTCTGTGTTTGGTACTGGAATGGAACCCAGGGACATTCTACCTCTGAACTATACCCCAGCCCTATTTTATTTTTATTTTGAGACAGAATCTCACCAGGGGGATGAGTCTCACTACTTGCTGAGGCAGTCCTGGAACCTGTGATCCTTCTGTCTCAGCCTCCTAAGTAGTAGGATTACAGGTGTGTACCAGCTAACTGGCTTTGGTAGGTTTAATTTTGAATGGTGATATATACGAGGGTGCTGACTAAGAAAGGTAATTATTAGAGCAAAGAAACCGGGACCCGACACTTGATGATCATGGGGTCGTAGAAACACACCACTGGCTTACATGACAGTGCCCCTGGGTGACTTTCATGACTAGTGCTCTCAGTCTAGCGGAGGCCTCAGATATGCAGAAATAGACTGGGCTGCTGATTCCAGGGACAAACTTCTCACGAGATTTGCAGTTCTCTTCTTCACAGAGTACATTGTTTATTTTTTCCTTCCTTTTCCTGGGATTGACTCCAGGGGTACTTTACCACTGAGCTTTTTATTCTTAACCCTTCTTATTCTGAGATCGTCTTCTCTGCATGTTGCCCTGGGTGGACTTGAGCTTGCAGTCCTCTGGTTCAGCCTCCCGTGTAGCCAGGAGTGCTGGTGCCCATCTCTGCACCCGGCACAAAATGTTAGCGTGCACTGCAGGATTATGCATCACTGGATGAGCTTCTAATTTAATTGTTGTAAGAAATAGTGTCCAGGTAGGTCTAGTGTTTACTCCAGTTTTTATTATACTTCTTTCATAGTTAAAATGACAGATGAAATGAAACTTGTACAAGAGTGATATATCTGCCGGGCGTGGTGGCGCATGCTTGTAATCCCTGCGCTTGGGAGGCGGAGACAGGAAGATCGTGCAGGTTCGAAGCCAGCCGCGCGTGCTGGCTTAGGAGACCCTGTTTCCAAAATGAAAATGTAAAAATAGGTCTGGGAGTGTAGCCCGGAGGTAGAAGGGCTTCCAGGAACCCCAGTTTAAAAAAAAAAAAAAAGAGTGATATATCCTTTATCTGGGGAGGTAACTTATTAGCAGAGCACTTGCTAGTGTGCGGCCTTAGGTTTTAACCCCAGTCCTGCACACACACACACAACATAGGTAGCACTGCCTGTGTGATGAGTGTGCACACTGGTCATCAGCCATTTTACAACTCAAGGGTCTGCCTAGATTCACTGAGGATAATATTCTCGAGTCCCATCCATTTTTCACAGATGGCATGGCTTTGTACTTCTTTATGGCTGAGTACAGTCCACCGTGTGTATATACAAAGCTCTGTGATCCATTCATCTGCTGATGGACACCTAGGCTGCTTCCATAATCTGGCTAGTGAGCACTGTGCTGCCCTGGACGCGGACATGTGGGCACCATTGTAACATTCTGTTTCCTCTCCTTTGGGAAGACGCCCAGGAGCGCTACTGCTCAGTCCTAGGTGGCCCCATCTCCAGTCTTCTGAGAAACCTCCTCACTGATCTCCATAGCGGCTGCACTGGTCCGCAGTCCCACCAACAGTGTCATGGGGTCCCTGCCTCCCCACAGCCTCGCCAGCCTTTATTATTATCTGTGTTCTTGATGATTGCCTCCTAACGAGGGTTACATGGAATCTCAGCGTGGTTGTGATTTGCATTCTGGTTGTCAATGATGATGAATGTTTTTCATATAAGCACAAGTCGAGCTGGGCATGGTGGTTCATACTTGTAGTCCCAGTACTTGGGAGGCTGAGACAGGACAGTGCAGGTTTGTGGGCTGATTAATGAGGCCCTATTTCAAAATAAAGAATAAAAAATGGGGCTGAGGGGGTGTAGCTCAGAGGTAAAATGCCCTTGGGATCAATCCCCAGTAACACACACACACACACAAAAGCGAACAAGTAGATGTGTGTTTTCTCTTATATGTGGACTCCAGAGAGATAGTTGGAAATAGGGCAACATCAGCTAGATGAGCAGAGACTCCAGGGGGACTGAGGTTAGGGAAAGGAGGGGAGGACAAAGTCACAAGGGTGCGTCGGGAGAAACTGCTACCAGCGCACGCAGGTGGCCGATCCCAGCCTCCCAGGCTCGTGGAGTGAGGGTGAGGCCCGGGGATCCCCGGCGGGGAGGGGAGCGAGGTGTGTGCATGTATCGTTCTGACACTGTGAACTCCAATAGGATGGAATATTACAATGAACCAAATAAAAAGAAACTCAAGGGTCAGCGCCACTCAGACCGACGGGGTTTTTGAGGGGCTTGAGGTGCAGAGCTCGCCTGTGGTCCTTGGCGGCTTGACCACACGTGGGGCCCGCAGCGCAGCGCGCAGAGCTGCCCCTGGCTTGCTCACCCTCAGCTTCTGCACAGGGCTGGTCCTCTGGAGCGGGGATCGTCTGACATCCTGTACTCTCAGTTTTAAATTTCCACGTGCTCTAAATGACTAGAGTCATTTATCTAAGTACCTTTTTTTCTACTGTAATGATAATATCTAATCATCATCTTATAGCCTCCAAAAGAGAAATAAGTTAGCTGTGTTTCTATAGTACCAGAACTGGTTTGGGGAGTCTTTGCAAGTCTCCTTGGCTTCTGTCTGGGAATCATAACGTTAGGAGCACGGTGTATGAGATATGAATCCCAGTGCTGCTGTACCGGTTACTCAGTGTTCGGGCCATGACCAAGAGCTTCCAGTCAGCTTTACAGGAGATGTGAAATAATCTAGAGAATCTGGGGCTGGCCCGTTTCCCTGATATGCAAAGAAAATAGTCACGTGACAGTTAAACTGAGAGAAAGGGAGGTTTAGAGAGTGGCCGTGTTTGTGATGAGATGGGGCGCCGAAGGTCCCGCCGGGGGAAAGGAGCTGAATGCGCACGGGAGCCTGGCCCGCGTCCCCGAGGCCGCCGGGCGCCCACCTCCCCAGGACTTCCTTACCTGTAAAGAGTGTGCTCCCCACTTCAGAGGCCGGAGCGGGGTGGCCGTAATTACTTTAGCTCAACTGACGGCTCGGTCAGACTGAATACAGACATAGAGTAGATGTTTACATCAAGTAGGAGCAAAACATGTTATACATTGCCCCAAATTGTTAGAAAGCTTCATTTTCCACACCAAGAAGATAAAGGAGAGTAATTCAGATTCCTAACTTACATCAACCGTAGAGTACAAAACGGAGGCAGTATTTGTGTAGCAGATAAAGATAACAAATAAAATGGCCACCACTTAAAAGCTCCAGTACTTAGCAGGATACACTAAAGCACAGAAGGCAAAGGTCATACTCACTGCTACTTTCAGATTTGGAAACAAACTAATCTCTGTGTGTTAATTTGGCCAATAACATTTTCCTTAATCTCTGGCTATGGTAATAAAACAAGTTTTGCTAGGTGTACTAAAAAAAAGTCTTGTGTGCTGATTTGAGATACGGATATTTTCACTAAAACATATTGCAAATGCAGTGTGGCAGAACAGTGCATTGGAGATACATGTAGATAACACCTTTCTCCAAACAATTGAGTAATAAACCTGAGGCTGCTTCTCCAGCTGTGGTAGATTGCACCAATAAAACAAGAACACCCTCTCATATTCAGTTTTGATTCTGGGCTGGTTAACAAAGAAGGGTATAACACGGTGTCACCAAGGCCCTAATACCTTCAGATGAGCCTGAAGCAAGAGTTCTGATCTATGATCTTGCACAATTATCATGTGACTCTGTGTGTGTGTGTGTGTGTGTGTGTGTGTGTGTGTGTTAATAACAACCTCAAGATATACTGAATATATTGGGAGAAAACCATGAAACAGGTCAACATCTCTAACCTCAAGGCTGAGGCAGGAGGATCACAAGTTTGAGGCTAGCCTTCTTAATTTAGTGAGATCTTGCCACAAAATAAAACATAAAGAAAGGCTGGGGAAACAGTTTAGTGGTGGAATGCCCAATGTTCAATCCCTAGTACAAAAATACCAACAAGCCCCATAAAATCACACCCCGGATCAATCATTCTGCTGTTGACTGAGCATAGTGATGCCTAGCGCTGTTCCTCAGCGATAACACGGTGAGAGCTGATGTACAACAAGCAAGTTCAGGAGAGATCTAAAGCAGACGAGGCCCTCAGGGAGCGCCTGAAGCCAGCTCTCAGACAGGAGGGGCACACCATTGGCCGGACTGACTGAGCATGGGGTCGCACAACTTATAGAGAAAGCTTTACCTGGTGCAATGTATTTAGGGGTGAGACCCTGAGCTGTGGAGGCTGGGCTGTTCCTCCACAGGCAAGAAGCCCCCTTGGCCACGCTTCCTCTCCCCAGGCTTGGCTGCCGGGCTTCCTGCCTGAGGTAGTCATGGCCGCTGGCTTCAGTTTACCTCGAGGTATTGACCAGTATTGTAAAAACCTAGTGACTTCACATCCAAACCCCAGCACTGCCTGGGCTGGGAGCCGCGGGGCTGTGCGCGTCTCCTTGCTACTTCCATACATCTCTGACTTATTTTCTCAGCTCTGAAGTTGATGGTCACTTTTATGCAATTGTAATTTTTCACAATTCAACATTTTCTTGTACTCACATTAGAACATGAAAAACCTAGAGATCAATGTAATTTCAAAAGCAAAATATACAGGCTGTGTTCTTGGTGGGAATGGAGAGTGTGCCCGTGGGTTAATATGCAAGACACAGTTGTGTCAACATCCCACTGTGAAATGGGCCTGTCCCAGTTGTAATTTAGTGTTTTCTTGTCTGGCGCTAGGAGACCTTGTAATTTGTCGCCTTTGAACTGATCTGTCATCTATGTGGTTTGCAATTTTAAATCATAGCTTAATTTGATTAAAACAACCATCATTATTATACTTTGTAATCATTATTGTAGTAATTGCAATTATTTCAGAATAGTTCAAAATAACCTCTACATCTGATTAGATGTGAAAAATCTATGGTCAACTCCTGTTTAAGTTCTTTATTTTCTAGAGCTATCGAACGATCGTGTGAAGTAACAGCTCACTAATCTAAGTTTTTGTCAGCACTCTGCTACAAATTTTAGGTCTTAGACAACTCACTGAAACTCTGAAGGCTTCAGCTTTCCCAGAGGAGAAATTAGAAAATTAGATTTATTTATTTATTCATTTTTTGGTAGTACTGGAGATTGAACCAAGGGGCATTCTACCTCTAAGCTACACCTCCATCCTTATTTTATTTTTTTATTTTGAAACAGGGTCTCACTAAGTGGTGCAGGGCCTCAGTAAGTTGCTGAGGTTGGCTGTGAACCTGAGATCTTCCCATCTCAGCTTCCCAAGTACTGGGATTACAAGCCTGAGCCACTACACCTGACGAGAAAATTGGATTTGACTGACATTTTTAACTCTATTACTCCACCTGGCACCTAGGAGGCACCTAGAAATAAGTTGTAGCTGAGTGAGTGAGCTTATGTATGCAACTTCAACATGTAGGTTGCTACCAACTTGTGGAGAATTGGTCTCTTACAGTAAATCAGAGAGCTGGAATACTGACATTCTCTTTGGTGTGTGTGTGTGTGTGTGTGTGTGTGTGTGTGTGTGTGTGTGTGTGTATTCCCTGACTCTAGGTTTCATGCTGGAAGGACACGAGTGTTCGCAGCCCGATCTCTCTGTCCCTTGACCCCAGCCCATCCGACTGGGCCTTAGCAATCATTCATTCATTTTCATCTTTTTTTTCAGAATGATATTTATGGACTGGCCAAGAAGTGCAACTTGACGGAGCGCCAGGTGGAAAGATGGTTTAGGAGCCGACGGAATCAAGACAGGCCTTGCAGGTTGAAGAAATTCCGGGAAGCCTGGTAAGGGGCTGCTTGGAGCTTTGCCGGTGGCGGCTTCCTGAGCGGCGATCCTCTCTGCAAGCTCTGAGGTTGGAGCGGAGGAGGGCGCAGTCCCAGCCCCATCACTTCCAGTAGGCTGTTTCAGGCTCGTTCCTCCTTCTGTGTGGTTCTGTGCTTCGTTCCTTCTGCTATGAAACAGGCCAGCTGCAAACTCTCTTAGAGGAATCAGAGGCACGCACTGGCCTGGAGTCCAGAAAAATGCCAAACGTGCAAACAACTGGTGTTGTCTGTCCTGGGCTAAGGCTGGCCCTAGGTCACTGGGTTTTCACCTGTTTGCAGTCATTCAGGCATAAAGGCAGAGGATGTCTCAGACACATACTGCTGTGCTCCTTTCAGGACTCTAACTGCGAGGACCTCTGATTTGAATGAGGGACCCAGCCCGGCCTTGGGGGGCATCCTGCTCCTGTGGGCTCCCAGTCGGCTCAGCAGGAGGGCGGGATGGCCCGGACATCCAGCACAGGTCACCAAGCGGTCTCCCTTGAGTACATCTCCATGCGGAAAAGCAGCATTGGATTTGCCATTGCTCTCTTTTGAGTTCTGCTTTTATTCTTCTCCCTATTGCAGTGCTTTGGCCACGCACTTGGTGGCAGAAAGTGTCCCAGAGGTGGGCGAGGCCATCACTGCAGCTCTGCTCCCTCTTCTGATGGCCAGGTGGAGGGGTGGTAGTTGGGTTGGGTCCAGTGCCACATCCCACACACCAGCGTGTTCCAACACTCACGTTGCTTAGCGATTGTGCTTTGGTGGTGAAATGAATGGCTGGCCAAAGTAGGATTCAAATAAATCATCAGAGCTGGTGGCTAAACATTCATGGCTGCCTTTCACTTCCCTGGACATTCCTGAGGTCTGTAACATAACTTTGATGCGTGGTGGACGTCAGAGGGACAGAGCGATTGTTCAGGGTGTCTCTAAACAGCAGCCACCCTCATCACAGGCTGCCACTCCGCGTGGCGGCCTCGCTTACTTCCCAGCCAGTGTCCCTCTGGTTTCCAGCTCTGAAAAGATGGGTTAATACTGCGTTGCCGCCAATGAGAGCTGGGCACTGCGGCGCCCCTCCAGAGCACCGCCACAAAGCAGCACCAGGTGGGGCTGGTCCCACCTGCCTCCTCTTCCTGCTGTCAGCCCTCCATTCTTGCTAAGCAGAGATTCTTATCTTAGTTGCCAGGCAGGGACTAGTTATCTCTGAACTGAATCACATTCACTGAAATTCTCTGGCAATCTCTCATCCGTCACAGTGCCTGGCAGTGTATAAATGTGTGCTGGATCCTGCCTCCGACAGGGAAAGAGCCCGGGAGGTGGGGCTGACTGTGCTAAAGGGATGGGAAACACGCCCCGTCTCAGAAGGGGCGGGTTCCCAGCCACCAGTCAGGTGTCCGGCAGTTGCGCCCAGTCTCCGGGCTCCTATTCTGATCATTTTCCATGACATCCCGCTGCCCTGCCCCCTGTGGCCCCTCAGCCAGCAGAGCATCCCTACTGGAGTCCCACCGGGGTCGCTCCTGCAGCCCACTGCTGCTGAAGCCCTGGGTGAGCGAGGCGACCTCTCACACCAGCTCCTTAGTACCTGTCTTATCTGCTTTTCAGGGTTGTGGGGGATCATGCACCAGTGTAAGGTGGAGCTAATTATAGTATCAACTTCATAATCTTGTTAAAAATGTGTCAGAATCTTGATAAAAACGTGATAATGTATGCATACTTAGCTTAGTGCCTGGCACAGGCTCAAGATGTCAAGAAATGTTTGAGAAACAAATATGACAAGATTTACCATTAGGCTGTTGGCTGCTTGTGAGCTGGCCAGCCTCATCATGCCCCATTTTCCTAGGCTTCTTGTCTTGGACAAGATAACCCAGGGTGTCAAGGAAATGCTCTCTGGACCAAACGCAAACATGACAAGTGCTGAGAGGCTCAACTCGGATTTTGCCAAATGCCCGTTGACTGTTTTCACCCTTCAACTTTCTGAGTTCTGAATCCCACTTTTCTTTTTTTCTCTTTTCAAAACAAGCCAAGAAGAAAGACTGTGATACAGCTCTGAGGCAGTGATGACGTTCAGGGAAGGTTACTGAACACAGAGTCCAGAGACCTGTGCTGGCCAGCCTCGCTTCGTGTCCCCTCAGCCCCAGAGCCGGGGGACAGCCAGTCTGATGAGCCTGGCTTTCCATCTGAGAATGGTGTATGCTTGTGTCTCTGTCTCCCACCCATGCACAGGGGTGTTGAGGAGACTCTGTGAGTCCTCACACAGATGAAGGAACAAATAGTAGCTGATATTCTTATTATCACCTCACTAGGCAAAATAGTCATCACTATTAAAATAAGTTTTTACTTTGGAAAGTTGCAAACATATACAGAATTAGAAAGACCTGTGCATGCTATTACCAATCACCAGCTTTAAAACTATCGACTTAAGACCAGTCCAGGCCACAGTCCCCTGGTATCTATACCTCGCCAACCACTTCTCTCCCCTCACACAGATTATTTTTCAGAAAATGTAAGCCATTGTATGATTTCATTTGTATTTTAGAATTTAATTTCTAAAGGATAAGCAGTCTTTATTTTAAACATAATTGCAATGCCATTATCATTCTTAAAATAATTTTTATTTGCTAGCAGCAGACATTCAGTGTTCAGATTTGTCTCATAATTTTCTTTACACTGTATTTATTTTAATCCGGATTTAAGTAGGATCCATATGTTGTATTTGGTTGATATTAGGTCTTTCCCCATATAGAAGAAAAACATTTTTTCTTTTAAATTCTGCATTTCGGAGAAAAGAATCCCATAGCAATCTTTCAAGTAGGAATTAGAATAAAACAAATTGTTGAGATAATTAGATTTCTTAGGTTTTCTTGTTATGTTTCTTATTAAAATGATCATTTTTATGTGTCTGGAGTCATAATAATAGCTATCATTTATTTTTGCTTAGTATTGAAACTATGCTCAATACTTTTGTAAGTTATCTATAATTCTCTTTACATTTGGGGATAAGTCTTGCTGTTTTCACTCTGCAGATGAGGAAGTTCATATTCCCCGAGACTAAATACCTACCTAAGTTCGCAGCCATCTGATAAATGTCAGGGCGGCATTTGGACCTAGCTTTGCCTAACTCCACAGTGCGCCTTCTTCCAGACTCAGCCGTGCCAAGTTCTGCTCTCCTCAGATGCCGATCTTGTCTATAAGGGAGTAAGGATTTTTCTTTCTTTTGGCAGCTGGCGATTCGCATTTTACTTAATGATTACCATTGCTGGGATTGCGTTTCTTTATGATGTAAGTTGTCTTTTTTACATCTTTGATTGAAATGTGCCTTTAATTTTTAAAGTTCTTGCCTGTGAATTCCCTTAGGGCATATGTTCAGTAACATAATCCATTATAGACCTTTATCTTAAGATTTAAGATCTCTCCCAAATATTTTATTGCTCTGAATACCTCAGGTATTTTTTTTTGTACAGATACAGTAATCAAATTGACTTAGACATCATTGTTAGTCATTTACTTGTTGGAAATAACTCCCTCCGTGAAGCAGCGTGGTCTACTGGTCCCAGATCCACTAGCGGAGCTGGACCTGACCCGGACGGAGCGAAGGAGCATTTGGCTAATCGCCTACAGAGGGAGGCCCGCGGGCCGCAGCAGAGGCAGAGATGTGCACACACGCGTCTTTCTGTGCGTCTTTGCCATGGCGAAAAGATCAGGAAGAGCTGATGTTTTCTGTGGAAATCAGCCTTGGACTCTGACAAATATACTTTTCTTTCTTGCCTCCCTATTTTTTTTTTTTTTGCCCAGAAACCTTGGACATATGACCTCTGGGAGGTTTGGAATGGCTATCCCAAACAGGTAAGACCCCCTGACGCCGCCCATTCCTCTTGGACGCCAGGCTGTGGCCTGCCACCGGGCCGCAGTCCTTCCGCGCTCCCTGCCCCTGTCAGCCGCCCTCTGGCCACCCCCCCTCTCTGGGATCCCTCGTCCTCTGCCCCTGGCACTGGCCTCATGCCTTCCTGTGTTTTCAGCTAATGACGGACCCACTTGGCTATGATTCTGTCATCTCACGGTTTGTTTTTTTCTCTACCACCTGAGGCATTTTCTCTTGGGTTCATTTTAAAGCCCACATCTGGAAAGCCTAATATCCTGATCCCTCTGGATTTGCCTTCCTCATTGCTCCTACCTGCTTCTCCTCCTGCTCTTCTGAATTTTACTTTATGGTACTAGGGATTGAACTCAGGTAACAAGCGATCACACGGGGTCTCAACTGAGCTAAAACAAGCACCCCTAACCACACAAGGGTTAAGGACAATGCCAGCAGCAGAGGCTTAATTCTTTATTCAGAAGACATTTTAGAGTCCTTACGTACCTGTGCATACTCTATTACTGCCCCATTTGAGATGGGGCCAATTCTGACCACCAGAGAAGAGGTTAAGATATCAGATCTTCAGCAATATTTAAGAAACATTAAACAAGGAAATAGGACTGGCAAAACAGACTTCCTAGTGCTCTTTTTAAAAATGTTGTTTTGAGCCAGGTGTGGTGATACACACTTGTAATCCTAGTACTTAGGAGACTGAGACAAGAGGATCTCAGGTTCACAGCCAGCCTCAGAAATTTAGGCTCTCCACAACTTAGTGGAACCTTGATTCAAAATAAGAAATAAAATTGAGCTGGGAGTCCAGCTCAGAGGTAGTCTCTCTCTGGGTTCAATCCCCAGGACCATAAATAAGTTAACATAACTTTATTGGCACATTGTAATTATATATCATGATGAGGCTCACAGCGAGAGACACACACGTGCACACCGAGTTGGTGTGCTTCTCCCCAGGTCCCTCCGCTTCCTCCCCCTCTCCATACGTGCTCAGCTGGGCGAGGGGCCACAAGCTTGTGATCCCAATACGTAGGAGGCTGAGGCAGGAGGGTCGCAGGTTCGTGGCCAGCCTCATCTACTTAGTGTAAAGTAAAATACAAGTCCATATACAATGTAAAAACACGAGAGAGGTCCGGTACACGTGGGATCAGCTTTTAATGGTACGGTTCTCCCAGGGATGGGGGGCCGAGCAGTCCTGGGACTCGCGGCCCATCCGGAGGCTGGAAAGGAGGGACTTCCCTTTTTAAGGTATGCATCTTGTTGGGGGGGATTGACTCATGAGGCCGCCCTCCTCTCGTGAGATACAGCTCGTGGGGCAGAGTCTGGAAGGGACGCTGACATCGCTTAGTGAGGCTCTTTGCAACTTAGAGCCTGCTTCAAAATAAAGAATTAAAAATAGGATGCAGCTCAAAGATAGAATGCCCTTGGGTTCAATCCCTGGTACCATACAAGAAAAAAAAAATCAGTGTTGCTAATTTTGTATATGTACATAGCATTATTTGAACTGTTTTCTTACGATTTTAAAATTGTTTTTCTAACGTAACTCCCAGTTAGCAAATATAAAGCAATTACACATGTAGCAGTTTTACTAACATTTTAGATAGAATATTTAACTTGATTCTGGAACACTTGTACATTCTTTTAAGAATAAAACACCTTGAAATATCTCTTCCAGAAAACTTTTTTTGGAAGTTGAAAAATAGGTCATTATCATTTTGTGAAATTTGTGTGATATAAATAGGTGGGTCTGAGGGCACTAAAACAAGTTGTTTGTAAAAGATGACGTATGAAGCAACAAATACTTTCTTTTTCCTCAGCCCTTGCTGCCGTCCCAGTATTGGTACTACATTTTAGAAATGAGTTTTTACTGTTCTCTGCTGTTTAGCCTCGGCTCTGATGTCAAAAGGAAGGTACGCGTCTTTATCATTTTTCCCTAAATACTCATTTCTCTACCCGAAATTATAATTTTTAAATTGTTTATGTGTATTTGTTTCAGTTCGTTCATATTTTTCTTTTGATAGTACAAAGAATCATGCAAATTATGTCCATTCTTTGGTGTGTTGGTAAATATTTGTAGTGAAGCTTTAACTTTGAACCTCTACCCGTGTTCAGTAAGAAGCCTCTTTTCATCATGTCTCTCTTTCTTTTGGTTTGGGAGTTTAATGTCCTCTAATGCACAGAAGAAAAGTGTTTTTAGTTTTCATTCTGAGGCCACATCTTTTAGTTGATGACTAACCCCTTTTTAGGATACCTTTTGATGTTTTCAAAGACAGTGAGCAAACAATTTTTCCCTTAACTCACCAGATATCCTTGTTAGTTAACCTTGCTTCAAGCATTATCAGCTTTGCTTATGTGCAGGGAAACTGAGTTACGGGCATGCTAAGTGCCTCCCTTGAACTCACAAAGTGCCACATGTGAGGCGACCTCTTTGCTGCCGCAGCAAACCCTGTCAGAGCCTGACTGGTTTCACATTCCTCCTCCTGGCAGTGCACAGCGGCTCCGTTTCCCCACACCCTCGTCCCCACCCATCGTTGCTCCCCGTCTCCTTCCGCTGTCCTAGTGAGGTCCTAGTGAGCGCGGTGGCCTCTCAGGTGGCTTTGATTTGTATGTTCCTGGTGCTAATGGAGCATCTTGGTGGCTGTGTGTAAGCTGGCGTTAGCATATCTTCTTTGCAGAAAACCTTTAAGTATTTATGCTTAATGGTGGCAGCTTTCCTCAGCCTGGATTCCAGTTGTTAACTTATTTCGTATACAGTAACTAGTTGTAAGGGGTATGTAGTTTTAACATATCATGTTTCCTTTTTGGAATTAATCGAGGTATCAGTAATAAATGTAAATGACACAAGATTGTGCTCAGGGGTAGTGTGTGTGTGCGTGCGTGTGTGTGTGTACGTGTGTGTGTGCGCGCGCATGCACACAGATGTTACACATACCCAGTAGTTCTGGGTGGTGGGAAAAACAGCAGCTTCGGTCAGGATGAGTTTGATGGCGGCCATGGCGTGCTGTCTGCCTGGCGGTCGGATCCTTCCCGTGCGGGCCTACCTGTCCAACTCCCTCACGGGCCGTGTTGAAGAGTGAAAGTAGAAGCATTCTGTACTCATGAGCACACGAGCTGCAAGCTGCTGGTCTTGCTCTGTCTCTTCAGTGGCTGGGAAACAACCCACTCGCCTAATGGCTTCTTCCGTTTCCTCTCGTCCTATAGGATTTTCTAGCTAATGTCATCCACCACCTGGCTGCCATCAGCTTGATGAGCTTCTCTTGGTGTGCTAATTATGTTCGCAGTGGGACCCTGGTGATGATTGTGCACGATGTAGCTGACATTTGGCTGGAGGTAAACGTTTGCCATTAAAAAATAGTCACAGTAGCATGTCCTGGGTTTCTGTAACTGCTCACAGAAAGACTTGCCTATGAGCAACTGCAGGGATCTCTATCCTGACAGCGCCCAAGTCCGAAAATGTCTCTGGGTTCCAGATCCTTCACGATGACAGAAATGAAGCCTCTTGGGTTTTCTTTTCCAGTCTCCCGCGGGTTGCTAACAAAAGGTAAAATTGCAGGATTCCTCTTAGGAAAGTTGCGGGCTGATGCTAGCTCAGGAGGCAAGATGAGGTATTTGAAAGAGGAGCAAACTCTAAACTATTAGAAAGAAAGCTGGATTCATGGCACTCTGGCCTCTCAAAGGGGGATGGCACCGCTCTCCACTAAGCCAATTCCTGAATACCCACTGCACAGCACGCTGCTTCTCCTCCAGCCCAGTGTTTTGTAAATGGCATTTATTTTCCATGAGAGAAGGCTCAGGGTATTCCCTGAAGCAGGGAACATGAGGACAGTAGTCTTCCTAATGAAATGGGAGGAACAAGGCGGCAGTAGGAGCGGCTGCTGGATGCTCTTCTGTGAGCTCAGTGCTGCGCCCCTGAAGCTGTGACCGCGCCCGCTCAGGGCCAGGTCTCCGCGTCCTCAGAGCAGTGCTCCCCAGAGCCACGCGGTTGTTCACTGCAATAAACTCATTTATAATGAACCCAGAGAAAATGATGCCAACCCGTTTCACATTTGGGATGGCTCCTTAGAGGGCTAATAAGTTACATAGGTTGATATGGAAGGAATTAAATTTAATAGACTCCTGTTCTTCTAGATCGGGGTTCAGCAAACTTTCTGGTCAAGGGCCAGGTCATAAATCTAGTTTTATGGGCTGCATGTGGTCTCTGTCACATATTCTCCTTTGTTTGGGGGGGGGGTTATTTTCTTGTTTTTTTTTTTTGTTTGTTTGTTTGTTTGTTGGTGGTACTGGGGTTCCTGGAAGCCCTTCTACCTTCAGGCTACACTCCCAGACCTATTTTATACTTTTTTATTTGGAAACAGGGTCTCTTACGCCACCACGGCTGGCTTCGAACCTGTGATCCTCCTGTCTCCGCCTCCCAAGCGCGGGGATGACAAGCGTGCCCACCACGCCCGGCTGTTTTCTTGTTTTTATACCGCTTTAAAAATGTGAAAACTGTGCTTAGGGGATGAACGGCTTCAGTCCATGGGCTGCACTCTCATCTGCCAAGCTCTGATTGCGAAGAAATCAGAAAGAATTGAAGCCATTTCCAAGCAACCGACCAACCGCTCCTAGAGCGTTCTCTGTGCGACACTGCGGTCCTGCTTTCTCCGGGATCATAGCTAGATATATGTAAATCCCATTCTGAAGGTCAAGCAGGCTCTGTGCACTTCAGGAAACAAATGTCCTAGCAAGGATGGCGTGCCAGCGCTCCCTGTGTCGCTTTCTATGTCCAGCCGCCCCTGTTCTAATTACCTCCTCCTTGATCCTATCTCAGTGACCGTGGCTGAAAATTAAGACCACATTAACCATGACTTCAGAATTTTATGCTAGTCTGTTGCATCCAAATGCTCGTGTTCAGTTGCCTTTGGTGTGTGTCCAATGTAAAGTCAGTTTCGTTGTGTTATTAAGGGGGAGTGAGATGCTCAAACTGGGAAAAAAAAACCCTGGGTTTTCCCGGAGCACGTTCCTCTACCCTGTCAGCAACACAAAAGCACTCCCGAGGACTGGGGCAAATCACTTATTGTTTTGTTTTTATTCCCAGCTGTAACATGAGGAGCCATATCTGGCCCTAAGGGCATACTGTGAAGATTAGCTCATTACTGTTTGAAAATGTTCTGAAGTCCTTAGGTTAAAAGAAAAAAGAAGAAAAAAATAAAATGTCAGACTCAGAGGTCCCTTCACAGGTCAGCTAGAAGAACAGCTTCATGTTGTTAATGATGGGGGATCCTCCTGATCACAGGCTGGAGGCCAGGGCCTTCCCTTAGCAGCTGGTGGTAGAGGCACAGCCAGGGAGGCAGCGGCCTGTTTTTAATCTTTTCCCAAGGATGCGTGCGCCACAGCATCCTTGAAGAGTTGAGTCACCACTTGCCTCCTCAGTCATGTCCCAACCGAACCTAGACATGGCACACCTTTTGCCTCCGCTTAGACCTTCATTGAGCAAGAGTCTGCTAATCTTGATGTCCCTCAAGACGGCCAGCGGTTCTTTCTCCTTGCAAAGAGAAACATCCTCACCATCTCCAGGTCTTACTCAGACATCTCTCTGGCCCTCCCTAAGGTCCCCACATCTGAGCTTGCATCTGGGACTCAACGCATTAACATATTCTGACTGGTATTAACATGCAAGAGGGGCTGACGCTGGTATTTCACCATCACTCAGACCAGAACGTGTTCCGTGGACTTTTGGCCCAACAGTGCTGTGTGTATTTTTTGCACAAGTGGAAACCCAGAAAGTCTCCTTCCTCTGCACACCACCAGCTTCCCACCCTGGCCTGGCCTCTGACCTTGCAGACAGTGGAGCCCTGGCCTCTGCCCACACCTGCGGTCCTTTTGGGCCCTGTGCTAACTCTGCCGCACCCTTACCCTGCTGAGCATGCAGCACACGGTTAGCCCTTCCTGTACCTGTGTTGCTGTCTTGTAATTGAAGGGCTTGAGCCTCCAGGGTGATATCCGTTCTGAAAATGAGCCGAAACCATGCTCCCTGGAGGATGGTCAGTCCCCAGCAACTCCTCTCCACCTGACCCCGATTCCCACTGGGAACTTTCTCCATCAGCCTCGTATCACCTGCATCGAATGAAAAGAATTACAGAAAGGGCCGTTGAGTGAGGCCTTGGAAGGCTGGCTGAGGAGGGGGATGCGAGCAGTGTGAATTAGCATCGAAGAAATAGGAAGCAATCCAGTGCCTACAACTGCATCCAGCAGGCTGGAGCCCTGGGGTCCCACTCTGCGGCCCTCTGCCATCGCTTGCGGCTTGCTGCCTGAACCGCAGCATCCTAGCCGTCCAGATTTCACCCCAACCCAGCCTTTCTTCAACCCTGCTCTCCTGGTTAAATGGAGACATTAAAGAAATGCCCAAATAAAACGCACGCTAGCAGGATTGTGCTAACTAGTACTTTTGAAAGGCAAGACTCGTGCGCAGTCATTTTGACATCAGGTTCTACATTTCAAGCATAGGGCAAGTCGGGCGTGGCGGCACACGCCTGTAATCGCAGTGCTTGGGAGGCTCAGGAGGGAGGGTGGCAGGGTATAAGCCGGCCTCAGCAAACTCAGCGAGGCTCCCGTCAACTTAGCAAGGCCCCGGTTCCAAATAAAAACTGAATAGGGCTGGGGGTGTAGCTTGGAGGCAGAATAGCCCTGGGTTCCATCCTGGTACCACACACACACACACACACACACACACACACACACACATGCACACACACGAACACATACACATACACATGCACATGAACATATACGCACACACACAGACACACACAACAAAAGGAGCCAGTCGCACGGTGATGGCCGGCCATGCCGGGCTCAGCAGTCACCAGCGCGGCCATCCACGGCTGCACCCACACTGCACCTGCCCCAGACGCTCGAGGCAAGTTCCAGACATCGTGTCATTTCAGGTACCAGGGGCTGGATCATGTTGCCACCACTCTGAACACACCTCCCTCTTTGTTTGCAGTCTGCTAAGATGTTTTCCTATGCCGGGTGGAAGCAGACCTGCAACACCCTATTTTTCATCTTCTCCGCCATATTCTTCGTCAGCCGCCTCATCATTTTCCCCTTCTGGTGAGTAGCCTGCTTTCGTGGGGTGCCCGCTTTCGTGGGTGCCCATTTTTGTGGGTGCCCGCTTTTGTGGGTGCCCACTTTTGTGGGTGCCCGTTTTGTGGGTGCCCACTTTCATGGTGCACCCACTTTTGTGGGGTGCCTGCTTTCATGGGTGCCTGCTTTCGTGGGTGCCCATTTTTGTGGGTGCCCGCTTTCATGGGGCACCCGCTTTCGTGGGGTGCCCGCTTTCATGGGTGCCTGCTTTCATGGGTGCCCGTTTTCATGGGTGCCCGCTTTCATGGGGCATCCACTTTCATGGGGTGCCCACTTTCCTGGGGTGCCTGCTTTTGTGGGGTGCCGGCCTTCATGGGGTGCCGGTGGCCAGGGTGCACTTTCACAGCTAGAGCGCAGCCTTTTCTGTCCTCACTGTGGTCCTCTGTTATTTGTGCCAAATTCAGTTGAAGAAAAAAAGATGTGATGGAGCCATTTCTCCCATTTTTATAATTTTATAAACATTATAAAATTTGAAATAATTTAAAATTTATAAACAGCCCAAAGTGCACACTTCTGTGTGGAAAAAGCCTGTGAGCAGGGAAAGGGAGACTGTCGCGCACAGGCACGCATCCGCTCTCGCTCTGATCTCGCCTGAACGTGCGCCTTTCTCTGTGACTAGCGGCTGTCTTGTTACCCAATGAAAAGCCCTCAGCATTCACCGGGGCTCTAGGAGATGGCGTGTTCGGTGTTACAGTCATTATAATCATTATCTGACTACACGGTGGATTAAGTCCTCACACATCTTGGCTCTGTTCTACACAACGAATCATAAAGCTAGGCCTTGCCAGTTCCCCTCACAATTTGGCCTAAAACCCACTGGGCATCCTTTGATACGGATGGCTGTCGATCCGTCTGTTGGTTTTACTTAGCCATGGCCTGGCAGGGAAGGCCTATATATGGCTCCCGTGGCACTTCTTCTGGCAGGCGTACTTTTCCTTGTGTTGACTGACAGAGCCCAGAGTTAGTGTGTGGGAAGGGTTTAGACGGCTGGGGAGGAACAGGCTTCAACTGACCATAGCTGTGGGCCAGCCTGGGAGCTTCCGAGCCTCTCAGCAGAAGAACTGGTGCTATTGGAACACTCGGGTCCTGGGGAGGCCAATGGAGACTCCAGGTCAAGCTTCGTCCTGGGTGGAAGGACAGCTCCATCGACCCCTACCGAGGGACCTGCAGGGGAGCCGGCGGGCGCCCTCCCCATAGCGGCCAGCTGGATACCCTAAATCTCGCCGCAGTGTCCTATTAGGCAGGCGTCTCTGGGGAGGGCGGCCCAGTGCAGTGGGTGAGCTCATGGATGCCACTCCGGCCTGGAGTCAGGCCCTGGCTCACATGTAACCACCTGCGTGGTCATGGACAGGCTGGAGCAGCCCTGTGTGCCTCGGCCCTCTCCCCTGTAACAGGGAAATAGGGCGGACAAGAGGCTTAATTGAGGCCCATGAATCTGAAAACACTTAGGAATTGGGAGGCTGAAACAGTTTTGAAGCCAGCCTTGGCAACTCAGGGAGGCTCTCAGCAACTTTGTGAGACATTGTTTTCAAATGAAAATATGATACAGGGCTGGGAGTATAGCTCAAAGGTATAATGCCTACAGGTTCTGTCCCCAGTACCACACAGACAAAAAGTTTCATAAAAATGTCTGGTGCTTAGTAAGGATTTGATAAATGCTACAAGTATCTCAAAATGTATAGTTCAATCCAGAATCATATGTGTTATCTCTGCCTCATACCTTTCTTTCTTGATAAATCACATTAATGTCACTTTTGCTTGGACTGAGCAGGTTGTGAAATAATAGCGTGTCATAGCAATCAGTGTAAATATTTATTATTATCATGATTATTATATTTTATGGTGCTGGGGATTGAACCCACCTCATACGAGGCAAGCATCCTACCACTGAACTCTACTCCCAGACTTCGGTAACAGTTATTGATAGATAAATATGGCCTTGTGCAAAAAAGTTGGATATAGCTTCTTGGCATGTCTTGGCCGGCACTGTAGGTCCAGCATCAGCCCAGCGGCACCTCTCCTCCTTCCCAAAGGCACCACGTACTCCAGTCGCTGTGGTCGCATGACACACCGACTTGGTGACTAGGACAGCAATGGGCAAACTTTTTCTGTAAAGAGCTGGAGAAATAATATTTTAGGCTTTGAGGTCCACATATGATGTTTGGTGCATATTTTTCTTTGTTTTGTTTTGTTTTACAACCTTTTAAAAATGCACCAAACCATTCTTAGCCCACAGGCTATACAAAAACATGTTGCAGGCCAGATTTTATTCACAGGCCGTACTTTGCAGACCTTTCTCTTAAAACAACAATTTGTTGATTAGTGCTATCTCTCCCGGCTCTTGGAGGTGATCAGCCTTTGCTGAACGGTTTTCTCTTCGGGTCTCTCGTGTGGCTGTAATCGGATGACGTCTGGGCAGTCAGATAGGCACTAGAGTTGGAATTTTCTTGACATTTTCCTCAGTCACAGAGTTGAATTAATCCATGTAGAACCAGCTGGTGGGTCCTGATTGTTGGCTGGAACACCTACAGCTGGCCCTGCACGTGGCCTCGGCCTTCTCCGAGCCCGGTGGCTGCATTTCAAGTGTGAGCAGTACAAGAGAGAGGTAGGTAGACACTGTCTGTCCTCCAACTCAGCCTCAGGGTCACATCCTGTCTCTTCCAATCACACAGTCTTGATTGGTGCCAGATCCCTAAGGCTGGCCCATATTCAAAAGAAGGAGACTGTATTTCTTAATGGGAGTGGTCTTACGGACTTGGCAAGCCTATTTTAAAAGCACACTCCATGGACGCCTTCCGTCTAGGGGGCTCTCTGAGACGTTTCTGCAGTATTGCTGCTGGGCCGGCTTTTGAATTAGCAATGGAGAACATTCTGTTCCAACTCTCTCCTGATGTCTCATGGCGAGCTCGCCCTCCCATAAACAGGGGGCGCTGGAGGGATCGGGAGGCAGAGTGCTACTTTCCCACACACCTCCAACTTTAAAAGTCCTAGACTTGAGAGCTCATTCCTCTGCCAGCCTTCTTGGATTTCTAGAATCCAAGAAGAAGTTTGCTCCATCTTGGTACTGAGTTCAGCAGCCCTTTTCAGTGGCCGCCAGGACCACTGCTTGACATCTGTAGGGAGTTGGACCCAGAATTTAACAATATTAGCAGGCTTGATCATAAAATTTTTTATTTTATTTTTTGATGGTACAAATATTTCTGTACTGTTGTTCTCATCCTTTGAAAGGCTGATGAAAATCTCACTGAGCCACTGCAGTTTGGGATCATTTGCAGCGGTTTTGAGAGGCTCATCTGTTGCGATGCTGAGGTCCCGCTGGGGAGAAGGGGGGGCCCGTCCTCCTACAGCGTGCTGAGCCTCCCGTCAACTTGACCTCATTACACAATCATCTCCTTGGTGCCAGAGAGGAAAACTTAGTTTCTTGTTGTCAGCCTAGTTCCAACCATCTGTCTAAAATGTGTAACTATGTAGAGTCATTCCTCAAGGATGTTTTTTATTCAGTTCAAATTCATGAGGAATTTACCAGGGGCCGAGCCAGGTGCAGATAATAGCAGACACCCGAAGGTGGCTCAGCCAGTGGGCTCCCAGAGTCAGACACGTGGACCTGCATCTAGTTGCTCTGTTCTTTGTCCTAGTGGGGTGTGTGTGTGTGTGTGTGTGTGTGTGCCCCTGTTTTTGAGTATTGATTTCAGGAAACGTATACCTCTAAACTACAGCCCTTTTTATTTATTTATTTGTTTATTTGTTTATTTTTTGTGGTCCTGGGGATGGAACCCAGGGGCTTTCTACCTCCAAGCGACACCCCCAGCCCTGTATTTTATTCTTTATTTTGAAACAGGGTCTCACTGAGTTGTAAAGGGCCTCACTAGGTAGCTGAGGCTGTCCACAAACTGCAATTCTTTTTCACCCTCCCAAATGCTGGGATAACGAGCATGCGCCACTATGCCCAGCTAATTTTTGTTTGTTTGTTTTGAAACAGGATCTCACAAGCTTACTGAGAGTCTTGCAAAATATTTTGCCGAGTCTGTCCTCGAACCTGCAGTCCTCCTATTTCAGCCTCCCAAGCACTGGGGCTACAGGCGTGTGCCACACGGCTGGCTTCCCAGCTGCTGTGGAAGCACACTTTGCGGTGAGGTACAGCATGGCGCCAGGGAGCACCAGCGGGGTGGGCCCAGTCGAGGGAGTCTGGATCCTGGGGCAAAGGCTGGGCCGCCTCACGCACACGAGCTCTCCTGCGGCCCCCTTGTATTTGTGCCGTGCCATCGTCCCATCTCTTTCCTCTCCCGCCATGTCGGAGGCTCACCCTGTCAGCGGGGCCAATGCCATTGGTCTTCTCGGCTTTGTGGTATTAGCATTAGGCAGAAGTTCACGGTGGCCAAATTGCTCTCATCTACTTGCCTAGTAATCCCATTCATTTGCAGTTTCATTCAAAACACTTCAAACTGCAGGCTGACAGTTTTCATATTGCATTCCCACCAACGATTGTTTTCAAATAATGGCTTCTATATTTTTGAATTATTTGATGTATTTATTTACTTGAACGTTATGCAAATACCACCAGAGAAGCATTGGGCTAGGAGGACCTTTCTAAGGTCAGATTAAACCATGTTCCTGACAGTTTTCTCCATGAATAACTAGAGCCATACTGATTTCCTCCCGCCTGGCCAACAGCTCTCTGTGGTGCTCATGGGCTGCCCCATGAGCCCAGCGTCCACTGCAGAGACCGGGGGCGGCAGTGGGCTCGCTGCCTGTTGCTTGGACCCTCTACGCTACATGTTGTAAAGAGCCTGAGGAGCAGGAGACACCACCCCGCCTCCAGCAGTGCCTCCTGCCTAGAAAAGATCTTGGCATCTGTGTTCATATATTTAGAGATCATTTATAGTGACCCATGTCTTTCGTCTCGCGGATGTTCCAAAGAGAAAAAAAGCAAACATTTCCAACCATAAATGATATTCAAATACCTAGCTTCCTTATGTCAAAGAGTATAGATGCTTCCGGTCACTTTTTCCCTGCAACTGGTCCCTGGACTTTATATTCCCAGACTTTGATGTTCCAGCTATCACTGGAATAGCAAAATGGGACCTGGGAAGCCCATATGTGAAAGGAAATTTTATGGATAATGGAGCCTATAAATACTTGGGTGGCTAGCAGAGAGTTTTTTTATTTTATTTTTAAGATGAGGCTCAAAGCATCCGACAATGCTCTTCGCTGATGTTAATGGTGATGAGATGTGGCCGGGGCAGGTGGACCCTTCATTTCTCTCAAGGCAGGGCTGGGCCCACATGTTTAGGAGTGGCTGAGTGGGTTCTGATGGCGCCGTGGTCGGCTTGGATCCCTTGGTGCTCTTGGTTTTGCCAGGAGAGAACAGGGGACGCTTGGGCAGGGCAGGAAAGGCTGTTCTGGAGTCAGAGCCACTCCCTGGAGCCACCACCGTAGACCTGAATCTCAGAACCAGATTTTCTGGTTGCTCAGCCGCTGAAGGGGATGATGGGTTTTGCCACATAGGCTCACTGTCTTGTCCAGCAGGAGCCCTCAGAGTGGCTGCTCCCGCCCGCCTGCCCACCCACCTGCTCGCAGCTCCTCCAGGCTGCTCAGGAAGGGTATCCACGAGGTCATGCTGCAGACCACGGGGTCTTAGGGTAGGGATGCGGTCCAATCCCTTTATTCATTTGTTTATCTAGAAATCATTTCAAGTTTACAGGCACATTTCAAGTTTATAACAGAGAACTATATCTAACATACCCTTTAATGGTTAGCATCTGTCCTTTTAACTGTCATTTCTTATCCACCTTTGCGCGCACACACACACACACACACACACACACACACACGTTTCTGGACCATTTGAAAGCTACTGATGTCAACTAAATTGTGTGTGTGTGTGTGTGTGTGTGTGTGTGTGTGTGTGTGTGTGTTTCACTGGGGATTAAACCCAGAGACATTCTACTTCTGAGCTATACCTCCAGCCCTATTTTATTTTGAAACAAGATCCCCCTAAATTACCATGCTGGCCTTGAACCTACAATCTCCTCCCGAGTACTGGGATTATAGGCCTGTGCCCCCACCATGCCTGACTCAGCTTGATAATTCTCTGTGCCTTGTGTGGTAATGCACGGCTATGATCTCAGTACTCAGGAAGAGTACTGAGGGGGAGATCATAGGCTCCAGGGAAGCCTCAGCAAGGAGTGAGACTCTCACCCCAATGAGAGCCTATTTCAAAATAAAAATAAAATAGGGCTGAAGGTGTAGCTTGGAGGTAGAATGCCCTGAGTTCAGTCTCCAATAACACACACACACACGTAATTCTTTGTGCCCTAAATACTTGAGTGTGTGTTTCCTAAGCAAAGGCATTCTCTCACGAAATCACAGCGCAGTTACTAATTGCAGGAAGTGTAGCAATGTACCTTTCAAGTTCCATTTTTTTTTTTTTTTTTTTGGTGGTACTGGGGTTCCTGGAAGCCCTTCTACCTCTGGGCCACACTCCCAGACCTATTTTATATTTTTTATTTATTTGGAAACAGGGTGTCTTAAGCCAGCAAGGCTGGCTTCGAACCTGCGCCATCCTCCTTCTCTGCCTCCCAAGCACGGGGATTAAAAGCGTGGCCACCACGCCTGGCTCAAGTTCCAGTTTTGTCAGTCAATCCAGGAATGTCTCTTGCCTGTCTTCCCCCTGCCACTTGAGTCCTGGCCTCTGATCATGCCTGCACCTGTTGACGTTCGCTGGGACGTCTTCCTACACTTCTCTGCCTTTTATGTCACTGGCACTGTTGAGGCATGTACACCCATATTTATTTTGCAGTAAGGATTCACAGTGCATCTACATCACACAGTTGTTATGGAAGAACCAAGGCTAGAAATAGGATATTCAGAACACAGAACACATCTTTTCTATTGTCTAAGACAGATACTCAGAAGTATTTCCTTTGCTTTCACTAAGTTATTTTTCTTTAAACTACATAGTCACTTTGAAATTTCTGACGTCTCTGAAGACAGCGATGGCTAACCTGTAGAACCAGGATGTGCTGCTCTAAAATGACTTATGCTCACACCTAGAATTAGCAAAACAAAAGACTTTCGACTTTACATTCTCATTATAAAAAGAGAACTTGTTGGTGGTTGCCCTATCCAGGGTGGCCAAACAGCTTCCATTTATACCAACATGGCAATTTATTCAAGGCATGTAAGTGTCAGTATTCCAGTGATTGAAAGAGTTAAAATAAGAAACCAAACAAAACAAAAAGAGAGGAAAGGCTGAGCTTTGTAATTCCAGTATACAGTAGTTGATTTTAGTTTGGAAATCTTCAAGCCCAGTGGCCAGGAGCTGAGTGGTCCTAGGAACTCAGGGTCTGGCAGTCTTTTGGCTTCTCGAGGAAAGGACCATCCCGCTCAGCCTTCAGTAGGTCGTGACTGATGACCAGGCATGCATGGTTGTATGTTTTAGCATGAACCTGCACATGTGTATCTGCATGTGTGAGGGACAGAGTCAAGAGGTGGAGGTGTATTTTTTTTTTCCTTTATTTTAGCAACGGAGGAAAGGAAATGTAAATCGTGAGATTGGTCCATCCTCCACTGAGGTCCTGAAACTTAACTGCGACATGGGTATCCTGCCAGGGCCAGAGACTCCTCCCCTCTGAGTTCCTCTCTTGTGTCTTCGGCCTGGGCCCTCCCACCTCCCACAGAGAGTATTCAGGCACCCAGCCCCAGCCTTCCCTCCTCTGGATCTTGTCTCCCTCTGCAAAATGGGGTCCTCCTCCCTGCCACGCAGGAGTCCAGCGGGCTCCGCAGCTGTCTGTCCTGGGCTGACTGTCATCCTCTGTGGCAGGCAGGGAGGGCAAGCAGCCGGGCGACAGTCATCCTGAGAGTAGCTGCCTTGTTTGAGCCCTTAGGCAGGGGAGCGTTCTCCTCAGACTGACAGCTCACCCACCTGCAGAGCACCTCAAGGTGATGGCACTCGCCAAAGATCCAGGAAGGCCGGGCCACGCCCTCGCCTCTCCCCAGGGCCAGTTTGTAGAGCTGCCGTGTCTCTCTCGGGAGCCTCCCAGTCAGAGGAGTAGGGTAAATTCCACCAGATACCGAAAAAACGGTCCAGGACCCCGAGGTTCAGGGCAAGAGACCAGTGGTGTCCGGCCCTGGACTCTGGTGGCGCAGATGAGTGTCACTCTGTTTGCTAAGACCAGCCAGGTGTCCTGTTGCTCTTGAAATGAAGGCCATGCTCCTGCTGGCCTGGGGATGGCTCCCCTCGCCTTTCACTTCCTCTTACCCCACCTTCCTGCCTCGCCGCTCCTCTCCCTCGAATCTCTTTTCAGAGCTTTATAAACTCTCAAAATGGAAGCAACTACTGTTGAGGTCCTTCACCCGCCTGCATTTCCCATGATCCCCTCCTGAGGGCATCTGTAAGTGTTGCACGAGTCCCCCACCTGGAGCCCTCTCTGCTCTGTCTGCCCTTCACCCAGGGCACAAGGGCGTCATCCCAGTTCAGTCAGAACGCTGCCGTGTGTCCCCGTCCTTTCCTCTCTTTGTACGGACCACAGTGGACCAGTACATGCTTGCTAATTGTTCGCACGGAGGCTGTGGAAAGAGGTATTTTCATAGGTCCCTCTGTTGGTGTTGGCACTGATAAATTCCCAACAGGGGACCTAGTAAGGGGCAAGGCCCTGGGCCGGGTAGGGGGACGCAGAGGCCGTGGGTGCCTGCCTGTGGAGAATCGGTTCCTATGAGCCACTGTTGACGCCAGGCCTGTGGGGGTTGTAGCAGGGACTGCAGGAAAGTTGTGTATTCAGGGGTGGATGGAGATTTCTCTGTAGGAAGGGCTAGTGCTGTCATAGATGAAGAGTTTTGGTCCAAAAGGAGAAGTACATTCTAGGCTGAGAGCATTCAAAGTAAGACACAAGATTGCCCAAGGACCCGACAGACCCGAAGGGCAAGGGGCTTACACGCACCGTTGCCTTTAATCCCCACTAATAGCTCCAGGAATGCGGGCACCAGAGGGTAAGCACCAATGGTTCAGTCATTACCATACGATTGTGCCTGCCAAGTCCAGGCCGCGCTTTGGGAGGCGTCAATAAACACTGATTGAATAAAGAAGGTAATCCTCTTTGCTTGCAGATCATCAACAAAATGCCCAAAGAAGTGACACAAAGTTACACAGCCTATGAATAGTAGAGCCAGGATACCAAGAAAATATGGGAAATGTGTTTTATAATAAAGGTGAAAACGGTCTTCTAAAGTATAATATATAAGCTAGATATAAGAGAAACAATTGATAGACTGCATTATAATATTTAAAATTAATCTATCAAAATATTATCAGGTTGAAAGAAACTACTAGATTGCAATGATATTTAATGTGAATTGAAATAGTATTGATATCCTTAATATACAAAGAATACTGAGGAATCAACACAAAAAGTCAACACTGCACTAGAAATGGACAGATACCGTGGGCAAACAGTTCACACAAGAATAAATAGAAATAATAATATATAAATACATGTATAATATATAACTATATATATAAAGTATATTTCAGATGAAATAAAAACAAACATAAACTGTGCGATGTTATTTTTGGTAGAGACTGACACCATACAGTGTTGACCAGGATCTGAGGGAAGCAGGGCCTGTCATGTGGAGTACAAGAGTGTAAACTGTAGGCTCTGGCAGGAGCCGTCTAGCAATATAGCCCTAAATGTGAACTGCGTATAGTCTTTGATTTAGCTATTGTAAGGGTAGAATCAAATAATTTTGCAGAGTGTTTTTTTTTATTAGTAATTCTCAGTGTCCTGTAGACTAGAATGAAGATTTGGGAAGAATTTAAATGCCTCTCAATTAAGGGGTGGTTAAGTTATGAGATATTTGTGAAACAGCCATTACACAGGATGATATATGCCAGAGACTGGCAAATATGGCTCACGGGCCAAACCAGCCACTGTCTGGTATTGCTAATAAAGTTTTATTGGGACATAACTACACCCATTCACTTACACACCATCTGTGTGTGAGTTAACTGACGCAATGTGAGCCACCATGTGGCTGCTTTCAAGATTCAACGGCCAAGCTAAGTACTCCGCAGAGGTGGACAGGCCCAGAGAGTCGTTACCTTTTCTTCTACAAATAAGTTTGTTTCTGATGTACAACTATGTTCATTGGCATGGAAAGCTTCCTGTAACATAGTGAGTAAAAAAATCACATGTACAGCATATAGTGTAATCCTCGTTATATAAAATGTGGTGATGAGGGGAATGCCAATTAAAAAAACCCAGCACCACCTTAAACAATATGGTTGTAGAAGAGATGTTTTGAGTTTTGTTCTCCCAGATATTATGGGGTATCTATGAGTTGTGAGATTTTAGTTGATTTTTTTCTTACCCTCTTTATATTATTTTTCTATGTTACTTAAATTTTTAAAGAGTAACCTTATATTTTTAATTGAAAAGCAAATGAGGATTATTTGCATAAATAAAATAAGGGGCTAAGGTATTTAATGTAGAGTTTATATCATTATTTTCAAACAAGAATTTGAACTGATACCTCTCAAAGAAGAAAATAGAGCCACTAACTAGGCACAGGAGAACTCTCAGAGCATTCCAGTTGGAATTGTTTTGTGTTTTTAAATGAGCAAAATTTAAACTCACTCCATACAGGTAGGGACTCAATTAAACTATTCATACGCTTTTTGGTGGCCTTATGAATTTTTATAATTTTGGAAAAGAATGTCAATGTTTTAAAACTTTTAATATACCCCTGGAACTTTTAAAGTACACCTTAAACCAGCAATCTCACTTTTAGAAACACACACGTCACTGTCACCAAGAACTACATAATGATGTGAGGCTGTAGTGCACTAGTGCACTAATAGGAATTATAGAGAAAGAAGCTGTCTTCCATGTGGGAAAGCCTCTGTGTCCCAGGCTGCTTAAGCTGAGTACCACGTCTCTGATGAAGAGCTAGACAGAGCTGAGCGTGCAATCCCACAAATGCTACATCCACTGCAGAGCAAAGCTGGGCGATGCCCAGTGCTGGCTGGGATGCAGGTGCACAGGCCCTCCCATGCGCATCACTAGTGGTGAAGCCGACAGCCGCTCTGGAAGGCAGTTCAGTTGCGTATGACGTTACCATGTGCTGCACAGCAGAGCCACCCTACATATTTACCTTATGAAGTGACGTTTGCCAGGTGTAGTCGTGCGCGCCAATAATCTCAGTACTTGGAAGGCTGAGACAGAATAGCAAGTTCCAGCCAGCCTCAGCAATTTAGTGAGACCCTCAGAACTTAGTGAGACCCTGTTTCAAAATAAGAAATAAAAAGAGCTGGGGATGCGTCTCAGAGGTAGACTGCCCCAGAGTTCAATCCCAGCACAAAAAAAAAAAAAAAAGAAGAAGAAAAAAAGAACTCTGTTAACACAAATTATGTGAGAATTAATAGCAATTGTATTTATAATTTTCAAAACTAGAAACAACCCAAATGTTCCTCACTAGGTGAACAGATAAACTGCAGTGTATCCATGAGTAGAATACCACTCAGTAATATAAAGGAACATGCCTCTAATACCCACAGCGACTTGGCCAGATCCTAAGGCCGACACAGGAAAAGGGTAAAGGAAGACACAGGAAAAGGATGGAGAGGGGTTAGGTGGTTGCAGGTGTGAAGGGTGTGTGCATATGTGTGTGTGTGTGCGTGCGTGCGTGCGTGCGAGAGAGAGAGAGAGAGAGAGAGAGAGAGGATAAGGGGTAGTGCCAAGCAGTTCTTTGGCAAGAGGAACCATTCTGTATCGTAACTGTGGTGGTAGTTATATAAGCTACTCATTGGGTTGTACCCCAAAACCATAAAATTTGACTATGTTAATTTTTAAAATAAATTTGTATAGGAAAAAATGTGGAAGGTAGTGCTGTAAAATTACAGTGTTATTTAAGACAATAGCATATGGGCAATTTTACTTGTTTCTCTTCTCAATCTAAATGAACAAATTAGTTTTTTTTTATAACTAAACAATAAGATTATAAACAAACCCACCCAAGAACTCTAAAATGATAAAAATGTATGAACTTTGGTAAAGGAACAATGAGCCTTTCATACCAAAATAATATCTAAGGATGCTGTGCATATTGGGTCATCAGGGACAGTTAAAATTGTGTCCAGGAATCTGTTTATGACATTTGATAAAGTATACCATTCACATTAGGGTGTGGAAGCAGAATTTTTGCTTCCTTAAATGCCTATTTTATTTGGATATTTTACTTTTGTGGAATTCTTCATTCATCACTTTTTTTTTTTTTTTTTTTTTTTTGCTATGCGGGGGATTGATCCAGCCTTGCACGTCATTGCAAGTGCTCTGCCCCTGAGCCACACCTCCAGCCCCATCCGCTCATCTCTGATGCCAAATAATTGAGATCATGTCATAAGGCAGTGACGACTCCTTGCAAACATGCGTTGTCTCATCTTCCTTCTGGACAGTGAGCGGTGTTAGTGCATGCTCTTCTGTTTGCAAAGAGGAAACTGGAGTATAGACACTCTAAGTGGACGATAAAAGGATCGCTTGTGTTAACCTTTCTCCTGGAAACAGACTGTACTTTTGTGTGGCTTGCCAAGAGTGATACAGAAGATAATATTATCCTATTTTTTTCTCTTGAAAACTTCATAGACATTAGAAATGAAATAAATATTGCATGTTCGGAGAGAGAAAGTATTTGGTTTTTGTTGAAATTTTCACAAGTGGTTTGGATCTAATGAAATTCCCCCATTTGTTTGGTTGATTTCAGGATTCTGTACTGCACGCTGATTCTACCTCTGCATTACCTGGATCCTTTCTTTTCCTACATCTTCCTCAACCTCCAGCTCATGATCCTGCAGGTCCTTCATCTTTACTGGGGTTACTTCATCCTGAAGATGCTCAAAAGATGTATATTCCTGAAGGTAAGGGCTATCCAAGTATTCTTGTTTCTAACAAGCAGATGTCATTGCCAGATTAGAGAGAGGCCCAGAGGGGGGAATGCTCAAGTCAATTCATATTTTCACCAGAATTCTTTTTATTCTTGGCTTGATGAGGAAGAAGAGAATTCTTTGGTGTTAGGGACTGAACCCAGGACTTCCTGCGTGCTACACCAGCACTCTACCACTGATACAAATTGTCTCTATAATATAGTTTCATTCAGAATTAGGTCTCTAAGGTACTCTTAAGATATTGCTTTTAGGGGCTAGGGGTGCAGCTCAGTGGCAGATTGTTTTCCTAGCATGTTTGAAGTCTTGGTTTTGATCCTCAACAACTGCTCTCCCAAAGAAGAAGAAATTCTATTTACTCAGGCTAGGTTATTTTGAAATTTTTTAATAAAATGTCTATGGCTACCCTCTAAAGAATCCCAGAATGAGTCAAATTTTGCTTGAGTTGTGATAAACTTCACGAAGACGGTGCCGTAGCATTTCGGAGCCTTCTGTTTACCATGGTGCACAGCCCTAAATGTCATGCTCTCTCCCCCCTCTGGCTTCTGCTCTCGCTGTCCAACATTTGCTGAACTTTTTTTATGAAAACATCTCCTTTCCCAAATATAGCCATATGTCACTAGTACGGTCCATGCCCAAGCCAGCAACTCAGTTGCTTATTATCAAGTGTCCTGCACCACCCACAGGTTTGTGCTGTTCTCTCACGTGACTGGCAGCGCAGTAGGCTCTTTACACCAGCATCACACAAACATGCGGGCCATGTGCTGTGCTACGATGTCAGAACCTCAGTAGGCAACAGGCAGTTTTCAGCTCTGTTTTCATCTCATGGGACCACCATCGTGGCCGTGGCTCCTCACTGGCTCTGTATGTGGTGCATGACTAATAAGAAAGTGGCAACACCTTTTAGACAATAGGTTTTGCGTTTGTTTTATTTTGAATTAGGTTCTGGGCTTTAATTATAGAACAGGGTGAGGGACGCTCTCCTGAAATGCGGATGGCACTGTCACTGGGTTTAGGAGGCCGACCACCGTCTAGTGGGGAATACTCACCTACTGGCAACCAGGTGTAATGTGCAGGATGTCCTGTGGTCGAGATCCCAGAGACTTGTTATGGAAGAAAAGATAAAGGAGAAATCATCGAGTCAAGGGACCAGAGCGTATTCCATTGGATGACAGGATCTGAGCTAAAGCAGGGGGAGAGATTGGATCGCGGCCCTTCTTTGTCTGGAAAACACACATCGGAGGGAGTTCCAGGTAACCGTGTTCCACACTGAAGGCTGCGGCTGGCCCACTCTGGGTGATACCTCCACGTAGCATTGTATCACCAGAGTGGGTGGCTTGTGTGTGTGAGTCAGCTGGCAAGTTATTGAATACGTTCATTTTTTTTTTTTCTGTACTGGGAACTCAACCCAAGGGCAATCTACCTCTGAGTTACACACCTGGCGCTATTTTCTTATTTTGAAACAGGATCTTGCTAGCTTGTTGAGAGTCTTGCTAACTTGATAAGGTTGGTCTAAAACCTGCAGTCCTCCTGTCTCAGTCTCCTGAGGTTATGGGTGTGCACCACCATGCTGGACAGATAAGTTCATTTTTTATCAAACCTCTGATAAACTCATTTTTCAACTTTATTAAATATGTCTCAGAGATTAAAGATCATCAAAGAGTTGAAAAATACAATGGACATTGAAATAATTGACCTGAGGTAGGGTTTTTATTTTTTGCTTTTAGATCTAGACAGGGATATAAGAAATTGAGCTCCATCTGGATTAATATTTTAAAAATTGAAAGATTTTCTTTGAACTAAACGACCACTGACATGAGCTTGTTTACTGGAGAGCTGATTCTTTCCCTTCAAGTTTGGAGTGCCAAGAGAAAGAATGTTCATTAAATGATTCTAGCTCATGAAAATCTGAAATAGTTTTGCTATGATCTCTGAAAAAGTTATCTTATCTCTAAGCGGCTGATAAAGCTGAAGTCACCTCTGGAGAACAAGGTTAAGAATTTGACTAGTTAGACGGTCGCACATCCAGTGTTGGGGTCAAGGGAGGGCGCTGGGCTGAACCTGGGCTTCCACTGGGGAGCCTTCCAGTCCCTCTGTAGAGGCTGGCCCCTTATTAACTGGTGAGTGACAGTAATGATAGGCCCGGAGGCCCGGAAACAACAGATCTCTGGAGCCAGAGGACGCTCTTGTTTGGTTTCGTTGAGATTTCTACACTTCTGATCGCTAATGTGTCATGCTAGGCCTGATTAGAAGCCCAACAGCCTGGCGGGCTGTGGACAAGAATCGCTGATTTCTCATGCTGTACTTTGGGAAAGCTGTTTCCAATCGCAGTTTGACAGCAGCGGCGGAGGCCCCCGCAGCCCTGACCCTCGCGGTTCTATGACTTCAGCTGGCTCGCACATGCTCTGTTTTCCACAGCAGTGGCAAAGCTGGCTGTGAAATCAGCCTGTTCCTCCAAAGCCATAAAGCCTCCTTTTAAAGAATGGTATTTGAAGTTGCCTTGCAAAGGAGAGGAGAGGGCTGGAGGCAGGAGCTGAAATTCTGAGAGGAACAAGGAAACCAGTTTTCAACTCTGCTTAAAAAGCATTTAGCATTTAATGCAACTTTAGTTGTTACCAAAGGACCAGCCCTTGGATATTTTAAAAATGGAATTGCAGAAGCTCACAGGCCTCCACAAACTTCTTTTAAATCTTGGGACTGAGCTTGAGAATCTGTCCCTTCAACTCTGTACACATGGCAGCCTCTACGTAAATGATTTTGAATCTGAAAATGAGCGAGAAATTGGGGGAAACAAATGACATTGTTTTGGGTAGAAAGTCACCAGCAGTTTCTTAATCGTTTATGGTCTCCATGAATTTGCATGGTGGACTATACAAAGAAGACAGTAATATCTCCGGAAGCCAGCATTGTTCTGTAGTAGCCACGCCTCAGCTTCTCGGGACAGCAGAGCCCTTGTGTACGGAGGACCAGTGAGGGCCGCCACCATTCGCGGCTGATCTCGGCCTTAGAGCAGCAGCGCTGTCGTTTTAGAACGTTGATATGTGTGGACCTTGCTCAGCAGGACCTTGCTGCTTAGGAACAAGGCGTGGCGGGGAGACAGTGACTCCTACACAATTGGCGTTTGGTGATGAGCTTCCGGCCCATGCTTCAAGACAGGAAACAGGGCCGGCTGACACTCTCACCGCACCCCTCCCTCTGCAAACGTGAGGAGGAGTGCTTGGCGAGGGATTACAAGCACAGTCTGCTTTTGTTTAATGTTGCTTAAGAGACCCTGACCATCCTTAAGCTTTTTTCTTCTTTTTAAATAACATACTGGGTCCTGGCCAATGCAAGCTTGTCCCTGTTACATCTTACTCTGGCGAGTGGCCAAGGCATACAGGGGCTGGAGCTCACAGCCATTAAAGCCAGCGGGGGCCACGAGCCCCCCACCATCTGCCCCTCGCCAGGCAGTGTCCCTGAGTTCACAAAGCGACACCCTGCACACACCCTGCTCTGGTTTAGTTAGAGAAAGGACCGTGCTAGTACACACGAGGAAACAGACCTAGACCAAATTCACATAGCGATTTCCTGCAAAGCTGAGACTAGAATTTGAGTCTTTTAACTTGTAATACTTGACCTCTTTTATTATTTCTCATTTAAGGGCAGGGAATTAATAACCAGAAAATTAATTTAAAATACTTGCATAAAGTCAAAAATAGTGAGTACATAAATAAACCAAGTAATTAAAATAAGAGATCAAAACAGCAAAAATCCTTTAACTTACTTTTGAAGTTTTTAAAAGCATGAGAAAATGCTTTTAATTGTTTTCCTAATCCCAAGTCCCTTCCAAGTAAAGCAATTAGGTGGCTGGGAGTACAGGCTTCAGGCCTGTTCAGTCCTCAGCGCTTCCATTTCCTGGCTGGGCGCTGGGGCACATTGCTGTTGCCCGTTGACTCAGTTTTCCCACCTGTAAGCTGGGGATGGTGGTCTCAGTGCCGGCCACACAGAACAGAGCCCCACGCACGCAAGTGCATAGTGAGCTGGAGCCGCACCATCGTGATCGTAGGATAGAACCCCCCCCCAAAAAAAACAGAGTTTGCGTGAGCTGCCACCATCATGATCGTAGGTTCCTGCTACACAGGTTGGATAGAGCCCCACACACATCAAGGCATAGTGAGCGTGAGCCGCCACTGTCATGATCTCAGTCTCCTGTCACTGACTCGCAGGCAGCGTGGCTGCCAGGCGGTCCCAGCCAGCCTCTGCACTTGCCGAGATGACAGTGTGGCGGCCGAGGGCGGGCGTCAGAAGCGCGGTGTGCAGCCGGGGTCCGGTGACAGCTCTTTCAGTTGTCTTCTGCAAGGTGACTCTGGGGATTCATGTTCTGGTTAGTCCTTTTTGACACGTCCTCTCAGATGTTGGCGTGTTCAGGAAGAAATACCAAACCCATGCCATCCAAGGAGCCTCAAACTCCCTTGTTAGGGATTAATAGAAGATATAAAAACTACGTTCTGTGCAACAAAACTTGATTAAAATGTCAGAAAGGCTGATGATTGGTCCTAAAATGCTCCTCATTTATGCCCCTGTATTCCTGAATATACATATTAACTGCTTTACCAGCTTACTCAAGAAACATCAGTGGAATTTGTAAATTTGCAATGGCAAACATAACTGTGCTAAGTTTCTTGGCTTAAAGAATTTTAAATTTAACTAGGCATGGTGGCAAACATCTATAATCCCCGTACTGTAAAGGCTGAAACAAGAGGATTGCAGATTTGAGGCCAGTCTCTGCAACTTAGTAAGGCCCTCAGCAACTTAGTGAGACAATGTTTAAAAATAAAAATATAAATAAAGTAGGGCTGGGGTATAGGTCAGAGGTAGAACGCCTGTGGTTCTGTCCCTGGTATCTTCCCCCCACCCCCACACACACACAGAATTTTAACTTTGGTTGTTTTTCCACACCATACATTCATCTTCACAACAAAAGAGAATCCCATAGACTTTTAGAGCTGAAGAAGACCACCAAACAGTCCACCAGGACACCCGGCCCCGCTCCTCAAAAATACTTGCATGAAGTCAAAAATAGTGAGTACATAAATAAACCAAGTAATCGAAATGAAGAGATCAAAACAGCAAAAATCCTTTAACTTAGTTTTGAAGTTTTTAAAATTAAAGATGATTCTGTCCAGTTCTTTTCTACCTATGTGAATCCGTGCTGACTTGAGGCTCGTGGGGGCCACTGTTGTCCCTGTGTTACAGAGGAGGAAGAGCAGGCGGCGGGCGAGAGGCAACACAACTGGCCCGAGACCACACCGCAGCGGTGGGAGTCACACCCACGCGGCCCGGGCTGCGGCGCCCCAGTCGGGTGCTGAGCTCCTCTGCTTACCCCAGCTCGGGATCCATGAACATGTCTCTGTGAGCAGTATCTGTGAGCACGTATTCTATAAACATATGAAGGTTTGGGGGGGATTCTTCTGGTACAAAGCAACTGCAAACCTGCATTTTATAAACCTGGAGGGGTGGACTTGCTTAAGGGAGTCACAGCTGAATAGAAAACATCTTCATGGCTCTAGGACAATGAAAGTGAGAAGATGTGTTTGGAGTGAGAGGTGGGGCTCAGGTGCAAACCCACCTCTTCCCAGATCTGCTGCCCCCAAGGAAATATGGTTACCTTGTCCCTGACCCTGACGCCTCAATACTAGACCCTGCGTTAAATACAAGGGCGTCAAGAAGTGTGAGGACCCAACCACAGGCTCCTAAGTGAAACATTGAAAGTGGAGCTAGGGAGTCACAGAGGAGGTAAAATACCAGCCAGGTTGTCGAAAGCTGCTGCTTTATTTGGCCCCGGCACCCTCGGGGAGTCAGCGGGCCGTGGGGGAAGGGGCCAAGGAGCCGTGGGTTTGGAGAGTTGTGCGTAGTCCTAGTCGGCCAGCTGAGTCGCATGGCAGATCGGAAGCACCAGTGTTTTATCTGCATGCCGATTCTCTAATGACATCTGTAGTCTCATGACCTCTGGAGTCTGTCTCGTGATGTTTGGAGTCTTGTGACACCCGGAGTCTCGTGATATCTCCAATTCTGGCTTCCAGGGTCTGCCTCCTGTCCCCACTGAAGCTGCACGTGGGGCGATGGGGGATCCGACCTATCATCCCAGCCTTTTGGTGATAATGGGTGGAGACCAAGTCAAAGCTACTTCCTGCTGTCAGGGGACATCGTAGGGGCCCCTTGGCTGGGAGAGGTTGAGTCCTTTGGGAGTGGTCAGGTGGGAGTATGGCTGTAGTGGGAGTTGGAGGTTACCCTGGACAGCTTGGTAATGTGTGTTCGAATAGACTTTAACAGATGAGGAGCTAATAAAAGAAAAGGCAGATTGTGAGAGCGGGTTCCTGGAAAGGCAGGAGCCCATCAGCTATTGGTCCTTCACCGGAAGGGAAGGAGCCCCGCAGCTGCTGGCCCTTGGAGCCCTTCCAGATGTGGGGTAGATTGTAATAGCAGCATTCTTCCTCAGAAAGAGAAATACACCCCTCTTTTTAGCAGTTTTTCTTCCTTAGACCAGAATTATTAATGGCAGCATTTTCCCTGAGAGAGGCACATGCCACTCTTTTCAGCAGGGAGTGGGTTTGGGTCAGTCTGGTCAATTGAAAAACATGCTTTGGGGTCAGGAGCATCAGTAACGGATTTTAGAGAGTTTAATACTTATGGCTGTCTGGCATCCAGAGAGGGAGAGCACTGTACTATGTAGACAAGTGGACCTGCTGAAATAAAAGCATTAAAGAGAATCATGCTGAGAAAAACGGAGCTCAGTGGACCCCAACACTGTGCAGGAGACTTTGTCATGAGGCTGTTGTAATGGAGTCCATTTTAGCCGGGTAAGGTGATGCCAGTTGGGGTGCCCCAGGAGTTTGGCTGCAGTAAGTGTGGTGAGGATCACTGTGAAAGACCGAGTCCACCATGGTTGGGTGGGGGGGTTGGTTGAAGAGACTTGAGGAGGACTTGGTCCCCTGGCTTAATGGCCTTGACTGCTGGGTGTGGAGCTGCTGTTTCAGTCCCAGTTTGGGGAACATACTGGTCAGCATGTTCCCTGAGAAGGTGCCTGAGAAAGGACAAGTAAAGAAGATAGGAAGCCAAAGGAGGGGGTTCCGAAGGGAGAGTGTGATTAAGCAGGAAAGGACGACCATACAGCCATTCAAAGGGGCTCATGAAGGTGGGGCTTCGAGGGGTGGCCCTCAAACGGGCCAGAGCTAGTGGCAGGAGCTCAGGCCACAATACCCGCAGCTCCAGAGAGAATTTAGTTAGATGGTTTTTAAGAATCCCATTCACTTTTTCTAGCTTTCCTGATGACTACGGTTGATATGGGATGTGGAGCTTCCAAGAAATGCCAAGGGCTTGGGCCACCTGTTGAGTAACCTTAGAAATAAAAGCTGGTCCATTATCAGACTGTAAGGAGTTAGGGAGTCCAAACTGAGGGGTGATGTCTGAGCATAAAACATTGGCCACCATGATGGCCATTTCATCCTTTGAGGGGAAAGCCTCTACCCAACCTGTTAGGGTATCAACCATGGTAAGAAGAGATTTTAGTTTTTTGTGAGATGGCATATGGGTGAAGTCAGTTTGCCAGTCCTGTCCTGTCAAGTGTCCCCTCATTTGGTGGGTAGGAAAGGAGAGGCGAAGGCCTCCTTGGGGAGGCACAGCAGTGCAGTAGAACAGGAGGCACTGACTTCACTAACCAGCTGTTGCTTGAGAGAATAAAACAAGGGACTTAGGAAATGCTGAAGCACCGCAGGTCCCACGTGTAGGGGATTTTGTATTAGGCTAATGGCTACCTCTGGCCTGAGCCTCAGGCAGAGCAATTTTGTCCTGTAAAAGAGGGCCTGTAATATTTGGGCAAGAGGGCTTGTCATCAATCCCCTGTACTGAGATCGGAAAAGGAAAACTAGGACTTGAAAAGGATGGAAGCACTGAGTAGGCAACCAAAACGGAGATTGGCTTACCCGCTACCTTGAGAGTTACCCTGAGCCTGGCGGGGGGATTGAGCTTGAGGGATCCGGAAGCCATCAGTCTTCAGCCAGGCCGAGTAGGGCCAGCGGCAGGGCCTAGTCTGGAAGGGTGGTCCCCCTGTGTTGAGCACCTGGAGCTCACCACTTTTCCAAGGGCACTTGCTTTTCCAGTGTCCCTCCTGGCCACATGCCAGGCGTGGTCTGGTTGGTGAACGTGGCTGAGGGCAGCTACAGGCCCAGTGACCATTGAGTCCATATTTAAAACAGGCTCCCAGAGGTAGTTGTCGTTGCTGTCCTCCACCCCAGGTGGTGCGCGTCACCCCGAGGCTGAGCTTCCTCCGCTGGCCGCAGGGCAGCTACCAGGGCTCGGGCCTGCAAATCTGCCTCTGGCAAAGCCGGAGCGTATGTTTCACCTCCACCTGTTCCTCTCTGGAATTAAAAGCTTGAAATGCCATGTTAACCGAATCTTGAATAAGTGTTTAAGGACCGTCCTCAGCCTTTTAAAATTTTTTCTGAATATCAGGGGCTGATTGCCCAATGAAATGAGTTGCCAGCACCACACATCCTGCCTCAGTAGATGGATCTAAGAGGTTATAGAGGGTAACGTCGTCCTGAGTTGATTCTTTAAGGGAGGATGGTGGTGGGGAAGGAGTGGGTTAGAGTGGAAGGCTGCCCTGGAATAGGATGGTGGCCAGGGTGCCGAGGAGAGACCCTGTGCGTCAGGGTCCTCAGAAAGCGGTGCCTGTGACCCAGCCAGGCCGACTCCGGCACCCATGTGTCGCCACAAAATGGCGACTGTGCCTGTGACTCAGCAAAATTGCAGGCTGGCACAGGCAACGGCGAGTTAGCCTGTAACCCAGAAAGACCACCAGGTGGCGTCTGTGTGCTGCCACATGGCGACCAAGATGGAGACTGCGACTGGCAGGAAACCCCAGCCGGCATGACTTGATGACCTGGGCAGTAGAGTGGGGGCGGGGGGAGTCGGGAACACATACAAAAAAAAGCTTGAACATAAAGGACTTCAGACCATTTACCGGACCACTTACAAAAGTTGTGGAGATCGGTAAACTGCCAGCCTCAGCCACCGCGACCCATTATCTAACTCGTAATTAGGCCAGACCTCCATACAGAAAAAATTAACCGTCCTGGACACAGTCCCCACCAAACCTAGAGTTCGTAGATTAGCAAGAAGATGACCCGCTGGGGACTGGGAATCTGTTTGGGAGGCTTGGCTCCCCATAATTGGTCCGCAGGCAAGAATGAACAACATGACACTGTTAAACCTCTGTGAACTGGGCTTCTCAAACTGACGGCCCAGTCTCAGACGAGTGGTCCAATGGACTGGAAGACAAGGGGCCCCACGTGCTTGGTTTTGGGTCCCAGCAGACCAGTATTGAACCCAAGTCTGAAGGCAGAAAGCCGGAACCCACTGACCAAGGGAAGAGGGAGCTTACCTAGTGCCGAAGTACAAAGTGGAGCAGTGCCGCCCAGCACGGGTGGCTATGGCCCTGGGCGGGGTTTGGGCGGTGACAGGAGGGCTGAGCCAAATGTTGGTGATGGGCGGGCGGCTGTTGGGTGTGCAGCGGGGCCTGAGCAGTTGTGAAGTACATGTGGCGGGTGCCAAGGCTGGGCCACGGGGCCCAAGCGGCCTGCAGCGCTGGCACCGGTGACAGCTGGATAGGTGGAGGTTTGGGCGGTGCCTGTGCGGAGCATGCACATTGTGGCAGTGGTGGTAGGCGAGCTGTTCCTGCAAGCCTAGTGCTGGCGCAGGACCTCGTAGGCAAACAGCTGGCGGATTGGAGAGTCCTATGGTCAAAAAGAGAAAGGAAAGGGAAAAAATACAAAAACAATCCTCCCGGATTTTGTGCACCAAATGCAACGTTGAAAATGGAGCTAGTGAGTCGCGAAGAAGGTAAAATACCAGCCAGGTATCAAAAGCTGTTGCTTTATTCGGACCTGGCACTCTCGGGGAGTCAGCAGGCTGTGGGGGAAGGGACCAACGAGTCACACATGTGGAGAGTTGCGCGTAGTCCCAGTCCACCGGCTGTCACGTGGTGGATTGGAATCAACGATGTCTTATAGGCATGCCGATTCTCTTGCGACATCTGTGGTCTCATGACCTCTGGAGTCTGTCTCACAATGTTTGGAGTCTCATGACACCTAGAGTCTCACGATATTTCCACTTCTGGCTTCCGGGTCTGCCTCCTGTCCCCGCTGAGGGGTCACATGGGGGGAAGGGAGAGGAGGGGGGACCCGACCTATCACTAAGCTGAGATGGAGGTGAACCTCAAGGAGGGCTCACCTGCCCAGCAAAGATGTGAAGGCAAAGCGGGGTAAGGGCTCCCCACGGGCCGTGCAGACCACGACTAGACCCCAAGTGGGGCCTAGATTCCAGGGTAACGCTGCCCTGATATTCTCTTAAACCAGAAGTTTAGTATCTTTTTACAAGCCACTTGGGAATCCTTCTTGCTCTTCCCTGCAATGAGTCTTGCTTGGCCTGTCGTAGAAAGCAGTGACGGGGCAGTGGTGTGAGGGTCACCTTCTGTTGGAAACCCAGCGAGCCATGCAGACCAGCTGGCCTCTGGTAGACAGGGATTGCCTTAGAGTTTTTGTGTTTTTAAGTAAAACTGTATTTCTCTTAGGCTTCCCCTAGCCCACCCTTGTTGCTTTGGAAGCAGGTAAGGAGAGCAGCCGAATGAGAGCCTGGCTGAGGGCTGTCACCCCAGGGCCTGCAGCTGCGGGCAGCCACATGCGGGCCGCACGCCTCGCTCCCCGGCCATGTCCCGGATTACTTGATGGAGGACTGACCGTACTTTGTCACATATTGGTACCCTTTGCACACTTTCAACTTTCTTCTTTAACATGTTTTCTAGCAGTGCTTTTCCAAAGATCAGTTCTTTGGAGATAACTGGACTAGTCAAGTCATTTGACCAATCAGAGGCTAACTGGAGCGGTTGCCAACCTAAGGGGCATTCTCAGGAGCAGAGCCACCTAACGCAAGCATTCCCCGGACACCTGGAGCCTGGAGTCCGCCAGCTGTCCTCTGCCCCACACAGTGATGGTGACGATGCTGCCCGAGCCACCAGGCACATATGTGTTGCTACAGTTGGGAGCCAGAGTGAGGACTGGGGAAGATCCAAGTAGAAAGAGATCAGAGGCGCTCTGACATTCCTTATGCCCGTGATTACAAACCACCTCACAAAAATGGAATGCATTTTTACACAATCCTGAAAAAACAGATCATCTCCATTTTATTAGTAGAGCTGCAGATACACATGCACACGTGTACATGCACACTCACACCCACAGATGTCTCCCATGAAATCTGAGCTGTGAGCGGGGGACAGGCACAAGTCATGGCTCGTTACTAAATCTGCATGTTCACACCAGGATGTGAAAGTTTTACTGACAGACTTTTGGGCCAGAGAGATTGGTCAAAACAGGTGCAAGAGGCCACATGGGTCAGTGCTGGCCCTGCTCACTCCCACTACTTTCTGTGGCCACAAGGTGTGTCCACCTCCCCTCTCCCCTGACGTAAGTCTTAGAAGAGAGCTTCATGTGACACAAAAGAAAACTGATTCTTGAAAACACATCCAGTTTGAAGACAAGGGTAAAAGCAGTTCACGTTTAGGATGTTTCATTTTGCCCTGGAATGTGGGCTTTGGCGACTCAATGATTTATGGCGTAGAGGCCTGGTCCGTGATGTCTGGGGTCAGCAAGGGCACTCCAGGAGCGAGAGGAGGCCCAGGCAAGCGTGGAGCTTTCCTTGCTGTTGTTTTCCTCCTCACATCAGCTGAGAGAGAGAGAGAGAGAGAGAGAGAGAGAGAGAGAGAGAGAGAGAGAGATCATACACGAGAGGATTTGGCAGGGTGTTGCTACCACTGTCCCAGTTATTGTGACTCAAGAGAGCCTCACAGGACCCGGGGTCGCCCCTCAGGGACCAGCCATGATACCCGACCCTCAACTTGGCTCCCACAGGATGAAGGGCCCATTCTCCCAGCCTGCCTCGAGGGGACGCTGTGGCGCTGCTCCCCCCACCTGACTCTCACCCGCTCCATGCCGTTCAGACCTCCGCGTGGCACTGGGCGCTGGGCGCAGTGTGTGAGGTGCAGCGTGACTGATGCAGCGGGCAGGGCGCCTGGCTGCTTTTGCACAGATGGCTTCCATCGATGCAGCCCACTTTCCTGCGTGGTTGCTGCTACTCACATTTTGCTGCCCATTTTCGTTGAGGTAGAAATTTTGATGAAAACCTTTAACTTGTCTTCGCATGGGCGATCTCATTTCCTCTGTTTGGGTGGCGGTGGCAAATTTTCTTTTCTTTTCTTTTCTCTTCTCTTCTTTTCTTTTCTTTTTGCAGATCTGGGGGTGGAACCCAGGGGCATTCAACCTCCAAGCTACACCCCCTGCCCTATTTTTGATTCTTTATTTTTGAAACAGGGTCTCACTAAGTTGCAAAGGGCCTCACTAAGTAGCTGAGGCTGGCCAGGAACCTCGATCCTCCGGTCTCAGCCTCCCGAGTGAATTTTATTCTCTTGTTGGAGGTTAACTTCCTTCTTGCTAAGCTTTCTCTTGCTTCATCAGCCTGTCATCGGAGCCTTTCCTCTGAAATGGGAAATCATGATATTTGGTGACAGGGGCTTAAATCTTTCTGAGGACCATCACTTAAAAGGCCCCCTCAGGAATTCAGGAGTATTTTATACAAGCCAGCTCATGAAAAGGTCATTATTATTTGCCCGATATATATAGATATTTTACTCCGGAGAATAGTATAATTACACTTAAGACTAATACAGAATGGCCCTTGGTGCACATTGGAATTTTTGACAGCTTTCTCCTTCCTGTTAACCTAAGTGATGCCACCTCCTAGGCTGTGATCTACTAGATTAAGTAGAGAAAATAAGCTGGGTGTGTCCTCGCCAGCCCTGGAGGAGGGCACATGGCCTTCCCTGCTTGTACTGGGTCTGCTTCCTAAACCAGAGATAGCTGCACTCTTCCTCCCCTTCCGAGCAGCAGCCGGCTAGACCTCCGCAAACAGCCCAGCTTGCAGAGCTTAGCAAAGTCGTAGACTCTTGTGCTACACAGATGTTCTCTGCTAACAAAGACCAAAAACCTTACAAATGGAAATACAGCCTATTGAAATAAGCACACTGGGATTCTTAGTAGAACAGAATTCTTTAAATAGCACATTTCCAGAGAATAAAACCATGATTCACTTTATGAAATGATTTACTAATTATTTTAAAAGAACCATTTATTATATGAAGTGAAACATATTTCTAATTTTACACTGCTTTTCTGGACTAAGAAAATAGAAGATATTTGAAATCATGGAATTTCCAAACTTGAAAGTCCCCAGGGTGACTGTGTTTGGACTGGTTCTTTTCACGGAGAGCGGCAGTCTAGAAGGTTCCTGGCTTGCCAAGCAGCCCCGCTGGGCAGTGTGGGCTGCGCCCCTCGGCCCAGTGTCGCCCAGAGATTAAGTGCAGCATCTCCAGCCCCACTCGCCGCCTTCTGGGTGAGGACCTCCCGTTCATCAAGAACCACAAACTAACTGCTCCTGTGCACGCGAGAAGACGTGAGCAGCGGGTCTAGAAGATGTACACTCCACGTTCCTCAAAGGAGAACATCCTGTGCAGCCACGTCTCACAGAACCAACTTAAATTGAGGCCACCTCCTTTGAGGAAGAGAAATAAAGGAAAAATTCATTTTTTTTTTCTTTTGTGGCCTTGTCAACTTGGATAATAAGAGCTAACGTAACAAAAGGAATGTATTTTGCTAGTAGTTCAGAAAAATTGAACTCTTTGAGAGTGCTTCTGTTTTCATGCAGTGAAAGCCACAGTTTGCTTCCCAAAGGGTGAGAGATGCTTGTTGAACTAAGCTCCGTCTCGCTTCTGAGGGTGGACAGAGCCTCGGAGTCATTTACAGTGTGGTGGGCGGTGCGGGTCACCACCACCTCGTGGGCTTTTGATGTCACCACAAAGTGAGATTCTCAAGCTCAGCGTTGGTGACAGCAATTCAAAAAGACAACTGCAATTCTGTTAAGGCTCTAGTACAGATGTCCTCCCTAGAGATGGGGAAGCACCGTGGGCAGAGATGAGGCCTTACTGGACTTGAACATTTTATCCTGCCAACATTACTAATTTCATTTTTCATTGTCAAGGTTTATTATTCTTATTTTTTACTGGAGGTGGAACCCAGGGGCATTTCTACCTCTGAGCTACACCCCAGTCCTATTTTTTATTCTTTATTTTGAAACAGGGTCTCACTAAGTTGTAAAGGGCCTCACTAAGTAGCTGAGGCTGTCTGCGAACCCGGATCCTCCCACCTCAGCCTCCCAAATGCTGGGATTACAAGTGTGAGCCACCATGCCCAGCTTATTATTTTTATTTTTTACAGTAATTTTTAAATACATACCAGTCCCAGGCATTTACCTTAACTAGAAGGCAAATTATGTAAAATTGACGCATATATATATATATATATATATATATATATATATATATATGCTGGAATCTTAAAATTCTATAAAAAATGGAACCAAAAGCAGTTTTGAAACAGGGTCTCATTAAGTTGCTAAATGCCTTGCTGAGTTGTTGAGGCTAGCCTCAAACCTGCAATCCTTCAGTCTCCGCCTCCCAAGTACTGGGATAACAGGTAAGCCCGACTTATTTTTTAGTTTTGAAACAGGGTCTCACTAAATGATCATGCATCAACCTTGACCCTGCCATCTTCCTGTGTGAGTCTCCCAAGTTATAGGCATGTGCCACTGCGCCCAGGTGTGGGTGTGTGTGTGTGTGTGTGTGTGTGTGTGTGTGTGTGTACTCCAAAGGCGTGGAACTTGGTGTGATGGGTAGAAGCTATAAGGGGTGAATGCCAGCACTGTGTAGACAAGGAAGTCGGCAGTGGATTGGCAGAGGGCCCAGGCAGGCATATGCGCGTCTTTGGCTTGGGTGATTATGAGGAACATAATCAGCATCAGACAGAAGCTGGACTAGATGCCTGGAGAAGCTCCGTCCAGGGCCGGCGGCGGTCAGACACTGTTTCTTTCTTATCGAACACCTCTTCTCATTGTCGAACGACCCTACTACTATGCCACCTACAGACATTTCTCTCCTGGACTCCGACCCCAGCCTCCTAGGCCAAATTCTGTAACCTTTCTGACTTCACCAGCACAAAACCACCAGGCCGCATATGCCAAGACCCGGTTGCTGCAGGAGTTCCTGAGGGCAGGCACCTTCTCTGTTTTGAGCCCTTGACCCCCTTGACCGGGGCTGGCTCCCCAGGGCTTCCATTAGCCTTGGAAGCAAACCTGAGCCTCCACTCCTGACCCGTGAAGTCCTCAGCGTGGCCCAGGCTGGCTGGCTGGCCTCACTGAGGCCGCGCTCCATCTTTTCAACCTGCCTTAGCAGGGCCGGCCTTCCAGGCTCTGGACGAGCTCCTTCTCATCTTTCTCAGAGCCTTTACAAAGGCCGCTGCTCTCCCCTGAAATGATCTTTGCCCCACACTTCCCTGGCTACTCCAGTTAAACTCCAGGTCACTTGGCCTTGGGCCTCACTCAGCAGTAGGCGCTTGTTGGAGACAGCATCCTGGCTCAGCCGCGGGCGCAGCTTCCCCTGCAGGAAGCGCAGGGTCTCCGTCTGCGCCACCAGCTTGGGCGTCTAGTTTAGGCTCTCACACTTAGGGGCAAGACATCTTAATGGACATCGTAGTGGAAGAAGATGAGTCCAGGTTCCTAGTTGGTGAACATTTTCCATTCTGTTTTGTAGTCAGAACACAGGGTAGTGTCCCAATCTTTGTCACCCCGTGTCCTCTCGAGGAGACTGCTGTCTGTACCACGCCCCGGGCTGGGCTGAGGTGGATCCCAGCAGGACCAGATGACTGCAGGGCTCCAGGGACCGGCTCCGGCAGCTTCCCGCACTAGGGCCGAGCCGTTCCTCCGCTCGCTCATGCCATGGCAGTTGGGAATCTCTGGGTAGCAGAGCTTCTTGCTTGGCTCCTCCATTGTGGACCAGTTGGTGGTAATGTACCCGACACGCATCAAACATAGACATACCATATGATCTAGCAATTCCACTTCTGGGTATATGCCTCAAAGAATTTAAAGCTGATGTTTGTACCCACTGGTCATGGCAGCACTGTTATCACTAGCTAACATGGATGCAATCTAAGTGTCAATTGGTGGGTCAATGGGCGAGTAAACTGTGGTTCCTGCCTGCAATGGAATGTTATTTACCTTCAAAGAATAAATTCTGACACACCCTCGGACATGGACAGAACCTGAGGATATTAAGCTAAGTGTCTTTTTACATTTATCAAGGATAAATACTGTATGAGATCACTGATATGAGGCGTCTAGAACAGTCCAATTCATAGAGACAGAAATCTCAATGATGTTCACCAGGGATTGGGGAGAGAGGGAAATGGATGTTTATGTAATGGGTACAGAATTACAGTCTCACAGGATTACAAGGAAGATGTCATTTGGTGCTGGGAATCGAACCCAGGGCCTCACACATGCCGACCTCTCTTAAGTTGCTCCGGCTGGTCTCAAACTTGTCATTTCCAGAGTAGCTGGAAGTATAAGTGTGTACCACCATGTCCTTTCAATTCCTTAAAGTCTTAGCAAAATAAAAAAGTTCTCAGGAAATTAGAAAGAAATTAAGTAATAAACCATAATTTAATAAGAAGAATTAAATTATTACTAAATTAAACAATTTGATTATAATTTAATAAAGTATTGTTTGTTACTTAGTAAGTTAAAAGAGAACATATGCCATTTTACAATGGCAAATTGGAGCGTTATAAAAAGGAGCTTTTGTGTCGGGCTCTGAAACTCAAGAGGTGGCATCTGCATACATTGGACTATCACAGAAATTGGCTCTGAGTTTTTTTTTCTTCTACAGATGAGGGAACTGTGAACAGGCCACTCTTAAGTTCCTGTTTTGAACAGCGTAGATCTCAACTCCACAGAATGTACAAGCCTTAGGCTCCCTGAAAAGCCCAATCTTGACAAAGAACAAAGCCGGAGGACTCACACTTCTGATTCTCACAGTTACTGTTGTGAAGACGGTGTGGTTCCGGGATATGGACAGATGGACAGACAGACCAGTGAAATGAAACCGTTTGTTGGAAAGATTCTCCTTTCCCTGTAGACTGGGCGTGGCACCCTGGTCAAAACCCATCCAGCCATCGATGTGAGGCTCTACTTCTGGGCTCTCTGTTTTATTCCACTGGTCTGTCTGTCCATGATTTGTAGAAGAAAAAAATTAGAGCCAATTTCTGTGACAGTCCAGTGCATACAGAATGCCACTCTTGAGGTGCAGGAAGCCGGCACTGCAGTGCGTGTATGTAGAACTTTATTGTAACTGCCGTGCTCTTTTCCAGAGTCTGTGTACCCTTAGCCTCAGCCCCACGGCTCCTCGTGAGATCTTGTATTGTCAGTCTCTCCCACTTCACCGTAGTCGTAAGGGGCTTGTGGCCACGCCTCAGCATGGCTTTGGTTTTTATTTTCTTAACAGCTAGTTGGAAGGAGCATTTTTTCATAGTGTTTACTTATCATTCTGAGTTTTATTTGATTAAGTGCCTATTTTTATGTCTTTTGCCCATTTTTAGAAAACACTGTTTTATTATTGAGCTTTGAAAGTAATTATACATGCAGGCTGGACAACTGCAAATAGTGATTTGCAAATAGTTTCTCCCAGTATGTAGCTTTTATTTTTCATTCTCTGAGTAGTATCTTTCATAAAAGAAATGTTTTTTACTTTTGATGACATCTCATTTATCAGTTTTTTTCTCTGATGAACTGTAATTTTTCTACATGTCTAAGAACTCATTGCTTAAGTCATGAGTTCTCTTCTAAAAGCTTTATAGTTTTACATTTATATCTATGATTCATTTTGAGTTGACTTTTGCATAAGTTACAACATTTGAATCAGAGTTTACCTTTTGCCTGTAGATGTCCAATTATTCTAACATAATTCGCCAAAAGACTATTCTCTCTCCATTGAATTGCCTTGAATTTCCATCAAGTTGTCCATATTTGCATGAATATATTTCTAGAGTCTCTATTCTGTTCTAATAATCCAATGCTTATCTTTTCACCAATACCACCCTGTCTTATTATTGCAACCTTATAGTATGTCTTAAAGTTGGGTGATGTAATAAGTCCTCCCATTTTACTCTTCTTTTTCAGAATCACTTTAGCCATTCCACTTGTTTTTGTGGCTGTTGTGTTTTGTTTCTCTCTCCACATGAGTTTTAGAATTAGCCTGTTTGTATCTACACAGTTTCTGCTGGGATTTTGTTTGGTAGCATGTGGAAACTTTAGATTAACTTGCAGGTAATTAATATTTCTGCCATGTCTAGTCTTCCAACCTGTGAACATAGTATGTTTCTGCAATCGATTAGGTCTCCAGCCCCTCATCATCAGAGTTCTGCAGACCTTACATGCACATCCTACACGCACCTTTTAGAGGTATACCTATGTCATTTGTGACACTATTGTGAACAGTGCACATTTTTAAATGTCAGTGTTTAATTGGACACTGTTAGTTGTATTACCTTTTATGGCCACTGCAACAAATGACTACAAACAATGCTTAGAAAAGGAAAGTCCTCTCACGGTGCCCGAGGTGGAGTCCGCAGTCAGCAGGAATCGAGGTGTGGGGGGCTGTGCCTCCCTTGGAGGTCCTCCAGCACAATCTGGGCTGTGTTCCTCGTGGCTTCTTGTGGTGTCTATCCCACCCTCCTGTCTTCATCTTGCTTCACGGTTGTGTGTGGGATTTCCTCTACCTCTTTCATAAGGACATGTATGGTGGCACTGAGGACTCACATTGGTATCTCAGGATAGTCTTCTCATCTCGAAGTCCTTGACTTAATCACATCTTCAGAAACTCTGCTCTATCAGATAACATCCACAGGTTCCAGGGACTAGAACCTAATATCTTTTGAGAGTCTACCATGTTAGTGTTTAGTAATCAAGATCATGATGTGCGCGCGCGCGCGCGCGCGCGCGTGTGTGTGTGTGTGTGTGTGTGTATCTTCTGTCCTGCAAAACTTGCCAGACTCACTTATTAATCCTTAGAGGTAGATAATCATGACATCTGCAGATAGAGATCCATCCTTCCTTCCTTCCTTCTATCTCCATGCATTTTATTCCATCATCTTACTTTATTATCTTAACTAATATTTTCAATACAATGTTGAATAAGATTGGTAAAAGTGGACATCCTTGCCTCGCATCTCAGGGGAAAAGCATTCACTCATTCACAGGTCTGATGCTGGCATTAAGTTGTTTTGTTCTGTTTTGTTTTGTTTTTGCGGGTCTGGGGATGGAACCCAGGGGCATTTGACCTCCGAGCTACAGCCCTTGCCTTATTTTTATTCTTTATTTTGAAACCGGGTCTCACTGAGTTACAGAGGGCCTCACTAAGTAGCTGAGGCTGTCTGAGAGCCACGATCCTCGGGTCTCAGCCTGGGATTGCCAGCGTGCGCCACCACGCCCGGCTAAGATTTTTGTATCACCTTTTAGTAAGTGGAGTGGCTTCTTTCATAATCTTTCCTTGCCAAGAGGCTTTCTGACATGAATACGTGAGGAATCATGTCACATGATTTTTCTACATCAATTAATGTCATCTATTATTTTCTTCTTTAGATTGTTAATATGAAAGGTTACATAAATTATTTCCAATATTATTGGGCCAGCCTGCATTACTGGATAGATTCATCATGGAGGATTATTAGTTGCACATCGCTCATGTGATTGGGAATATTTTGTTGAGAACTTCTATGTCTGTGTTAATTAGTTGCTAGTCTCTCATTGTCTTAACCTTTACTGTCAATGTCTGGTTTTGCCAGGATAACACTGGACTTACAATATCAATTAAAACATGTCCCCTTGTTTTCTGTTTTCTGAAAGAAATTATAGAAACATGGTAGTATTTCTTCTCTCTCTTTATATGTCATAGAATTTGCCAGTGAAACCATTTGGGCCTGATGCTGTTCTTTTTCAATTTTTTTTTTTTTACTAAAACTTCAGTTTATTTTATAGTTATGTGAGTATTCAGGTTATTATTTCATCTTGGGTAAGTTCTAGTCATTTTAAGTTTTTGAGACACTGCTCTAGTTCACTAAATTGTTGTCTACACCAGCATAGATATATTAATAGCATTCTGTTATTATTCTTATATTGTCTGCAGTATCCATAGTCATATCACCTTTTTATTTTCTGGTAACTTTTCCTTTTTTGTCAGTCTTGTAACAAATTATCAATAGTAGGGGTCTTTTCAAAGAACCAGCTTTTGGGCTTATTTCTTTTTCTTATTTTTTTCAATTTTGTTTTCTTTTATCTTTATTCTTTATTTTGCTTGCTTTGGGTTTATTTTACTCTCCTTTTTCTGCTTTCTTAAAATTAAAATTCTTTGAGAGCTTTCTTTTTTCTCAATATAAATAATTAATGCTTTAAGTTTCCTTTCAAGGACAGTATTTTAGCCATACTTGAAAGAATGTGTTGCATTTTTATTTCATTTCATTCAAAATATTTTCTACTATTCATTGACGCTTACTTTTTGACTCATTAATTATTTAGAAGGGTGTTATTTAATTTCTAAGTGTTTCAAGATTTTTCTATTGCTGTTGTGATAGTACTGATTCCTAGTTAATTCCATTATGGTCTGGAAATACATTTTGCATAATTTCACTTTTTTTCATTGCAGTTTGTTGAGATCAGTTTTCTTTCAGTTCGTAATTTTAATTTTAATGTCAATTTGATATTAATTTCAGTTTGTAATCTCAGTTTCAGTTGAATTTTAATTTTGGTTTGTTTTATGTCCTGGGGTGCATCCTACCCTCATGAGTAGTGCTGGTTGTGAGGATACAGGCTTGCTTTAAAGGGAGCCATCCCTCTAAAGGGCCTCTATGTCGATGTACTGACTCAGGACTCTCCCTGGGAGGTGGTCACTCACAGCCAACTCTTTCCTTTGCTTAGAACATTCAAGATGTGAGGAGTGATGATGAAGATGAAGAGGAAGAGGAAGAGGAAGAGGAGAAAGAGCAAGAGGAAGCTGTAAGCAAAGACGGACACTGTTTGAAGAACGGCCTTAGGGCCGACAGGCACCTCATCCCCAACGGTCAGCACGGCTGCTAGCTTGGAGCCCACCAACCCCAGGTTCAGCATGCTGCAAGGACTGCTGGGAGCAGAAATGCCCCCATCGCTGTGGCCAGCAAGACCTCGGGCCCCAGATCCTGCCTCTCCTCGTTTAGACTCCCCTCCCTCCTAAGATGGGTTTAACAAAATATTGTTAACTTGTGTTTAGATGTTAAGTGTACATGCCCATGGATTTACTGCGGTTAGGATTCAGACTGGTCAGAGATTTCAAGGATTCCTCTGGAGCCCCTGTTCGTCCTAGTCGTGGGCGCCGCCGTGGGTTGCGTCCCCGCCTTGCCTCAGTCCTCTCCGCCTCCCGCCTTGCCTGTCCTCGGGATGGTTGCCACGTGCTAAGGAGCTCATTTTGCCCAGGTGCATGTGGCCCAGAAAGCAGCCCACTTCCCAAAGATGAGCTTGGCGTGGATGGGACAGGTGCAGAGGGCAAGCGGGGAGCCGGGTGCGGGGCTCACAGGCAGCCTGCCCGCGGCTCCGGGCTCCCTGCGAGGGGCAGTGTCTGCTCTGCCACCTCACGGGGTGGAGTGCGCACGACCAGGTGCACCGGGTGAGTACGCACTGTCACCCCGTGTCCTTGTCAAGGGACCCTCTTCCGTGGTGATTCCAGCTCTGTTTGGAGAGAGCCCTGGCTAAATTTGGCAGGAAAGGGCCTAAAGGAAAGGCACACACTTAAAAATTCCTCTTCAGTGTGTCTGAGATTCCCGGATGGACGGGCACTCCCGGGGCCTTCCCCCTCAATTTGGTAACTCTGTTCATCAGCTCCCTGAGGGCCATTCTCAGGGCCGATGGAGCCGCCCTCAGGTCCTGTGGCCACAGGGCATGAGCGTTGGTGCCTTTCCCCTGGTCTTGTGCTGGTTTCTCACTTTTTTCCTCTCCACGAGAAAAACTTTCCTGTGCGTTCCCGTGTGACCTACTATGTTTGCCGTGGGATCCATCTGGAGCCTTCTGTCTCAGGGGAGTGGGTCCCAGGCCCGGCGGCCCACTGAGCCCCGTCACCAGGAAGCCTGAGCCCTGGGTGGCAGGCGTGGCACCCGCCTGGCCCGGAGGAGATCTTGGAGGCAGAAAGAGGAAGCCACGTGAATCCACCTGCACCAGCCAGCCAGTCAGGCTGCATAAGAGTGAAGCAACTTGAACCCCCCCCCCCGCCCCGCACCCTGTCACCGCAGGGTCCTGGGCAGCGTCAGGGCCACCTCGGCTCCTCGGGGTCCTGCTGACTGGGGAGGCCGAGCCTTCCAGAGAGGAGCTCACAGGACACGCCTCCCGTCGCTCTGCAGCCACCTCAGAGTTTTAAGTGAGTGTCTGTTTCTTCATCCTAACGCCCTCAGGGGCTGGCGTTAAAGCCACAGGCCCAACCGATGCAGGCCACCAAGTCCTGGGCAGAAAGCACACTGGGCACGCTCCAAAGGTCTGAGGTTTTTGGGTTTTACTCAGAATATGTCTTTTTAGATCTTAGGCCAAACAAAAACAAGCAAACAACAAAAACTTTCAAAATTCATTCCTTAGCAAAATCTCTTGTTGAGGAATTGCTAGAAAAACAAACGTCAAAGGTTCTCTGCATAGTGTGTGCTTTCATGACCATAGTAACGTGTGTGTTATATGTATAATGTGCGATTCCACGTCTGGAATGCCTTCAGTCATGCTAGGCCTATCTGTTGACTTATTAATATTATTGTTATTATTTTGGTGGAAGAAGGTCATACTAAGATATTATTTTTTATGTTTCCAGTTAACAGAGTGTTGATCCCCTGGTTTATCTTGGTCTTATCTTGGTACCAAATCTCTTCTTGCTTAAAGTAAAAAAAAGAAATTGTTTGTTTACTGCTCTGTATTATAATTATTTTTTTCTCTTTTGATTGTCAAAGTTAAAACTGATACAGTTTCAGCTCTTTCTGCTCAGCTGGAAGCAGTCACCAACTTCAAAAGACACAGATGATGTATTTTTTGTGACATCCTTTAAAGCTCTTGTGGTTAATTTTAAAGGTAACCTCTCTACAGGAGACAAGGGCTGAGAAGTATGTGAAATGACTTTATGAAATTGCAATCCAAGTGCCATCAATATTGTAATGGTGATAACTTGCAATAAAACCAAAGTAAAGTCCAGTGTGCATGGTGATTGAGTGGACTAGGCCTATGACACTGCTTGGCTTCTGCCATGGTTTGGATTCAGAGCATCCCCTGGAAAAGCTCATGTACTGGTGATGCAAAAACATTCACAGGTGAGGTCATTGGATTGTGAGGTTCTAATCTCATCCACTGATGAATGTGGTTATTAGCTGGTGGCTTGGGCAGGTAGGACATGGCTAAAGGAGGAAGCCAGGGCGTGGCCGTGGGGACTGTCCACGGCCCCGGTGCTCTCGATGCTTCTCTCTGGTGTGAGAGCAGTGCCCCCCCACTGCTGCTGCTCCAGCTAGTTATGCTTCCAAGCTGGCTGTGCAGACTGGATCCTCCGAGACCGTGAGCCCCACCAGCCTCTCCTTCTCTACGTTCTTGTCAGGCATTCTGGTTAGAGCAACAGGAGAGCTGACTAAGAGCCTTTTAGAATTTTAGATCTCCCTGTGGAGTAGAAACAATGACCTTTCAGTCCTCCAGAGAAGCCCTGATGGGCATTGGAGAGAAACTGAAGAGAATGGAATCAGGCGTGGATATTGGGGCTGCTGGTCTTGTGATTCCAGACACCAGACTGGAGGAGGTCGGTGCCGCCCTCAGAAGTACAGGCTTCCTAGAATATTTGCACTTCCAGGTATCTCAAATATATTTAAGAGGAACTTTTAAAGAGTGTGCATTTAATCCAGGTTTGAGACCAGCCTCAGCAACTTAGTGAAACTCAGTTTCAAAATAACAAGGGCTGGGGATATAGCACAGAGGTAGAATGCCTGAGTTCAATCCCCAGTAGCATACAAACAAACAAACAAACAAACAAACAACCCAAACAATCTTAACTGGATTTAGTTTACAAGAGGCTCACTGAAAATCTTAGGGAAAAAGTGTTGAAACTGAAGGATAGAGAAAGCTGAAAGATATACCATGCAAACCTCCCCTGCCCCACCAACGCTGCCGTTCTACTCTCTGACAAAGGCAGAGAGAATTAGTGGGCAATAAGAGGAGTGTTTAATAGCAATGAAAAGGTTAATAATATAACTTCAAAAATAGAAATAAAAATTTCTTAAAATGAAGAGGAGTAACAAGTTCATAATCACGTGGGATGATTCTAATACATCTCTCAGTCTCTGATAGAACAAGCAGACAAAAAAAATAAAAAAGAATAGATTTGAAAGGTGAAATTAACAAAATTGAATTGATACACATAGAACATTCCACCCAGTGATTGCAAAATATACATTCTTTTCAGGTGCACACTGAACATTTACCAAAATATACCATATAATGGGCCATTGGACAAATCCCAAAACATTTCACAAGCTTAAAATCAGGTAGAGTATGATTACTGATCACAGTGAAATTAAACTAAAAATTTGTAACAAAAAGACAAATAGAAATCCTGCACACTCGTTAAAATTAAGCAAAGGACTTCAAAAATAACCTTAGAACAAGACATTGGGGCCGGGGACCTGGCTTAGCAATAGAATGCATGCCTAGTGTGTGTGGTGCTCTGGGGTTCAATCCCCAGCCTGTTTGTAGACATTGACAAGCTTGTCCTAAAATTTCTTTGGAAAAGTATGGTCCAAGAATAGCTAAAAGAATCTTAAGAAAAATTAAATTGGACAGTAGTATTCTACCCACTATTAAGGCTTAAAGTAGAGCTGCAGTAATTGAGACAGTATGGCACTGGCAGACGGAGAGACGCATGGGCGAGTGATATGGCATGAGAATCTATCTGTGGGGCGGCTCAGTGGCAGAGCGCTTGACTACCATGTGTTGGTTCTAGGTTTCATCTCCAGAATTAGGGAGGAGAAGAGGAGGAGGAGGAGGAGAAGGAGGAGGAGGAAGAAGAAGAGGAGGAGGAGAAGGAGGAGGAGGAAGAAGAAGAAGAGGAGGAGAAGGAGGAGGAGGAGGAGAAGGAGGAGGGAGAAGGAGGAGGAGGAAGAAGAAGAAGAGGAGGAGAAGGAGGAGGAGGAGGAGAAGGAGGAGAAAGAGGAGGAGGAGGAAGAGGAGGAGGAGGAGGAGGAGGAGGAGGAGGAAGAGGAGGAAGAGGAGGAGAAAGAAGAAGAGGAGGGGGAGAAGGAGGAGGAAGAGGAGGAGGAGGAGGAAGAGGAGGAGGAGGAGGAGAAAGAAGAAGAGGAGGGGGAGAAGGAGGAGGAGGAGGAAGAGGAGGAGGAGGAGGAGGAGGAGAAAGAAGAAGAGGAGGAGGAGGAAGAGGAGGAGGAGGAGGAGGAGGAGAAAGAAGAAGAGGAGGGGGAGAAGGAGGAGAAGGAGGAAGAAGAAGAGGAGGAGGAAGAGAAAGAAGAAGAGGAGGAGGAGGAGCTCTCACAGATTTTTTTTTTTAAAGAAAGAATAAAGGTAGGAAAAAGGTAGGAAATAGAGATAACTGAGAGCCCAACCTTGGGCTGTTCTGGAGAGATACTTGTCTGTGTGGGGGAACAGGGATGCTGGACCCAGCAGAGGTATCCTCTGCAGCAGCAGAAGACGCTAACCTCTTGGGCACCTACAGGCAGCTACGTTGGGCCAGGTGCCATGGTTACTTAGCAGAAGTATGTGGTTGAGGTCAGGCCCATGAGCAGGTGTGTTACTTGGAATTCATTACCAAGGTTTGTATACTGAACATGTAGGTTATTTATGTTTAAAATAAAAGGCATTCAAAATTATTTATGTACAGCCAGGCATGGTGGCCCATGCCTGTAATCCCAGTACTTGGGAGGCTAAGACAGGAAGTTTTCAGGTTGAAGGCCAACCTCAGCAATTTAGCAAGACCTTGTTTCAAAATTAAAAAAAAAAAATAAAAATAGGGCTGGGATTATGGCTCAGAGGTCGCATGCCCCCAGTGTATACCTCGATAGGGCTGGGGATGTAGTTCAGTAATAGAGTACATACTTAGCATCTGTGAAGCCGTGGGTTTAATATCCAGCACTGCAACACTATTATTTATTTAATTGCATATAAATGATGACTGATTGTTCTGGAGATAAGACAAGCTATGGAAGAGCCACCCGAGATGCTCGGAGCATGGTTTCTGGAGTCAGGCTGCCCTGTGTTGGATCCAGAGCACAACACGTCAGGTGTATTCAGCATGAATAAGCCACTCCATCTCTTTGCGCCTCTATTTCCTTATTTGTAAGAACAGTGCCTCTCCTTCTGAGGTGTGTTGTGAAGCTTACACAAGATGTATTTTGAGGCAACTGGCACAGAAAAAGTGCTCAGGAAATATTGGCTTTGTTGAAAAAAATATATGTGGAGGTCACCCAACTTGTGAATGGCTGAGCTTAGATTTGAACCACACTTTGGGTTGATCTCCAAAATCCAGACTCTCTTGCATTGATGGATTGAAAAACATACTTATTGAGGTCCACTGTGTATTGTTCAGAGGTCTGAAATATATAACAAGATGCACATCATCACTGCTCCCAGGGAGGCTAGGGGCGAGGGACGTCACACACAGTCATCAGTGTAGTCAGGGAAACAGGAGTTGTGCTAAGTATTTCAAACAGGGGATTTAGTGAAAAGAATTGATTATATTGGTAGTGAAGGGCTAAGAAAAAACAACAAATGCTTTACCTAGGGAGATAATGGCAAAAAGCGGAGGCAAAGACATTCAGGGTTCCTCTTAAGACCTGGTGAGGCTTTCCCGCTGTCGGTCATTTCGTCTGCCAGGACGGGTCTCAGTCTCACTGGCCATTTGACTTCCTTTGAAGCACAGTCCCCCTGGTGACACTCCATTTAGAAAAGTAAATGCTGGAGGCTCCCACCTCCGGGGCCTTCATGATCTTCCTGTTTGGGGAAGTCAGCTGACTCTCCAGAGTTGGAGGGGCCTTGAACAAAATCCCATTATCCCTGGTTCCTATTTGATCTTGGAGAATTTAGGGGCCAAAATACTGGTTGTTTCTTCTTAGTCCTTTTATTTTCTGATTATTGTCTAAGTCTTAATTGTTGAACACCCAGAAGGTTAGGTTCACCAATCCTTTTAAGATGTCTTGCTGGTGATGGCTATTACTTTAAAACACTGTGTATTGTACTTCTGTTAAACATTAGCAAACAACATTTTTACAGATTCAATAAGAGAAGCACGAAACAAAATTATAAGGAATGAAACAAATCTGATTTTTATCTTTGTATAAAGAAGATGGTCATAATGCAATTAGGAACATATAAATATAAACCTGGAAAGGCTATCGCCATTTTGTTTTGTTTAGATGTCATTAGCTTAGTAATCATTTGTATTTTAGAGGTACTGTACATTTTGAGAATATAAATATCTAAAACATTGCTGTTGATAGACAGTAGGGAATTATCTTAATAAGGTATAATGTTTTGCTCTCTAGGTTTATTTTTGTAAAATTTTACCAAAAGCAGGTCAATACCTTAAGAAAACCAAATTGTTTTAAGCATAGAATCAATGCATTTAATGTGACTTTTAGAAAGCCCTTGAAACAGTTTATTTTCATCTTGACCAACCAGATTTATCACATATAACACTTTTATAAGTTTAATCTTTACAAATTGTTTGTGGTTTCCTCAAGCCCTCTGCTATTTGCTTAACCCTCTGATTTTTGTTTTCATCTCCTTTTTCCCTTGTGGGATAACTCAGTCATTTAAAACAAATTTTTTACCATACAAAATTCTTTTCCACCTAAAAGCATTTTTCTATTTGTTTTTTTAACTTTCTCCATTATAATATCCATTTATGCCTATAAATATCTCCTTTTATTCTTTTATTTATTGGGTTTTCTTCTGTCATTTTGGGCTCTGGGGGTATAAGAATTATCTGTTAATGTGGCCAGAAGACCCATACTGATTTACTTTGCTGGCATAGCTTTGAATTTTTCCTTAATACAAACTTTGAATCCCTTACTTTTTTTTATAATACAGATCTAGCTGCAAGTTAGTATCACAGTATACTTTTTTTGGTGGCCATCCTCTCTGTCTCTTGGTCTATACTATCAAACTCAGGCACTGAAAAGACTAAGAATTGAATGGGATGCTGGCAGGCTCAGCAGATGGGCCATTTTCCATCTGATAGACAGGGGAGAAATGAAATCATTTTTTAGTTCTCTCATGTGACTTGTCCCAGAGCATTCTCTGGCCTACCTGGCACCCGTTAATGCATGGCCATAAACAGGGTGCATCTACTGGGTTTATCCATACGTACCAGCATGACGAAGAGCTGGCACCTAGTTATGACTGCCAGGTACACTGGGTCTTCTCAGAAGTGGATACAGACAACTTCCCTACAGGAAGTCCTGGCTCAGGAGTGAAGAAGGTGCCCCTATGAGTAGAATTAGTGCCCTTATGAAGAGATGCTGGAGAGAACCCTCCCCTCCTCCACCACAGAACACAGCAAGAAGGTGCTGTCTATAGACCTGGAAAGAGGCCCTCATCCTGTCAGCCCCTTCATCCTAAACTTCGTGGCCTTCAAGCTTATGAGAAATAAATGTTCATTTCCCATGCATTTTAGGATGCTACTTATTTTTATTGTACACAAGGACTCACAGCTGAAAGTATTCATAATACCCCAAAGGCAAAACCAAGCCCAATATCCGTCCACTTAAGATGAAGAAACACAGTGATACAGACACGCAATGGAGTATAATTTGGCAGTAAAAAGGTACAGAGTCCCTATGTATTCTCCAACATGGATGTATCTTGAAATGTTCTCTGTGAAAGAAACTGTTTATAAAAAACCCATTATATTGAAGCGAAATGTTCAGAAGAGGTGAGTCTGGAGACAGAAACATCCTAGGTCAGGGCTGGGGCTGGGGGAAGGGAGGGAGTGACAGTGGTGACTGTGGAGGTTCCTTGACAGAGAAAAAAAGGCTCTGAAATTAGATGATGGTGATGGGGATACAACCCTGTGAGTAAAAAAAACAACTAAAAAGGGCACACTTTAAAATTCAGTAACTGGCAAAACTAAAGCATAATAGCAAAGTTAAAACAGTAGTGACAGCTACTACATGAGGCCCCGTGGGGCGTCTCCTGTGATTGAAAAATTGCAGCATTTTTAAAAATCAATATGTTGATTATATGGGTTTTCACTTTTGTAATTGTTCACTGAGTCACACGTTCATGTTCTGCTCATTTTTCTGTATGTGTATATATACAGAATGTATATGTTTATGCACCGTATACACACACACACACACACACATATACATTGTAAGTGTATATATATGAACCCAAGGGCATTCTACCTTTGAGCTACATCCTCAGCCCTGTTTTATTTTCTATTTTCAAACAGTCTCGCTAGGTTGTTGAGAGTCTTACTGCTTGCTGAATTGTTCTTGAGCCTATAATCCTGTCTCAGCCTCTCGAGTACTGGAATTACAGGTGTGTGCCAGTGTGCCCAGTCGTTCTCTGTATTTAGGAAAGGCTTTTTGAAGGATCAGTACTGGTCCTGAGACGGCGGCTGATTCTCCAGTAAACTCTGACTCCATCTCTAACTCCTAGGAATGTAATGGGAATTAGGGACTGAGCAGCCTCTTGGTTGCTGAGAGAGCCTCTGTCCTTCCAGATGGGACTGTCGCTGTGTCCCGAGCCCCACCTTCAGCACTGCCGTTCTGTCTCTGGGAAGGGCCTCTTCATCTGAGCTCTACCTGCAGGACACAGCTCACCGGCGACATCACCTAAAGAGACTCCAGCCTGCCTGCGTATTCCAGGATGGGCTAGAGCCCAGCTCTCTATGCTTCTGAGGCACTGAATTTCTACCAAGGAAAGCAGACAAAATAATTTCTCACCCAAAGCAGATTTGAGGGACATTTTAAGAAAAAGAAAAAAGCTGTGATGCATCTAGGTATCTGGGGAGTTGGTGGGCATCGCAAAATTCCATCTTTGGATGGAGGAATCTGGCCAGTGTCTGCTGCTCTTGTCAAACCATTCATGATTACTATGATGGTAATGATGATGACGGTGGTGGTGGTACTGGGGATTGAACACTGGGGCTTTCTACCCCCAAGCTACATCCCCAGCCCTTTTTAGATTTTAGTGTTAAATAGGGTCTTGCTACATTTCCAGAGCTTTGCAAAGTTGCTAAGGCTGGCCTCAAACCTCTGATCCTCCGGTCTTAGCCTCCCAAGTACTGGGATTATATGTGTGTGCCACCATGTTTAGCTTTATTTTGTGTCCTAAAACCTCTCACTCTAGGTATGATGGGTATACAAAAGATTGTGCATATTTAATGTATACAACTTGAGATGATTTGTTTGGAGATAATCCCTCTCCTTTTAAAACTTGAGGGGAAATTTCACTGGAAAGTTCTGGACATTGGGGCTCTAGAGGTCAAAAGTGTTATTGCTTCTATTTTATGTTTGCAGAATTGTGGTATAGTCAGAAACCAGGGACATTGGGGGGCTTCCTGGCATGAACCACAGGAGAGGCTCTACCGGGGCCCGGCACATCTGAGGGTCTTATTAAAATGCGGATAGCACGTTACAGGTGCAGCTTGCAATTGTAATTAATCTTGTTGCTAAGCCCTGAATTTCATGGATTCTAAGACGCATTGTTCTCACGTCTCAGCATCTCTGAGGTTGGGATGCATCTTCAAGTCTGTGGCGTCTTACTGCGGCGTCCTCCACACACAGCCCTGCAGTGTTTCTTTGGCTCAGGCTGTGCACAGCTGAGGCATGCTGGGTGACTCCCCTGGACATCCACAGCCCTTTGATGTTTCAGTTTATGAGCCATTTAGGGTTCACTGAGATTGTCTGTATCTTGCTTCTTTGCCTGAAAATCTTCAGTTGACAGCTTCTGTTATAGTCAAGAAAACGCTGGGATCAAAGCCCCAGATGTTTGCAGCTTGGGGGTATTGCACACAGTTTTAAGAAATGTTCTATCATTAACATTCTTAATGACCCAAATGTTTGGGTCATTCAGATTAGTTACTGTGTCTTAGCCTGGGTGATAGGTTCATGGATCCTCGTTTCATTATGTTTTGTAAAATGTACATATACCTTCTATGCCCTCTCTGAACACGTGATATATTTCACTTTTTTGTGTGCGACCCTCACTCACATACAGTCACCTTCTGAGGTCCCGGGAGTGAGGACTTCAGCATCTGAATTTAGAGGGGACACAAATCATCCCAGAAAAGAAGAAAAAGATAAAAACAAAGCAAAAGAAAAACGTAATTTAAGACAACATGCTGTGCAGGAGGGGGAGATGAGACAACTTAAAAATCTGGCATTAATTTGAGAGACAGAAGAGAAGAGAACACATCTATTAAACGAGAATAAGATATTGTTAAAATGGAATACTTGAAGAATGAAAAGGGGTCTAGAAGGTTAAAAACATGGTGGTTGAATTGAAAACTCAATGGAAGGACTAGAAGATAAAGCTGAAGAAATTCCTTAGAAAGTAAATCCAAGAAACAGATGTGGAGAATTGGACAATACATACGCATGCATGCACGTTCATATATGTATATGCATTCTTTTTTTGTGGTACTGGGGTTCCTGGAAACCCTTCTACCTCTGGGCTACACTCCCAGACCTATTTTATATTTTTATTTGGAAACAGGGTCTCTTAAGCCATGGCGTCTGGCTCTGAACCTGCGCGATCCTCCTGTCTCTGCCTCCCAAGCGCGGGGATTACAAGTGTGCACCACCATGCCCAGCCTGTGTATGAATTCTTTGAGTTCAGAATCTTGAGCTAAATGGCACTCTACCTCCAACCTACATCCCCAGCCCTTTTTAGTTTTTATTTTGAAGCAGGGTCTTGTTTCGTGGGTTGCTGAGGGTCCCCCTATACTGCCGAGGCTGGCCTCGAATCCACAATCCTCCTGTCTCATTCGCACCACCCTGCCCAGCTACGAACTATTTTAAAAAATATATAAAAACCAAGTCAAAAAGCCCAATCGCCACATTTTAGGATTCCCACAAAAAGAATACAGAGAAAACAGAGGGAAAGATTCCCCAGGGAAAAATCCACAGTTTCACGATTGTCTTTCCAGTTAAGTTAAAAAGTGTCTCAGAGGACCACCAGGCCCACTCTGCTTGACAAACGAAAGGAGCTACAAAACCATGGTTATTAAAAGTACAGCCACAAGCAGAGGCAGCAAGGAAACCCGGATGGACCAGATTCCGGCACACGATGAGCCTTTCCTAGGAGGGAAGGAGCCCCCGGCTGATTTCATCTTGGGGGGAGCAGTGGGAGGAAGAACCTGCTGTCAGCAGCCTAATACCTGCTCTAAGCACAGGTCAGAATCTGCAGGACCCCAGCCACCGAGAGTTACCTCAGTTTAGGCAATCTAGAGATAGACCCATACACAGTCAACTGCTTATAAAAATAAAAGTCAAGGTGATGAGTCAAACCAGTGGAGAAAAATTTTTTTGCTTGTTTATATAAAAATTTGTCATTGGTGCCTAATAGTCATACAATATAGTGGGCTTCATTATTGGTTTTTTTTTTTTTTTTGAGGTTGCAAAAGCTGGATAACCATATGGGGAAAAATGAACCTCAACTATTACTCATGCCAGAGACAAAAATTAATTTGAAATGGATTATAGACCTAAATGCAAAAGCTAAAACAATAAAACATAGGAAATCTGTTTGAGACTTACTCATTGCTGGTGGGAATGAGAATCCGTAGGGCTACTTTGGAAGACGGTTTGGCAGTTTCTTACAAAATGAAACACGCTCTCACCACACGATCCAACAGCAGCGTTCCTTGGTTCTTGCCCAAAGGACTGGAAGCTTACAAAAAGCCGCGCAAGGACATTTATAACAGCGTTGTTCATAACTGCCAAACCGTGGAAGCCACCCAAATGGCCTCCAGGAGGCGAATGGATAAATAAACGGTGGGACGTCCAGATAATGGCTATTGTTCAGCTCTAAAAAGAAATCAGTTCTTCAAGCCACCAAAAGACACGGAGGATACGTCAGTGCATATTAGCAAGGAAAAGGAGCCAATCTGAAAAGGTTCTGTGCTGTTTGATTCCAATCGGAGGACATTCTGGAAACGGCAAAACTTTGGAGACAATATAAAGATCAGTGGTTGGCAGAATGTAGGAGCTGGAGGAGGACGTGCGTGAGCAGAGCACAGAGGGTCTTGGACAGTGCAGCCATTCACTAGGATGCTGCCATGGTAGCCACATGTCATTATATGTTTGTCAAAAACAATAGACAAACAGGATGTGTCATTCCAAGAACAAACCCAATGTTAACTGTGGACTTTGGTTGTCAGGCCTGCCAGCATGGCTCAAGAATGGTAACGAGTTTACTCTTGGGGTGTAGGAGGGTGATATCCGGGGAGGTTAGTGCATATGGAAGAAGGGGTAGGTAAGAATCTTTGTTGTCCTTTCTGCTCAACTTTGCTAGAAATTAGAAATTGTTCTAAAACAATAAAGTCGATTGAAGATGATATTGAACTACAAGAAAAAAAATTCAAGAACACTTCACAAGCTCAACAATATATTACTGGAGGATAGTTACTTAGGTAGAAGGAGTATAAAAAGGGAGGAAGAGAGGAATGTGGAAGCCAGGCAGCGGGTCCCTCTTGGTGGGGAGAGAGGTGACGATCCCAGGGAGGTCTGGGGGTGCCGTTTCTAATAGAACTGGTAACTCCTCTCTCTTAGCCTGGGTGACAGGTCCGTGGATATGCATTTTATTATTTTTAAAAATGTAGCCGGGCGCAGTGGTACATGCCTATAATCCCAGTATGTGAGAGGCTGAGGCAGGAAGATTGGAGGTTCAAGGCCAGCCTCAGCAACTTAGTGAGATGCTCAAACAACTTAGTGAGACCTGTTTCAAAATAAAGAGGGCTAGGGATATAGCTGGGAAGTAGAATGCCCTGGTTCAACCCTCAGTACCAAAAAGTAAAAAATGTACATATACCTTTTATTCACTCTTCTGAACATGTTATACATTTTGTACACACACGTGTGTGTGTGTGTGTGCGCGCGTGTGTGTGTAACAGATAGAGATGAATGGAGATAGAAGAAAAATAGCAGATCAAACTTAAGAATGAGAGACAGAAATGAGATTTAAAAGCCCTGCGAGCCCGCAGGTCTCCTGGCCAGAGATCTCAGGAGCCCCTCCCCCATCCCCATTGCCCTAGTGCCCTCTGTTCTCTGCCCTCCCCCATTTTCCCTTCCCTGGCTGTGTCTGTGTGTGCAGCTGGCCTGGCCTGTCCACCTGAAGCCCCTCCCCGTGGCCGCCTGGGTGATCCTTGCTTTGGGGGGCTGTGTTTTATCAATGATAAGATGTCTTGCACTGGAAGGGAGACCTCAGCCTCTCTGTGGAGGCAGGCACCAGCATGGCGTCCCCCAGCCTGGCCTTGCTGCACACAGTGGAGACCCCAGGAGCCCAGCCCAAGTCCTCACGCATAACACTGGGGGGAGCTGTGTGGAGAGGCATCGCTCCCCCTCTGCAGGATGCCTGGAGGGGAGGGCGCTGACCCCTGATCTGTGTAGACACTGCCTCTGGGGCCAGGGCACAAGGTCCAGGTGGAAGAATGGGAGGCCGTGCTGATGGCGGAGGCCAGGCAGGCCGCACACCTGGCCCAGGCCTGCAAGGAAGCGGCCTGAGCGGGGACGTGGTGTTGGAGCAGCTGTGGGAAGCCTGGTACCAGGTGCCCATGCCCGCCCATGCTTTGCCCAACTCCCAGTTCTCCTTGCCTCCTCAGGAGCAGAGGGGTCCCCTGGGGAGGCAGGGAGCCATGAAATCTGGCCCCGGGGGAAGAGAGAGACAAAGGGATAGATTTCCCCTTCTGGGACTCGGGAAGGGGAATTTGAGAACCACGGAACTTCGCCCTGAGATAGCCCAGGCGTGGTCTGGCCCTCTGCCAGGGCCTGTGGGAGCAGGGCTGCAGCCATTTCTACAGTCCATCTGTCTTCTCTGCGCCTCCTCCTTCCTCCACCTCCCTCGGGCACTGGGCTCTCGCCCAGGGTCTTAGTTGGACAGATTTGATTCCAGCAGACTCTAAGAGGTCAAGTCCATCTTTTTTTTTTTTTTTTTTTTGTGGTACTGGGGTTCCTGGAAGCCCTTCTACCTCCGGTATACACTCCCACGGGCTACACTCCCAGACTTTTTTTTAAACATTTTTATGTGGAAACAGAGTCTCTTAAGCCAGCGAGTCTGGCTCCGAACCAGCGCGATCCTCCTGTCTCCGCCTCCCAAGCGCGGGGATTACAAGCGTGCGCCACCACGCCCGGCTCAAGTCCATCTTTTGCTGTGCTCCTTTCTCCTTGACCTCTAGCTCTATTCAGTGACTGAGCTACTCCATCCGCACGGTCTACTCTCTTCTTGTCCATCACCTTCTACCCTTGAGATCGTGCTGCTCTGAGCTTTAACTGCATGAAAAATGTTGTGTCAAGATGTTGTCCCCTGATTTGCACCTTAAAATTAATGGTGTTTTTGACATGATTTCATTCAGTTGGCGTACTACAAACCGCCCCTATTTTAAGTGTACGATTTCCTAATACAATCTGACATATGTATGTATGCACCTTTGTTGTTGTTGTTTGTGTGTTGCATGGGATGGAACCCGGGGCATTCTACCTCTGAGCTACACCCCCAGCCCTATTTTTCATTCTTTCTTTTGAAATAGAGTCTTATTGAGTTGCAGAGGGACTCACTAAGTAGCTGAGGCTGTCCGCAAACCGATCCTCCTGTCTCAGCCTCCCCAATGCTGGGATTACAAGCGTGGGCCACCACGCCCGGCTTTGCACCTATGTTTTGTCATATAAAACTATCAGCATATGCAACATGGTGGCGCACGCCTGGAATCCCAGTATTTAGGAAGCTGAGGCAGGAGAATGACGGGTTGGAGGCAGACGCACCAACTAGTGAGACCCTGCTTCACAATAAAATGATAAGAGGCTGGAAGTGTATCTTCTAAGTAGAATGTCCCTGGATTCAATCCTTAGCAGGGAGGAGGAAGAGGAGGAGGAGGAGAAGGAGGAGGAGGAGGAGGAGGAGGAGGAGGAGGAGGAGGAGGAGGAGGGGAAGGGGAGGAGGAGAGAAGGAATCTGTAGCGATTTATAACTCCCCAATTTTTCTTTTGCCTATAATTCTTTCTCCACGTACTTCCCAGTACCTGCCTCTCCCCAGACCTCATTGACCTGTCAATACATTCCTCTGCACTCTCTAGAATACAATACAAATGGAATTATACACTATGTAGTTAGCTTTAAGTGTGGCTTCCTTCATTCAAAAATTAAATATAAATCAGTAAACTTGGGCCTTGGAAGAGGGAGGGAGCTGGTGTCTGCTCTTCACACCCATTCTGATTTAGGAAGCTAGGACTGATGTTGGGCGCCCCCTGCTGGAGGGGAAGGGGCATCTCCATGGCTGTCTAAGAGGCGATTTGGTTGCTAAGGACCCCAGGGCCTTTATAGTAGTCCTGCCTTATCTGTAATTTCACTTTCTGAGGTTTGTTACCCTGGCTCAGCTGTGGCCCAGAAATAGCAAAAAGAAAACTTCAAAAATAAACAATAAGTTTTAAATTACATTGACATTCTCTGAGGAAAATTTGTCCCAACCTGCTCTGTCTCACTGGGAAGATGAATTGTCTCTTAGTCCAGCGTATCCAGGCTGTATATTCTACCCACCCCTTAGTTATCTAGTAGCCATTTCACTTATCAGATTGGCTGTCATGCCATCCCAGTGCTTGTTCAAGTACATAAGGGATTTGGAGAGAAAATGAAAGCACACTCACATAACTTTCACTATATTGTTCTAATTATTTTATTATGAATTATTGTTGTGTATCTCTTACTGTGGCTAATTTATAAGTTAAACTTTATTACTTTTCTATGTGTGTCTGTATGTGTCCTATTTCTTTACATATGTATAAAAATAAACATGCAATAAGGTCTGATACTATCTCTAATTTCAGGCATCCAGTAGGGGTCTTGTAACATGTTTCCTAGGGATAACAGGAGACCTCTGTCGTCTCAAAGAGAAGATTGTGATGGAATAACTTCCTCTCTTCGCCTGGTTCTTCACCCTTCCTCCCCCAGCGTGTAATGATCTTTAGGGCTCCAGGCCTTCTTCCACCTATAAACAGACCGAATTTACATACAGGTCTTGGGACCTGGGCACACCAGTCACCAGCTAAAGAAAGCCTTGAAAGAAAGTCTATGGCCTGGGTGTCACTCTGAATCCTGTATAGCTGGACTTTAGGTTGAGCAGGTGAAATCAACCTTGCCTCCTGGCTGGCCAATTCGGAAGACACTCACACACTTTACCTCATTCTGTACCTCTGGATTTTCTTTTAAAAAGAGACATCTGAGCCAGGCATGATGGAGCACACTTGTAATCCCAGTACTTGGGAGGTTGAGACAGGAGGATCACAGGTTCACAGCCAGCCTCAGCTACTTAGCGAAGCCCAGTGCAACTTAGTGAGACCCTGTTTCAAAAAATAAATAAAATAGGGCTGGGGTGTAGCTTGGAGGAAGAATGCCCCTGGGTTCAATCCCCAGTGCACGCGCGCACACACACACACACACACAGGCTGTGTCAATTTATACCCCTACCCGAGGGCAGGCGAGTGCCCTTCCTATACTTGATACTTCCAAGCGCTGTAGTTTGAGTCAGTCTGGAGATGAAGCGGTATCTTGCATCTGTTTATTTTTCCTCTCCCTATAGAGGCGCTGGAGCATTTGAGCACCATCTGATGGCTGACGACTGCTTCCCGCGGACCCCACAGGCAGAAGCAATTGTCTGCTGAGACGGTGTGGCCCAAACTTTGTGGCTCTCATTGGCAGGCCCTCACACTAGTGCTTTTTGCCCAAAAGCTGACCAAAAAGCTCACCAGGACTTCTTGTGAAGCCAGAATGTGCTACTAGGCTTTCAGGGAGCTACTGGCCTGGAAATAGTCAAGAGGGAGAGCCCGAGCCCTGAGCCTGGCCGAGGGCTGGAGCCGGGCTCATGCTCGGAGCAGTGAGGTGCCGGGCAGTGCGTGGCAGCTCCTGGAGCCGGGGGTGGCCCCCAGTCCTTCTGTGGCAAGCCTCAGGACTCCCAAATCCTGTGAAGCAGGACGGTGCTCATCTCGCTTCCGGAAGCTTTCTGACCGTATATGACCGTGTGTCGACATTCAGATCTGAGTTGGGGAGGGGACTGTCACCAGGAATGGAGAAGTCATGGAAGAGAGGGGAAATCTGAGGCTGATATGGTGAATCATGCTTTGTTTTGTTAACTACTACAGGGCTAAAGGAATCACCTGTTTTTTTTTTTTTTAATTTTTTGCTTAAATTCAAGAAGCCAAAGGAATCACCTGCAGCAGTTCTACTCTGATGGGAAAATAATCCATTCCTTCTGTTGCTGAAGGACTTGGGTTCAAGTCTAGTCTTCGCTGCTTTGGTCTCCTGTTTCCTAACTTCCAAAGCCTGGCTCACTCTGTCCTGCCTCCCGGGGAGGCTTCTGCTCTTAGTTAGCTGTGAGCAACCCTGGGCAGGACGCCAGACCACAAATTCTAGCCTTTGTTCTAACAATAACTTGCTCCCTGAGCTGTCTCTGTGTCAGTTTCTCCGCCTGTGAGATGGTGTGATCGTGCCCATTTCCCTGGCCTCTGTGGAGGTAAAGACCACAGGAGTGTGAGGGGTTTTGATAAAAGCGGACAGAGGATATAGCCATCAGGTGCAAAATCAGGTATGCAGAAAACTGGCGGGGGTGGGGTAGAGGGAAAAGGGATGGTCTTTCTAACCACAAACAAAATTGGTTTTACTTCAGATGCACAGATATATTTTTTAAACTTTTTTGTGGAGCCGGTTGGCCAGGACGATTTCTGGCTATTCTGCTCCAGAAGGTGGGTGCCGGCTCAGAGATTAATGTGGACTAACTGCAAACCAGGCCCCGGTGCAGCCTCCTACAGGATCCTGCAACCCTGGTCGGCTCGCGCCTGCCACCTGGTGTCCCATCTCCGCTACTGCCCAGAAACCACGTGTAAGAAAGTGCTTACAACCTAACTACGTACTTCGGTTTCGTCCCGTCCTAACCAATAGGAAAGGAGGGGGCGGGGCAGAGAATGGCAAAAGACCAATCATATTCTGCTTTCCTAGGGGGAGGCGGGGCTTGGGATTTACCACGTTGGGTTTGTCCGCAGCGCTAATTACTTTTTCCAAAGGCTGCAGGGCTTCACTCCGGCCGCCGCCGTCGCCTCGCGCTCGCTCTCCGCCGCCACGGTCTCAGGGGCTGCTCGTCCCAAGTACCATGTGTGACGGCGCCCTGCTGCCTCCCCTCGTCCTGCCCTTGATGCTACTGCTGGTTTGGGGACTGGACCCGGGCACAGGTAGCGCCCCCTTTTCCATCTATCCATCTTCTCATCGCCTTCTTCCCTCTGCCCTCCCGAGGCATGCTGGCAGCCAGGGTGCAGCGGCGGACCGCTGACATCGCCTGGGGCGGAGAGCTGCAGCCCGGGCGGAGAGCTGCAGCCCGGGCGGAGAGCTGCATCCCGGGCGGAGAGCTGCAGCCCGGGCGGAGAGCTGCAACCCGGGCGGAGAGCTGCAGCCCGGGCGGAGAGCTCCATCCCGGGCGGAGAGCTGCAGCCCGGGCGGAGAGCTGCAACCCGGGCGGAGAGCTCCATCCCGGGCGGAGAGCTGCATCCCGGGCGGAGAGCTTTATCTAGGGCGGAGAGCTGCAGCCCGGGCGGATTGCTGCGCCCCGGGCGGAGAGCTGCAGCCCGGGTGGAGAGCTGCGCCCCCGGCGGCTCCTGGCAGGGCGCTCGGCGGGCTCTCGGGAAGCAGATCCCGAGACCTTCCCGGGGCCGGCGAGGGGAGGGAAGCGCCGGATCGCGGCCGCGCTGCGCTCTGCTGGCACGGGAGCGGGCGCTGGACCGGCGGCTGGAGGGTTGGCGGCCAGGCGCCCGCCGTGCTGATGCGTCTCCTCTCTCCCCGCAGCTGTCGGCGACGTGGAGGTGGTGCTCCCGCGGCGGGTGCGCCCAGAAGATGTGCACCTGCCGCCGCTGCCAGGCGCCCCCGGCCCCCGACGGCGTGTCCGCGCGCCCCCCATCGCCAGGCCCGGGGAGCGCGCCCTGCTGCTGCACCTGCCGGCCTTTGGGCGCGACCTGTACCTGCAGCTGCGCCGCGACCTGCGCTTCCTATCCCGCGGCTTCGAGGTGGAGGAGGCCGGCGCCGCCCATGGCCGCAGCGGACGCCCAGAGGAGCTTTGCTTCTACTCCGGCCGGGTGCTCGGCCACCCCGACTCCCTGGTCTCGCTCAGCGCCTGCGGTGCCGCCGGCGGCCTGGTACTGCCTGCGCCCCCTCCGGGTCTGCCTGTTTGGTTTGTTGGGATGCCCGGGGTGGTCCCGCGGAGGGCTGGGGTGGGACGCCTTGGCGGGATCATCCAGTGTCGAGAGGGGCTGGAGAGAAATTTCTACTTCTCCTCCCGCATCCCGCATCCCGCATCTCACCGGATCTTCCTGTTGACTGATGAGCCAGGGGGGTGGGAAGGGATGCTCTGACCCTGCGGTGTGCAGGGCCTGGCCTGGGCGGGCATCTCGCCCAGGGGCGTGCAAATGGAGCGCCCAGGCCCCCAGACCAAAAAGCACTTTTTGCTCAGGTGTAACAAGAACATTGGATTTTCACAGACATGTATGTGCGTGCAAACACGCGTGTCACGAGGAATACCTGTATATCAATCAGCTCTATTCCGAGATGGTGGAGGGGTAGCTCTTCATGGCCCGTCTGTTCGTTCTCGTCTTCTTTTATACACGGATAAGGAAGTTTGGAGGAGAACCCAGGCAGGCCATGGGTGCCCCTCCAGACGTGCCCACTCTTGTTGAAAGGGAAGAACCAGGAGAGGGAGGGGTGCCAGTGTTCTGTTTCCTTATACTATCATGGGGCATCTGTCCAGCACCCACCCCCAGTGAGGACTGCTGGGTGACTAGATGGGTGCTGTGACCCTACCCCTACCCCTGGAACTCCTCCTTCCCCCAACCCCAGCCCTGTAGTGTTTGAGGGACCTGTGGCAGGTGCTTTGCCGGGCAGGGGGAGTTCTTGGGTACTTCTGCTCAGTCTCAACTAACACTTAATAACTTGTTTACACTGGTGCCCAGCCAAAGACTTCTCAGCCTCTCCATGGTGCCCCCAAGGGGCGCACATGGCTGGCAGATGGGCTGCCCCACTTAGTCTGGTATCTGCTCAGTGTGCGAAATTGGCACAACCAATTCCTGGCGAGGTGGTGGTTGATATTCTCCAATGCCTGTCCTTCCCAGGCCTGAGCGACATGGCGCGTCCCATCTTCTATTGCACCAGCCTCTTGAGTACTCTCTGGCCTTTGCCCGCATGGTTGCTGGGAATTGGTAGCAAACCCAGAAAGCTTGGGGGTCCCCGTTTCTGTGTGTGAGACTTCTGTTTCTCTGTCTCTGTCTCTCTCTCCCTCTCTCTCTCTCCACTGTGGAAGGACTCTGGGTATAATTTCCTGGGATTAGCCTAGTTCTCTGAGGAATTTTCTTGAGTTCTGCTTTTAAGGTGCGATGTGCTTTTGCTGGACTGGGGGAAATGGGCAACTGTGGTAAAAAGGAACATGGTACAGTCCTCAGAGGGGTCCAGTAGGCAGTAATGGGGAGCAGGGGCCGAGAATGTGGACTGTGGCGAGGAGGCTTCAGTGGGAGCAAGAGAGGCTCGGGTCAAGGAGGCAGCATGTTCTCGGAGGGACTTGAAGGCCCACACCATTTTCCCTGTTTTTTGCCAAAGCCTTTCAAGGCTAGGTCACATTGCAGTGCTGTACACGGAAACATCTGAATCCCATTTGCTGCGGTTTAGTGAGTTTCTGTAGAGGTCAGAGTTTATACTTCTTGGTGTAAAGTTTCCAGCGAGGAGCTATCTGTGAAGGAGCTGGGGCTGAAAATCTGGCGAACATTGATTTAAAGTTCCTGCGGAGTGAAGGCTGAGCCTCCTCCCTCCCTCTCGAGCCAGCTTTTGAGGAAGGCTGCTCTTCCCTGCGGCGCCATGTGAGGGCGCTGTGCTGTAGCTAAAGGATCCCGGCCAAGGGGCTGAGCTCACAAGTGCGCCAGTGGCGGGCAGACCTCGGAGACGTTTTGAATTCCAGCTGAGCAGACACTGCTGTTGCTTCCTCTGTCCTACTCATTCTGTCTGTGTGAGCTGGACATTGGATACTTCTCTGCGAGTCCACATACACAGGGCGATAGGCAGGACGAAAAGGACTGTGGGTGGAATGACTTGGAGTGGCCCCCTCGGTGGCAGGGTGGTTCTGGAAAGCAAAACAAGAAGAAAAGGAGAGAGAGCGCCTGAGCGTGAGCCGCTGGGCGCAGGGACTTAGGCAGAGCAAGTGTGCGCCATGCCTGGTTTGATTCTCCATCTATGCGGGTGGGCACGTTGTGTCTGTCCCTCTTGACCTTGACGATGCCCTGTGAAGTGGAGCCGGGCTGGGCATGTGTCCCTGTCAGGGAGGAGATGGCGGCAAGTCAGAGGACTTTCAGCGGTTGAAGCTGTGGACATTTCGCAAACCTCCCAGCTTCTGAAGAACTGTGTAGACCAGGAGTTGATAAACCTTTTTTTTCTGGAAAAGCCCAGAGAGTAAATTTGTGTGGGGTGTGTGTGTGTGTGTGTGTGTGTGTGTGTGTGTGTTATAGGGGTTTGAACCCAGGGGCAGGGGCATTCTGCCTCTGAGCTACATTCCCAGACTGATTTTAGTTTTTATTTTGGAAACAGGGTCTCAGTAGGTTGTGGAGGGCCTAAGTTGCCCAGGATGGCTGTGAATCCGCACTCCTCCCGTCTCAGCCTCCCAAGTACTGGATGACAAGCCAGCGCCAACATGCCCTAAAATATTTTAGGCTTTGTGGATCATATAGTCTCTGCCGCAGCCTCTCAACGCTGTCCTTTTACTGTGAAAGCAGCCTTGGAGGGTACATAAACAAACGGATATGTGCAGGGGGGACACAGGCTGTGTTCAGCATCGTATGGAATCCGGGCTGTTTGTGCCCACAGATGTGGGATGTCTGTTTAATGGAGGTGCATTATCAGTATAAATAATTACTTAATTGTTTATGGGCATAAAGAATAAATCACACGTTCTCTTCTGCCACCCCCCTTGATGGCGGGCAAAGGCACAGGCCTATCGTGTCCCCCCCCCCTTCTTATCTTGGAAAGCTGTGCCAGCTGCAGATTTGGGGCCTTCAAAGACCTCAGGCTCAAGGATTGTTTTCTGTTTACACTTCTTCATTTTTATTTATATTTCAGGGCCTCTTCAGACATAGCGTAGGCTTTTGGAAGAGTTCCTATAACTATATAATGTTGAAGCAATGAACTTCAGGCCTGAGGCAAGAAGGTGTCTGCCTTCCCAATGGATTGTTATGAATTTGGATCAGCTGCCCCCCTACTGCCCCTCTGATTAGCCCCAGATCATGTAAGGCCCATGGAACTGGAACCAAGTTCAACTTTGCGGGTGGAGAGGGCACCACAGAGATGGCACTTCAGAAACACAGATGGACCAGGACGTCCGTCTCTGAGAAGGCGCCTGTGCATCTCGTCTGAAACGATCATAGAGAAGTTGTAGGCAAAGTGAAGAGGGAGGAGAGGAGGCTGCAAGCCCTGCCACTGTGCTGGGTTTGCTGAGCAGCGGCCATTCTCCCTTCACCAATACCTGCAAGCTCTGGAAAGCCACCCACTGAGGCCTGTCCTCCTTGGCTGAGGCCATGGCTGCGCTGTGTTGGGACCAGACAGAGCACCGGGGAGCTCTGAGCTGCAGGTTATTAGGAAGCCAGGGCCACCGCAGAAGGTCAGAGAGAAGGGCGGGGACCTCCAGCCATGCCTTCTCTGGAGCCACGGCTACTCGCTGTAGGACTCTTTATCGGAGTCTCTGTGGTCCTGACTGGTCCCGGAGTTGGCTTGGTGACCCAGCCCATCCCCAACTCCGGCTGGCCAGTCCAGCTGGAGACTGCCAGGCCATGCCTGTGGCATGTCATTGGTGGCATTCCTTATGTTCTCGTATCTGTTCAGTTGGGGACTTTTAGAGAATGTACCTCTCTCCTATAAAGGAGGAGGCGGAACTCAGACTGGAATAGGTGGAGGCTGTCAGGTGGTGAGTCTGAAGTCAGCTGAGGTTAGAAGGGGTGGAGAGCCTCACCACCCGGTGAGGAAGAGGAGTTGCTGCCCTGTGGCTGTAACAGGACACAAGAAGGACAAAAGATAGTTTGAAGTTGGCGGCATGGAGGAATTGAGGAGAACTCCGATGAGAAAACCACGCAGCCAGCCTGGTGCTGGGTTCTCTTCGTCCTCTTTTTTTTTACTCCCACCATTTCTTTTTTAATTTTGTGCTGGGGATTGAACCCAGGGGCTTTCTATCTCCAAGCAAAACTGCCATTCCTTTTTATTTTAGTTTTTATTTTTGAAACAGGTTCTTGCTAAGTTGCTGGCGGTCTCGCTAAGTTGCTGAGTCTAGACTCAAACCTAAGATCCTCCTGCCTCAGCCTCCCCAAAGCCGAGGCCCCAGACATGTGTCACCACGCCCGCTGCCTTGGCCCTCGCCCAGTGTTACTGCTCAGGGGCTTCCTCTACCCGTGGCTCTTCAGAGCTGGGCGACACCTCTTGGGATGCCAGGCTCCAGCTTCTTTCTGCACCACGGCCTGCAGGACACTCACATCCCATCTTCCCACTTTTACTTCTATTTACTTAGCACCAATTGCAAAGGAAGTCATCTTGGGCTGAAGTCATCTCAGCTGGGCTGCATTTTTTATGTGTGTGGTACTGGGGATAGACCCCAGAGTCATTCTACCTATGAATGACACCCTCAGACTGTGTGTGTGTGTGTGTGTGTGTGTGTGTGTGTGTGTGTGTGTAGGACTGGGGGTAAAATTTAGGGGAATTATACCTACAAGCTATACCTCCCCATTTGGTTTTATTTTTATTTTGAAACAGGGTCTTTCAAGGTTGATGAGAGTCTCACTGCTTGCTGAGGCTGTCCTCGAACCTGTGACCCTCCTGTCTCAGCTGCTCATGTTCCAATATTACATGCGTGTGCCACTATGCCCAGTTTGGATTGCACTCTTCTCCTCCTCCTCCTCCTCTTCCTCCTCCTCCTCCTTCTCCTCCTCCTCCTCCTCCTTCCCCTCCCCCTCCTCCCTCCTCCTCCTTTGCAGTACTGGGGATGGGACCTGAGGGTATTCTACCTTCGAGCTACACTCCTAGTCCTATTTTTTATTCTTGATTTTGAAACAGGGTCTCACTGAGTTGCAAAGGGCCTCACTAAGTACCTGAGGATGTCCTCAAACCGTGGTCCTCCTGTCTCCACCTGTCATCCACCCGCACAAATGCGGGGATGACAAGTGTGCGTACCATGCCCGGGTGACTGTATTCTTGAAGTGTTATTTCCTGAACCGCTGTGGCTGCTGACCTTGGATATGTGCACTGGGAGACGCTTTTGTAGCCTGTGGGTCTGAGGGAACCACAGTCACTGGTTAACCTTTCCCCGTGCATGCTTCTATGCCCGGGCACACAGATGCCAGTCACACGCTGGCTCCTTAGGGAATGAAACTGCGTGGCCATGCGGGGCTGGGGCTTTGAGTGAGACTTGTCTTATGCCTTCCTGCCTGCAGCCCTATGAGGGATAAATGACATCAGCCTTGCACGGCTCTTGATGGAACAGAATAAGCGAAAGCGTGTGTGTGTGAAGTCGTCTAGTGAGAGCTTGGCATGTTAAGACATTAGCACTGGGGGTGGTGGCACAGCCTGTAATCCCAGTACTTGGGAAGCTGAGATGGGAGGATTGAAGATTCTAGGCCAGCCTCAGCAACTTATCAAGACCCTGTGTCAACATTTTTAAAAAAGCCAGGCTTGGTGGTGCATCCTTATAATCCCAGTACTTGGGAGGCTGAGACAGGAGGATCACAGGTTTGTGGCCAGCCTCAGCTACTTAGTGAGGCCCTCTGCAACTTAGTGAGACTCTGTTTCCAAATAAAGAATAAAAAATAGGGCTGGGTGTAGCTCAGAGGTAGAATACCCCTGGGTTCAATCTCCAGATGCCACACACACACACACACACACACACACACACACACACACACAAAGCTGGGGGGAAGCTTGGAGATAAAATGGCCCTGGGTTCAATTCCTAGTGTTAACCCCCCCCCCCAGAACCTAAAACCAAAAAACATAACAACAACAAAAACCAGTTTGTGTTTTAATCCCTGTGGGCTGTCCCCAGACTTTCCCAGCTTTAAGTGAGTCAATTAGTCAATGCTGTTGATTGAGTGGACAGATAATTATCATGCACCTGCCACCTGCCACGTGCACAACACTCGGGCAGGCTCCCGGCAGGGCTGGGGAAGCACAGGCTGGCCTGTGTGGGAGGTGGTCCAGATGTGCATGGAGACAGGTGTGCAGGAGCCTGCAGGGCGGGTGAGCGGTAGAGCCGGAGGAGCCGCTGGAGAAGGACGAGTCGGGGCCGGGCAGGATGCAACCTCTGGAGAGGGCGTTTGGAGCTGGAGGGGGTGGGCCTTGGGTTCTAGGAGGACGGAGGGGTGACCAAGCTTCCAGGTGGTCCCAGGATAAAGGACCTATGAGTTGGCTGCAGGATAGGGGTGCGGTGGTTGTTTAAGGAGAGGGTGAGAGGTCGGCCAAGTGGGCAGCTGTGTGGGTCAGATGGGGTGGGGCCCTGGGCGCCAGCCCGGGGCCTCTGGAACTCGTCCTAAAGCAGCGCTTCTTAATCTTGAGCCAGTCCCCTGCATGCCTGATAAACTCATCTCTGAGCTGCATCTCCAGGTGTTTGATGCAGCAAGGCTGGGTGGGCCTGGGAACTTGCATTTCCAGTTGGCTACAGGTGCTGCTGCTGCTGGCCTGGAGCTGTGCTCTGAGGACAGCTGGCCTGCAGGGGTGCAGGACATCGCCAGCGTTGTTTGGGGAGTCGTGAAAGCAGGGTGGGGAGGACGGGAAGAGGGAGAGAGGAAGCATTCAGGAACACAGAGTTCCTCCTTGGCTGGCAGAGGCGAAGATGGGAAGCAAGGGCAGGCACATGCAAGAGACTTCATGGTGGGAGGGGGCAGGTAGAGAGCAGAAAGGGGAGACTTCATGGTGGGAGGGGGCAGGTAGAGAGCAGAAAGGGGAGACTTCATGGTAGGAGGGGGCAGGTAGAGAGCAGAAAGGGGAGACTTCATGGTGGGAGGGGGCAGGTAGAGAGCAGAAAGGGGAGACTTCATGTTGGGAGGGGGCAGTCCTTGGCAGCTGGCTGACTGTAGAGAGCAGAAAGGGGGAGATGTCGCAGCGAGGGGCCCACATCCCCAAGGGGAGGCTGGGCTGGACAGAAGGCCAGGCCTCTGCATTCAGGCATCTCTCATTTGTAGAGGCAACTGCTAGCCTGAGCAGACCAAGAGATGGAGTTTCCGGGGAGGGCAGGTTGGGAGGCCTCTCGTGGCTGTGTGTGTGTGGGGGGCATGATGCCTCTCCCCATTCCCCATCCAAACACACACACAGAGGCCCAGCAGAGCACAGAGCGCAGAGGCAGATCTGCAGCCCTGGGTCTCCTTTTTCTCCTTGGAAGCTGGCTTTCTCCTGACCTCACCACCCCACTGGCTCCATCCTCTCCCAGCCCGTCCCCATCTTGATGGGGACCATCTTGAGAAGGTGATCTCAGGCTGAGGAGCTGCAGCCTCCCAGAACAGGGCTGGGAGGGTTCCCTGGGCACTGAAAATCCAGTGGGGCTTTCTAGGAAGGCGGGTTCCACAGAGTCCTGGGGCTTCATCCCCGGTATAGGGGCATCCTTCATTTCCAGAGTGTCTGTGGGCCAGGTTTTCTTCCCAGTATCTGAGGCATCCTTTCTGTGTAAGTGGAGAGGCTGCGCTCAGGGAGGAGGTGGCGAGAGCTTACGTCTTTCAAGTGTTTTCCATGTGGCAGTGGGAGCTGGCGGTGCCCGGGAGATGGGTTGGGGTTAACAGAGCTCTCTTAAGGTGGCCCAGGAGCCCTTCACAGCAGAGACTCAACAAAGAGCTGGAAGGTGCCGGCTCAGAACCATTAAGATTCCAGGTTATACCTGATCCCTTTTATTTGACTTGCGTCTTTCATGGGGGATAGATACCCTGTCTCGCCCAGTGTAAGATTTCTCTGCTAAGAGCATCATTTCACCAGGGATTATTATTTCATTTAAAACCACGTGGCCTTAGGGCTGCTGGCTCTGTCTCCCGTGGGCATCTATTCCTTGCTGGCTTTCTGTCTTCGCAGCTCATATTTGCAGCCTCTTGCACTGAGTGCAGTCAGCCCCAGCCTGATTGCTGGCTTTTCTTTGGTGCTGCCACTAGACCAACGGAGGAGGAGCATTGTATGCATCTCCCTTCTCAGCATAGCCGGTGACAGGATGATGAACATGTCTCCCAGCAGCCCTACACTGCAGCGTGTGTGGTACAGGGGATTGAACCCAGAGCTGTCTACCTCCGAGCTACATCCCCAGCCCACTTTACTTTTTTTTTTTTAAACTTGAAACAGGGCCTTGCTGGCTTTGAATCTACAATCCTCCTCTTTCAGCCTCCCAAGTACTGGGATTACGGGCCTGCCAGGCTCTACTCAGCTTTGGGGATATGGGATAGCACCTGCTTGGAAGTGAGCAGAGCCCCCCAGGCCAGGACGTAATCCAGTTGCTTTAGGACAGTGGAGTCACGGCAGTGCTGGCCAGCTCCAGCACCTGGTTAAAAACCAAGATAATGCTTCTTGTATCTGGCTGTCCTTTGAAAGCTCTTGGCAAGGGCATGGTGACATACGCTTGTAATCCCAGCATTTGGGAGGCTGAGATGGGAGGATCACGGTTCACAACCAGCCTCAGCTACTACTTAGTGAGGCCTTTGCAACTCAGTGAAACCCTGTTTCCAAATAAAGAATAAAATGTAGGGTGGGGGTATAGCTTGGTACCACAAAAACAAACAAATAAAAACAAAAACACCAGTGTGTGGGTTCTGATGCAGCTGGCCTGGGTGGGGCCTGGGCCCCCAAGGGACCAGTATCCCCTGGGATGAGAACCTCCAAGCTAGGGCACTGCAGGCAGCCTATGCCAGTGAAGTCTAGCCTAGTCACAGAAATGGTGAGATGGCAGATGTTGGAAAAAATGAGAAGGAATCATTCTGATCCTACTTCAGAAAACTGTTAGCTGTGCTCCTACACGTTGCGGGGGGGGGCTATAGGGAAGGGGGTTGGTTGCAGGAAGGGAGGTGTGGGAGAGATGAGAGGGCTGGCAGGTACCGTGGGACAAGATCGTGTGTGGGAGGGGGATACAAGTGGTGCTCCAGAGTTTTCATTGGGCACATAGTAAGTTGGATATTTATGGGACAAGTGACAATTTTCAATGTTTGGTCATTAGTAATGAGCAGACGAGGTGTAAAGATGTTGGAGGGAGCCCAGACTTAGGGGAGCGATGGGGCGATGGGTCACCCCATGCTGGCCCCCTAGGGTGAGAGCTTTGCACAGCTCTTCTCTCCTGGGGGCTAGTCCTGGCCATAGCTCTGCTTGCAGGTCAAGTCCCAAGAGGACAAAGTTGGCCAGGTAGACTACAGCCCAGGTAGCCAATTCTAACCAGCGATACCATTTCCTTGCCTGAATGGATGGCAACCAGCATGTGAAACCCTCCAGAAAAAGCATTCTAAAAGAGAAGCCTCTTCTAAGGAGTTAGATTATGCTATGTGTAGGATTGCTTAACAAAGTGAGATCTCCCTGTCTCTAAAATAACCACGCATGCCGTTAGAGCTAAGTGCCAGCTGGTTTTTGCATGGGACTTGTAGGGGCAAAACACTAGGCTGAACGGAAGATAACTGGCTTTGAAAGTTCGAAACCCAGGAGGGTGGCTGGTGTTGACCTCCCCCAGCCAGGCAGAGAGCTTCCAGAAGAGACCAGTCTCTTACAAGCACGTAAGTGACTACGAGGTAGACTAGTGCATCCTCCAGAGACACAGGGCTCCATCCCACGCATAAGCCCACTTTATCGACCCTAGAAGGTTCGGCCAATGCTTCCTGAGTGTTCTGCATTTTCAATCTTTATGCACAGCTGTGACGGAGGTCTGCAGGTCCCACCACAGGCCTCTCTCTGCCTCCACTTCTCCAACCTCTCCAAAGTATCCCAGCAAAAAAGCTCAACTTTTCACTTCAAAGGAGAGGGAAGGAAGCCCGGCTCTCCTACGCATCACGCGGTGCCATTTAGAGACAGTTTTATTTGGGCAGTAAAATCTGTGAGTTGTTCTTGGCAAAAGTTCTAATGAAGCGGAAACCTTGAAATCCACTTAGAGCAGTATGCGTGGTCGCACCCGGTATCTTGGGGACCAAAGGTTGGAGGCGACCTTTTAAGCTGATCTATTTACTTTCCAAGGGGCTCTTGGTGATGGTGTACCGTTTTAGAATGGCGAGGCAGGCAGTCCACCTCACCTGGCTGGAGGAATTCTAGTGCCTCTCAAAGCATGGTTCCTACTTCAGCAACACGAATCATCTGCAGACTTGGTAGAAATGCACGTCATTGATTCCCACCAGAGACTTCCTGGTGATTTTGCTACATGCCAGGGTTTGAGAATCATTGGCTGAGCATGTCATGGCTTTTAAAAACAAATGATGGAAAAGAAGAAAAAAGATGTCCATGACCCCCTAAGACTGATCGGCCCACTCTCCTGAGTCCATCTAGCCAAGAGTAGGGGTGTCGCCTAGGACAGGGCACATTGCACAGACCAGTGTACAAACCAGGTGCTCCTGGAAAGTTTGCTTTGCTTTGTGGATTCCACAGAAGAAGGGGAGCTTGCAGCAGGTGTCAGGACTGGGCGGGCAAATTGTTTAAATGCCATCAGTATTCATTGCAACGGAGGGCCAAGTTTTCTGCACCGTATTTTTTCTTAGAATTAATATTCACTCTGCCGGGCGTGGTGGCACACGCTTGTCATCCCCGCGCTTGGGAGGCAGAGACAGGAGGATCGCGCAGGTTCGGAGCCAGCCTTACGCGCTGGCTTAGGAGACCCTGTGTCCAAATAAAAATGTAAAAATAGGTCTGGGAGTGTAGCCCGGAGGTGGAAGGGCTTCCAGGAACCCCAGTACCACCAAAAAACCACAAAAAACCCCAGAATTAATATTCACTCTGTTAAAGTGACAAATTGAGAATCCTAAGCTGAGCGTAGTGGCACCTTCCTGTAATCTCTGTACTTAGGAGGCTGAGACAAAAGGATCGCAGCTTTGAGACCAGCCCCAGCAATGTAGTAAGAGTCTTAGCAACCGAGAGAAAACTTGTTTCAAAATAAAAAATATAATAGCGATTCTAAAAAAAAATTATCTTAATTTTAAAATTTACAAGTCTAGCAAGTCTTTGCAATCACTTTTAAAGGGTTCTTTGAAATATATTTGACCTCATTTACAAATTTGGCAATTTACCACTTTTTTATTTTTTATTGCTTTTGTAGGTCTGGGGACGGAACCCAGGAGCATTCGACTTCCGAGCTACATCCCCTGCCTTATTTTTTTATTCTTTATTTTGAAACAGGGTTTTACTAAGTTGCAGAGGGCCTCACTAAGTAGCTGAGGCTGGCCACGAACTGCGATCCTCCCGTTTCAGCCTCCCGGATGCTAGGTGGCGTGGGCCCCCACGGCAATTTACAACTTTTAAATAATTAAAAAGTTTTGAGAGCTGGGAGTGGTGGCACACGCTTGTAATCCCTGTGCTTGGGAGGCAGAGACTGGAGGATTGCGCAGGTTCAAAGCCAGCCGCACTGGCGTGAGAGACCCTGTTTCCAAATAAAAACGTATAAAATAGATCTGGGAGTGTAGCCCAGAGGTAGAAGGGTTTCCAGGAACCCCAGTACCACCAAAAAAAAAAAAAAAAAAAAGTTTTAAGAAATTAAAGATATTTTTTCTTTCTTTCTTTCTTTCTCTCTCTTCCCTCCTTTCTTTCTTTCTTTCTTTCTTTCTTTCTTTCTTTCTTTCCTTCTTTCTTTCTTTCTTTCTTTCTTCTTTCCTGGGGATTGAACTGGGGCATGCTACCTCTGAGCCACACTCCCAGACCTATTTTATTTTGAAACATCTTGCTAAATTGTTGAGGTTGGCTTCAAACTGGCTATTCTCCTGTCTCAGCCTCCCAAGTACTAGTATTACAGGCATGCACCATCACACCTGGGTTAGTTTTGAGTTCTTAGGCATCTGATTTAAAAAAAAAAGATTCACAAGTACTTAGGCATTTTTTATAGACCTAATAACTTTATCTTATAAACACGGGAAGGTCTTAAGGTCTTTTACATGTTCTAATACTGCTTATAAACGTAACAAGACTTAATCACAAGTCTAAGTCAACAGTACACTAAGTTAGAATCACAAATTGAATCCATTAGTTTATTCTGATGTTCTCTTAATTATTACAAGTTCTGAGGAAAAAATGTGCAGATTCCCATCACAAAACAATTGACACTATAAATTTGGCCAACTTTGTTGTTTCTGTATTTAAGTCTAAGAATGCCCAGGGGCGGGCATTCCCCACTGGGGATATAACTTGTATTTCTAACAATTTGAGGTTGTCTCCCCAAATAGACTCATAGTAGAATGGCTTTAAACATTCATTTTTCTTAATCTGAAGGTTTTGAAAGTTGATAATAAACAAAACCATCTTCTCTAAAAAAGGTGACTTGGAAAATGAGTGTTTGTACCCCCCCTTACTCCAGCTCCCCAACCCTCACCCCAAACACAACCATCCAGTGGGATGTTTTTAAGTAGAGGCTCACTCTAGGGCTCAGGTAAATCTTAGAAATTAAAAAAAAATAAAAAGCCCAGACATGGAAAACCAGGCCAGGCTGCTGGTGCCTCCATGCGCGCACAGGCACGTGACCTGTTTTTCTCTCTTTCTGGCAGGTTGGCCTCATCCAGCTGGGGCAGGAGCAGGTGCTAATCCAGCCCCTCAACAATTCTGGGGGTCCGTTCAGCGGACGCGAGCATCTGATCAGGCGCAAATGGCCCCCGACGCCCAGCCCGCCCGCGGAGGCCCAGGGACCCAGGCGATTCTGCAAGGTGCTGACAGGTGAGTCCCCGCGACAGCGTGGCGGACACGGCACACGCGCAGCTGGCATCCTCGGTGTGTCCCCAGATGTGCCATAATCACGGGTGAGAACTTGCCTTCCCCCTACAGCCACGTGTCACTTAATAAAGGCTAGAGGGCACGTTCTGGTTCTGAGTCACTGGGCGGGCTCGGTCCACACTGCGCACGCGCGCTGAGATGGCTGGGCGTCACTAGGCGATATACTCTCCAGGAACAGTGCTGTGTACGTGTCTGTCTTTGGCTGCAGATTTCTTATGCAGTGCTATGTGTTACCCTGAGGCTACTTCCCTTTTTTCTGTGTGTTTGTTTTCTATTTTATGTGTAGCAGCCCTTTGTTTTTTGGGGTGTGTGTGTGTGTGTGTGTGTGTGTGTGTTTTGCAGTACTGGGATGGAACCCAGGCGCATTGTACCTCTGAGTTATACCCCAGCCCTATTTTTTAGTTTGTTTGTTTGTTTGTTTATTTATTTATTTATTTATTTATTTATTTATGATACTGGAGATGGAACCCAGGGGCATTGTACCTCCAACCTACACCCCCAGCCCTATTTTTTTTTTTGTCTTTTTATTTATTTTTATTTATTTATTTGGGCCTGGGGATGGAACCCAGGGGCATTCGATCTCCAAGCTACACCCCCTGCCCTATTTTTTATTCTTTATTTCGAAACAGGGTCTCACTAAATTGCAGAGGGCCTCATTAAGTATCTGAGGCTGTCCGCGACCGCTATCCTCCGGTCTCAGAATGCTGGGATTACAAGCATGGGCCACCAGCCCGGCTCTTGTAGCAGCTCTTTTGAAAAAGTTGATCTTTTTCTGCAAGGAACCCAGGATCTCTTTCGTGCATCGCCTTAATTTTATATATCGGGAGCAAGTCGAGACCTGAAAAATCTCTATTTCCTTGTTATTGAGCTGCGGGTTAGTGCAGAACACCCTCGTCCTGTGGCCCTGGTTAGAACTCACTCGTTTCTGGAATACAGTGTCCTCAGCCCTGGCTCACTAAGTAGCATTGGGGGGCATGTATGAAGCAGTGGTTCTTACGTCGATCCTCTGTAAACAACTGTTAGGCACTCTTAAGGCTTGGCATAAGTCTTGGCGTGCTTTTGCAGTGGACCTGAGCTTGTGACTCAGAGGCAGAGGGATTTCACTGCAGCCAGGGTTCTCAGCCCTGCTGTATGTCCCCGCCCCTGTGGAATGACAGCCACTTGTTCCTGGTCTCCCCCTTCAGCCCCTTGAATAGGCGTGGGGAACAGTGTGGGCTCCTGGCAAGGTAGAAGTTCCCCAGAGGATTCTAATGTTTGGAGGCTGTTGAAACCCACCAGGCAAAGCCAACCATGGTGGTGCACACCTAGAATCTCAGTGCTTGGGAGGCTGAGTCAGGATGATCGCAGGTTCAAGGCCAGCCTCAGCAACTTAGTGAGACCCTGCTTCCAAATAAAAGAATAAAAAGGGTGGGTGGTGTAGCTTAGAGGTACAGTGCTCCTGGGTTCAATCCTCAGGGCCATACATATGTAGATGTATGTGTGTATATATATGAAAATAAAGAAGCATAAACATATATAAAAATAAAGAAAATGAAAAAGAAGGAAGAAAGAAGGAAAAGCAGGAGTAATAGTGCCTGTGGGCCACGGAAGTGGATTTTATCTGGTTAGAACTTTCAAATAGGGTCGCACGATGAAACCAAGAGAAAATAAATCCAATTTATCCCCTCTTCCTCCAGTCAAGCCAGTTCTCATCAACCCCCCGTCCATAGTCAGAAACCCAGCGTGCTTTTGCGGGTGAGATCATGGAATGCTTGTCTAATGACCGCGTCCATCCTCTCTAGGGGAGGGACATCAGGAGTTGCTGACAAAATGACAAATAGTGTGTGTGTCTGCAGTTTTGCACCTCGGCGTGGTCTTTGAGGCGCGTTTCTGGTGGGGAGGGGTGGGTCCTAGAGGAACCAAGAGCCGCCGTGCAAGCCTAGAGACAGACACTTCTGAATTTGCTTCAAAAGCAACCTTTCCCTTCCCAAATCTCACATCCGCTTGTTCTGAGGTGCCGGGAGCCCTGTGTGTAATTAAGGCTCTGTCGTCAATAGTAACATAGACACCGAGGAGAAGTTTGTATGTTGCGTCTGGCCTTTTCTGCTGTGTGTGAAATAGTAAACCTCGTTGCCATACTGAGAAAGACACTGGGCCTTTTAATGGACTCAGCTAATGAGCGGTCAGTCGCTATCTAGTGTGGATTAACTTTCAGAGGTTGAGTTTATATTCTTAAAGGTTCCTTGAAAGATTAATGAGATTAGTCCAAGATTTCCCATGGGAACATGTTCTCTGGCTGAACACCTTCGGGTCTGGTTTCACTGTGACCTGTTACTGACCTTGTATCACCCTGACCTTGGACCTGGTCGCTGGCAGCTCTTCTTCCTCCATACTGGATTGATTTACCTCCAAGGTGAAATTAGGTAAGCTGTCACTTTGTCTAGTGTCTTCTGTCTGGGCAGGGCTGGGGGCTAGGAGGAACCACACCCAAAGATTACCTGGAAGGAACTCTTCCTTCTCCTGGTCACTGCTGAGCTTGCATTTCTAGAAGACTTTAGTCGGGTTCTTGGTAGAACAGGCTGATCCTTGTTTCTTTTTAGCTCCTTATTTTTAGAAATTTATAAACTGATTCATAAAATAAAACTCCAGGTTGGAACTTGGCATGAAAATGTAGATTTTGTTCAGTGCTCTACCACTGAATTATACCTCCAGCCCTTTTAATTTATTTTTTTGTGGTACTGGAGATGGAACCCAGGGGCATTCTACCTCTGAGCTACACTCCAACCCTATTTTTTATTCTTTATTTTGAAACGAGGTCTCACTGAGTTGCAAAGGGCCTAAGTAGCTGAGGGTGTCCCTTTCTTTCTTTCTTTCTTTCTTTCTTTCTTTCTTTCTTTCTTTCTTTCTTTCTTTCTTCCAATTAGCTTTTCCTTATTTCCTCTCTTCTCTTACTGGTAGGGGAGTTCCACAACCTATTTTATTATTATTACCTTTAAACACACACACACTCACACACACACCACACACACACACACACACACACACACACACACCCCTACACACATATATTTGTCTTAAGGAAGACTAAAGGCATCCCGGAGCTCTCAAATACAAGCTCTCTCAAAAACACTGATCTCTTACCAGGCATGGTGGCGCATGCTTGTAATCCCCGTGCTTGGGAGGCGGAGACAGGAGGATCATGTAGGTTTGAAGCCAGCCTCGCTGGCTTAAGAGACCCTGTTTCCAAATAAAAAAAGTACAAAAATAGGTCTGGGAGTATAGCCCGGAAGTAGAAGGGTTTCCAGGAACCCCAGTACCACCAAAAACAAACAAACAAAAAAAATCCCAAAACACTGATCTCTTAAGCACCTCCAAATGGTTTATTTTCCACGTTATTTTCATCTATCAACGCATTTATGTTTGTTTTTGTCTCTTCAATTAGTTGTCATTTTTTAGTTAGAATTATTTAAACTTACTTATGTTATTTACCAACTTCTCTGTTTAATTTGGTTTCTTGCAGCCTGCTTCTCTGGGTTGACTTCTGTCCGCAGGAAAACATTTTAATGAGGGTTTCTGAGTAAATTATTATCTTTGCTTTGTCCACACTATTTATGTTACTCTTGCTCTTCACGATGGTTTAACTGGATTCCAGGTTATATATTATCCGTGTTCTGGCATTATTCTATGTTCTGATTTCTGGTTTTACAAGAGGTCTTCTGTTCCATTTGAGTGTAGATTCTGAGTAAATCTTTTCTCTCTGTGGGTTTTAAGAGGCATTGTGTTGACGTTCTAAGGTCTCTCGCTGGCAGATTCCCCACGTTTATCCTCTTTGGCTCTCCTGATTTTAGATGTGAGGATTCGTGGTTTTGCCGGCTCTGAGAACTCCTGGGCCTCCACCTCGCTGAGCGCGGCCCCCGCTACCCACTTCCTGCCTTCCTGGGACCCTACTCTGTCCCTGTGGCCCTGACTGTCTGTTCCTTCCTGGTTTGTCACTTTTCATGTTCAGGTCTCCTGATCTCTATATCCTGTGTTCTGGAGAAGTCCTCCTCAGTGGTCCCCCTGGAGAAGTCCTCCTCGGTGGTCCCCCTGGAGAAGTCCTTCTCGGCGGTCCCCCTGAGGAAGTCCTCCTTGGCAGTCCCCCTGGGGAAGTCCTCCTCAGTGGTCCCCTTTCACCACGTTCCTCTCAAGCTGGCTCTGATCTCCACTTATCCATCTATGAGGTTTTTAATCTTAGCAATTCTGTTTTATACTTCTGGACATTTTATTTGATTCTTTTCTGATCCTTGTTTTCCATGGTGTATGGTTTATTCAGTATGGTTCATCTTTCCTTTATCACCACAATTTTTTAGTATAATTATTTAAAGTCTTCTTTTGGGGGCTGATTTTTACCTTCAGAGTTTCTTGGAGTTGCCGATCCTTCTACTTATTGTCTGTCTGTTTGTTTATTTGTTTGTTTATTTATTGTGGTTCTGGAGATTGAACCCCTGGGTGTTCTACCTCCAAGCTATACTCTCAGCCCTATCTTATTTTGAAACAGGCTAAGTTGCGGAGGGCCTTGCTAAGTTGGTGAGGCTGTCCTTGAACCTGTGACCCTCCTGTCTCAGCCTTTCAAGTCCTGGGTTATAGACGTATACCATAGCACTGACTCTACTTACTGTCTTTTCCCTGACATCTCCACATGGTTGGATAATAAGAGCCCCTCACCTTCTTGGCTGGTGTTTGGGCCGATGAGCTGCTGAATTACTGAGGCTGCAGATCACTCGTGAGTTGTTCTAGGTATGAAATTCTTCTGCCTTTCTGGAACTTGGAGATTTCCCTCTCGACTTCTAATTATCATCTTAGCTCTTTGGGGTACTATAAGAACATGTTATAAAACAGGTAGCTGATAAACAGACTTATTCCTTGCAGTCCTAGAGGCTGAGAACAGGGTACCAGCAGATTTGGTGTCTAGTGAGGGCCTGCTCCTCATAACTGAAGTTTCCTTGCTGTGTTCTCACAGGAGGGAAGGGACAAGAAGCTAAGCTGAGCCAAAAGGGCACTGGCCTCGCTTGTAAGGATCCCACCGTCATGACCCATCACCTCTCTAGGGGCACCATCCCTTTGGGGGTTAGGTTTCAATGGGTGATTTTTTTTTTTGAGGGTACACAAACATGAAGACCATAGTAGATATTAGAACATTTTGGGGGGTAGAGGCGAGAGGAGACCTATATTTTATATTTTGTGTGGCCCTGCGGTATTTCTGATGTGAGCCTGTGGCCCACCTGGAGTGATCTGCAACTGATGTTGGCACATCATTAGACGAAGATTCTTCCTGGAAGGCCCACGGGTCTTTTATATTTTTATATAGGTTAAAATTTGTGTAGTATTTCTTTTGTGTGTGTGTGCTAAGGATTGAACCCAGAGGCATTCTACCTCTAAGCTATACCCCAGCCCTATTTTATTTCTTATTTGGAAACAGGGTCTCACTAGGTTGCCGAGAGCCTTGCTAAATTGCCGAGGCTGGCTTTGAACCTGCGATCGTCCTGTCTCATCCTCCCAACTTCTGAGATTACAAGTGTACACCGCCACACCCGGCTTGTGTAGGGTTTATAAATCTTTGTCATTGTCTGACTATAGTTTCTGAATTATTCATGAATAATTTATTCCTCACTGTAACCACGTTATTTCTCAGACTCAAAGGTATAAGAAATGTACTATAATTTTGTCATCTAAACATCTACACACACCCTGAACCCTCGCCTCGGTCATTAAAACAAGTCTCCCCATGTCATGCAAATGGCTCTGGGGCCTCGTAAATGTAGAACTCACAGCAGGACTTCAGTCCTTCCAGCTCTCTGGTCACTGCTGAAGGGCAAGCTGTCAGAGCCTCAGGACACCACTAAATGGCTCCAGGGCATGCGTGTCATCCTTGTGATGGGGACTCTGGAGGAGTGGGCCTGGCCTAGGTGGCCCTCCCCTCCCTGGGGGCTGTGCGCACAGTGCGTCCAGCTTCTGCTCCTGCGTCAGCCCCTGCCCTCGTCCCCAGGCCACACCTTCCGTCTGTGATTCTTTAGGGAGCTCAGGTTTGAGGCAGCACAGCCAGGAATGGCGCCTCTGAGAAGATAACTCCCACTCTGGGGCCTTTCAGAGGCGGCCTTTGCCCCACAGCACGGGGCAGGGGGTGTGGGGGGGGGACCACATTCACACCTACTCAGGCTGCAGACCCAGTCATGTCATTCTTTTTGTTGAGGTCGAGCAACAGAATTGTCTCCTTCCTGGTCATGGTCTGAGGAGAGTACTCGATGATTTAAGCATTCTCTGGGACTTGAGTTTGTTCCTTTAAGCAGAGGAGTGGAGGTACCCATCACAGTGTCCTTTGGGTTTTCTGTCCTTCGGTGGTTCTGTGGTGCTTCTTTTTTTTTTTTTTTCTTTTTCAGTACTGGGGATGGAACCCAGGGACATTCTACCTCTGAGCTATACCTGCAGCCCTATTTTTTTATTCTTAATTTTGAAACAGGGCCTCACTAAGTTGCAGAGGACCTCACCAAGTAGCTGAGGCTGGCCACGAACCTGCGCTCCTTCTGTCTCAGCCTCCCACGTAGTGGGATTGCGAGCGTGCACCACCACACCTGGCTGGCTCTGCGGTATTTCTGACGTTAGCCTGTGGGCTCTCTGGAGTGATCTGCAGCCAATGTCAGCACATTACTAGACGAGAATCCTTCCTGGAAGGCCAGAAGGTCCCATAGGCCATCTGCCCCTTTGAGGCTGGGAATCCATGTCCTCATCCCATGGCTGCCTGGTGCTGGGGGCAGGCAGGGCTAATGTTGGTTGGGAAAGTCCCCGGGTAGGTGTGCTTGGACTTCAGGATCTTCCTAGTGAAGCCCCCGGGTGCCTTTTGCATGGTCAGTATTCAGCAGTAATCACTTCTGCATTTGATGTCGTCTTCCAAGCTTGAGGAAATCCTCTACTTCTCTCATTTGGTTTCTAGGCGCCCCCTCTGCTCATTTAAGTCCCTTGAACTCATTTTTCTTCTTTTTCAGACAAATGACCGAGGAATCTTTTGGATATTCTTTGGAGGTATTTGGGTGGTGGAGGATGTTTATTAATGACTCTCTGGGAAGAATAAAGTTAAAACTCAGTTACATCACTCTATAAAAACTCTATAAAATCATTATTCCTGCTGTCCTATTCCCTAAGGCCTTCGCCTGTGCAGATTCGGATCTTAACTGTCTACTGTAAAATGGACACAGCCCGCTGTCCACCTGTGTGGCCTGGGGGTGGACACAGTGCCGGACAGACAGGCCGTGGCTCCTCCGGGGCTCTGGCTCTACTCCCCAGCATGTGGAGGTGCTAAATCGATCAGATCATTTCTCTTATTCCTGTGTTTCTTCACGTGTAGAAAAGGGAAATATTTTTCTTGATTGTTTTAACCTTACCAGGTTGTTGGGAGTTACATGAGCTAATGTCAGTGTATTTTCATCAATGGAAAGTATGATTAAAACATAAAGTAACAAATGCTTTGTGAAAAAGAGCCACATAGCGGATTCACTGAGAGCCGAGCCTGAGATGAGGGCATGTGGATGCCAGGGTTAGTGTGGGGATGGGTGGGGTCCCAACAAGCAGGAGAGAGAGGAGACAGGATAACCCAATGGGATCCATCGGAAAGCCCAGTAGAGGTCATTGCTAAGAGTGTTGCTATGGGCACCAGGGCTGCTGTCAAGGCTGTTGCTATTGGCAACAGGGGCTGGGTTCTAAAGGAACAAGCACTCAAGGCCTCAGAGTTTTTCTGTGGTGGTCAGCTTTTGTTACTCTAACAAATACCTAAGGTCTACAACTTAGAAAGGCTTCATTTTGGCTCACAGTTTTGGAGTTTTAACCCATGACCAATTGGCCCTGTTGCTTTGGGACCTGCGGCAAGTCATCATGGCAGGAACTCATAACTGGGCAAAACCACTCACCTCAAGGAATGAAGAGAGTAAGGAGGGGCTTGGGGTCCTACAATTCTCTTAGGGCACACCCCCAATGACCTAAAGACCTCCCACTCTTCCCCACTCTGAAAAATGTCACCACCTAGTTAGGCTTGGTGATGCCTGCTGGTCATCTCAGTACTTGGGAGGCTGAGACAGGAGCATCACAAGCCGATGGCCTACCTCAACAACTTAGCGAGGCCCTTTGCAACTTAAGGAGACCCTGTTTCAAAATAAAGAATAAAAAAATAGAGCTGGGGGTGTCATTTGGAGGTAGAATGCCCCTGAGTTCCATCCCCAGTACCTCAAAAACAAACAAACAAAAACAAAATAAAATAGGGCTGAGGATGTAGCTAAGAGGTAGAATGCCCCTGGGTTATCTTCAGTAATACACACACACACACACACACACACACACACACACACACTCTACCTCCCAGCAGTTACACCTTGGGATTACACACATGAGTATTTGGGAGAATGTTCCAGATCCAAAAGGTAGGATTATAGGAGAAAGAGCCTGCAAAAGGAAAGGTGAGAGTCATGGGCTTGAAGGAGGGGCCCTGTGGCATGAGCCGCACCACAGCCAGGTGGACGGGGTGGGTGGCCGGCCTCGAGGGCCGTGGGGGCAGCCAGCAGGAGGATCCGGGAATGTGCTGGGGTGTTTTCTAATTCCCATGGTTTCTTCTGCAGCACATTTTTTTTCCTCTTGGTACTGGGGATTGAACCCAGAGATATTCTTTCACGCTGTATCTCCAGCCCTTTTTAAAAAAGTTATTTCTAATTTTTGAAACAGAGTCTTGCTAGGTTTCTGAGCTACCTTTCTGAGACTGTCCTTAAACCTGTAATCCTCCTTTCTCAGCCTCCCAAGTACTGAGATTACAAGTATGTGCCAACATGCCCAGCTCCACGTCACACTTTTAGTAGTTATTCCACTCCAAGAAGAGCCTGCCTCCCTCCCTCCCTTCCTTCCTTTCCATATACCTATGTGGCCTTGTTAATTCTTACTTTATTCCTTCAGTACTTATTTATATTTATTTATTGTGATACTCAAACTCTCCCAGATTTGGGCTGTGTGAACGCAGTTTTAAAGACCTGACATGGGTATTGCATTTTCCAACGACTTTTACAGCATTGCATAGATAAACTTTTGATTTTCTTCCTTAGAGATATTAATATAGTATATTATGTTAATTATGTTAATAGTTTCCTAGTAGTATACCAACCCAAATTCCTGGAATAAATTCCACTTGGTTGTGGTGTATTATTTTCTTAAAGTGATACTGCATTCTATTTGCTAATGTTTTACTTAGGTTTTTTTTTTTTTTTTTTTTTGGTACTGAGGATTGAATCCAAGGGCACTCTACCTCTGAGCTACACCCCAGTCCTATTTTATTTTATTTTATTTTTTAGTGGTACTAGGGGTGGAACCCAGGGGCTTTCTACCTTCAGGCTATACTCCCAGACCTATTTTTTAATATTTTATTTGGAACCAGGGTCTCACTAAGTTGCTGAAAGCATCACTAAGTAACTGAGGCTGGCTTGAACCTGTGCGATCCTCCTGTCTCAGTCTCCCAAGTGCAAGAATTACAAGCGTGCACCACCACACCCGGCTTATTTTTATTTTTGAAGCAGGATCTCACTATTTGCTGAGGCTGTCCTCAAACCTGCAATCCTTCTGTCTCAGCCTCCCAAGTACTGGGATTACAAGCACATGTTACCATGACTGGCTTTAGGTTTTTTTCTTAATCTATATTCATATGTTACTTTATAATTTTCTCTGTGTGTATGTGTGTGTGTGTGTGTGTGTGTGTGTGTGTGTGTGTGTGTGTGTATTCATACATGCATGCAAGCTAGTCATTCTTGGTTTAGTATGAGTATCACACTAGCTTTGTGGATTCGTTCCTTCGTTTTCAGTATTCTGGGACAATTTTTTGTGATTGCAGTTTTTTTTTTCCTATAAAAATTAACCTTTTTAAGATTGGTATTGCATATGGGGTCAGCTTTGGTTACCTTTCATCTAATTTTTCCAGCATAAGTACAGAAGGCTCCCTTTTCTTTTTATATTCCAGAACCCTAGGTGGCAGGGTTGTTGGTGTATTAGAGGAGTTCTGGACTCATGGAGTGACCTGTTTGTTCCATGCTTTACTGTTCTTAAAAATCCTTTTTTATTGTTTTTGGAGGCCCAACACAGACGTCTCTTCTCCAGGAAAGTCACTCTAATTGTCTCACTTGGTGTCCAGGAATCCCAAAGCGCTTCTGAGTATCTCGTGTATCTTTCTTTGGTGTTTGCTGTCTTGGCTAGAGAGTCAAGCTGAAGGATTATTTTTCAGTGGCTGCTGTAACGAATGTCCATGAACATAGTGGCCTAAAACAACACAAAGGTATTATCTTATAGTCCTGGGGGGCGGAAGTCTGACATCCATTTCATTGGGCTAAGCCCAAAGTCTCAGCAGACCTTTGTTCTTTCTGGAGGCTCCAAGGGAGAATCCATCTCCTGGCCGCTTCCAGCCTGTAGAGGCTGCCTGCATTCCTTGGCTCGTGGCCCCTTCGTCTATCCTCAAACCCTGCGACGAGTCTTTCCCATGCTCCATCATTCTGACAATTCTCTTCCTTCGACTTCCTCTCAGAAGGACACATCAGGCCCAACCAGGTGGCCCAGGATAACCTTTGCACCTTAAAACCCCCGAGCACCTCTGCAGAGCCCCTTGCACCACTTAAGTTAACATTGTCTTAGGTTCTGGGGATTAGGACAAGGACATCTTTGAGGCTACCTTCAGCGACTTGTAAATATTACATTTCTCCCACCCAATCTGAACATTACCAATATTTAATAATTTCTTTTTGAGCTGGGCGTGGTGGTGCAGGCTTGTCATCCCTGCATTGGGGAGGCTGAGACAAAATCACAGTTCATGGATACCTCAGCTACTTAGTGAGGCCCTCTGCAACTCAGTGAGACCCTGCTTCAAAATAAAGAATGAAAAATAGGGCTGGGGGTGTAGCTTGGAGGTAGAATGCCCCTGGGTTCCATCCCCAGTAATGAAAAAAAAAATTGTTTCTGTACTTATCTGTTGAACACGTTCTCTGTGTAGACACAGAAAATATCACTATGGGATGAACACGTGGGACTTCCTTTTGAACATTCCCGTCACCTAATTGACCAAAGAAATGCTGAAACTCCAACAGTGGGTGCGGGGAATTGACAAGAGGAAAGGTTCATCATGCGATGTGTGTGTGTGTGTGTGTGTGTGTGTGTGTGTGTGTGTGTGTGTGCGTGTGCGCGCGTGCGCGCGCGCGAGCGTGCCTGTGTGTGTCTGAGCCCTTTTTCCCACATGTCATTCCACTAAACAGAGGAATTGGACAAGAGGTGTCCAAGTCCCCTGGACTCTTACGCAACACATGCCCGCCCCGCTTCAGTAACTCAAAGCAGAGACGGCATCCAGCCTTAAAGAGGAAAATCTGCCTGGCGCTGCAGATGGATCAAGAATGCAGTTTATTATTGAAAGTACACGCTGGCTGGGGCCGTCCAGGTGGCTCAGAGACGCTCTGGCAGCTGGGCCAGCCCTGAGTTTGGAGGAGGGATTGGGGCCCTCAGAAAGCTCTTGACCAGGCAGCGGAGTGGGGTGCCCGCTTGGGATTGCAGAGGGCGACATGGGTGGAGAACAAGGTCCCTGCCAACTGCTTGCAGAAGCGTCTGATTTTTGAATCAGCAGCATTCATGTTCCTCCAAGGGAGAGAATGTAGGACCCAGCGAAGGTGTGTCCGTGTCTCTGGGCTTCCCTCCTGCAGGCAGGCAGGAGGCCTAGGGCCAGAAAGTCCACTGGAAGAAAAGGGAAAGGAACAGACATTCTGGTCTTTTTAAGAAATGGCGTTAGGTTGCACTTTTTCTTTCTTTCTTTTTTCCTTCCTCTGCAAAGAAGTCTAGTTTTGTGGGTACATGGCCTTCTCCTAATTTCTCATGGAGAAAGCCCAGCAGAAAGTCTCATCGGGACAGCTGCTGCCAGTTCTGCTGGGTGATGGCCAGCTGCAAATGTAGCGGGTTCATTTCGCACAGCGTCCTTTACAAGCAACAAGCGATTTCTTGTGTGTGTGGGAGAGCACACAGGGAATTCGCAAAGCTGGAGCCAGATCTGGGGTTGCACAAACTGCCTCTGGGCTGAAGGAGCCTGGACCTTTCTCGATCCATTAGCAAGTCATAGATCAAACTCCTTGTCACTGGGTATGGACGGAGCTGGGCAATGGAGCAGAGGGGAGAGCACAATAAAGGCAGCGTGTTTCCGCCCAGTGGAGCAGAAAAGTCAGGCGTCGCTGGTCGGCTTCCGGAGCCCTGTGGCCAGGACCTGGGGCCACCTGTGGAGGGACACAGGTCTGCCCCCCCCCCTCTGCCCCAGGGCTTCTTCCTGCTCTGGTGCTCCTGTAGGTGCCTTGGGTGTGGGGAGGGGAAAAGGGGCTTTGGACAGAGCTTATTAACTGGGGTGTGTGTGCTGCTAGACCCCAAAGGGAATAAGACATCCCTTCTTTTTGGTACTGGGGGTTAAACCCAGGGGCATTCTACCTGGGAGTCACCCCCACCCCCAGCTTGCTTTGTTTTTGAATTTGAGACCAGGTCTGGCTGAGTTACCTACCACACAGGAACCTTGAACTTAGGATCCTCTTGTCTCAGGCTCCCAAGTCCCGGGATTCCAGGCCATGCGCCGCCACCCTCCGCTTGGGAACCAACTGTTCTTTATGTCAATATTTACATTGAACACAGCTTACTCCCAGAAAATGGACTGATACCCTCAAACCGCCAAGGCCAGCTGTTGCTTTTGCAATTCGGCTTTTGGGGGAGTCTGGATTCCGCTCCACCTTCTCTCCCCAGTTGGGGCCCATAGTGGGAAGCCCCGCCCCCAGCGTTTCCTGTGCCCCGAGTCCCCAGTCCACTGGGCCTGCAGGTCTCCTTTCCAGGAGGCTGTCCATCTTTCTGGTGGTGCAGAGCAGAGCGGCGCCCTGAGGCCAAAATCTTTCTCCGTTTCTGTCAACCCTGCTTGCTTTGCCTCTGAGTTTGAAAACCTGCCCTGTGCTGCGTTTTCCAGCACCGAGGGGAGCTTACCGCGGGGTGTGACAGGAGGGTCTGTGTGTCCCTTGAAGGGCCCGATTGTCCCTTACAAGCAGGCCTCTTGCCCCAAATCCTCCTGGTTTTTTCTCCCCAACACCTCACCCGGAACCTGCTTCTAGAACGGCCTTCAGGTTCTCACTGCAGTCTTCACGATGGGTGTCCCACCCTGTGGCTGGCATTGGATGGGAAGCAGGCGGCTTGGTGAGGGAATCACACAGGCCCCTAGGGATGCCTGCAGGACCCAGGGCTCTGGAGGGTGGCGGAGGAGAGAGGTGTGAAGGGGCCAGAGGATGCTCCCCGGGAAGCGAGATCAGAGCCACGTGTGACACCACCGGGCTTCATGGGCTTTGCAGAGAGGGGTGGCCTGTGTCACAAGAAACTTTATACTTGGTCCACCTGGATCCTCAAGGCTTCAAACACCTCAGAAAGCCAGAGGGAATAGGTTTAGGAGATGGAGAACATGCCGGGACAGGGTGCTGAGATATAGACAGTGAAGTCAGGGGCCCGCACCCCAGTTAAGGCTCCAAATACACAGCCGTGCAGTGAAGATGATGGGATTGAGCACGTGGCTTCTCTTGAGGCATCTGGGTCGTGAAAATCAGCCCCCCGCACCGCCGCCCCACGCCGGCCTGCCTGCTTGCAGTAGGGGCTGGATAAGTGCTGGATTTGGAGACCCAGGGATGTAGGAAGAAACCAGCACAGGAACGAGGAGGCTGTGAATGCAAGGCGGCTGCTTTTCCTTACTGTGCGCCCCAGGTGCGTCCTGGGCTGGGCCGGCCTCTCCAGCCATGACCGGCTCAGACTCCCCAAGGCGACTGCGCTCTGGATGGGCTGGTGGAGAAAGTCTCCAGGAAGGGAAGCCTGGCAGAGCTGGATGCCTCCTTCTGGGATTCTGTTTTCTTTCCCAGGATTTTCTTTTTTTCATGATTCCAGCACTGACATACAGACTTCTTGAAGATCTTCCAGTTTCAACTATATTAAAGAGCAGTTACTTAGAGTTTGAATTTGCTACTAACTACCTAAAAAGGGAACGCACTAAGCAATAGCAAAAAAAAAAAAAAAAAAAGTGTTTGTGTCTCAGGGAGAACCCAACTCTTTTGAATTACCGCCAGTGCAGCGCCACTGGGCATTGTCTTGGGAAGGTCTGAGTTGTCTCCCGGCACACGACCTGTGGCAGTCGGTCACAGGTTTGCATTTGGGAGACTCTGAGATTTACAACTGGCCTCTTCTGCTCTCTTCTTTCTTCTTCTAGTTGTCTGAGGCAGGTGGCCGCTGGCCACCTTGGTTCCAGACAAACACACGTCATTTCTGGCTGTCAGATAAAATGTTTTATAGTAACTTTTTTTGTGTGTGGTACTGGGGATAGAACCCAGGGGCATTCTACCTCCAAACCACACCCCCACTCCTATTTTTTTATTCCTTATTTTGAAACTGGGTCTCACTGAGTTGCAAAGGGCCTCACTAAGTAGCAGAGGCTGTCTGCAAACCGCGATCCTCCTGTCTCGGCCTCCCAAATGCTGGGATTACAAGCGTGCGCCACCACTCCTGTCTTATAATAACTTTTTGACAAGACCACACGTTACCTCTTTGGGGGGATGTATGTGAGTTGTTTGGGTCTGTAGGGAAAAGACAGAGGTTTTCCTACAACAGGGATGTAGTATTTTCAGTTTTAGAAGGCACTAAAAAGTTGTTTTTATAAAGTTGAGATTTTTTTATTGTCGAATCGAGGTTTGGATGAAGTAGATGAACTTACTATTTTAAATACTTGTGGAGTGAATCCTGCTGTTGAGGGGAGAAGTTCCTGGCAGGATATGTACCAGCTGCTCAGAGCGGGCTTATTGGTCGATTTGGGGTTTTTCATAAAACATTATCATCCTCTGCCTAAGTTGGATTTTTGACATGGGGCTCTGGTGTGGGGGCGCCCTGGGGGGTGATGGAGACTTCTCCACCAGGCGTGGGGGTCCAGGTGTGCGAGGCTGCCAGACAGGCTCGCCGTTCCGCCGTTCCAGAAGCACCCAGGCGACGCCAGCCACACACCTGGCTCCGTGCCACGCACGTGATATCCCTTATCTCATTTTCTCCTCCGTGAAAGCTCAGCTGGTCCCATCACCGTGAAACCGCGTGGTTCCCGCCACAGCTGGATAAACATGACGGAGCCTGAGGAGACGATGGGCTGGGTGTGTGTGTATGGGGAAGGTATGCTCCTCAAGCCTTTCTGTGTCTCCTCAAGCTAAACCAGAACAAAAAAACAGAAAAGAAAAGAAAAGAAAAGAAAAGAAAAGAAAAGAAAAGAAAAGGACTTCAGGGCTCATGCAAAAAGCCCGTCATGTGCACAGCAGCAACAGCACGGCTGGGACTTTGTTTCTTTCTCTTGCCTCGACTCCCCTCCCTGTTGGCAGGTCTGCCCTGATGGCAGCCAGGGGCCCTGCTGTAGCTTGGATGTGCTCTGTCCCCCAGGGGTTCCTGTTCCCAAGCTGCCTCAGCGTGGCGGTATTGGAAGATGAAGAGCCTCTCAGAGGTGGCGCCTCCTGGGAGGTCATTAGTCACTGGGGGTGTGCCTGCAGGGGCTTAATGTAGTTCTCCTGGGATCCCAGTCTCACTCTGGCTTCTTGCTTTGTGATCTCCTTCTCCCACATGCGTTTCTGCCATTGCGACCTCATCTGCTAAGAGATCCTCACCAGAGATGAGCCAGTGCAGGCACTTTGCCCTTAAACCCCTAGGATGGTGAGAAGAATGGACCCTTTTTCTTGATAAAGCTCCCAGCCTCAAGTGTTTTGTTATAGCAGCAGAAAGCAGACTAATACATGGTCTCTGGCACCAGCAACCTTTGTTGTCCTCTGTGCCTGTGGCTCAGTGGCATCAGACTTCATAAAAGGACTCAAATTGTCCTGCTTGGGCCATGTGTCCCAGGGCCTGTCACTCTGTCCAAGAAATGGTGACTTAGCCTCTGTCTGTACAATATCATGACGGCAATAGAGTAAGGTTGGCGATCGCTCTGTTGGTGTTGTGAAGTCCTCAAAGACAAAGAGACTTCCTACCATCAGGATGGAGCAAAACTGCACATGCCCTATTAGGGGGCAGAGAGAATTTTGCCAGTCTCTGCCTTTCGCCCTTGGGCCAGACGCCTGGAGGAACTTTGCCTATGAAAGTCAGAGCTAAGACTTGAGGGGGCTTGAGTCTCCCTCCTGCAGTGTCCTTCCTGGCACCTCATCTCAAGCCTGCTGCTGTTAGGCAGGCAGACACACCCAGCATCTTGTAGGTATTTACTTGGTCAGCTCTGCCAGGCTGCAGTAGGATCTTATGCTTTTCCTGGTGGCTGGGGCCATACGTTCTGAACCGATGGGACGTCTTCACCCACAGCTATTTATCAAGTGCTACTCAACCCCTGAAACTGTCCCCTCTTAGCTCCCTTCCCCCCAGGGACAGTGGAGGAAGGAATTCAGGTTCCAATGGAGGACTGTGCTTAGTTGACAGGCCTTTCTAAGAGCGATTCTTTGGGTCCCGTGTTCTCGTATGATGCCTAGGTTGGCTCAGGTAATACAGGGAGATTTATCTGCATCTAATTTGGGCTTGGAAATTGTGGCAGGACATAAAACTTTCTATGTAACTCAAGCATGGAAGAAACTAACAAATGACTGCTATATCTGTTAGAATTGCTGTGTAACAAATCAGCCCCAAGATCAGTGGTCCAGAGCTGCTCACAGACTCTGGGTCAGGGATTCAGACAGCGCACATTGGAGATAACTTTGTGATTCCACAGAGTCTGGGCTTCAGCTGGGAAGAAGTGAAATTTGGAGGCTGGAGGGAGTGTCAATGTCTCCATTCGTGTGTCTAGCACTGGAATGGGTGGCTTGGAGCCCAGACATACCACAAAGCATCTAATGACAGCCTCTGTGGCTGCCTGCTGCAAAGCAGAGCACTTAGGATTTTAACCTGGTTACTCAGAGCTCTGGGTTCAAGAGTTCCAGCCAGGAAGAAGCTGCCCTGCCTTTTAGGGTCAGCTTCTGAGCTCCTAGACCATCACATCACCATTGTTCAACCAGCTGAAGCAGTCCCAGACCTGCCCAGGCTCAAGGCCACGGGAGGTAGACCTGGCCACTCCATGTAAAGGAATTTGGGGACCTTATTAAAAACTGCCGCAAACCTCTATAACTTTGGGTAGGCCACACTGCTAGTGAGGAGGGTCCTGTTGTGTTGGTGGGGGCTGGAGAATCAGAGACAAAGTGATGAGAGGCTCGGCCCCCTCTAGGCTTACCCCCCTCTGTCCTCTACTGTTGAATATCTGCTCTTCAGCGTTACTCTAGGAATGGGTCTGTCTACTGCAGGTGAGAGTCCTGGATAGGGCTTTGTGCTCAAGTTTGGCATAGTTGAATCGAATACATTTAATCAGCTAAGTGGTTATTGTTTGCTGGAGATACATTTAAAATGCAACAAGTGGAACATTTCTGAATGTTCAGTTTTACAAGTTTTGATGTTAAGGACACCAATAAAACTACGACTCCAAGATCAAGAATGCTTTGGCTATTCAAGGTTTTTTGTAATTACTTACAAATTTTAGGATTTTTTCCCCCTAGTTTTGTGAAGACTGTCAATGGAATTTTGATAGGAATTGCATTAAATCTATATTGCTTTGGGTAAAAAGGACATTTTAACAATTCTGATTCTTCCAATTCATTAGCATGGGTACCTTCCCAATTTTTTCCTTTCTACTCTTCAATTTCTTCTGCCTCTGGTTAAGTTTATTCCTTGGTATTTTTCTTTGCTATTGAGGTTGCTGTCTTGATTTCTAGTTCAGATAATTCACTATTGGTGTATGAAAACATTACTGATTTTTGTATATTAATTTTTATTGACATCTTTGTTTAATTCATTAGTTCTAATAGTGTTTTGGTGGAGTCTTTGAGGTTTTCTCTATGTAAGTTTATTTCAATTACAAACAGTGAAATTTTGACTTCCTCTTTTTCACCTGGGATACTTTTCTCTTGCCTTATTGCTTTGGCTGCAACTTCTAGTACAAAATTGAATAAAAGTGGTGAAGGTGGATATCTGTGTCTCGTTACAGGTCTTAAATATTCAACTTTTACTCACCTGGTATTAGCCCCTATCTTTAGACTCATCCATGTTGCTGTATGTATCAATTGTCTGTTCCTCTTAATTGCTGAATAGTATTCCAGCACACAGGTAATTCACAGTGTATTCATTGGTGTGTTGGTTGACATTGTGGTTATTTCATGGCAATCAACCAGTCATCCTTCCCACTAAAACTCATCTGAACATTGAAAATGACAAAAACATGCTGAGAAAATGGGTATTTTTCTAACTATAAAGGACTGAAGGGCAATGGGCCTGGATTAATAAAGGCAGTCAATGGCCTTTTTTGAGTGTGTGTGTGTGTGTGTGTGTGTGTGTGTGTGTGTGTGGTACTGGTATTGAACCCAAGGGCTTTCTACCTCCGAGCTATACCCTCAGCCCTATTTTTAAAATTTATTTTAAAACAGGGTTTCACTAAGGTAAGGAGGGCCTCACTAAGTAGCTGAGGCTGGCCATAAACCTGACATCCTCCTGTCTCAGCTTCCCAAGTACTGGGATGACAAGCATACACCACCGTGCCTAGCTCAATGGCCTTTTTATAATGGCCAAATGCTGCCTTTCTGAAGGATGGCAAAAAGAAATTCTTTCGCCACCTGCCCTTGTTTTTCTCTGGCCCTGAGCTCCTGGGGTGGATAACTGTGACACTGGACAGCTGTTCCCAGTGGTTTGGCATTTGCCATTTAGCACTGGCCTTCGTCATCCTGCATCCAGGCTTGGGAAGCTCTATGGCAGGAGGAGTGCTGCTGGGATGTTTACATTTGCTAACACACAACTGACGTGCCCAGTGAACAAAACAGACCTGTAAATAAAGACTTAAGTGGCCCATCAACTCAGAGTGTGCAGCCCAAGTCTCCAGGGGAGTATGAGATCCAGCCATAGCCTGGCAGAGCCGACAGGGCAAACGCCTGCCCTCCAGCATCACGTCTGAGATGGAGCTCTAGCAGGGCCATCTCAGGAGACTCTTGCCCCCTTAGGTCTTGGCGCTGGTGTTCACTGAACCTCTTCTTCTTGGAATTCGGGTAAATAGAGAAAACCCACTCCAGCACTGTGTGCAGATATCTCAGTCCAATGGAAAGGAGCCATGCAGGATATGCAGAAAAGGAATACACATTTGAAAGGAATTATTTCTACGAGCAGAATTAATGTAGGGACCCAGTAACCTAAAGGGGTTACAAGAAGATAGGGCTTTGACAGGCTTGAAAAGCCACAAGGACTACAGGCTCAGAACTCAAAACAGTAGGCTTAGAATAAAAAAGAATTGAACAAAGCAAAGCTCTATGAGTCCTTTGAAATTATTAGTGAAGTTTGCCACCGAAGAAGGAGAATTCACAGAAGCGACTGCACGGAACAGACATGGCATTACAGTTCTGAATTCGTGACGTGGGAAATACACAGGAAGTACTTTCTCAGGAAAGCAATGGTAAAAGCAAAAGGGATAGACAGGGCTATAGAGGATGGACACCCAGGCAAGTCTCTCTGGAGAAGGAAAGCCTCCCTTCCAGGTAGAATGGGAAAAGAATCCGAGATTTATAATGAATGGAGATGTTTTGGAGAGTTTATTTTTTTTAAAGTCTGTTTTTAGAATAAAAGGTTATTGTGTTCTGCTTAGAATTAGTATACATAGAGCCATAGATTTATTCTGGTGGAATTTGTGAGTTATAAGATGAAATGATGCTAGGATTCAAGCAGACAAAACAAAACAGGTAACTCAAAAGAAGGCCGCAGTCTTGTTCATGTGGCTGAGTCCCAGAAGACTGTGGAGACAGGACGGAGGTTTGGGAAGAGAAAAGGATGTGCTCTAAGAATCTGACGTCCAGACAACTTACTGTTCAAGTGGAAGGCAACAGGTGCTCTTAACTATCAAGAGGTGAGGAACTCTGCCTCCCAGGAAGGATGATTTTAGGATGATACGATAGTTGATTTTGAGCTGAAGCAAAATTAGAGACCAGTAGTACAGAGTAATGATATAAAGTATTGCTTTTGATGATGAAAACTTGGTTTCACATAGTTAGGGTTACTGATGCCAAATGTAATCATATATGGAGCGTAATAATTTAGAAATGAAGGAAAGATCAAAGACCTATACTCCAGAGCTAAAACTTTACATCACCGTGACTCTTAGAACACATAGGTGTACATATGTGTGACCTTGGATCAGACAGTGGTTTCTTAGATAAGGCATCACAAGCACAACCACCAAAGAAAATACAGACAAAGGAAACTCTATCACAACTGATATATCTTGTATCCCATTAAGAAGTTGTGACTACAGACCAGGCGTGATGGCGCACACTTGTAATCCCAGCATTCGGGAGGCTGAGACAGGAGGATCGCAGTTTGTGACAGCCCCAGCTACTTAGTGAGGCCCTGTGCAACTCAGTGAGACCCTATTTCAAAACAAAGAATAAAAAATAGGGCTGGGGGTGTAGCTTGAAGGTACAATGCCCCTGGGTTTCATCCCCAGTATGCAAAAAAAAAAAGTATTGACTAGAGTGAGCCAATAAAAAAAAAAAAATCTGTGCTTCAAAGGATATGAACAAGAAACTGAAAAGATAAACAATTTCTATACTTAGCAATAAAAAAGACAACTAGAAAATGAATAAAGAACTCATAGCTCTTCAAAGAAAATATATGAATGGCCAATAATCCCATGAAAAGATGCTCGACATCATTAAGTAACGGGAATACAAATAAAAAATCACAGTGAGGTACCTCGTCACAATCCCTGGGATGATTAGAATAAAAAAGGTGGACAGTAACGAATGCTGACCAGGATTTAGAGAAATTAGAAGCCTTATAGGCCACTCCTGGGAACATAAAATGTTATGAGCACGTTGGAAAACAGTCTGGCAGTTTCTCAAAAGTCACAGCATAGATTTACTATATGACCGAGCGGTTCCACTCCTAATTGACGCCCAAGAGAAATTAAAACATGCGTCTGTGCAAAAACTTGTACATGAATGTCCAGGCAGCATTATCGAAAACAGCCGAAAGGTGGAGAGAGCCCAACTGTCCATCAGCTTGCGAATGGATAAATAAAATGTGTATATTCATACGATGGAATCTTATTTGGTCATAAAAAGGAATAAAGACTGATAAACGGTACATCGGGGACGGACCCTGAAGACATGATGATGAGTGAAAAAAAAACAGACACAAAAGACCATATATCCTATGTTTATGTGAAGTGTCCAGAATAGGCCATTTCTTGGAGACAGAAAGTGGATTAATGATTTTTCTAAGGCAAAGGAGAATAAGGAGTAATTGCTAAGTATAGAGTTCCTTCCTGGGTGATGAAACTCCTAAAATTCTGATGGCGGTTGCATAATTGAGTGAACGTAATAAACATTGTTGACCTGTATACTTGAAATGGATGAGTTGTATAGTATGTGAATCGTATCTCAAGAGAGCGATAATTAAAAGTTACGGGAAGATGCAAAATGTAAAGCGTAATGCTGTAATAATTTTCATCTCAAGTTTACAAAATATTTACCAATCAGAAAAGTCAAAAGAAATTTGGGAGAAAAAATATTTTGAAAATTTTTTTTTTTGTTAAAAAGGAAAACAAAAATTGTACTTTGTTCTTTTTTTTTTTTTTTCGCGGTATGGAGGATGGAACCCAGGGACATTCTACCTCCAAGCCACACCCCAGCCCTATTTTTTTATTCTTTACTTTGAAACAGGGTCTCACTGAGTTGCGGAGGGCCTCTCTAAGTAGCTGAGGCTGGCTGCGAATCGCAATTCTCCTGTCTCAGCCTTCTGAATGCTGGGATGACAAGGGTGCGCCACCACACCCAGCTATACTCTGTTCTTGACGCTCGTGATAATCAGAAAGCTACAGAGGGTAGTGCATGCTTTTTAGGATTGTAAAGATAAATCCAAGTATGGTGGCACACACCTGTAATTTCAGTACTTGGGAGGCTGAGATAGGAGAATCACAAAAGTGGCCCCAGCACAGTAACTTAGTGTGATTGTTTCAAAGAAAAAAGTAAAAAGGTCTTTGGTATAGCCCAGTGGTAGAACACCCCTGTGTTCAATCCTTGCCCCCCCCCACAGATTCTAAAGATAATTTACTAGAAAAATTGCCAATTCAATTATCAGAGATGATAAACTTCATGAAACATAGTTAACAAAAAACAGCAAAAAGTAACTAAAAACAAAAACTAAACATAAGTTTTTATAATAAAAATAAAGGCATTACAGTCTTCAATTGAAAGTTAAAGGGTCAGAAGTAACACCAAGAAAGTAAATGTAAAGACATGGGAAAGATTAAAACATCAAACATAACTAAAAGGTGATAGAATTGGGAGCATATTGAACATTTTTCTACAATAGTCTAATATGCTTTCATTTGCTTATTCTATTTTATTTTTTATTTTCATGCTACTGGGGATTGAACTGGGACATTTTTGCCTCTGAGCTCCACCCACATAACACACTTTTCTTTTCCTTTACTACAATTGGTGATTATTTATGATTTTTTAATTGTTAAGTATTGTCTTGTAATTGTTCTATGTTTAACAGTCTCTTCCACTGAAACCAAATGAGAAAAGAAACCACTGCTCTAGTTCCCAGAACCAGGGTGGGGGGAGCAAGATGCAATGTATAATGTCCTAATAATTTGCACCTAGGAGTTGTTCAATACAAAGTTTTACAATGAGGCGGGCAAGGTGGCCGGGTCTGGAGGGACCAACCATGGGGTTCTGCTCACAGGCCTTCAGGGGGCCTGGGCAAGAGGGGGAGGACAGAGACTTCAGTTAGTTTTGAGTTTAAAGCAATGAAGTCAACGCGTTTGAGGGACTAGCCCACAGAATGTCTGGGCCCCCTTGCAAAGGTGGAGGAATTTCTGCGCTGTCTGAAGTTTCTTGTAGTCCCTTGTCAAAGATGAAAGAGCGTCTGTCAAAAGAAACAATACCCAGCGTCTCCCTCGGGGATTCCAGGTGCAGAGAACAGCAGATTTCTTTTCAGGCTTTTGTTTGTCTTGTCTCACTCTGGTTGGAACATGAACACGTTAATTAATTTCTTCCCCCAAGCTATGTGTTTGCGGAATGTTCTTTTTTTTTTTTTCCTTTTCTTTGTCTTCCATCAGTCTAGAAAATAAAACAGTCAAGCTCTGGTGGGAGGGATCATCTTTCCATAACAGATTCCACTGAAAACTGCTGAAAAGAACATGATTTTCATTCGTCTCTTGATGGACACCTAGGTTGGTCCCATAATTTGGCTGTTAGGAACTGTGCTGTCTCACACATGGGTATGGGTGTATCAGATATGATGTTCTGACTTTAGCTCTTTTGGAAAGATACCAAGGAGTGGTACAGCTGGGTCCCATGGCGGTTCGATTCCTAATCCTTGGAGGAACCTCCGTACTGATCTCCATTGCGGCTGTGCTGATTTTCAGTCCCATCAGCAGCGTGTTAGTGCATTTCCCCACATTTTTGCCAGAATCTATTATTGTCTGTAGTCTCGATGATTGCCATTGTGACTGGAGCAAGGTGGAATCTTAGCCATTAGGAAGACTAAAATGCTGTCATCTGTGGGAAATGGATGGAACTAGAGAATGTTGTGCTAGGTGAGATGGTCAATTCTAGAAAGTCAGGGGTCAGATGTGTTCTCTTGTTTGTGTAAGCTAGAAAGAAAATAGGGAGCCAAAGGTCTTAAGATGAACGAGAGAGCACAGAGTGGGAGAAAGGGACTGGGGGAGAGATGTGGGAGGGGAAAGGATTCAGGAAGGAAATATTTCACATAATATTATGTCCATATAAGAAGGTGAGCCGGGTGTGATGGCCCATCCTTGTCATCCCAGTACTTGGGAGGCTGAGACAGGAGAATCACAGGTTTGAGGCCAGTCTCAGCTACTTAGTGAGGCCCACCACAATTTAGTGAGACTCTGTTTCAAAATAAAGAATAAAACATAGGGCTGGGGGTGTAGCTCAGAGGTAGAATGTTCCTGGGTTCAATCTCAAGTACAAAAACAAACAAAAAAACAACAAAAAAGAAATTATCACTATCAATATCCTAATGTGTCCTGGGAGGGCTGGGCAGCGGGGTGGGGTCTAGAGGGAATCATAGCATGTACTATAAGCAAGCTTGTCTACGCCACTTTGAACCTCATTATGAGGTATAGTTACAATACACCAATAAAATATATTTATACATATAAAGAAAAGCATGCCGGGCATGGTGGCGCACGCTTGTAATCCCTGCGCTTGAGAGGCTGAGACAGGAGGATCACACGGGTTCGAAGCCAGCCTCAGCTACTTAGTGAGGCGCTCAGCAACTTAGTGAGACCCTGTTTCCAAATAAAATATAAATAAAAGGTCTGGGAGTATAGCCTGGAGGTAGAAAGCCTCTGGGTTCCCACCCCTAGTACCACAAAAAAAAAAAAAAAAAAAAAGAAAAGAAAAGAAAAGAAAGAAAAGCACACGGTCATTCTCAACAGCGGCATTTGTTTTCTTTTACTAATTTGCCAAATACATCAGGGCAGAGTTTGGAGATGCTTGGCTTTCCTATGACTTGTGTTACTGTCCTGACCCGGTAGTTAATACATCCCCCAGGGCCCAATCATGGGATGGAGACCGGCCTTGTCTCTGCTTCTTAAGACTGGGAAGAAGAAAGGTATCTGCCATGCACTGAATTCTATCTCCCCCAAATTCAGGCCTGAACCCCACTACCTCTGAATGGGACTATATTTGCCATTAGGATTTTTCTAGGAGTAGTCACTTGAAATGAGGTCACAAGGATATGCCTTAATCCAGTATGACTGGTGTTAAGATGAGGGATTGGACACAGGTGTGCTGGGGACGTAGGGAGGCAGGAGATGGCCACCTGCAGGCCAAGGAGGACGACTGGGAACAAGTACTTTGTTCACAGTCCTCAGAAGGAACCAGCCGTGCTGCCTCCTTGATCCCAGACTTCTAGCCTCCAGAACTGTGTGAAGATTCCTTTCTGTGGTTTAAACCCTCCGGCTTGGGAACTTCATGGAAGCCCTGGCAAAATAATACAGTATCTTTTACAAGTTTGCTTAATATTTATTAGAGGTAGAGAATAAGGTTTGATTGAAGTAAAATGAACCATTATTATGGTTAGAAACAAAGTGTCGTCTAAAGAGTGCATTTATTTATGTTTGCAGTCGGTATAGTGGAGTCTCGGTTATAATCCCAGGAGTGGAGAAGTCCATTGTAAAATTTATCTGGGCGGTGGCCTGGGCTGTAGAGTGTGTCTGGAGTGATCCCTGGGGATGTGGCCTTGGGGATTATATATAGTTATTCTTCCCCTTGCTCTGTCTTGGTTCCGGCCTCCATGATGTGAAGAGCTCAGCCCCGTGCTTGCCCTCTCTGCCTCCAGCTGCCATGCCCTGAGATCGGCAGTCTCCGGCCTCACATGGACTGGACCTGAAACCCTAAGAAAATAAATCTTCTTTCCTCTGTGCTATGTGGTCAGTCTTTAGATTTATAACTGCAGGAATGCTGACAGGAAGAGTAGAGAATGCAGCATTTTCTGCCTTACACCCTGAGTATCTCACGATGCCGGGCAAAGCCTTTTATTGGTAGTCAGAACATCTCTTCCGCCGGGCATGGTGGCGCACGCTTGTAATCCCCGCACTTGGGAGGCAGAGACAGGAGGATCGCGCAGGTTCGAAGCCAGCCACGCGCGCTGGTTTAGGAGACCCTGTTTCCAAATAAAAATGTAAAAATAGGTCTGGGAGTGTAGCCCGGAGGTAGAAGGGCTTCCAGGAACCCCAGTACCACAAAAAAAAAAAAAAAAAAAAAAAAAACATCTCTTCCCACAGCACATAACCTACCTTTCCCACTCTCCCAGGTCCTTTGATTGTGGCCCTGTGGCATTGTTATTTCTTGGTGCAATGAATGTGCCATTTCTCCCTTTCTCCTTCTAAGGTGAAGCGTGTTTTTTTAGGGAATCTGTGCCATTTTCTGGATGCGTGTTTATGGCACACTTCTTGCACACATTGATGTTTATGGGGCTGTCAAATTTTTGCTTGCCTTCCTCCCTCCCCTGGGGCCTGCTTTCAGTGCAAGACCTGTGTACAGGTGGAGCTTGGCAGGCACTTCTTGAATGACTGTTGTCTTTTCTGATTGGTAGAAGGTGGCTGAGGAAAAGCTTCTTCCTTCCTGATTGGCATCTGGGTGCCACCAGAGGGGCAGAAACTGGGTAAGAGTGATAGTCTCCATGGACCTCATCCATTCTGCAGTTTTCTGTCTTGAGGAAACATCTCATAAACCTAGCCCCATGCCTCTCCTTCCCAGATTTCTCCAAGATTGACTCAGGTTGCACCTCTCAAATATGTAGTCAGCCCTCTCTGGTCTGATATTCACCCTGGTCCTCCCTTGTCCTCTCGCAGAGCCCCACAGTAGCCTCCCTTTTCTTTAATCCAGTCCTCTCTTAATGAGGCGTTCTGCAGCTTTGGAGTGCCAGGCAGCCCTCTGTCCTGAGAGTTTACTTTTCCAGGCATCATGTGCCAACATGCTCTGCGCCTGTTTGAACTTGGGCTTCTCTGTCTCTTTCTCTCCAGTATTGGGTCTAGCTCTTCTGTCCAGCCTTGTGGTTTCAATATCTCAAAAGATCTGGTCTGGGATTGATGATTCCTGAATTTCTCATCTTGACCTTTCTTCCCTCATAAATTAATTTGTTCCTTCATTTTCTTTCTCTCTCTCTCTCTCTCTCTCTCTCTCTCTCTCTCTCTCTCTCTCTTTCTTTCTTTCTTCACTACCAGACCTCTTTTATATTTTGAAACAGGGCATTGCTAGGTTGCTGAGGCTAGCCTTGAACCTGTGGTCCTCTTGTCTCAGCCTCCCAGGTACTAGGATTATAGGTGTGTGCCACCACGCTTGGCCTGAATTTCTGATCTTGCCTCTGCCCTTGGCTACAAGTCAGCATGGCCAACAGGGAGCCTCACATCTCCACGAAGATACTCAAAAGCACCCAAAACTTCCCTGGGCCAAACAACAGTGCTCTTCTTCATACCTGGCCAGTGTTCCTCTTCCAGTGACCAGCCTCACCACCCATCAGCTGATGAAGAAGCCGCATCCAGGAATCATTCTCGGGTCCTTCCCTTTCTACCCCAGTGCCCCTCGTATCATTAGATCCCCCTTTGAGGACCTCTTGAGTCAATTTGCTTCTCCCACCACAGCTGCCTCCTCTGTCCAGGTATCCCCCCTCACCTGGGCTTCTGCGGGGGTCATTCGTCCAATGCCCCCTCCCTGGGGACCCGTTCTACTGCAGCAGCCAGGGCGAGGAGTCAGAGCGCCAGTCTAGGCGGCACCCCCAGCTCCTAGAGTCAAGAAGAGAAACCACACATCCACCCCGACTGCTGCTCAGGCCCACGGTGGCCACGCTCTCTGGCTCTTAGCTCCCCATGGTTTCTAGAATCTGCCATTTTCCCGCTCCTTCTTGAGACCAGTGCACACACTGTCCCACTGCCTGGACGGCACCCAGCATCGCCCTCCCGACACTACTGCTTTCCTCTGACGTCTCTTCCATCTCAGCATGTGCACCATTTCCTTGGGGAGCCTCTTTTGAGTTCCTGCTCATATTGGGGGGCCTATTCCCAGTCTTTTAAGGAATCTTCATGATGGTCTCTCTAGTGGCTGGACTAATTTGCAGTCCCATCAAGTGTGCCCATGGCTTGGATATCATTGCAGTGCCTGGAGGACTCCTTGTAATTGAAGGCTTGGCCCACAGGGTGGCATTATGTGGAGGGAGACGACCTTTTGGGAGGTGTGGCCTAGTGAGAGGTCTTTAGATCACTGGGGCGTGTCCTCAGAAGTGTAGAATCTCTCCCTCCCTCCCTTCCTCCCTCTCTTCCCATCCCCCTCTTATTTGGAATTTAATTATTTTGCACCTGCTTACTCCCACCCAGAGGTGCCACCATCGGCCACCCTCATCGGAACTGAACGAATGAAGGCACCTTGCCTTTGATCCTTCAAAACTATGAGCTAAATAAACTGTTTCTCTCTTCTTTCATTTTTAAAAAATTAGTGCATTGTAGTTACGCACCATGACCCACCATGGGGTCGGTGTGACAGAAACACACGGGCACACGGCACTTGTACACAGCACTTGTACACAGCACTTGTACGTTTCCTCCTGGTCCCGCCTCCACTGCGTACATAACATTAAAATTGGCCTTGATAATTTTGTGTGTGGACATAGGATTATTTTCACTGTTTCCTTTATCACATGTCTCCTTTCACTTCCTACCCCCTCCTCCAAGTCCCCTTTCAGTATTCTAGCATCTCCTCTTATTTATCTAAAGTTCTTTTTGTTTCCCAAATTCTCTCTAGCTTCCACATGGGAGTAAAAACTTGTGGTCTTCCACTTTCTGAGACCAGCTAATTTTGCTTGGCATAATCTTCTCTAGTTCCACCCATTTCTTGAAAATGACGTAATTTTGATCTTTTGTAGGGCTGAGTAAAGCCCCACTGTGTGAGTATACCATAGTTTTGCAATCCATTCATCCGTCGACCGATACTGAGGCTGGTTCTGTAGTTCAGCTGTTGAGAATTGTGCTGCTATGAGCGTGGATATGCACGCATCCTACTAATCCTCCATCAGATGAGTAGCTGGCGAAGACTTTCTCCTCCCATCTGTAGGCTCTCTCTGTAGACTCTGGATGGCTTCCTTTGTTGTGCTGCTTTTAAATCTGATGCTTCTGGGGTCTTATTGAGGAGTCTCTATCTACCAGCACCTGTATGCTGGAATGTTGGTTCAATGCCCTCTTCTGGTAATTGCCAAGTCTCTGGTCTAATTTCTAGATCTTTTATCCATCCTGACTTTTGTGTAAAGCCCTTTCCCTTTATAAAGTTATTTGCCTCTGGTATTTCATTATAGTAATATAAAACTGACTAGTACACTCCCAGTATTTAGCACTTCTCACAATTATAATTTTTCATTTACCTGTCTATTCAACATCTCTTGTTTCTTGATGGTCACCTATATTCTGGCAGTGCCTAACATACACATTTGTTGATTAACCATCTCTTAACCTTACCTGTAGGCAGTGGTTGCTTGGTGTCTACCTAGCTCTGATTTTGGGGGAAAGGTTCCCTTGGGGCCAGCCCAGCTTTCCTACCCCAAGCCTTGCTACTTTTCACGGTACAGGTGTGAATCACAATTCTGATTTTTGAACTCAAAAGTCAGCAGTTCTTCATTTGGAATTTTAACCACACAGGCACACAAATCCTTATTTTCCACCTTTCTTTGTAAGGAATTTACATGAAAAAAGATGCCTTTTATAAAAATGACTTGGCCTTGGGGGAAGTTATTTAAAGAATTCATACTTGGAGAGCAAAACTTATTTTTTCCCCATTTTGCAAAATAACAAAAAAGAGAAGGCCATTATTTTTCAAGATGTTGGCTTTATGCAGCTGCCAGAAAGTTCACCTGGCTGAGAGCTCAGCTGCACATGCCGAGTTATCGTTTCCTGTCAAAAAGGTGGTTTTTCTATAAACAGACTCTTTGTTTCAGTTAAAGAATAAAAGCCGTCTCAAAGGTATTTCATTGGACCTGACGACTTTGTTGGAAAACACGGTGTTTCTAAGTGCATATGTGTGCATGTTTTAGAACTATACCTGAAAATCCATGGCAGCCCCTTAGTGCTTGGCTCAGGTCCTCTAGCACTTGGCCCAAGTTGCTGCGGAATATCTAAGACCCTGATTCTGGGTTCTTGCAGGTGGCAAGTGATAGGTTGTTAAGAAACCTAAGGCGCACGTTGACATTCGAGTCTCTATCACGGACACCTTATCATTTGGTTTCTGCTAAATAATGGCTCAGAGTATGGGCCAGCAGTGTTGGGCAATGTGGAGGTACACATCCAATGTTCTGACATTTCCATGTACACCGTTTATGTTCAATAAAAAATTGGTTTAAAAAGTAAATAAAATAAAATATTAAAAAAATCAATTATTAGTTCCAGAAGTGGGAGGAATCCTCAAAACTTGAGTGAAAAGAGATTAAGGACTGACTCTCTTTTATTTTAGTCCACATCGGTGTGTGTCTAGCCAGGAAAACTGAAACCATGCGAGGTATTTCTCACCAAGGAATTTAATGCAGGGAATTGAGAATTTGCAGTATCTCAATGAGTGGAAGGGGGAACTGAGGTAACTTAGAGAATAGCTATCACCCTGGGGCTGGGAAAGTAAAAAATAAACAGATGAATTTCCAGTATCAGTGAGTTTGGAGGAGCGGGCTAAGGGTCTGGGGCTCGGACTCCTGTGGAGGCACCAAACCACTGAAGGGATTGGCCAGGCTGGGTTCCAGATAACTGTACTTCTGAGAGGGAATGGCTGGGACTGGGAGTTCCCCATGGGCTGGAAGTTGGAGCCATAGTTGTTTAGAATCCCTGGAGGAGTGCCCCTCCCTGAGCTAAAAACACAAGGAGCCCCTTCTTCTTGCCACTAGCCTTTCAGTCTCCCTCTAGCGCCCCCTATCTGCAGATCTGAGTGGGCAGCCAGCTGGCAAAGGAGTGTGGAAGATAGTTTGCAGTCTTTCAGCCCCTAGTATGGGAGAGAGGAGTGCAGAAGAGGGTGCTGGCAGGCCAGAAGCAAATAACAGTGCATGGAAAAGGGAGACTACTTTGGGAAGTGCACCTTCAAGGACGCCAATTAGAGGCCCAGTGGATGAGGAGGGCTTTCGATGCCCAGCCTGAAGGCATTTTCAATATATTTTCTAGCTTCACATTTTGGGGCAGTCAGTGACCAAAGACAGTGGTGCTGTTATATGTGCAAGAGAAACCACACGCCATTATTCATTTGAGCAGCAATGGCCTTAGTGCACTGAACACAGTTTGGTGTGGCCGGTGGAGAGGGGACGGAGAGTCGATACACAGAAAGTCCAGCTCTGGTGGCAGCTGGTATCTCTTCCAAGGAGAAGGACTCATACTCCGAAGAAAGTCATCCGATTTTCATTTTCCTTACCTCCGTGGAAAGCTACTGGTGTCTAAGCTTCCGTTCAAACATGATTTCAGGTACAGTCATGTTTTATGTGGTAGCACAATTAAGTCCTCCTGCCCAATAAATGTCAGGACGTTACAGTGGGATGTTGATCAAGTCACAGGCCACCCCTCATCCCTTTGGAAGCTGTTACTTTTATATCAGTTCCAATTTGTTCTTCTGTGATCGCGGGTGGCCTTGGGAGAGAAATTCTTTCATGACCCCGGACCAGTCGGTTATAAGGGAGACAGCATGCTGTTGGCGTGTGTCTAGACCGGAGCTCTTTAATGGATAATGCTAGCTGTTCCTCAAAGTGGGATCTTCCAGGGAAGTCCTACAGAAGATTTCCGCACATTCACTAATGACCCTTTCCTGTTGTGAGGAAAGGGTCAACTCACATCTTAGCGTGGATATATGGCATAGGTTTTTTAAGTTTTTTCATGGTTATAGTGGGTTTTTCTTTTCTTATTTCATATTAAACAATTCTTCTAAACAATGCTTTTTGCCTGTCTGCAATTATGGCCCCTGACTCCTGACTCTCAGTGCAATTGCTGGGAGTCCGGCGCCCACCAGCCCAGCCCCTGCCTTCACGGCGCCAGTGGCAGCTGGCTCGGGGTGGGCTGCACATTTCAGGCTTTGTCACAGCTTCTGTGTCACTAATGGGACCCTCACGCCCCTCCCCAGGCGTCCTTCCCTTGGGCCCAGCTGCATGGCTCTCCATGTTCCTCTAACAGCGTAGGTTTCCCTTCTGACGCTCAGTCCTCTTCACATCCTGGCTGTGAGGGCAAGCCTGGGCTGATGTCTGACCTTCCCAACTCTTTCCATCCAGTGAACTCCGGCTCTCCCATGTCACTCCAGAGGTCAGTGGGTGGCCAGTCGAGACCGTCCTCTTGGAGGTGATCTGTAAGAGCCTTTTTTTCTGTCTAGTTTTGGCACCTGGGAAGCCAAGTATCACACAAACATCTCCTTTATTTTCTAGAGAAGAAGAAGCCCAGAAAGGATAAGCCGGTGCGGGACTGGAGGGAGCGGAGGAACGCCATCCGGCTCACCAACGAGCACACGGTGGAGACCCTGGTGGTGGCCGATGCCGACATGGTGCAGTACCACGGGGCCGAGGCTGCCCAGCGCTTCATCCTCACCGTCATGAACATGGTGAGTCTGGGCAGGTCCTGGGACCTGTGTACTGATGCCTCCTGTGGAGTGTTCTGGAAGCAGGCATGTGGCAGCCGCATCTCCTGAGGTGAGGAAGCAGCCGGCTTGTGGAGCAGGTAGCCTCCTGATCCCTGCTGAGTAGGAGGGTGGTGGGCGTCCTGGTGGGAGGAGTCTGTCTATCCGCTCCAGCTGTGCCTGGATCTACTCAGAAAGCGGACCACTCATTACAAGAACGCTTCCAAAGACCCTTGCCCTGCACACGACCCATTTCCAGGGACACTCCGAGTTGAGGAAGTCCCAGCCCCTGCTCTAAGTATGTTATCTAGCAGAAGGAAGCAAAATCCAACTTACTGTATGTCATGAAAGCCTAGTGGGTGGGGGAGAGGCCCTCTAGTTGCTGAACCAGGAAGGGAGTCAGAAACCCTGCTTACATCCAGCTTGTTGAGTGGGGGAAGACAGAAAACTTCTTTACGTGGAGAGCAGATAAAGAAGGTTATCACTGGAGACGCCCATGCTCCACCCATCCATCCATTTTTCCTTCAGAAACCTTTGCTATCGTGTTAGGTGCCAGGGATAAAATTTCATAGCAGACCCAGCCTTTCCCTTGTTAGACAGTAGAATTAGCAGACTCATGACACATTCAGGCCCCATAGAAACACCGGCAAGGACCACTGAGGTCCTGGTGGAGGGCGGGTTAGGGATCGCCCCGCAATATGGAGGTTTCATGAAAGAGCAGGCGCTTGCCCAGGCTGTAAGTAAGTGCTGCAGTATGTGCTGGCAGATGGGGAGCAGCAGGTGGAGGACCAGAGGCGCGCAGGCTCTATATGGAGAGGGCAGGTGGTCGAATATGGCTGGAGTAGGGCTGGAGGAGCCCTAAGGGATGTGGTTGGGGCTACGGCCAGGACACAACGAATGTGGATGTGTGAGACATCCTCAGGGGTAGGGGCTTTACCCCGAGGAGCAGGACCACTAAAGAGAAGGGGAACAAAGCGTCCAGGTAGATCTGAAGGAAACGGCAGCTGTAAGTAGGGGAGATGGGAATGGGAAGCAGGAATGGGAGCTGTGGGAATGTGTGGGGGGAGACTTGTGAACCAAGGGGGTGTGGAGATGCCAGGAGGAAGGACCTGCAGGATGCACAGGTTGGACAGGCAGGATGGAAGGAAGAGGCTGAGAAGCAGTGAAGCATCTGGGGTCTTGGGAGGAGCTACAATGTGGCCATGCTGAATGGGAGGCAGAAAATTATGATGGGGGTTGTAGCTGGGAAAGGGACCTGAGGCTTTTCTTGCTTGTATCATGGGAGTGGCTGGCATTGCCCAGCTGGGTCACCTTGCTTGGTAGAGAAGCTGGCAGATGGCCTTGTGGTGTCCTAGGGGGACTGGCAGAGGGGCCCGGGAGGAAGTTGTCCCTAAGAAGGGGTGATTGGTACAGGATGAGGCTGTTAAAAATGCTGGGTGCCAGTGTTGGTCCAGTTCCTGGCAACCAGCCTTAGGTGTGTTTAGGGATGGAAGCTTGCCAGGGGAAAGACACAGAGCCCGTGGGCAGGGAAGTAGAAAGGGCCACTATGGGTGATCTTGGTGGAAAGAGATGGAGGAGAAGAACCTCGCTGGGCGTACTTGGCCTGGGAGGGCTTGGCACTTGGAGGGGAGCAGAGGCTAGCAGTGGGGCTCAGGCTGAGATAGGCCTGTCTGGGATCCCTATTTCCTCTGTCACTGCAGAGAACCGCTCTTCCTCTGCTCCTCCTCAGCAGGGCGGGGATGGAGTTTCCGCCAGGGCAGTGCCTGGGCCTGGCAGCCGAGGGCTGGGCCTGTCACTCACAGAAGGAGAGGAAGCAGAGAAGGGGAGATTTAGTGCTGTCGGTGGGAAGGATGTGAACCGGGAGCTGAGGTTGGCAGCCGGTGTGTTTGGGGTTGGGAGATGGCACGCCTCAGTCCTTGGGATCTTCAGGGCCTTTGGGCCAGGTGCAGCCAGGGTCTCCAGAGCTAGGTGCTGTTTCTGGGTCTAGGTCTCAGCTCCGGTGTGTCAGACTGGTTTCTGAGGCTGGCTTCCCAATCTGTAGGAAGCTTCCTCTGTCTGTCCATGCCCTGTAGACATACTGTGTTCAGAAGCAGAGGTTGCCTCAGATTAGGAACAGGCCCAGACTGCGGATGCCCTCCATTTTTCTGGGGCGACTCTCTCTGGACACAGGACACCAGGAGGGCAGAGGGTGGCTGCGATAGGCTTCGTGGGGAGCCCCAGGGCAGCTCGGGCCTCTAGGCGGGAGAGTAGAGGGCGATAATCCTTGATTGGCATGGTCTGCGGGGGTTCGGGGACGTGTTTGGGTTTTGGACAGAAGCTGGAGGGAGCCCCGCTGCCCCTCTCCTGCTGCAGTCTCAGTTATGATCCGCGTGCAGCTGGGGCTGTGGTGGCTGGAAGCTGATTGGTCTGCATGAAGGACATGAGGATGGAGTCTCCCCTTCTGGGGAGGGGACACAGCAGCTCATTTCCAAGAGACTGAAGGAGACTGGAAGCCCAGGAACGTGACCAGGTCCACACAGGACACTGTTGGCAGACAAATGGGCCAAAACCAACTGTGACCTGTGACCACTGGGTCAAGCCTCTTCCCTCCTGCTCCTGGGGGAATACATGTCGCCTCACCGTGACCCTGCTCGTTAAGAGCTGAGCATGGAGTCCCTCGTCCACGGTGTGTCAGGCTGGCTTCTCGATACGTCGGAAGCTTCCTCTGTCTGTCCACGCCCTGTAGGCATACTGTTCTCGGAAGCAGAAGTGGTCCCAGTAACACTTTGAGAGCAGAGTGTTAGGGTCAAGTTGCTGTTGGACCCACACGTGTCCCCATGGCCGGCTCTTCTGTAAAGCCAGCTGGTGCAGAGGCCCAGGGACTCTCTGCTAAAGCTCTGTTTCCAACACGGGGGCATCTTGGCTCACAGCCTAAGGGTGGCACTGTCCTCTGTCCCAAGTGATAAACTGACATTGTCTTGAAAAGAAATTTTCAGATTTTTTGGTGGCAATATATATATATATATATATATATATATATATATATATATATATGTGTGTGTGTGTGTGTGTGTGTGTGTGTGTGTATGTGTGTGTATGTATGTGTATATATATATATATATATATATATATATATATATATATAGTAAAATTTACCGGTGGAGCCATTTTTAGGTGTATGGCTGTATGTGTTGTATACATTCCCATTTTCGTGTGACCCTTAGCACCATGCATCTCCAGACCTTGCAAAACTGAAACCTTGAGCCGGGCGTGCTGGGCATGCTTGTAATCCCAGTACTTGGGAGGCTGAGATAGGAGGATCACACAAGTTCAAAGCCAGCCTCAGCTACTTAGTGAGGCTCTCGGCAACTTAGTGAAACCCTCTTTCTAAATCAAATAAAATAGGTCTGGGAGTGTAGACCGGAGGTAGAAAAGCCCTTGTGTTCCATCACCAGTGCCACAAAAATAAATAAATAAACAAACAAATAAATAAATAATACGGCTGTGGGTGTAGCTCGGAGTTACAATATCCCTAGGTTCCATCCCGCAAAAAACAAACAAACAAACAACTGAAACCTTGGCCTCATTAAATAATACTTCCCATTCCTCTTTTCCCAAGGCCTTGGCAACCAAACTTCTGTGTCTGTGGGTTTGACTAATTTAGAAGCCTCCTATAAGTGGAATCCTGCCACATTTGTCTGTGGGTGCTTACTCAGCGTAACGCCCTCAAGGTTCATCTGTGTTGTGGCTGGTGTCAAGAGCTCCATCCTCTTTCAGGCTGATTAGTATTCCATTGCATATGGTTTGTCCATTGATGGAGCAATGTCCGTTGATGGGTTAATGCTACGGTTTGAATGTTTGTCCCCCAGAATTTAGGTGTTAGAAACTTAATCTGCAAGTTCATATGTTAATGGTATTTGGGGGGGTAATTAGGGCCAGATGTGGCCAAAAGGAGGGGCCCCATGATTGCTTTAGTGGCAGGAGGAGGAGGAGGAAGAGGAAGAGGAGGAGGAGGAGAAGGAGAAGGGAAGGGAGGGGGCAGAACCTAGCTGGCATGCTTGTTCAGTCTTGCAGTGTCCTCCTCTCACTAAGTTGCGGAGGGCCTCACTAAGTAGCTGGGACTGGCCGCAAACCACGATCCTCCAGTCTCAGCCTCCTGAATGCTGAGATTACAAGTGTGAGCCGCCACGCCTGGCTTTTGACTTAGTTTTTAATTACCTAGGCTGTATGTTCAAGGAATAGACATTCATTACTTCAGCGAAGGTAGCAATGAGTCAAAGCTCCTACTTTGATATTTATTTTCATCATTCATCACCTGGGGCATCAGGGGCAGCTGCTGTACCCCAGGCAGGGAGGGGCGGGATGGGGGATGGTGCATGGGAACCTCCCTCCCACCTCCTGCCCCACAGGGACTGTAGGGCTGAAGGACCGGAGGGACTGGGGGCTTCTGTTCCTTGCTTTTAGTTCAACCCCCTCCACTCCTCCTCAGCTGCCTGCCGCATGTGTTAAACCATCCAGAGCTCAAGATTTTGCTGTTTGGGCCTGAATGTTCCTGCCTGCTGAGGACGATTTGATGTATGTACAATATGGTGTGGTAACACTGGGCGCTTCTTGCGTCTGTACCTCTTGATTTCTGGGCTTACCAAGGTTAAAAGCAAACGCAAGTGGAGTCTCCTGATGCACCCCCATCGATGGCGCCTCTCCGTGTAACTCTTTCCTACCACACTAGTCCTCGGTTGCTGTTCAGCAGAGTGAAAGATGAACTGCGCGTGGTGGTGCACACCTGTAATCCCAGTACTTGGGAGGCTGAGATGTGAATCCTCACAGGTTGAATATCAGATTGTGAATATCAGGTTGAAGGCCAGCCTCAGCAGCGTAGTGGGAGTCTCAGCAATTTTGTGAAATCCTGTTTCAAAGTAAATAAATTAGGGCTTGGGGTATAGTTCAGAGGTAGAATGCCCCTAGGTTCAAGTACCCAGTACAAAAAAAGAAGGAAGAAAAAAAGGGAGGAAGGGACAAAGGGGAAGAGAAGAAAGAAAGAGAAAAAGAAAGAAAGGAAGGAAGGAGGAAAGAAAGAAAGGAAGAAAGAACCAGTTATCCTCTGACATGCCTCCTTGTTTTGAACAAGGCCAGCCTTCACCAGCACCACCACCTCCTCTTTTCTTCAGTTTGTTAAATGCCAGTTCAGGAAATCCAAAGGTTCCGCTCCTGGCGGTGATTCTTTTAGAGAAGGGATTCAGTGCGGAAGCAGGATTCCCCGTGAGCCAGGAGGAAGCGAAGGCCTTGCGGCTGGGGATGTGCAGCCCTGTCATTAGACGAGGCCCTGGGAGTGGTGAGGAGGAACAGGATGCCCCTGAGCCCATCTCTCTCCTGAGTGTTTTGTGGGGGTTGCGGGATCGGAGCGTCTCTGGCTCCTTAGCCCCAGTGGGTTTGGAAGGAAGCCTGCGGCAGCTGGTGACCACCTCTGGGGCTGTGGGTGTCCTCAGCAGCCGTGGCTGCGTGCCCATTCCCCTCCAGCCTCTGGCTTGCGTCTTTGCAGGTAGAGTGCCTGCTTGCCCCCGCGTGCTACCGTGATCCCTCAAGGTCGGCACTCTTCGGGAACTCAGCCAGACCCTGTTCCCAAGGCAGACACCGTGTGCTCACGCCGCACCCTGAGCCGGGAGGCTTTGGCATCAAGGGTGGCCTTGTGGCGGTGTTCATAGGATCTCGAAGTTGTGATGTGTTACGTGGGCATCACCCAGGGGCCGAAGGCCCATGTTAGAGGAAAAGGGAAGGATTGCCTCTTGTGGTGTGCTGCTGGCCCTGACAGAAGTCACAGAACCACCGCTGCCCATTTCAGAGGAGGAAGAGGAGGTGTGAGAGACTGACAGGGAGCCCGGGGAGCCAGGGAGCACACAGCAGGGCAGGACTGCAGCACGGGCTGAGGACCTGGGTGTTCCCTTGCCGCTGGGACGGCCACATCTGGATCCCTCTCCCACTGGGACTGACCGCCCTTGCTTCTGCCCTGACAGCTGTTGGCGCTTCCCCAAGGGGCTTCTCACTTCCAGGTTACTTCCCTCTTGGATCTTGGGTACAGGATGACTACAATGTCTTCTTCTGGAACCATCGGGGCGTTGTCACTCACTGGAGACGCCCTGCCCCAGGGCTGACCCTGGGGTTAATAGACATCCCGCTTGCTGGGCCCCCAAGCTGTGCGATAATCCCCTCGCTTCTCCTGCATCTCATTCTCTTCCCCATCTTGGCTCTGACTTCCACAGCATGGGCCATCTCTTTCCCAGGCATTCCCAGCTCCTCTCTGACTAGATTTTGTCAGGGGCACTTGTTTTTTAGGACTTCTTGCAAATGTCTCCTCGAAGGGCCCCTCCTTGTTTGCTCCCTGATATATCTATCACAGCAGCCTGCTTTTCATGTGGGGTCTCCGGTCTGGATTCGTAATTCCATATTTGTGTACTTTTAAAACCTTCCTGTGGCAGAGTTTCTTTGTGCTATTGGAGCTAGGCTGATATCAAAATAGCATGTTGTAACTTTTCTGCTAAGTAAATGTGATCTCTGTAGTATCCCCAAAGGAAATAGCTATATTGGGAGGCTGAGATAGGAGATAGGTTCGTGGGTTCGAGGTCAGCCTCAGCAAGTAGTGAGACGCTCCTCAACTTAGCAAGACCTTGTTTCCAAATAAGAAATAAAATACGTCTGGAGATATAGCTCAAAAGTAGAATACCTCTGGGTTCAATCCCAAGTACCACACACACACAAACACAAAAGGAAGTGAAAAGAGAATTTGAAGCCGGGTGTGGTGGTGCACACTTTTAATCCCAGCATTCGGGAGGCTGAGACAGGAGGATCGTGGCTCGCAGACAGCCTCAGCTACTTCGTGCGGCCCTCTGTAACTCAGTGAGACCCAGTTTCAAAATAAAGAATAAAAAATAGGGCAGCGGGTGTAGCTCGGAGGTAGAAGGCCCCTGGGTTCCATTCCCAGACCCACACACACAAAAAAGAATTAGAAAGTTTCATTACAGAAAAAATAAAAACCAAAGAAGCCAGTAATCCAAGAAATAAAGAAAAAAAGAGTGAAAATAGTGTATCGCAGTAGTCCCTTAAGTGTAATGGATTAAAATTTCCAAACAAAAGATAAGAGACGGGCAAAATGACTTTTAAAAAATCATGGTACAGCTACACACGAGTGGACGAGAGGCTCACTGTAGACCCCAGTACAGGAATGGGTTGAAAGGAAAAGAGAGGAAGAGAAATTGCACGCAGATAACATCCCAAAGAGAGTGGAGGCAGCGCTATTAGGATCAGAGAAAGTAGACTTTAAATAAATAAAAGAGGTTGTAAGTGACAAAGAAGGTCATTAGATATTAGCACAACTTTTAAAATATCAAAAGGACACAATAGTTATTTGTACTAAATGAACCCAGTACAAAATTTTACCAAAATTAAGAGACAACATCTACATGGTCATCTTTATTAACACAGAAAAAAAATATCTGGCAAAATTCAATATCCTTTCGTGACAGAAACACTCCATAAACTAGGAATAGAAGGATGAAACCCTCAACATCATAAAAGCCATATATGGAACCCCCACAACTAATATGATATTTACTGGTAAAAGACTGAAAGCTTTTCCTCCAAAATCAGGAACAAGCCAAGGACGTCCTCTTTAACCACTTCTGTTCATCATAGTACTAGAAGTTGTAGTCAGAGCAACTAGGCAAGAAAAAGAAATAAAACACATCTAGATGGGAGTGGAAGAAGGAAAGCGATCTCTGTTCACAGGTGGCATGGTATTATATATAGAAAATTATAAAAATTACACACATTCCCATAACTGATATGCAAATTTAGCCACAGTAGCAGCAGACAAAACCAGCACTGGTGAGCTGTTGCATTTCTACACAGTAACAATGAGCAGATTGACAAGGAAATCAAGAAAACAGTTCCTTTTACAGTAGCATCAAAAAGAATAAAATACTTACAAATAAACTTAACTAAGGAGATGAAAGGCCTGTACACTGAGAGCCATAAAACATTGATTGAAGAAGTTAAGGAAGACATAAATAGACGGTCACCATGTTCATGGATCAGGAGATTAACTGTTACAGTATAATTACCCAAAGCAACATATAGATTCAGTGGAATTTCTATCAAAATCCCAGTGAAATTTTTGTCAGAAATAAAGAAATTTCTCCTAAAATTCATATGGAATCTCAAGGGATGCTGAATAGGTAAATCATTTTGAAAGAGATCAAAGTGTAAAGACTCACACATCCTGACACCAAAATTTACTACAAAGTTACAGTAATCAGAACACTTGAAGACAAACCTGCCGATCAATGGAATACCAGGGAGCGCAGAAACTAACACGCCTATCTGTACACGATCAGATCACATTTGACGAGCAGACCAGTACCGTTCAAGGAAGCAGTGACAATATTTTCAATAGTTGGTGCTGAGAAAGCAATATTTTCATGCAAAAGAATGACTCAAAATGTGCAAAAATTGGCTCAAACTATTTTAAAGTCCTAAATGTAAGATCTGAAACTTACATCTCTTTATAAGGAGATGTTTAGGAAAAGTTTCATCATAGTTGATTTGGCAGTGATTTTTTTTGGCCATTATATCAAATGCACATCTGACAATTAAAGGAAAAATAACTTGGACTTCATGAAAATAAAAAAAAAAACTTTCGTGAATCAAAGCATTATGTCAACAATAAAAGTATAACCCATAGAATGGAGAAAATTTTTGCAAATTACATATTTAGTTTTTTTTTTGTGGTACTGGGGATGGAACCCAGGATCATTCTACCTCTAAGCTACACCCCCTATTTTTTTATTATTTTATTTTGAAATAGGGTCTCACTGAGTTGCAAAGGGCCTCACTAAGTAGCTGAGGCTGTCCGCGAACCACAGTCCTCCTTTCTCAGCCTCCCAAATGCTGGGATTACAAGCGTGTGTCACCACGCCCAGCTGCAAATTACATATTTAATAAATATCCACAATATACAGAGAACTCTCGAACCCAACAACAAAACAAACAACCGGTTTTAAAAATGGGCAAGGGACTTGAGTGGATATTTTTTTCAGAGAAGTTATACAAATGGCAATTAAGTAAATGAAGATACCCTCAGCATCTATAATCAGTAGGAAAATGCAAGTCAAAATCACAAGACATCACTTTACCCCCATTAGAATGGCTGTTTAAAACAAAAACATCCACAAAATCAAAACTGAAGATGGCAAGGCTGTGGAGCAAGGAAACCCTCATCACCGACAATAGGACCGTACAGTGGAGAACAGTGTGGTCTTCAGATGAAAACTACCATATGACCAGCAATTCCGCTTTTGAATAAGCACCCAACATAACTGAAAACAAGGGCGCAGAAGTCATGTCTGTATACCTGTTGTCATAGCGTTATTTACAACAGCCAAAAGGTGGAAGGAACCCAAGTGTCCATTGATAGATAAGGAAGTAAAATGTGTCATGTACGTAGAATGATATAGTACTTAGCCTTTAAAAAAGAAGGGCATCCCGACACGTTAGAGCAGGTGGACCTTGAGGACAGGGCGTGATAGTAAGTGAAACAAACTGGTCACGGAGGGACAAACACCAAACGGTTCCATGTTCCTGAGGTGCCAGGGTAGGCACGCTTGTAGAGACAGAGAGCAGTGGCGGTTGCCAGGGGCTAAGGAGGGAACAATAGAGTGTATTTAATGGGTTTGTTTTCCCTTTTTCAAGATAAAGAAAATTCTGGAGATGGTTGTAGAACAATGTGAATGTATTTAAATCCCACTAAATTGTATACTTAACAATTTGTAAAGTGGCAAGTTGGCTGTTACGCACATGTTATTATAATTAAAGATACCCATCCTGTTTATCATCCGTCCTTCCAGGCTCTGTAAGCTCGTCAAAGTAGAATTGTCTACACCATCGCCGTTATTTACTCTCTGTCTGCTCTATGTGAAGTCCATCCAGAAGTCTTTGTAGAGTCTGTCAGTGTATGAATGAGTGGCCGGCGCCCTATACCAACAGCCCTTGCGAAGGATTGAGTACTGAAGTCATGTTAACAAACACGGGCTGTACTTTCATAATTCCCTGATTAATTTGCTTCTGAAAAGGCATTTGTATTCCAAACACATCCCAGGAATACTAAACTCTGACAGGACATGTTTCTACTTAGAGGTGATATTTACCCTGTCCTGTTCGGCCTCGGAGGCTGACGCTGTGCCATGGCTGGTCTCTGTCAGTCCCTCTTGGTGAAAATCTTGTCTTTCAAGGTGGTTTGTAGATGATGGAGAAGGTGAAACCTACCTCTTAAAGAACTGTGTCTGCAGAACACCTGGGCTGTTGAAAAACAGCTTCTCCACCTCACTCCTTTGCAGAAGACTCCGGAGCAAAAGAATCAGTGGCTGCTGTGGGAGCAGAGCTCCTGCAGGCATTTTTGAGGACTTGAGAAGCCAAGAAGAGGCACCAGAAGGAACCAGCAGTGGGCAACGTGGCCTCTTCTCCGACATGGAAGAAAAGAGTTTTGCCCTGGATCAGGCATCGTGGCTCTTATCTCCATTGGAGTGTGTGGGGGGGTATTGATTACCAGCAATGGAAACCAGATCTGGATGACTAAGTGCCAGAGAAAAAGAATCATGTTTTTAGAGGTAGAGAGGGAGGCATCCAGGATCAGGAGGAGGGCTGGACCACCAGGTTCCCAACTTGGAGCTGGCCTGGGGAGGGGACCCAGGGAGGTCAGCAGCAGGGAAATCAAGGCCAAGCGCAGGCCAGGAGCCAGGGCTGGTCAAACGCCGCTGGCTGCTGTCGCTACTGGATTTCTGCCACCACGTCTCTGTTCCAAGAACATCCCCCAATTGCCTGCAGCCTCCCCTTCAGCAATCAAAGTCCTGGGGAAATTTCAGGCCCAGGCCTGCACTGGGGCCGCCTGGGCAGGCAGAGTGAGGTTCCTCTCCTTTTGATTTCCCCCGGGAAAGATAGAGAAGAGGGTCCCTGACTTTCTCTAGAGATTTCACTATGGGAGAAATTATCCCAACGAAAATAACAGTAGATGCTGTTTGCCTTTCTCCCCACTAAAAATGAAAAAGTAAAATCAAACACCCAGAAAATTATTGAGCCACTGCAAAAGCTGGGGTGTAAAAGAGTTGACGCAGAATGACACATGGCCCCATAATTCCACTTCTGGGTGGAAGCATGGATGATTTTAGAAGGGTCTTGAAGAGCTATTTGTACAGCTGTGTTCATACAGCATTACTTCAGTAGCCAAAAGGTGAAGGCTGTGAGGATCCCTTGATGGGTAAATGAATAAACAAAATGTGGCCCCAGCATGCAGTGGAATGCTAGGCAGCCCTGAAAAGATGTTTTGACATAGGCTGCAGCTTGGATGATCCTTGAGGACCTTACGCTGGGGGAAGTAAGCCTACCACAAAGACAAATACTGAGTGGATCCATCCCTGCGAGGTCCCTAGAGTCCTCAGGTCCGCGGAGCATAAGGTGGGATGCGGTGGTTGGGATGGGGGAGGCGGGAGTGGGGACTCGGTGTGTAATGAGTAGAGTTTTGGTTTCATGAGATGAAAACCTGCTGAAGATGGGTGGTGACAGTGAGCAGCTTGAATGCCCTTAGCGCCCTGAGCTGTGGATTAGACATGGTGGGGAGGGCACGTTCTGTGCTGTACGTATTTCACACAAAGGCAAGAGCAAACAAACGCTGATTTCACTCAGCTGCATCTGCTGGCGTCTACCCTGGTCTGGGGGGAGTGGGAATCACACCATGCCCATCCTCCAGGGCTGGTGTTCAACACAGGCCGGAGGGAAGCAGAGTCTGAGAGGAACAAGCACTGCGCAGAGAGCGCAGGACAGCGGTGGCCTCTGTGCTGGCAGCGGGAGGTGCTCGCCAGCCTGAGGAGGAGGGCCCTGGAGTGACGGGAGGTGTAGTGAGCTGGACCAGGGCGGCCGCTTTGCTCTTGTGTGATGGGGAGCGGCTGACAGGCTCCAGCAGAGGAGTGCCGGCCACTGCTGTGTGCTTGAAAAGATGCTCCTGGTCTGGGGCGCTGGCCCATGCCTAGCATGCAGGGGGCCTGGATTCAGTCCCTAGCACTATGATACATGCACACAAGCATGCATGCATATGCATGCACATGCTTACATACACACGTGCATGTGAGCACACACATGCTTTACACGAAGATGTGCATGCACACACACTCATGTTTATGCACAAACACATGCACATGTGTGCTTATATACATGTGTGTATGTATGCACACATTCTTGCACATATGTGCATGCACACCCATACATGCATACATATGTGTGTGCATGCATGTGCACACATGCATAGACACTTGAATGTATCCATACACATGCTTACATGTGCACAAGCATGTGTGCAAACACACATGCTTACACACGTGCATGCACACACATGCATGCTTATATACACATGTGCATGCATGCATACATACGTGCTTCTGTGGGCTATTGTCCAGGGGACTAGAGTCCTGCTCCTGGTTCTTGTCCCCAGCAGACTGTGCAGGTACAGAGGAAGCCTCCGCCAGGCTGGCCTCTGAGCTGCCCCCAGGGCAGGTGGGCTGTGCAGCTGTGGAGGGTTTTCCAGATGTGCTATGAGCCCTTTTGCATTCGTGGATAGATTCCCCTTTGGTGATGACACGGGAGCAGGAGTGTTTTAAAGAACACATTGTTGAGGGGAACAGGTGGCAGAGACACTAGGAAAGCCCGTGTTTGACAGGGCGGGCTGCTGGACAGAGCTGTGGTCATTCTCAGCTTCCTTACCAGCTGCAGGGTGGAAGGATAACCTGAGACGTCCCTAGCAAGCTGCCTTTGGAGGAAAAATGATGTCAATTTTACTCAATTACCATATGAAACAGACAGCAAGCCTCTCTCTGGCGATCAGATCATCTAACCTGTTAGATCGCTCACTGGTGCTCATATTCAGGCAGAAGTCAGAGGTCCTGGGGGGCTCCTTCAACACAGGTGGCCAGGCCACCCTCGGAGTCTGATTCAGGGAGTCTGGGCTGGGCTCCAGAGTATGCATTTCCAGCACGCACCCTGGGGTGTTGATGTTGCAGCTAGGGGGACCGGTGCTTAGAGAACGTAGCCCCCTTCTGTCTGGGGGTCTGCATGGTACTGTGTGTACCCACGGGTCTCTCTCTGTCTCTGAACACGCTCGGGTCTAGCAGGTAAGTGGAAGCCTTGTGAAAATCCTTTCTGATGTGGTGAGCAGCTCCTGCCTCACCCTCCACCTGTGCCTTCTGTGGTCCTGTCTGCCATCCCTCACCCCTCTCCACGTCCCCATGTTGCCGCAGTGTGACAAAGGCGGCCGGACTCTGGACACTCACTGGGGCTCAGGACAGTTTCCAGACCGTGGCTGCACTGTTCTGTACCCAGCCAGGTGTCTTGCTAAGTCCTGGTTGCTGCCAGGACTTGTCTTGAGCAGGACTTTCCGTGGGCAGGAAGCACCGGGCAGCTTGGTTACACATCCCTGAGGCTTACGTCTTGTGTTTTGTGGCCATTGCTGGACATTCATCTGGCTTGCTGTCTTGGCCTGGGTCCTTGAGGAGCATCCTCCAGGTCCACGCTGCCCAGCCCTGTGTTCTGGAGAGCTTCGTGGGAGTATGGGGGTGCGCGACAGCGACCAAGTGCCCAGCGTTGACCAGGCCCTGACACCACCCATCTTGGACCAGAAGCCCTTATTAAAAGGGTGAATGCCTTTCTGAGGGCTTAATAGAGAATGTTATTTAGAACATGGTACTTAAAAAAATAAAGTTTTAGTTTGGGCAAAATACACATAATTTGCCATCTTAACCATTTTTAAGAGTACAGTTAAGTATAAGGTTTGTTAAGTATATTCACATTATTGTTCAACCAGCATCTAGAATGATTCCATCTTGCAAAATTGACACTACCCACTGAGAAACTCCCCATGGTGTGCTCTCCCCAGCCTCTGGGGCATGAAGCTTTTTATTTTATTTCCATCTCCTACCTTTTTCCCCCCTCTTTTTTGTTTGCATTTGTTCCAGGGGAAGTGCCTGGGCCTGGGGGTTTGGAGTGGACCTGGTTCTGAGCTCTTGTCAGCCTGGCAGAAAGCAAGCAGGCGATTCTCACGGGGAGCTTGTCCTGAGGTTGTTCCCTCTGGAATTCACAGTTATTTCTTGCAAGGTCTTTATGCTTTTAAATACCACTGGAAAGCGCTTGCCGTGTATCCCTTTAAACCCTCAACTTTCTTTAATGTCGTTAGTGTTTGGTCGCTCTAAACATTTGGGGCATTGTTTTTAAATTTATTTTAATATGTTTTTATTGGTGGATTGTAATTGTGCATCCTACTGAATTTCAGATCCTTCCAGATCTGAAATGCACGTGCACACAGATCCTTCCAGATCCCGCCCTGGCCCCGCCTCCCTGTGCCTGTCATTGGGATGCGTTGATAATTTCACGTGCGTTCATAGCATTGTTTGAACTGTTTCCTTCATCAAATCCCATCCCCCACTCCCTCCTTTAACCCCCTTCCACTATTGTATTGGGATCTCTCCTCATATGAGATAAAACATTCAACCCTTCACTTTCTGAGACTCACAAATCTCACTTAGCATAATATTCTCTAGTTCCACCCCTTTCCCTGCAAATGACAGAATTTTTTAAAATTTTTAAGGTACTGGGGATTGAACCCAGGGGTATTCTACCCCTGATCTACACTCCCAGCCCTATTTTTATTCTTTATTTTTGAAACAGGGTTTTACTAAGTTGCAGAGGGCCTCACTAAGTAGCTGAGGCTAGCTGCGAACCTGTGATCCTCCTGTCTCAGCCTCCTGAGTAATGGGATTGCAAGTGTCGCCACCACGCCCGGCTCATTCTTCTTTCTGGCTGGTAAAATTCCATTGTGTGTATGTACCACAGTTTCGCTGTCCACCTATCTGTGGACAGACCTAGGCTGGTTCCATAATTTGGCTATTGTGAGTTGTGTTGCTGTAAACCTGGATATACACATATCAATGTAATATTCTGACTTCAATTCCTTTGGAAAGATATTTATTTGTCCAGGTGCTGGGGATAGGACTCAGGACTGCATACATGCTCAGCTTGTGATCTGCCTCTGAGCTGCACCCCCAGCCCCATAGGCATGGTTCAAGGCATCTTAAAACGAAACCGCCTGCACCTTGAATTTTCTCCTTCCTAACTTAAAGTTGTCATTCTTTTGGGTTTTTGTGTTTTGAACTGAGGTTTACCAGTTTGGGCCTGACCCTCAATGCAGAATATTTCAGGGAAAATGTGATCCAGAGCCATTGGGTGGTTCTCAAAATATCACAAGGAAAACGTTGCGTGCCGCCCTTCTTCCCCAGGGATTGGGGATCCATAATGGAGACATGACTTTGGAATTGGCCTAGGGGTAGTCCAGTATAAAAAAAAAAAAAAGATTGCTATTTTGTGGGGTGAGAACAGAGCAAATGAATGTGTTCCATTTTTCCTTGTGGGAAAGAATACTGAGTTACATAAAGATCAATTTTATTGAACTTGAATAACAGTTTTCAATGCGTACAGTCCAAACCAATTCCCGTGTCACTCAGATGCTTGAGCTTTTGTTGGTCCGGCCGGCAGGCCAGGCTCTGCGTGGATGGCCAGCCCCGTGGCCCCAGCTGACCCTGGCCACTCTCCCTGTGGCAGGCACTGGTTCTGCTGTTGATCTGGTGATAGTGGGACTAGAAGTCTTTCCTCTAGGTTGTATCTGTGAAGAAAAACCAAGCAGAGTATTTAAAAGCTTCTCATCTCTGTTCCCTTTATATCGTACGACATCTGCCACCCTTATTACGTTTCCTACGGAACTTCTCTAAGTCCTGCTCTTACCGTATTACAAGACAGGAACTGGGGAGGGTCGGGATGTTCTGGGATCCTCGGCTCCAGTGGGCTTTCTTTGTTCACGTTAACTTTGATTCTCTGTCTTACTGAGCTTCCCTTTCTCTCTCCCTCTTGGGAACACTTTCCTAGGCCTTCTTGATATCAAGCTTCTTATAATTATGTTCTGCTGACAAGAGGTATGCTCTCTGGGTTTGTATCTGGATGGCTCCCCCCAAAGCTCTGTGTTGAAAGCATGGTCCCTCCTTGTTCAGCCAGGATAGAGGTGGGGCTTTTAGGCAATGAGAGGATCTTGAGGGTATGACCTCATCAGTGGATTAATCCATTCGATGGATAAAAATTAGAAAGGACTTCCTGGGCCGGGCATGGTGGCGCACGCTTGTAATCCCTGCGCTTGGGAGGCGGAGACAGGAGGATCGCGCTGGTTCGGAGCCAGCCTCTCTGGCTTAAGAGACCCTGTTTCCAAATAAAAAAATATATATAAAATAGCCGGGCGTGGTGGCGCACGCTTCTAATCCCCGCGCTTGGGAGGTGGAGACAGGAGGATCGCACTGGTTCGAAGCCAGCCAGGCTGGCTTAAGAGACCCTGTTTCAAAATAAAAATATAAAAATAGGTCTGGGAGTGTAGCCCAGAGGTAGAAGGGCTTCCAGGAACCCCAGTACCCCCCCCACTATATATATATTATAGGTCTGGGAGTGTAGCCTGGAGGTAGAAGGGTTCCATCTCCAGTACCACCAAAAAAATAAAAAGAAAGGACTTCCTGGGTAGTAGGCAGATGGGGCGTTGCTCGAGGAGGTACGGCATTGAAGGTGTGCCCTAGAAGGGTTTATTTCCTCCTTCACTTCTCCCCCGAGTCCTTCCCAGGTGCTTTGAGCTGAGCGGCTTTCCTCTGCCACACTTCCACCATGTTTTTGCCTTGGAGCGAGCTAAGCATATATTAAGACCTTGGAAACCTGTCCTGTCCAGCTGGCTTCCAGCTTAGCTTTGGCATATGTATATGCATATGTATGTATGTATGTATGTATGTATGTATATATACATGTGTGTATAATTCTAGAGTTTATATATGTACATGTGTGTATATATATGTATATATGTGTATATATATGTACATGTGTGTATAATTCTAGAGTTACAATGTATGTATAATTCTAGAGTTTTTATCATATATATTTTTTCTTTCAGGGAATTCAATTTTAAGGGAGTTTACCCCAATTTGGTCTCAGAAAACCTTTTTAATAAAACTTGGATTCTGTTTGTCATATATATATATATATATATATATATATATATATTCTGGATTCTGTTTGTCATATATATATTCATATATATATTCATATATATATATAGTCATATATATATTCATCTTTGTTCCAATAAAACTTTGTCTATAAACACTTAAATTTGAATTACATATTGTTAGTTTTTAGTTTTTCTAGTACTGGAAGAGCATTTTTAATATTTTAACATAATTTCTTATTAATAGACTTTGTGATTTAGAATGGCTTTGGGTTTAAAAGAAAATCTGACAGGATAGTAAAGAGTCTCAAACCTAGTTTCCCTTATTCTTAGCATCTTATATTAGTGGGTCAATATTGATAAGTCTCTCTAACCTAAGTTTAATAGCTTATTCAGATTGCCTTAGTTTTTATCTAATGTCTTTTTTCTATTCCAAGTCACCATCTAGGATTCCCTGTATTTTATATGCTATTTCATATTCATGTCTTTATTCTATTTCTTTTTTTCCCCTCATAATAGGTATACAATATGTTTCAGCACCAGAGCCTTGGAGTTAAAATTAACATTCAAGTTACCAAGCTTGTCCTGCTCCGGCAACGTCCAGTAAGTCCTCCTAAGTACCTTTCAGAACATGCAGAAAATGTAACTAGTCTTGAAGGTTTTCATTGCTGTTGAGTTGCATACAAGCTCCAGATAGCTATCTATATAAATCAGTTTTATATTGGTCAGTTAAAGATAAAAAAGTTGGGTATAAAAGAGTTATTAGTGTTGTAGTCTTAGTTACTTTACCGGCTTTGCCGTTGACAGTGCATGAGAGGAGAGGAGGTATCAGTACTGGAACCACTGTTGTGTGCAGGCTTCTTGGACTCACGAGAGGGTCTTGCATAGGGCCTGCAGATATACGCAAAGCTCACAGCACCCTTTGGGATCTTGACTTTCCTTCTGGAGCTCCCAACCCTGTTGGGTTGGCCATGGCACTGTTTTGGGTCTTTCTTCTGAGTGCCTTCTCCCATGACGATGTGGCCTGCACGGTCAAGTAGTCAATGTGAGTTTGATGAGTGGCTGCTGCTTGGTTTGATACAATATTCTTTTTTTGTGTGTGTGGGCCTGGGGATGGAACCCAGGGGCATTTGACCTCCGAGCTATACCCTCTGCCCTATTTTTTATTCTTTATTTTGAAACCGGGTCTCACTGAGTTGCAGAGGTCTAACTAAGTAGCTGAGGCTGTCCGTGAACCATGATCCTCCGGTCTCAGCCTCCCGAATGCTGGGATTACAAGCGTGCGCCACCACACCTGGCACAATATTTTGTTCATAGAAAAGTAGATTGCTTTTCTTTAACAACATAGTCCTCCTGTGAACTTAGAGGTAAGGTCCTCGTGGTCTCTGTCTGGTATCTTGGATGCCTACTGGTGGTAGGCTTTTTTTTTATACTTTAATACTATAGTAGTTTATTTTTTTTAACAAATTTTTTTATTGAACATAAATGGTATACATTTAAACTATATTTGGTGCCCTCTTCCCCCGCCCCTGTTTTTCCTTCCCCCTCCCACCAATGGTTGTCCAGGTTAACCATGTCATATTCATAATTTTACACATGTTCAGATGTAGACCCTCATTAATCAAGATCAGCCTTCCTCCTCTCCTATCTTTCCATCCAAACTTTGCTGATATTTCCCCTCCATAAGGCTTTTATTTGGGGGACAGCGAGTCATTAGATGATGTCTTTGTGAGGAGCTATTTGCACCTGAACATCCACACTGTGGTCCAGTGGAAGCCCTGCCTCCGCTGCGTGGTCACTTCTGAATGCTGCCGTCGGTTTGTTCTAGGCAAAGCTGTCCATCGGCCACCATGGCGAGCGGTCCCTGGAGAGCTTCTGTCACTGGCAGAATGAGGAATATGGGGGTGCGCAGTACCTGGGCAACAACCAGGTCCCAGGAGGGAAGGACGACACACCCCCCGTGGACGCAGCTGTATTCGTGACCAGGTAAAGCAGGACCAGATTGTAGCTGACCCACAAGAGGGAAGAGACCTTTCCCTTCTCAGGGCATGTCATTACGGTTCCAGCCTGGAAATCAAGCCTTTGTGTACCAGTCTGGACTTTGGTTTTCTCATCAGTATAATGAGAACTAAGTATAGTATTCATCTTCGAGGGCTGAGGATTAAGTGAGCTATTGTTAGCAAAAAGTATTAGACATTATTCATCCTGTTTTGTTTGTTTTTGGTACTGGGGATTGAACCCAAGGTCATTCTACCTCCAAGCTCTACTCCCAGCCTTTTATATTTTTATTTATTTTTTTAAATTTTGAGACAGGATCTTGCCAAGTTGCCGAGAGTCTCATTAAGTTACTAAGGCTGGCCTTGGACCTGTAATCCTCTTGTCTCAGCCTCCCAAATACTGGGATTATAGGCATGCACTACCGAGACCTACTTTATCCTTAGAAAAATACTAAAATCCTTGGTCACCAGGGGTTGTCCAAACACCAAGAGAATTCATCTGTTGCCTCTTCCTCCCATCAAAGAAAATGCTGGCTGGGATGAAGCTAAGGCGGGCTTGTCACTGCTTCACGCTGGCGTTAGCATCTTGGCAGGAGGAGAGCGGAGGTCACCGGCGTCCCCTGGAAGGATGTCTGGGCAGGCACATGTGTGCTGCAAGGCCTCCTTGGATGGCCACTCATAGGGGCATGGGCGCTACTGGAGATTGACCTTCCAGTTACCCATGGAAGTCACCTGCAGGCTCTCTAAAGCAAGCAGCAGAGCTTCTCTGTAGAATGTAGGACTGGACTTATCTTTCTACATTGAAAAGAAAACCTGTGACCAGCAGAAACCCAAGGCAGCCCCCAAAGCAGCATGCAGCGATGTTGCTTTAGTTACCTACTGCTGCTGTAACAAATGACCACACGTGGGGTGACTCAGAATAACAGAGTCTTACTCTCTTTCATTCTGGAGCCTGGGCATCCAGCTTCACAGCGTTGGTAGGACACTGCTCCTCTGGATGCCCTAGGGAAGGACCCTTTCTTCCTTCCTTCCTCTGCTTCTGGCGGCTTCTGGAAGTCCTGGCATGTCATGCCTCGTAGACTCAGCTCTGCAGTCCCTCCTCTATCGTCACACTTCTCCCTGTGTGTTTCTTTCTATGTCCAAAATTTCCTCTCCTTAACAGAACCCCAGTCACTGGACCAGGGCCCACCTCCATCCACTGGGACCACATCTTAACTTGCTTGTGTCTGTGATCCTCTTTCTAGGCAAGGTCACATGCACAGGGAGCAGAGGTTAGAACTGGACCAGACCTTATTTGTAAGACATGCTTCAAGCCACTACCAATGTAGACCTCCAGATGTGTTCAAACCAAACTCTCAATCTAAAAAATAATACACAGAAAGGTTTCTTAATATACTCTATTAATTAAAATACCAAAATTTTATTCGAGTTGCTAGGAATGTATCAACTTTGAATTTTAAGGTTGTAAATTTTTTTCTGACTTAAATCCCAAGATTCACCAGTTTAAAAAAAAAAAAAGATCTCCAGATTCCTTCCAAAGTCTCTTGTTCCTCTCTGAATTTAGAGGTAGTGGTGTAGAAGGGAGAACATTGTCATCTTTAGCTTGAAGGTGACCTGTCCCTCCATGAAGAGCTTTTGGTTTCGAGTCAGGATGGTCTTCTGAATTGTATCTGTTGGCCCATATGTACCAACTCCTGCCCCCAGCCCAAGGACATCCCAAAGCCAGCTAGGAAGGTTCTGGCCCCGTCACCCATGCAGTGCGGCCTCATTTTCCTGTTAATTAACCTAACACAGGTACATGGCCACCACCAGACCCCGAACAGATGCCCCCTCACATGGATTGCCACCCCCAGCACACTGTCCTCATAGGAGAGCCCTTGCTGCCTGTGTAGGATGTGATTATGTATACATGGGACATTTTATAAACAGCCTGCTTAGTGGTGATTCCGATTGCCCATGATACGGCTGGTACACTAGCAGGCAGCAGGACCCAGGGATGAGTAGGACCTGGTTCCTGCTTTGCGTTTGGACTTGCCCACCAATGAGTGCTGCAGCATCCCTGGCTCACTGGCCACCCACACTCATTGGCCAGAGGCCACCAGTACTCCAGGCACTTGGAATAGAACTTTGGAACTTGTGATACTTCCCATTGAGTACCTTTCAGGATTGTAATGAAAGCATTGAGGGTACGATTCTTTGAGAATGGATTCCATTTGGGAGGCTAGCAGGAGTCTTAGGATACCACGCAGAGACTTGGATAGGCATGACCACAAATGAACGACCACCAATTAATGTGACTGTTTTTCAAGTAATAATTACATTAGATCTGAAAGCTTTTTCTAGAGAGGAGCTCTTCACAACTTCATCCTTGAAATATGCAGCTCAGCCATAAAGGAGAACGGAATGATGTCGTTTGCAGGGAAATGGATGGAGCTGGAGAACTCAGGCTGAGGTCAGCCGTCTCAGAAAGTCAAGGGCTCTAAGTTCTCGCTCATACTTGGAGGCCGGAGAGAAAATAAGAGACAAAAGAGACTTTAGTCAAACGAGAGGAAACAGAGTAATAGTGGGAGGAGACTGGGGAGGGAGGAGGGAAGGGAAAAACAGGATTGAGGAAGGGAGCAGTTCAAATAATATCCACGCTAGATGTTACCCATACTAGAAGATTTTACTACCATTCCTACTAACGTGTAGGGAGGAGTGTGGGTGGGGAGGGGAGCAGGAATACCCAGGAAAATAAACTAAGTGCTGTATGTATGCTATCTGTATCACTTAGACTCCCACGATGATGTATAATTACATTGCACCAATAAGAGCATAAAAAGAAATATGCGGCTCAATTTCTAAGTATCCTACTTTGAAAGTTATTTCCATAACCTCTGTATGAAATGTATAAAATATTAGTAACTTAAGGAGCATGTGCTGGTACCCACCTGTAACTCCAGTACTTGGGAGGCAGAAACAGATGGATCTCAGGTTCAGAGCCAGCAAACTTAGTGAGACCCTGTTTCAAAATAAAAAATAAAAGGACTGGGGGTGTAGATCAGAGACAGAATGATAGAATGCCCCTGGTTCAATCCCCAGTACTCAGAATAATGCTAATTACTTACGGGAGCTTTCCCTATACTAGAAATGGTTCTTTCTCTTTCTACTGTTTCATTACTAGCTGATGAACATACCCTTTACGTAGCCATCTTACCAATTGTGTTTTTGTGGTGAGACTATTTAAGATGTTTAAATATGCAACTTTCAAGTGCGCAGTACATTAACTGCTAGTCACTGTGCTCTACAGCAGATCTCCAGAACTGGGGAGGGGAAATCACTTGTAAGTGGTCTTATCTGGAAAATAAATACAATTTTGTTCCAGAGACAATAAATGTCACCACAATTAGAGTTGACAAAGCTTCTGGATTAGCCCTTTTACCAAAAGCCACGACGGACATGAATGCACCCTGTGCCCAGAGAGGCTTCCACTTAGACTTGCTTACCTACCACAAAGGAACTATGTTGTGTAAAACGTTCCTTTTTACACCTCATACAGATCAGGATGGCACTGTAAAACCAATGAACCCAGAAAATCCTTCTACATATTTGGTGGGAAAACAAATGATACAGCCTCTGTGCTCCAGCAATGCCACCTGCCACTATACATCCATCAGGCTGAGAGCAGGGTCTGTGATTGTTACGCTCACCCACCCCTTGTTCACGGCAGCGTTATTAGTCAGAATGCAGAAGCAAATCAAGTGTCCACCAACAAGTGAATTGATACCTAGATGTGTCCTATGCATATAGTAGAACATCGTTCCACCTTAAAAAGGAAGAGCCTTGCCGGGCGTGGTGGCACACGCTTGTAATCCCCGCGCTTGGGAGGTGGGGACAGGAGGATCACGCAGGTTCGAAGCCAGCCTCGCTGGTTTAAGAGACCCTGTTTCCAAATAAAAAATATAGAAAACCCAATAGTGATGACTCCATTTGTGATGTACCTGGATTCCTTAATTTCAGAGAGACAGACAGTACTGGATGGCAGTTGCAAAAGGCTAGGAGTTGGGGAGAATGGGGAATTAGCGTTTAATGTATACAGAGGTTTAATTTCACAAGATGAAAAGGTTGTAGTAATCGTGGATGGTGGCGGCAGTTGTATGGCACAGTGATTGTAAGGAACACTTCTCCACTGCGCGCTTTACGGCTGTGGTTGTACGTTTTATGTGTATCTTATCACAATAAAAATTTTAAACTGAGCCAGGTGTGGTGGCGCACGCTTGTAATCCCAGCATTTGAGAGGCTGAGACAGGAGGATCATGGTTCACAGCCAGCCTCAGCTACTTAGGCCCTCCACAACTTACTGAGACCCTGTTTCAAAATAAAGAATAAAAAAATAGGGCAGGAGGTGTAGCTCAAAGGTCAAATGCCCCTGGGTTCTATCCCCAGACCTGCAAACAAATTTTTTTAAATTGTTCTTTCCAAACTAAACACATTGGAGAGGGCTCCTGACTGCAGGGGTGTGGTTCTGAGTGAGGTGCTGGGGTGCAAAGTGCCCCCTCCAGGGACAGGAGAAACACAGCTTCTTTAGCTGCAGGTAGTGGGGCCCCGGGGCCTTCTGCACCACACCATCTCCTGTGGCCAGCCCGGGAACCCACATTTTCTCTCTCTCCTTCATGCTGACACTTCAAAGCTGCCTCAGTCGGTCAGGTTCTCTCAGGGCTTCTGCAGGGCTGAATGAACCAGTGCATAGCCACATCCTCTGGGCCCTCAGAATGAGGACTGAAGACCTTCCAGAAGGACCAGGAGACCGCTTGGAGTTGGGCGGGAAGCAGAGCTGGCTGAGAAGCATCACTTAATAATTAGAGGCAGTGAGCTGCAATTCCCCAGGTTGGAGTCATAACAGGCTGATGTTTTTGCAAGGAAATTGGGTGCGAGGCAGCTGCTGCTCCAGAGAAGCAATCCTTCGCTCCTGGCGTAATTGGAGCTGAGCGTCTAAACTGGAAGCTGTGTCATTCAGGAGACCGTGTCTCTCTCTGTGTCCCGGGCCTAGGATTGGCCAGCGTGGGGGCGTCCTGTTTTCTTTTCACCCTCTGAGCTCTGCCTGAGCCTGGGAGTGTCTTCGTGGGGGATGTGAGCATGACATCATGTCCAGCTGTGTCTGGAGCTAGAGATGGCCACTGTGTAGACTGGATCTGGGAGCCATGCGGGACCCACAGAGAGGACTCAGGCTTCAGGGGCCTTAGCACCTGGCATGGCTTCACTTGTGTGTGTGTGGTATTGGGGATGAAACCCAGGGACCTTCTACACTCTAGACCTATTTTATTTGGAAAAAAGTTTCACTAAGTTGCTGAGGCTGGCTTTGAACCTCAATCCTTCTGTCTCATCCTCTCAAGTACTGGGATTACAAGCATGTGCCACAAAGCCCAGCTATGGCTTGGCATCTGATCCAGAAGGCCAGGAACCTGGGATTTCTCCTGCTGAGAGGGTCAAGGAGACACCCAAGCATTCACACAGTACCAGCCATCGCTCCGCCAACACTGGGAGCCTCTTTGGGCCCTGATCTTTCTATCCAGCCACCCAGCTGCCCAGGATCAGTTTCCCCCCGTGCCACCTGAGAATTATTCTTCTAGACTAAACTCTTTGGCCAAGAAATCAGGCCAGGAGGGTTGCATCTATAACTCTAATTCCATGAAGTACCCTTAATTTGGAGATACAGTCATGATAAATATGGGAGTCTTAAAGGCTTTTATTTTTCTCTTTGATGAAATAGCTTCAAAATTGATTCCCAGAATAAGTCCGGGATGTCTAGCTTAAGCATGATGCTTGAAAATCGCTAAGAGCAGATGTTAAATATTCTCGCTGCAAAATCTTTTTTAGCAAGTAAAAGTAATAGATGTGGTCATTAGTATGCTTCAGCCATTTCGCAGTGTATACACACTATATATAATTTCAAAGCAGCATAGCGGGGCATGGTGTAATGTACCTGCCATCCCAGTATTTGAGAGGCTGAGGAGACATGGCAGGATCAAGGCCAGCATCGGCAACTTAGTGAGACCCTGTTTCAAAATAAAAATGAAAAAAGGGGCTGGAGTTATAGCTTGGATGTAGAACGCCCCTGGATCCAGTCCCTATCGCCACCAGAACAAAAAGTATCACAGTATGAATATATGCAATTGTCATTTGTCAATTAAGAAATAATAACCTAGAAATAATATCAACCCAAAAGGTATGTCTGTTATTAAAAAATTAGAAGTCCCCAATAAGCAAAACCTAATGGAGTTATTGATGTATTGGCCCAGCCCCTTTTTGCTTCCCCTCTGGCCACACCTCTGAATCTGTCACACCATCCCCGCCACCTGCCCGCCTCCCTCTTCCACTGGGCTTGTGGAATGTCCAGTGTACTTGTGGGATGACTTTGACCTGGAGCAGGAAGTCTGGGCCTGGGCTTCCATGCCTCAGGGCCCCAAGTGGAGCGTTTCGAACGTCCAGGGTCTGTGGATGCGTGAGGGCTGATGGGATCTTTACGGTCCACACCCAGAGCCAGGGCTGGGGTAATGCTGGGCTTGCTCTACCCTCACGGAAGCCCACGCTGGGCTGAGAAGGGTCCGAGGCACACTCTGCTTCAGAGACCAGTACGCCAGGGCATGCTGCAGGCCAGCGAGAGGCAGAGACGGTGAGATCAGAGGAGTGCACATTCCATCCTCCACCCCAGCGTGAGTGGCAAGTCAAATCCTGACCTGAGAAGAGACCCCGGTACTGGAAAGGGAAGGAAGGGGGGAGAATAAAGATTCTAGTGCAGGCATGGTGACCAGAAACCGGGAAGTAACTCCCCAGTGAGGGAAGACCAGCCGTGGCCCAGACTACCACCCTGCTTAGTGTCAGCCCCGTCTGGCCAGCCTAGTTCCCTCCCTAGATGCGTCGACAGGCAAGTAAGGATGGGTGGCTTTAGAACACACCTTCCAAACGTGCTTTACTCAAGCTCACTGAGAGAGCAGCAGGTAAACATGCTGCCATAGCCCCGTGAGAAGGTGGACACGGGCCAGGAGGAACTGTTTCTGGGCCAGCACCCTCCTCACCCAGTGTTCAGGGTGCTGCTCCAAACCGGCGCCATGAGGTTGGCAGGAGTCATGCTAGCTGATGGGAAAGGAGGGCTCAGATCCCTTGTGTCACCAAGACCAGCGAGAGTGGACCCCTTGGACCTGCGGCACCGGGACTGGACCAGGTTTTGAGCATCTTGTCTTTCTTTTCCATAGCTGCATACCTGGGGGATGCAGGAGGACTTTTAGCAAAAAGAAAAGCCTTTAAAATAGGATTTTTAGAAATGACATTCTCGCTGTCTTCTCACTGAAGCGATTCATGGTCTTGATGGCATGGCAGAGCGGTGGCTGCCCAAGTAGAGAGGCTTGGAGAAGGCAGTACAGACGACAGTGCCTGATAATCGTCTCTGGCCGACGGCTTAAACTTCTTCCCCAATTTTTTCAGCTGTTGGATGGAGTCTTTTCAGCAACTGTCAAGTATAGAGTAGTTTAGCTGTCCAAGGATAGTGTGGTGGGTTAACTGGGCTTCTCAGTTGGAAATGCTGCCAACGGGTGACTCTTTGCAAACATTGTTAATTGTGACACGACACCATGCCCCTTGACAACTAAAGCAATAGCTTCATCAGATGACTAGTCAAGTTTTCTTGCAGGGAACCACATTCACCTGACAATGTCTTTTATTTTTATTTTTTTTTAGGACAGATTTCTGCGTTCACAAAGACGAACCATGTGATACTGTTGGTAAGTTTAGGGTTTAAATAATGATCTAAGGGGTGATATAACCTGGGACTCTCCATAACACCTGCAGTCTACAGCATCTGTCTCCAGACAAGTCCAGGATTCCTTGTTGTCTCTATTCCTGTAAATTGGTTAATCGACTCTCTTTCTTTCCAAAAAGTTTTGAGGTTGCTTATGGCAGAAAGAATTTAGATAAAGAGTTAATAAGAAATGTATGAGAAATTAAACCAAGGGGAAGAGCCGCTAGGCTGCCTGTCCCATGGCGTCTGCAGCTGGGGCCCGATTGGCTCTACGTGTCTTGGTCGCTGAGGCAAGAGGAGAGCCTCGCTGAGTTTCAGGATTGCTGCCAGGAGGCAGAGATTCGGTGGCTTCTGCTCAGGCATGCAGACGAGCTTCACTGAGGGCCTAGGAGGTGACGCGTGACCATCTGGTTGTAAGACTGGTCCCCCCCACACCCTGGTACCACGCTGCTTTGTTCTAGCTGAAGAGTACTGATGTGGCCCGCTGGAAAAGCACGCCTCCTCTTTCCCCTTTCCTCCCTTCTTTCTTCCCACTTATCAGTTTCTTTCTTTCCTCTCAGTGCTGTCTGGCTTGCTCTGGACTTCCCGGCTAGAGAACCGTGCTTTGGTTTGTAGGAGCCGAGTGCTTGGTTAATGGAGGGAACAGCTGTAGCGTTTCCAGTTTTATCTGTTGTATTACAAGCCTTTAGAAAACAAGGTCAAGCTATTGCATTGCCAAAAGCAAAATTGTGATTCTCCTATGCTTTGAGTGATGGCAAAACTGAAAAAAAAAAAAACGAGTATAGGATGTTGAAAATATGTACACCATTGTCCAATTCAATTGGTAATAAGCTGTGCTTCTCATGGAGTCTTAGCTGTGGGTAACCCCGGGGCCTTTGCGTTGGTTCTACCAGGGATTAGCTGAGTGACCCTGGGTAAATCTTTATTTTTGGTTTCTTAGTCCATGCAATGATCCCTTTGGGCAAGGTCATTTATAAGTCTCTTTAAAATCCAGTAAAATTGTGTACATGTATTTTTCTAACATTCTCTACCCCAATATAATATAAAATTACAATACATCCAAGAAAAAAGAACTGACATGGCATATTCAAAAAAATCTAGTATAAGGGTTGCTACTACTTATTTCTTATGTTAGAGTCTACATAATATATTTTTCTTCCTCAATGCTTTAAACAGATCAGAGAGCAAGGTCTTAAAAACCAGCTAGCAAATCTATGTCTTGTCACTTGGGGCTGTCTTCATGATGGAATTACTGACAAGGGCAGGGTAATTATCAAAACTAGAAGATCAGTGGGCCCAAAACAATGAGCTAGATTGTACATTTTACTCAGAAGTCACTCTTTTTTTTTTTTGGTATGCTTTTACACAGGCAGCCTGTCCTCTGTATCCATGGCTCCTGCATTTGTATATTCAACCAACCATAGGTTGAAAATGCTCTGGTCAAAAATTACTTGTGAACATGTAGACGTTTTCTTGTCATATTTACCCCTAAGCGATTTATAACAACCATTTATATGGCACTTCCATTGTTCTAGGTTTCATAAACAATCTAGAGATGGTTTAAAGAAACATGTGCATGGGTTATGTGAAAATATTGGACCATTTTATATAAGGGACTAATGTTAGCATCTGCAGATTTGGGTAGACAAGGGCGCCTGGAGACCATCTTCCATGGATACCAAAAAACAACTGCAAATGTCCATTCACCCTGACAAGAGCTGAATGTCAACATCACTTTTAAGAAACCCACTTGTGCTATTCCTAGTCCCTTTCTCTTTCTCCCCTTCTCACCCCTGGAAACCATTAATCATGACTCTGTCTCTGTGATTTTGTCATGCCAGCATCCAGTTTATTTTTGCATTTCATCTTGATTGCACAGAATGGAAAATAATCTGAATCACATAGACACATGATTCAGTACAGAGAGACTTTGAACAGCTGCCTTGAAAGCTTAGCATCCAGCTCCAGCCTGAGGTGCTTGTCCTGAGTTCTGTAGAGAAGGAGCCACCTGGTATCTCGAGACAACAGGGAGAACTTCAGTGTGGCCAGTGTCCTATAATTTGGTCTATAACTGCAACTTTAATCTCCCTGTTTTGATGAAGATATAGCTCACATACAGGAAAGAGCATAAATCTTGGTGAATTTTTAAATGTATCTCTATACTCTTTTTTTGTTTACCTTATATTAATTGTTGTAGTTTTTTTTTTTTTGCAGTACTGGGGATGGAACCCAGGGGCATTCTACCTCTGAGTGACACCCCCACCCCTAATTTTTTATTCTTTATTTTGAAACAGGGTCTCAGTGAGTTGCAAAGAACCTCACTAAGTAGCTGAGGTTGTCCGTGAATCTAAGTAGCTGAGGTTGTCAGTGAACCGTGATCCTCTGGTCTCCATTTCCTGAATGCTGGTATTACAAGCGTGTGTCACCACGCCCTGCTAATTGTGGTATTTTTAAAGCAAGGTTTTGAATTCTGTTTTAATCTGTGGCTTTCTTAATATTGGTGGTAAAATAGATTGGTAAGGCGTGGATCTTGATTGGCACCCCAAAGCCCATGTGTTAAGGCATGGTTGCCAGCCCGATGCTGTTGGAAGGTGGTGGAGCTGTAAGAGGTGGGGACTAGAGCCAGGTTGTAGGTCACTGGGGATGCCCTTCAAGGAGGTTGCAAGACCTCTCTCTCTTCCATGAGCACTTGTCCTCTCTGTTCCACTTCCCGTCTGCCATGTGGTGAGGAGCTTCCTCTGCCACACATTCTCACTATAATGTGCTGCCTTGAGACAGGATCAGCGACAACGGAGTTCACCATCCATGGACTGACCTTCCAAAACTGAGCCAAGTAGACCTTCCTTCATAGCAATTGATCCTTTCAAATATTTTGTTTACAGTCATGGAAAGCTGACTAGCACATATACAGATAACATGAATTTGCCATCTGTCCTCTTCCCCCACCCCCTGCTATGAGGGATTGAACCTAGGGGTGTTTAACTCCACGCTACACCCAAAGCCTTATTTATTTATTATTTTATTCTGTAACAGAGTCTTGTTAGATTTCTGAGGGCCTTTCTGAGTTGTTGAGACTGGCCTTGAGCCTGTGATCCTCCTGTCTCAGCTTCCCAAGTACTAGGATTACAAACATGTCACTACACCTAGCGCCATTTTTTTTTCCATACTGGGGATGGAACCCAGAGGCATTTTACCCCCGAGTTATACCCCCAGCCCTATTTTTTATTCTTTATTTTGAAACATGGGCTCACTAAGTTGCAAAAGGCCTCACTAAGTAGCTGAGGCTGGCCACGAACTGCAATCATCCTCTCTCTGCCTCCCAGATGCTGGGATTACAAGTGTGTGCCACCACGCCCGGCACCCAGCTCCATTTTTAAGTCTCTATTCCACTGGTATTCAGTCTCTTTACACTGTTGTGCAGTCACATAGCTTTACTCTTGAAATCACTAATCAGATTAAAATATAAAATGTTCTCCTTACAGAAGGTTCTCTCAGGCCACTCTCTAGTCAGTATTCCTCCTGAAGTGATTTGTTGTGTTTTAATAACTGTTTAGAAATTATTTAAAATAGATTTCAGAATTAAATTTGAGTAACACAGTGGAGGGACTTTTGAGGTACCGAGTAGATTTGGGGGTTCCATGAGACATTCTTTCCTTCTACGGCAATCTTGATGAGGAAAAATGAGTCAGAGTAAAGGGAACAGGTATCCAGGCTGGGCAACCTGGCTGGACACACGGGAAGTACCCAAGGGCACCCGGAAAGACGAGGTCACAGACACCGTGTGGAGACAGGTGGCGGGTGGGCATGATGTGTGTGCCACCATGGCTGAGTTAGATGGATGGCCTCTGTGTGCCTCTCCCATCACCACCTGCACTGGTGACAGATGCCCAGGCCCTTGGGGATTTCACAGAGGCGGCGGCGGTGCATACCTGTAATCTCAGTACTTGGGGAGTTGAGATGGGAGATCAAAGGCTAGAGGCCAGCCTCAGCAACTTAGCAAAGCCCTGTGCAACTTAGAGAGACCTTACTTCAAAATTAAAGAATTCAGAAGGGCAGGGGGATGTGGCTTGGGAGTCAAATGCCTTTAGATTCAGTCCCCAATACCAAAAACCAAAAAGACAAAAAAAAAAAAAAAAAAAACACCACAAACACAAACTGTGAAAGCAATATCCATTCAGTAGTACTCATAATTTAGATTTTGCAATATGCTCTTTGCCTGGGCTAGCAGTATGCAGTCTGGTCCTCTCTGGGCAGCTCAGAGCTAGCCACATAATCCCAAAGGGAAACAGCTGATCCTACGGTGAGCGGTGCTGCTGAGCCAGGGTATGTGGTAGGTTGGAGGTATTAAATCCATTTTGGACTTGGGGTATTTTCAATATATAATAGATTTAGCTGGAGGTGACTCCATTGAAGATGGAGGAGCATCTTTGGTGTCAGAGAGAGATAGCATAGAGGTGCTCTCAGTAGTGTAGATAGCATCTCTCTAGAGCGTCATTGCCACCACGGGAAATGACCCCTTTGAATAACTGGCTTCTGACAGGTCACTCTCTTTGTCTAACAATCCACCTCATGCTGGTCCTGTGAATGCCTCTGGATGTCAGGCTTATCCTCCATCCTGTGTCTTAGTGTCTGCTCTGAGACTGACCCAGGTGAAGGCTTAACACTTAATTGCATCTCTGTTGTCCCCAAACCAGGCAATCTGGGGTCTCTGACAAACTCATCTGTTTGTCAGAAGTTGTGTTGGAATTCATAATTATGCTTTGGATCACGTTCTGTGGTTTTCGAGAGGTTTTATGCAAGCTTTCAATTTGGGAAATCAAAAATGCACGCACTGAGCCATCGGGGTGCAGGCTGGGTTGGCAGGCTCAGCCTCCTCATCATACTGTGCAAAAAATAGACCACGCACTTGAAAGAGTCGGGAAAGTAGCGTTCTGTCAGTGTCAGTGCGTTGCAGGCCACAAACCCAGCTTGGATTTCTTAGCTAATAGAATTGCTGGGAAAGCAAAAATGTATATATATATATATATATATATATATATATATATATATATATATATATATATAATTATTATATATATATAATTTCAGTACACTAGTTTCTTTTTTCTTTTTTTTTCTTTCAGTACTGGGGATGGATCCCAGGGGCATTGTACCTCTGAGCTACACTCCCAATTAAATTTTTTAGTCTTTTTATTTTTTGAAACAGAGTCTCACTGAGTCGCGAAGGGCCTAAGTAGCGGAGGCTGCGAACCGCAATCCTCCGTTCTCTGCTTCCCGAATGCTGGGATTATAAGCGTGCGCCACCACGCCTGGATCACTAGTTTCTTTTCTCACCGATTTTGCTTTAAACATTGGTAGCGAATGTTGTCTCTGAAATGCTGATTAAGCTGTATTTGGATATTGGGGAGGTTCTTCTAAAGGGTCATTCATTGGAGCGGTCATGTATTAACAGAAGGACAAGAATGGGTGACCTAAGGGACTTCCCTGCTTTTATTTCTATATGCCTGTCCTAGTCAAGGCTTAATGATAGTGACGGGGGTGAATACACGTGTAAGTGAATATCAGCATGCATGTGTAGGTCTACGCACACGTACATACATGTCTGGGTGTGTGTGCGTATATGTAGTGTGCAGTGTGTTGCTTCGGGTACCAAAAGGTCTGGTGAAGCTTAGTCTCGTCTATGAATTCTTTAAGTTCTCTGCTTCTGAGAATATCATCTGCCCTGTGGCTACAGGAGAAGGACCCACTGTGGGAGCTTGCTTGGGACTTGGCGGGGAGTCCATAACCAAAACTACTTGTCCTGTCTTGTTCCTCCTGCCAGGGTCCTATCCCAAGTTACAAGAAGCTTGGATAACATTAGAACCTGGTGAAGATGTGTTAGGTTTGATTTTGCATGGGATGGGATCCTCCCGGGCCTTTGGAAACGTGGAACCAAGACTTAGATTGGAACTGGACCGAGATCAACAGAACACATGGCTGGGCTTGATTGCCTTTTAAGCTGGAAAGCAAGAGGGCTGAGAAAAGAAAGAATCTCACTGTTCAGGGTTTCCAGCTATGGCCTCTGAAGGCAGCCATGGAGCCTCTGAACATTCAGGTCAGGAAAGTGTCTGCCTCCTCCGGGGTGGCTGGTAAGGGTGGCAAGGTTCTCCAACAGCTTGGGAAAGGACTTCAAAACAGACATCCCTTATAGGTAGGCAGCAGTTAGCCTGATGCGACACTCGCGGCACTGATGTGAGCCCTCTGCCCACTCTCCCTCTTGGGGCTTTGGTGTGACCATGGTGGAGGAGTCTCTGTTGTCCCCGCGACGTTTCCATGACGCAGGGCCCAGGAGTGCTTTAGGATTCGCTGGGAATGAAATCCCATTCTTCATCTTGTGAGAGTTCGGCTCTTATTCTAGTCACTCAGTTCTGAGTCACTCCTGGTCCTTGCTAGGTTTGTTAGAAACAAACAAAACCTTCACCAAGTGTGAAGAGGGGGCACAGAGTCATAAATGGGGAACTGGGCTGAGAGAGGCCTCTGCTGCTACCTGGAAGAGCCCTTGGGCCTGCACGTGGCTGCTCTACAGAGCTTGCGCCGGGAGGAGGCTGAGAGAGGTGTGGGGACCAGGCTTGGTGAGTCCTGTGGGATCATGACCAGAAAGCCCAGGAAGCCCGGGCTTCCAACAGTTCCTTGGATAATGGTCTTCACAGTCTCTTTAACTACCTGCAGGGTCCCACCATCTCCACGGTGAAGGCTGAGTCCGTCCACAGAGACCACCCACTGGAAGAGGGCCAGGCCAGGCTTGGGCTGGGGTCTGCGTGCTGGCTCTGCAGTTAGACCTGGTGTTTTTTTTTTTTTTTTTTTTTTTTAACTTTGCTTTTGTACCATCTTTGTGGGCCTTAACTAAAATCTCTAGCTTCATTATCTCACCTGTAAAAATGAGTGTGGTAATACCTAGGGTTATTGAGAGGGCCGAAGGGAGTAACCAAATTCACCCACTCATGTGGCTGTTGTAAAAAACCAGAAAATATCAAAAGCTGGTGAGGATGAGGAGAAATGGGACCCCTTGTGCACAGCTGGCTGGAATGCCGTAGAAAACAGTACAGCGGCTCCTCAAAACACAAAGGCATGACACAGGAATGCCACTTGGGGTACGTACTCAATATCAGAGATGTGAATGGATATTTGTATCCATGCATTCATAACAACATTATTCCTAACAATCAAAAGGTGGAAGCAACCCAGTGTCTATTTATAGATGAGTGGATCACAAAGGGATATGTGTATATGTGTGCTGGATGTTGGAGTTAGCTGTCTCGTCACTGTGACCAAATACCTAACAAGTACAGCTTAGAGAGGGAAAGGTTTACGGGGCTCACAGTTTCATCTGCAGGGCTGGCTCCAAGGCATGCATGCCGCAGCGCTGCAGGGCACACCGGGGACGCTGCTCTCACAGGAGGGAGGCTCATAGCAGTGTGAGCAAGGAATGCGGGGCGTGTGGGTATATGTAGTCCCAGGGCCACACCTGCAGTCACCTTCCTCTTCTAGCCCACTCCCTACCTGCCTGTGTTACCACCCAGTAATCCATCCATCCAATTATCAAGCCATCGACAATCTATTGATGAGACTGGAGCCTTCGTGTTCCAGTGATGTCACCTCTGAGCATTCTTGTATTGCCAATATGTGAGCTTTTCCAGGGTACATTTTGTATCCAAACCGTAACAATGGAATATTATTCAGCCTTAAATAGTAAGGAAGTTCTGCTGCATGCTACAACATGTGTGAACCTTGAGGAAATTGTGCTGAGTGAAACCAGGTAGTCGCCCACTCATCCCAGGTACCTAGAATGGTCAGTTGTAGGGAGAGAATGTAGAAGGGTGCTTGCCAGGGGCCAGGAGAGGGAGGAACGGAGTTTTTACTTAATGGCTCTAGAGTTCCAGTTTTAGAAGATGTAAACCCCGTGGGTGGATGGTGGTGGTGGTTGCCCCGCAGTGTGAATGAGTTAAATGTCACCGAGCTGTACGCTTATAACTGGCTCAGGGTGTACATTTGACGTTATGTTTGCTTTACCACAATTTCTTTTTTCACAATTTTCTTTAAAGTGAGATGGCAGGAGGAACAGATTTGTAAAAGTGATCCTCTAGCACCTCTTAGAGATTTTGCCCCAGAAAAAATGGTCAAGATGAGAGAAGAACAATTCCCTGAGGAGGACGAGGACCTCCTCCTCTGGAAAGGAGAGTCAGGAGATTTACATGGTGTCGTCCTGGGATGACGCCTGGCCAGAGCAGGGAGGAGGATGAGGAGGAGCCTGGATCGAGTGGGAGAGGTTCTGGATAGAGCCGGGAGGAGGGAGGGGAGGAGCCTGAACTGGGTGAAAGAGGCTGTGGATAGGTGGGGGGTGGTGAAGAGAGCAGGGGGCTTCCTAAAAAGTATTGCTGGGAGAGACAGGATGCCTTTGCAGGTTCCTTTTTTCTTTTCTTTCTTTTTTCTTTTTTTCAGTTGCAAAGCCCTTGTCCTTTGGCTTAGACCCCAGAGCTAGATGGAGCCATGAGGGTGCTGAGATTTATTGAAATCACCATTGATATTTTGGGACTGTTGGCAGTTCTCATGTGCATCTGGCAGCAAAATCGCCACTCTTGTGGCTCCAGCCAAGAGTTCATTTTCCCACTTGTGGCTCAGCTGTCAGGCTCACAGTGTAACGAGCCGGGGTCAGTAACACCGAAGCCATTGCCATGTTTGGAATTAACCACAGGGTCAGGGCTCAAGACCCTCCAGATAGGTCAGAAGCACAACTGGAGGTAGAGTGCTTGCAGTTTGATATTTCGGGCAGTCCACCAGGCTCCTGTGGTCTTTTTGAGTTCATTAAGTTGCCCTTTGAAAGCAAAGGCTGGCCTTCAGTCTTTCACTTCAGCGTCTACAGATGCTCAGCTTAAGAAGTTAGAGGGCTTCAGGAAGGGGAGAGGACGTTACATCGGAGCAGCCTGGTTTTCTCCTTGGTGGCGCAGAGGCCAGGTCGGGGCCTGGCCATCATGGAGAGATTCAGTCCAATCAGCTTTTGGCGTAGATGCCTGGGATCAGAAGGTCATGGCGAGGGCGTTTGTTGGGGCGGGGGGCTTGATCAATGCCCAGGCATAGCTGTCATGGCTGGGGAAGAGCTGAGTCATGGGAGGGCCGGGCCATGGTTAGAAGACGGAGCCATGGCTAGGACCTTCCATTGACTTAGATCTGGGTGTTATGGTAGTGACTGTTAGCTGATACACAGAGACATGTTTTTTTTCTTCTCTGAGCGATTAAATTCCCCAGCCTTCCTGTCAATAGCCCAGTGACTGCCTTCTGCCATGGAAATGGGATTGGAAGTGACATGTGGTATTTCTCATCCTGGCCCACACAAACCTCCCGTGAATGGTACTTGGAACTCTGTCTTCTCTGTCTTCTTGTTGACTCCCCGCTAAGGACATCCAAAGAATTAGCAGCCACGGTCTCTGAAACACTAGCTACTACGTGAATGAGAAGCAAAGCACGTTAAGACTTTGGGAGTTGGGGTTTGTTGGCCACAGCACGTAGCTTTGACAGTCAGAAATGCTGAATGTGTGAGGTGCTGGCCTTCGGTGCTGTGAGGTCTCCATGCGCTGAAGACTCCCAGGGGTGGGAAAACCAGCATCGCGAGCAATGTTTAGAGGAGAATTGCAAGGCAGTCTTGGACACACAGGTGAGGAAAACGTAAGCAATTTTCCCCTCTACTTATCTTATGTCCACTGACTGGGACCCTGAAAAATCCCCCAGATTAATAAAGGGAAAAGTAAACAGAAATGTAATGTGTGCGTGACATGCATGAAAGTAACTCCATGAGGAGGAACTCACAGCAGTGGTTAGAACTGGGGCATCCAAGCAGCTTAATGAAGGAACAGTAAGTTTTCGGAGGTGGCCAGACACAGGAAAAGGGCCGTGGGTTTCTAGGGTGAGAGATAGTGGGGAAGGAGAGGGAAAGAGATAGAAAGAGAGAGACAGACAGACAGATGGGACTAGTATCCCAATATCTCCTTCAAGGGCATAGCCCTAAGGTCCAGACTTCCTTCCAGTGAGGAAGTCTTACTCTAAGGAGTCTTCCTTCCCTAAGACTCCATCTTCTAAAGCTCTCTGCCACCTCCCAGTGAACTCATGGGCCTTTGGAGCACATGCAAAGCCAAACTGTTAGCCATAAATTAAGTCTAGAGTATGAGTAGAGATAAATAACAGAGAGAAAAAGTAAAGCACAGTGGGGCAGAGGCCATCAGCAGGGCGGGGTTTGAAATTTTAGCCAGAGTGACCAAAGGCTTTGTCAACAGGGCAACATTTGGGAATCAGACTTCATTTTAACACCTTTGATGGGCAACAGCTTTTAGAAGTTCCAGGATTACCTAATTAATATTAATCTCTACAAACAAAGGAAGGGCCGCCAGGCGGGGAGCAGGCAGGATGCCGGGCCCACGCCACCTGTTGCACTCAGGCAGGCTTCCTAGCTTGCTTCCGGGCATAGTCAAGGTGGGTTCCAGTCCTCCCATGGCTGGCCATCTACTTGACCTTGGACAGTCACCTCCTAGGCTCGGCGATCACTGGTGATAGTCTTAGCAGCTCCCTGCAGGACTGCGATGAAAACCCTCCCGCAGAAACCCTAATGCAGGTGACTGCTCAGTGAGTCTTGTCCTCGCTTCCTTCAGCCCACCCCGGACTTCACGGCCAGCATCCTTTACCCTGCCACCGTGTGCATCTCCTAGGAAGGGCAACCAAGGTCAGGCCCAGCATCCTCCTGTGGGCAAAGACAGGTGGTGAGGATCCCAAAGGCAGTTCAAGTGGAGGAGAAGCTTGAGGGCCTGATGTTTATGGGGGGCGCTGTCACCTCCGGGTGCTGTGCCCAGGCCCCTTACAAAGCCCCACCTAGGCTCCAGTGCACAGGTAAACACACTGAGTCCTTCTCCTGGGGCCACACAGCAAGCAAACAGCAGAGCTAAGGTGAACTTGTGCCCAGCTGGCAAACAACTTCTGCTTGTGCCCAAAGGGGTAACGTGGAAGCAGAGGCAGGGTGCAGCAGCCTTGGTCCCGGGAAGCCCTGCTCACAGCATTAGACACAAGCCCGCCATTAACGGGAGCACCTGACGTCAGCTTACCCCACTGTGATGTGCAGAGGGGGCTGGGATTGAGGCGTGGACCCTGAGGTCCAAGTGTAGTTCCCTACCCTGCCAGGCCCATCCCTGCTCTGTCTGGGGAGGAGCAGGGGGCACGGGCCAGGTGGTTTGTATTTTTATATATGATAAAAGATTTAAAGAGGATCTCTATTAACTTGTCAGAGTGAAGAGGGTTAGAGGGTTCTTAAAGCAGCATAGGCCTTCATCACCCAGAGGGCTTCTTAAAACAGGATGCCTGCTTCCTACCCCAGGGCTCTGGAGTCAGGGGCTTGCTGGTCCAGGAACCACACTTAGAAGGCCCTCACTTTCCACTATTGTGACTGGAGGTCCTCTATTTTCTGCCAGTGGTTTGATGTGGTTATAGAGATTTTTCATTGGCTACTGTCATTTCATTATTTTGTGTGTGTGTGTGCGTGTGTGTGTGTGTTAAAACACTGAGTTTTGCCGGGCGTGGTGGCGCACGCTTGTCATCCCCGCACTTGGGAGGCGGGGACAGGAGGATCGCGCAGGTTTGAAGCCAGCCTCACTGGCTTAAGAGACCCTATTTCCAAATAAAAATATAAAATAGGTCTGGGAGTGTAGCCCCGAGGTAGAAAAAATTGAGTTTTTATGAAAAATACAAAGGTTGTGAGTTCTGAGTTCCTCCCCATAGGCTCTTAGTTCAAACCTGTAGAAATCTAACAGGCGGCCTGGATCAGAGATGGCAGCTGAGCCTGTCACACAGGACTGTGGATGTCTGCCATCATTAAGATGTTGACTCTCAACCATGAATCACACTCGCTCCAAATGTTCTGCTCTCTTATCAGATTTCCCATGAACTTGCCCTTCAGTAGAAGCTACGGGGGTTAGAGGGTTCTTAAAGCAGCATACACCTTCATCACCCAGAAGGCTTCTTAAAACAGGATGCCTGAGTCCTACCCCAGGGCTCTGGATTTAGGGGGCTTGCTGGTCCAGGAACCACACTTAGAAGCCCTCACTTTCCACTTTGTGACTGGCTCTGGTGGTGCACACCTATAATCTCAGTACTTGAAGGCTGAGACAGGAGGATCGTAGATTTGAGGCCAGCCTCAGCAACTTAGTGAGACTCTTAGCAACCTAGCAAGAACCTGTTTCAAAAAATAAAGTAAAAAAGGCCGGGGGGAGCTCAGAGGTGGAATGCCCCGCGTGGCAAGGCGTGGTTTTGTGCACAGCCGCAGGTGCCCGGCTGTCTGATTCTCATCCCATCTCTGCTCTCTACAGATAGCGCCCTATCCATCTGTGGAGTGGAGGACGTGGTAATTTCCACTTTGCCTAAGAGTTGTGAGCGAGTCTGTTGGGTGTGGGGGATTAGAGTGCATGCTGAGGCTCCTCTGACATTCTTCATGTTGTCCCGGTCTCCGTGTCCCCTGGCCTGCGGTGTGACAAGGCCCCCAAGTCCTCGGCAGCGGAGGTGGTGGTGGCCATGGACAGATGCCTAAAGCTAATGGCTCCCCAAGGCGGTGCCAGACACAGTATCAGCAAGTCGTGGGAAGGTGCTGGCGGGGCAGAGTCTCGGCTTCCTCCAAACTCTGGGTCACGCCCGGGGCTCTGAGCTTCAGTAAGCTCTCTGGGGACTCTGCTGCACACTCAGTTTGCAGGGCCCTTGATCGAAGTCCTAGGAGTTCCAAAGAGACGGGAGAGCTTAACACTGCAGGCTGCGTGCGTCTGCGCACACGCACACGTACATGTTGGGATTCGCAGGCCCAGGGAATCCAAGTATTAGCAGCTGCGTGAAGAAAACCAGGAGGCGGCTGGAGGTGCAGTTTAAAGGAGCATGCACAAAGGCCTGGGGTCAATCCCCAACACTACAGACCAGCCAGGAGGGGAGCGCGAGGGAGCCCCTCGGCTCACCGTGGACTTCCTTCCCAGAGGAGGCCCGATGTGTGGCTTTTCTGGCAAATGAGATCCCACTCATGTCTCTGCTGCTAAAGAGGCTGTCACTGGTTGGACTTGGCGAGGCACACCTGTAATTCCAGTCCTTGGGAGGCTGAGACAGGAAGATCATAAGTTCGAGGACAGCCCCAAGAACTTTGTAAGATTCTCAGCAACTTAGCCCGACCCTGTTTCAAATAAAAAATAAAAGGGGCTGAGGGTGTAGCTCAGAGATAGACTGCCCCTGGGTTCACACCCTAGGACCAGGGGGGAAAAAAGAGTCTGCCACTGAGTGCTATGTTTCTTTGACGGCCCCACGAGAGTTTCCTGCGTCTTCCCATTTTATAGGACCCTGTGGCTTCCTGGCTGCCGCACAGGGGAGGCCGCGGGGCGTTCTCCTACAGCCGGGGGCTCTTTTCCCGCTTCCCACTGTACGCCAGGGTGTTATTCCACTGAAACAATTAGCTTTACGTATTTACTTTGCAAGGGCCAATTGAACAGAATGCTCCCTCCCTCAAGTTCCTGCTGCTTCTCTCGTTTGGTTTAATAATATTCCAGTTATTTTCTATTGTCTCCTGTACCCCATGGTTACAGAATCAAACAGGACAAAACAGCTGTGCATGGGCGGATGCGGGGGGCACCGTGGGAGCAGCCAGGATGGCCGGGCCCTCTCCCCCTTGGCTCAGCCGCTGATTAAATGGAAGTGCGTCCGGGGAGTCCCTGGGGCCGGCCTCGGGGCCACCAGCAGCCTCTCCTGTGCCACAGAGCTCAGACTGCCAAGACCAACATACGGTTTCGAGATCAAATCAAAACCCGAGAGGCTTTCCTCTTGGAAAAGGAGGCTTTTAGGCAGTGACTGCACTGGACCCAAAAGTCCTGCTCCCACAACTCGACTTCGCATTTGAAAGTCAGAGGAAGCTGTGAGCGCAGCAGTTCCGGCTGGGAGGGATGGAGGAGGCGCGGGAAGAAGCTGCCAGAGAAGGTGCTCCTGCGGGAGGCCGGCTGTCCTCCAGCGCGTGACCTTGGGCCTCTGACCTTCTCCTTGCTTGTCCTTGGGGTGGAATTGCGACAGACTCCCACACATCTGGCAATGTAAAGCGTTTGGCACCATCCCTGTCTGCCTTGTGGGAAGGTAGCCCTGTGTTTTATTAGCTGTTTAATAGTCAAATAGCTATTCTGTAATCTCCATCTCTTTCTTTTCCTTTGTCTTTTTCTCTTTTTTTTTGGCACTGGGGATTAAAATGTAGGGGCATTCTACCTCTGAGCTGAGCGGTACCCCCCCACGCCCTATTTTATTTTTATTTTTGGAACAAATTCTCCCTAGGTTGCTGTGAGTCGCAATGCTGGCTAAGGCTACCCTTGAACTGAGATTCTCCAGTCTCAGCCTCGCAAGTCCTGGTATTACAAGCAGGCACCACCACACCTGGCTTGCAGTCTTCATTTATAAAGGTGTTCTATAGCTCCTGTCAACTTGGCCTTCAAAATCATCTTCATCAGACCTTTTTACTCACATTTGCTCTTCCCCTTGGTCCAAGAGTGTCACTCTTACCTGCCAGGTGTCCTCACTGCCACAAGCCTCCCGGACAGCTTTCTCTTTCATGGCGGGCAGAGGGTCACTTTAAAAATATAACTCAGGTCACGAGTCCCTTGCTCAGAATTCTCCAACGGCTTCATAATGCACTTAGGATAAAACCCTCCTGTTTGTCAGCTTTGCATCGCGGTGACCAAAATATCTGACAAGAACAACTCAGAAGAAGACAGGTTTATTTGACTCATGATTTTAGAGGTTTAGTCCACAGCTGACTGGCTCCAAGGCAGAAGCATCATGGCAGAAGGGCGTGGCAGAGGAGTGCTGCTCAGCTCATGGTAGCTGGGAGGAGAGGGAAAAGGAGAGGGGGAGAGAGGGAAGAAGAAAAAGAAGAATGAGGAGGAGAAAAGAGAGAAAAGAAAGAAGAAAATAAAGGAAGGAAGGAAGGGAGGAAGGAAGGAAGGAAAATAAATGTAACTGGGGAGAAGATGAACCCTTCCAGAGCACGCCTATAGTGACCTACCTCCTCTAGCCATACCCCACCTTCCTGTAGTTACCACCCAGTAAGTCCAGTAAGTTGATCCTCCAAATGGATTGATCCACTGATATCAGATCAGAGCCCTCATAATCTAATCACTGTCTAAAAGGCCTACCTCTGGACCTTGCTGCACTGGGACAGAGATTTCAACACATGAGTTTTGGGTAGACATTCCAGGTCTAACCCATAATAGACCTAGAGGGCCCAAGCACACTCAGCATCTGTCCAGCAGGTACTCCTGGCCCCTGGCCCTCTGGCTGACCTCACTTACTGGGGCTCATTCTCTGATTCTCCGGTATCCATCACACTGGCCTCCTCTTTGCTCTCTCCTGGTTGAGCTCATTTTCTGGGTCCCGGCACTGGCTGTTCCTAGCCTTGGCATGCTCTCCCCTGGCATCTTGCTTCCAGTTTCTCTTGAAATCACATCAAAATTAGAGAGGCAGAGCATCCTTTCTACTTCCTTCTCTGTGGTCATTACCCAAATCCCACGATGGCCTGTCTTCCTCTGTCTTGCGATGGGAAGACCATCCAATGAAGACACACCTCTGTCTTCATGTCCATGCTGTATTCCTAGCAATGGCACATGATAGATGCCCGATGGATTTTCATTATACAGCAGAAGTAGTTAAGGCATATTCACTGAACAAATAAATGTAGCCATTGCTATGGTTTGGATCTTTATGTCTTCCAAGTGCTTGTGTGTTGGTCTTAATTCCCAGCCTGTAGCACTACTGGGAGGTGGTGAAACCTTTGAAAGTGGGGCCTGGTGGGAGGAAGTTAGGTCATTGGGGGTGTGCACTTGAAGGAAGAGGATATTGGGACTTTGGTACCTCCTTCTCTCTCTTTACTCCCTGGCTGCCATGTGGTGAACAGGTTTTATCTGTCACATATTTTTGCCATGATGTACTGGGCCACCTCAGGCCCAGAGTCATAGTGCCAAGCAACCATAGACTAAAACTCTTGAAACTGGGAGCCCAAATAAGCCTTTCTTTCTTATAAGTGGATTTATCTCAGCAGTTTGTAACAGTACTGGAAGGCTGACTAACATATCTATCTCCCCTGTAGTGGTGTTTGTGGAGATTAGGGATCACGTCATAGTGTTGAGACATTTTAATCTATTTATCACTGGTTTGCCATCTGACAAAACGATGACCAGGGTAACTGTCCAAGGAGTTACTTTTACATATTTTTATTTGTTTTGGTACTAGGGATTGATTCCAGAGGAGTTCTGCCTCTGAGCTGGACCATCAGCCAATTTTATTTTTTATTTTAAAACAGGGTCTTACAACATTGCCGAGACTGGCCTGGAACCTGCGATCTCCCTGTGTCAGCCTTCCAAATACTGGGATTACAAGTGTGTTCCACCATGCCTTAAATTTTGAAACAGGGTCTTGCTAAACTGCTGAGGACCTTGCTAAATTGCTGAGGCTGGCTTTGAACCTGTAATCCTTCTGTCTCAGCCTCCCAAATATTGGGATTACAGGCATGCACCACCATGCCCAGCTCTGCCAGTATGTTTTCATGGATTAGAAAACAGGAAAGGGGAGAATTAGTGAAGAAAACAGTTCAAATAATGCTATGTCTATATATGTGAAGGTATCGCTACCAATCTCATTAATATGTGTCTGTTTGGGGGGGGTTGCTGTGTGTGCTGTGTGCATGTATGATTAACAATTGCAGGGTACCGATGTATGTATAAATTATCACACACACATACACACAAACACATACACACAAGAAAAAACAAAGCAGGCTCATTGGAAGAGTAACTAGCCTCTATGACTTGGTATTAACTAGAAATACTTGCACATATGTTCCACGTCTAAGTGATGTTTTCATTTCCCAGGCTTCCTGAGCCCAGTGGGGACCCACACCCAGGACTTAAAACTTACCTCTACCCTGGGTGTGGGAGGAATGAGAACCGGGGGTGGGGTGGAGGCTGCTACAGAGAGAAGCCAGCTCCCCCCCACCATTCCCTGCTGCAGGCTGGGCCCCCACCCTGTGTATTGGCTTCCAGAACCATGGCAGGGACACGTTGATTCTCCTGCAGAAAGTTCCACATTCTGAGGTTTGTAATGAAGTCTGGAGTGGCCTCTGGCCAGGCACCTTCACCCCAACCCAATGTTTCTGCCTGTTTTATTCTCAATGTGAATTTTCTTCATTACTTTAACTGTTGACTCCAAGACAATCCATTTGGAGCCAAGGTCACCTTGATTAGCATTATGTTAATCTACTAGATTCTGGAATACATGTAATTCATAAGTAAAATGTAGGTTTGGGAGTTAGGCATGGAGCCCGAGAAAGGAGAAGAATGCCAAAGATGTATTGTGCGTCTGTGCTGAGCCCCAGTTAGGCTCAGAGGAAGGAAAATGATGAGGGATGACTACACGTTGTTCAGTTTTCCTGGGAGAACCGTGCTATTACATAATACAATAGAAGATGGGTTCAAGGCCAGGAAATAAGCACTCAGTGTTCAGGAGGAAGCGGCAGGCAATAGGAGATGCTTTTGGACAAGAGTTAGTAGGTTCAGGAAGAGCTCAGAGCTCACCAGCCACGCATGTGATTCTGAACCTGGAGCATAGCGCGTTTCAGGGTGACCTCAGCTCTGAAGGAAGTCTCATCGCTCCAAGAAAGAGATCAGCTGGTAAAACACTTACAAAAAATGGTTTGGTTGTACAGTGGTCGGTGGAGAAGAGGGCCAAGTCACAGCAACTGGCTGAGAATCTCCTGCCCCTGCTGGGCCAGCCAGAGAGAGGTGCCCATCACTCCCCCAAGAAGGTATTATGGTCTGCGGAGATCCAGAGGCCAGTGTATGAAATGAGAAACCCAGCACACCAGGAAATGCCTTTAATGAAATGTGAATTAGCCGGAGAATTAGATGTAAGGATTGCTGCCAGGAGGAATTACACCGAAGCCTCAATTAAACTTTCCATTGGATTATCTGATGATAAGTAGTTGTGCCTCTGGGAATCTGTTGTCTTTCATAAATGGCAGGAGTTCAAAACTTAAAGCAATATAGGCCGGGACATAACGCAGTCCTGGAAATAATGAGGCATGGCATCTCGAGATACAAAGTACTTCAATTACCCCGATGGAAGTATTTATTTTAAAGCGGCCGTGGGCTGCTCCCCGAGGACGTGCGGACTCTCCATCTGCGTTCTGATGGCAAAGGATTTCCAACTACATACCTCCTCTCGGTGCCAACAGTCTTCAGCACGGGAGGAAAGTGTGGCTGCCTTCCAAGACCTGCCTTGCTGTTACTAATCCCTCAGCTTCCTCCCCCGTGGACCATTCCTGTCCCTGGCTGCTGGGAGACAGACTGGTGGCTTCCTAATTGGGTCCCCAGGCAATCAGAACACCTGTGTCTGGAGGTGTCTGACATAAACAATGGACTTTGCTTCTCTGGCTAGGATATATTTATTTCCATGCGTGTGCGTATGTGGGTGTATTAAATCTATTTTTGTAATTATCTTCCTTCCAAGTGTTACTATTACCCACAAGGCACCTTCATGTAAACAATAAAACCCTGCAGGCAAAATTTAGTGTTCCCTAAGCTTTTTCGGAGCAGTCGAACCCAAAGGAAGTGTTAACTACTAGTCGCTCCCTTTCTAACCCAGTTGCAGGGCCTAAGACAGATGTTATGTTGTTGCCCCTGGACAGTTAGACTCTTGATCCTTCAGAAAGTTTATGGTCTACAGGTAGCCACAGCAGGCCGGCCAGCTTGCTTCACTGTCTGCAGAGCATGCATTTGCAACCTGGGTCTCCTCTGGAGCTACCGCTGGCCCCCAACCCCTCCCCTCTGATGGGTTTGGCATTGGCTCCTGGGTGCCCCTGGCATGGGCTACTTCTCCAACTCTGTAGCAGCATCTGGAGAAAGTTACACACAAGGATCTGTTGGTGTTGAGGCTGCCCTCAGCCCGGGATGCTTGTCTGATGGGCTCTGTGGAGCTTAGGGATGGCTCTGGGGGACCATGAAGAAAGTAGTCTGTGGGGGTGGCCTCGGCACCCCGTGGTCTTCAGCTCTTTTCTCAGTTAATATGCTCTGGTTTCCTCGCATGCCTCACGTTGGTCATCCTTATGCAGGCTTGGCTAGGAAGCTTCTAGAACTTCACCCTGGGCTGGGTGGTTGGGCTCGGGGGCAGAGTGAGCGGGAGCTTACTGAGGTGCTGCCAGCCGGTCTGCCTGAGTCTGCAAGAGGCCAGCATGGTCAAGTCTTCCTCACGTTGGTTATTTGGGGCGACTGTGCAACAGTCTTATGCTAGTCAAGGAGGCCATGTTGGCCGTTGGTGTGAGCTCCGCGTGCACCTGCTCCTGGAGCCTAGACAACACCACCTCCAGGTGCTTTCCTTGCCTTCCTTCCCTTTTCCTTTAAAGGGAAAGGTGATTTCCCTTTAAAGGAAGATGTTTGCATCTGGTCAGGTAGAAGGAAGTTGGCACTTGGTTCTCCTGACGCCCGGCTGGTGGGGCAGGAGCGTCCACAGCTTTGATTCTGTGTGGACTGTTCAGACAGCAAGCCAGGAGCCAGGGACCTGACCCATTGAGAACCTTGCTTGGTTCTCGGTCCAGAGAGTGTTTCTGCTCATGTGAAGCCAGTGTCCCACTAAGCGGTCAGGGCTCCCCCTCTCCCTAGGGCAGGCGCTGCTGGAATGAGAGCGATCGTCCCTGCAGCGGGACTCGAGCAGAAGTTCAGAAGGCAGGAGTTTGCAAGGCACGGCATGAGCAGGACTCACATTTCAGGGCAGAATATAAAGCAGTGGGCTGGGGAAGCTTGGCTGACAGCCATTCTTCCTTCAACACTGGGGATGGGTGGGGAGGGAGAAGCATTCAGGACGGAGAGGGTTTCACAGCCTGAATCCTTCTTTTGTGTCCTCTTCTCAAGCTAGGGGGCTGCAGGGGACTGAAACAGAATGGGCGGCTCATTGGCTATGGAGGAAATGCTGAGCTGCTGTGTTGCGGTCTTTGAGGGCTACCCTGTAATAGCCTTGGTCCCCTACCAACCGTGGCGAGCCAAGGGCAGTCACAGCATCAGCACCACTGTAGACAAAACTGAATAGAGAAGATCTGTTTGGCGATGAATGCTACGCCCAAGAATCACCCATTTTTTTTCCTCTGAAATTTCACCTAAGAATTATCTAGCTTCTATTTCTGTAGCCATTGCAGACAGGATTGAGGGTGAGGCCTCCCTTGCAGGGGCCATCAGTGATGTAGGCGGCCAGCTCCTTTGCAGAATGCCAGGCAGGCAGGCAGGCAGGCACGTCACTCCACCTTGCTTGGCAGTGTCACTGCAGTTGAGCTCTCTCTACATGGAAACACAAGAAGCCAAGTATATGGGTTCTACAAAGCCAACATGGGTGGCATTCACAGTTGCACACCTTGGCCTTCCTGTATCCGGTGAACCATTTTCTGTGGTCTCTCACATCACAGTTTCTACTTGGGCTGGACCAGTGTCCTCACTCTTCCCTGAAAAGACCCTTGAACCTTCATCTTCCAAGGACCAGTACATTTATTCATTAATTATCTTTAGTCCATTTGCACTGCTATAAGAAAATGCCCCAGACCAGTAATCTGTAAGCAATGGAGATTTATTTTGCTCATGTTCCGGAGGCAGGGGCGTTGGAGAGCATGCTGAGGGCCTTCCCCCTGCCTCACAGCCTGGTGGAGGACACTGCAGGGTGAGACGGAACAAGTGTGCAGGCTTGGTCTCTTCTCAAAAGTCGTTATGTCCTTGTGGCGGCCCCACCCTCATGACCTCATCTAATCCTAAGTACCTCCCAAAGTACTAATTAACACATGAGTTTGAGGATTAAGTTCCTAACACACACTTTTGGGGGACACTCCAACCATAGCGCTGATTCCATAAGGAATTCAGCGTGGTTCATGGGCCCCGACCGCTGCTGTGTGCCAGGCTTCGTGTACGAGCTGGCAAAACAGGTGAGACTCCTTATTTCAGAATGCTTACAGTCTCATGGAGGGGACGGACCTCGATGAAATGGTCCTACAAATAGACCTACGTGATGAACTGGACTCAGTTTTCCGAAGCAGAAGGCAGGATGCTGGAGGGTATGGACATGGATTCTCTGTGGCCGTCTGAGGAGGTAGCTTTAGGATGGAGACCTGGCGTGTGAGAAGCTGGTCCTATAAAGGTTTCGAGGAATAGAAGGTCCTTAAGCAAGAACAGCATGCTGTGTTTGAGGAACAGAAAGGAGACCACTGGTGAGACAGGGGCTAGAGCAGGAGGCAGAGTCCTATCCCACCAAGCCTTGAAGGCCAGATAACAGGTGTGGATTTTCTCCAGATGCAAAGATTCACTGTCAGAGACCTATGGACAGAATGACCGGCCTGGTATTCTCTCTGGAGCAAGGTTAGGAATGGAAGCAGCTGTTCCTAGATGACGGCTGTGTGGAAGGTGTGCCTGGCCCTGCATTTAATGGCCACAGCTGCCTCATGTACCTCGGGAACCGTGTCCACCCTCGGGTAATGAAGCCAGTCGTGCACACCACTTCACTTTCCCGGCCTCCGTCACAGATTCACAGAAGTGGTTGTGTGTGCCACTTGACCCCGGGAAACCTGAGGAAAATCCTGCTGGGAGCTCCAGAGAGACTCTCCTTGGAAGGCTTCTTGTGAGGACAGGGTGGAGGGCTTCCACGGCCATCTTGAGATCATGGAGGAGAGGCCAGCATTACCACGGGTGGTCTGTCCCTCAAGCCGCACCATGGGTGGCCTACCTATTCAACCTGCCAGTACCCAACTCCACACTCTGCTCTGTGGGTTTTTTTTTTTTTTTTTTTTTTTGGTGGTGGTGGTACTGGAGTTCCTGGAAGCCCTTCTACCTCCGGGCTACACTCCCAGACCTAATTTTTATATATATTTTTTATTTGGAAACAGGGTCTCTTAAGCCAGTGCACACAGCTGGCTTCAGACCTGCGCAATCGTCCTGTCTCTGCCTCCCAAGCACGGGGATTACAAGCGTGTGCCACCATGCCTGGCTCTGCCCTGTGTATTGATGGCTACCTCTGTGCTTAAGCTGTATCCAGTTGGGTTTCTATTGCAGCCCAAGGTACACAGATTTAGGAGAGATAAAGAAGGAAAATGGGTGAGCCTGAGATCTTCTAGTGATATGACTTAGTCATGGGCTGGAGGTAAATGGGAAGGGAGGGAATCCTTGTGTTACAGACGTGGTGGAAAGACCGAGGACTTGCACAGTTTTGCTTCTTTTTTTTTCTTTTTTTTTTTTTTTGGTGGTAGTAGGGTTCTTGGAAGCCCTTCTACCTCCGTGCTACACTCCTAGACCTATTTTATATTTTTAAATTTGGAAACAGGGTCTCTTAAGCCAGCAAGGCTGGCTCCGAACCAGCGCGATCCTCCTGTCTCTGCCTCCCAAGTGTGGGGATTACAAGCGTGCGCCACCATGCCTGGCCACAGTTTTGCTTTACCAGCCAGCAGGTGACATAATTCCCAGCTCAGTACACAATAATCAGCGGAGTTGAGGTGAAACAGCTTTGACTTGGAGCTGGGACGGGAGCTAAGGTTCAGCTATAGACCAGGAGAAATCCAGATGGAGGGGTCAAGGAGGCGGCTGATACACAGATTTGGATTTTCAAACAGAGATCGGCTGAGCGAGCAGTCGGGGCTCTTCGGGGCTCAGATGGGGTCTGCAGCCCCGGCGAGGGGCAGGGCACCCCAGGAGAGGGCCAGGTGGAGGCAGCTCTTCCTGTTCCTGTCAGGCCCCCGTATCTTCATCCTGGTGTTTTCCGAAATGATAGTTCTCATGTATTTGTTACTTCACTGTGCCAAATCACAGATACTAGGTGGGACCACATGGCACGGTCTGCAAGGGCCAGAAGGGTTGACTGCCGTACGTGTGGGGAGAGGGACCCAACCTATCAACGACCAGCTGTCATACATGATTCAGTCTCGTATCTCTTGGTGACAACTGTGGGCCGGTGCTGTTTTACATCAAACCAGTGAACACAACTGTTGCTTATTTTCTGTTTAAATTTAACTCTGCCTAAACCCCACCACTGGGTACTCCTTGGGGTACAGTCCGCACTTGGTCCATGCGCCAAGGCCTCACGTGGTCTACCCTGACCCACTGCTGAGCCCTCACTCCCCGTTGGCTCTCTGGCCATGTCATGCCTTGCCTAGATTTGCGAGGAAGGTGGGGAGACTACGGGGTTTCGCAGGAATCCCATTTCTACTGCCTTTCCTGGGTATTTCTTCAGAACACTTTACACTTGGTGATCTAACTGTGAATAGTACAGGTTTGTGCCTCTAATTGTATCGTGGTCCCTCAAAACCACACCTGTTTACATGCCCAGGGTTTCTGGGGTTCCAACCCACAGCCTCCTGCCCGCTTCTTCCCCAGTTTGGCTCCTGCTCTTGTCTGGAGATGTAGCCTGTGTCACAGGGTTCTGACCCTAGGTGCTGGGGAAGCAGCCATTATGCCCTAAGGACCCATGCCGCTGGGCTTCCTTTCTGAACCACTGGGTGACTCCTGAGTCCCTTTCTTTTTCTCTTGGGTCTTAGTATGAGCCATGTCCTGGCACTCGATCATTTTAATGAATCCATATGCCTTTTTTTTTTTTTTTTTTTTACTAGAGGTTAAACCTAGGAGTATTCTACCTCTGAGCTATACCCCCAACTCTTTTAAAAAATTTTTATTTTGAAACAGAGTCTTGCTGTGTGCCTGCAGCTGGCCCCTAACCTGCAATCTTCCTGTCTCAGCCTCCCAAGTTCTAGGATTACAAGCGTGCACCAAGTCTAGCCATATGCATTTTTTATAGGGTCAGGTAATAATTCTGTATATTCTTCCCCAGCTATAAAAAAAGATTTTTTGACCCCTTTGTAGAATCTTTTTTCTGTCCTTCGAGTACATGCATTTCCAATAATGGGGCAATAGTGTTTGTATGTTTTGCTACAAATGGAAGAAAATGTATTTCTTGCAGAATTCAGGCTACAGAGGACTCATTTCTCATGACTGGGAAGTCTGTGATACATTTTCACTGTGAGGAGTGAGAGGAAACTCTCATCCTAGCAAGGCTGCCGCCCACATCGAGGCCTCCCAACCCTGCCCCTGGGTCCAGGTGAAATGGACCCAGGTGAAATGATGGTTAGGTTCCTGGGACTCTTCAAGTTGCCTGACCAGTTTCACAACTTCTCTTGCAAATCTGTGTGGCTCCTTCCTTGACAAAGAACAGAACTATGAGGAGCCCAGGGGCTGGCCCCCAGACTCTCCAGAGCTGGAGGAAGGCCCCTTCCTGGAATTCCAGTGCTAGACAAAGAGTGTCCTGTGTCCCTGGAAGGCCAAGGCTGCTTTGGAAATCGCACCCTAGGAGAAGGTTAGGGCAGGTCAGCGGGGACGCAGGGAAACGATGGCTCTCCCTGGCCTCTCATTGGGGGCCGAAGAGCGAGGACCTCACAAGAAAAGAGAATATTTTGCCTCTTCACAATGGCCTGTTTTTTCTCTCTCAGATCCCTTTTGAGTTTTTTTTTCCTTTTTTGGAAATTTTGCAATGACTGAGTCATCGATGACGTAGTAACCGTGTCTGTATCTCAGAAGATCCTTTTACCCTCCTTGGCATCTGCAAAAGTCACAAAAGGCTGGCTGCAAGGGAGGAAACTGCCAACCGTGAGAACCGCCTCCCCCAGGGAGGCACTCCCTCTCCAGCGTGCTGGGCTTCCCCCTGGGCGCTCACAGGCTTTGACACGCCTACTGTGGAATTCACAGGCTATGGTCAGCATCGACATCCCTGCATAGACGGCCACCAGGACAGGAGTCACATGCTTCTCCTTTGACTTTTTTTGGTACTGGAGGCTAAACCCAGGGGCATTTTACTTCTAAGCTATACTCCCAGCCCTTTCTTAAATTAATTAATTAACTAATTAATTAATTTTTTATTTTTTACAGAACTAAGGGTTGAACCTGTACCAGTATTGGGGATGGCCTAGGAAGATTTGAGAAAGCCCTGATTATTAATAAATATATTTCAAAAATTGGGTGAGGGGCAGATCTGTGAAAGGACTTGGTTTCTGCGAAGAAGCAGGCAACTATCCCTATGTAAATTAACCTGGCTAAAGGTAATTAGCAAGTCGATAGGAGAGGGGAACTAGGACTTCCTCCTCCTCATTCTAAAGACAGGTTTACATAATTGGATAATCTAGTTAGGATGGGAGGAGGGGTCGACCTTCATGAAAGGAGACGCCTTGGCGGGAAAGTAAGGGGAGGAGCTTTACAGGGACTTTTACTACGTCAGAATTATGTGAAATGAGATGGAGGATGTCATATGTATAAAAAGTCTGTTCCGTGTTTTTTACTTTGGTGATTTCATTCAAAGCACCACCACCCCCATGTTAGACCCCTGGGAATAATTCCCTGAAAGACACAAAAACCGCTGGTTCTTGTCCTGAGCTAAGGATAGATATGCGATAGCCCGGACTCTTGCTGAAGATTTAAAGGAGTTTATTAAAAAGAGAGAAATACAGAAGACAGTCACAGCCTCATGTCTTTGAAGTGTGGCCACATCCCTCAGTCAGAAGTAGCCATTTGTTACCTAAGGTCTGCATCTGGCCTCAAACCGGTTTCATTTAATTTTTCTGATTTTTTCTTTTTTTGTTATACATGCACATATCACCCAATTTGCCCTTCCCCAATCTCTGCCCCATCCCCCCTCTTCTTGTGATTGACTAAGTGATTGGCTTTGATATGTTTGTTAATGTACATCATGAACATTAGAATTTTCCTCTTCCCCCTCCCGTCTCCTCGGTTAAGTGGCCTTATTTGCTTATCTGTGGTATCTCCTTCTTTGTCTAGAGTTCCTCCTATGACCCATTTCTCCCTAGCTTTCGCATATTAGGGAGAGCATCTGATTTCTTATTTTTTTATTTTTTTATTTTTTATTTTTTGTGGTACTGAGGATGGAACCCAGGGGCATTCTACCTCCAAGCTATACCCCCAGCCCTACTTTTTTTTTTAATCTTTTTATTTTTGAAACAGGGTCTTGCTGAGTTGCAAAGGACCTTGCTAAGTGGCTGAGGCTGTCTGTAAACCGCAATCTTCTGGTCTCTGCCTCCCAAATGCTGGAATTACAAGCATGCACCACCACACCTGGCTTCTGATTTCTTATTTTTTTGTGACTGACTAATCTCATTTAGCAAAATGTTCTCCAGTTCCATCCATTTCTCTGTAAATGACGTAAGTGTGTGTGTGTGTGTGTGTGTGTGTGTGTGTGTGTGTGTGTGTGTGTTTAATGGCCGAGTAAAATTCCACTGTGTACAAGAAAACCCAGAGTTTTATGTCAGACTTGGGCTTCTCTGGACAGCTCTGGCGTCTCTAGGCCCACCCCACTCTAGGGCATTGATCGTCAGGGCTGAGGAGTGGCTGCCCCTTCAGGTGGTCTCCAGGCCTTCAGTCCCCCAGCCCTCACCCTCTCTGATGCTAAATCCTCAAGATCGTGCGCTTGCTTTTCTCGTGGTACAGTTTAGAGGAAATGTTTCTTTGCCCACACCTTTACAAAAAGTATGACCATGAAAAATAAAGAGGGCTGAGGGTTTCAAGGAAAAAATGTGAGAGTATATATTTTTATATAATTAAACCACAGAAAAAGCTGCTTAGTGAGTAAAATGTCAATAAAGTGAGTCTGTAGCAGAAAGAAAGAAAGAAAGAAAGAAAGAAAGAAAGAAAGAAAGAAAGAAAGAAAGAGAAGAAAACACAAATCTAATTCCAGTATTTGGGAGGTTGAGACAGAAGGATCTCAATTTTGAGGACAGCCTCAGCTATTTAGTGAGGCCCTTCACAACTTAGTGAGAAATTGTTTCAAATAAAAAAAAAAGAAAGAAAGAAATAGGGTAGGGGATGCCCCTGGATTCAATCCTCAATACCACGCACGCACACACACACACACACACACACACACACACACGAATCCAAAAACAGAATTCAAGGCTTTTATAATGACCTGCCTTGCCCTTGGGATACCTGCCTGAGATTTGAGTGTGTGATGTGTGCCCAAAAGGGCCACTGCTCAGTGGCAGTCGATTTGCCATTGGTGGGCAGAATGCCTTCTCGTTGAGGTGTGCCTGGCATGCTACAGGAATTAGGCATCCCTGGCCCCTGCCCAGCTGTGACCCTCTGTCTCTGTAAACATCCCCTGACCAGCATTTTTGAATGAGAGACACAGAGCTGATACGTGGAGGGGTGCACTCTGGGATAGACGTGACCCCACGTCCTAGGGGCTCCTGAGGACACATGTCACCCAGGCCCTGCGTTCTTCCAGCTCAATCCAAGGGCCATCAGATTTTCTTCCTCCCGGGCAGAGATGCCCGAGTTTGCAGAAGATGCCACAAAGCAGAGTCACACTTTTTTAAAATCACATCTTGCTCTTCCAAAACGCCATGGTCCCTTGGATTCAAGTGAGCAGGCAGGAGCCCCTGGCTCGTCTGCTGGCATGGAATTAGTAACAATCTGAAGCCAGGTACCAAGACTGACTGCAGAGAAGTATCTGTCCAGCGCAGTACCTTCTTGATGGTTACCTGGCCCTCTACTCCCTTTCTGGGACCCACTTTGGTGTTTATAAGCACAGTCCACATTTTTCTGTGTGGAAGGATCTCCAGTAACTAAGTACAAGGAAGTACTTATGCTAATTGTTGTGTTGGTCTTGTGGGGAGAGCACACTGCCACCGAAGCACTCTTGAGGCTAAGGTGCGATTTGGTTTAATAAAATGGTTTGGGGAACTCAGAAATCCTTTGGTTGACTAAGTCATAGACTAACTACATCAAGAGCCTTGAGCTGGCTCTGCAAGTCGGCAACTCTGGAGTTCTCAGACGGCCCAGCATGGCTTTTCACAGACCCCAAGCACTAAAGGAGCCTGTGTAGGCTGGGCCAGCTCTGAACACACACAAAGCCAGCCAGGCAGCCTCGCTTCAGGCCTTGTTGACATGAGCTCAAGGCCTTGGAAGCAGGTGGAATTCCGGGCAGGCTCACACCAGCTTTCAGAATGCCACACATACCTCCGCAGAGGCCCTGCTCATCTGCCTCTCCTAGAAACCACCTGCCAGAAGAACTTGCAGTCCCTAAGGATGGCTTGGAGGTTTGCATGTACACAGCGAGCCTAACGGTGTGTACATTATATATTCATAGAAAAGAGCTAGGCAAAACTAGTGGGGGAGAGAGTTATCGGGTTTGAGGTCTAAGTGGAAGAAATAGAACGGATCATCATTTTGCTCCTTCTGTTTTTCTGTGTTTGAATATTTTCATAACAAATGGCCCGGGGAAAGGATCTGAAGCAAACATTTTAAAACATATATGCTTCTCCTACATCCACATCGGAGATGAGTTTATTTGAGTTGGAGAAAAGGACAAGAGAGGCACTGGTGGAGCTTCAGGCTACTGGGTGTTTCCCGTTTGGGGGTCAGAGAGGAGAGTCTGACCTGGCTGGGCTCTGTGCTGGTGGAGAGGTCTGACGTGAATGTGTCTGTTGTCTGTTATGAAGAACGTTTAAGGCCAGACTCTTGGGTCCTCAGGTTAATACTTGTTGATTAATAAAGAAATGAATAGGTGGTTTGGTGACAAGCATGTATGCATCAGAAATCACCGCGGCAGGGCTGGGGGTGTAGCTCCCTGGAAGAGCCCTTGCCTTCCTTGTCCTTGTCTGTGTAAGACCTGGTTTCACTCCCCAACCGTGGAAAAACACTGCCTCTGTGAACGCTTTAGGATAGCGGTGCACTGAGGACCTAAGAGTGTGTACTGAGACCTCAGCTTCCTCCTCAGGGAAAGTGGGGTTAATTGTATCTCCCCCTAAAATTATACAACCATAAAGCACTGATCACAGCTTCTGCCTTATATTATTTAAGAGATTGTTAGGAGTGGATGTTCGGTGGAAGATAGGGAACGAGCAGAATTAGCTTCATGGATTATATCTCCTTCCTTGAAAGGAGCGTCTGAAAGTGAATACTTCTGAGTCACAGTGCCCCAAGTCAGATAAAGGGGCTTTATTCTCCCCAGAGCAGTAAGAGTCTCCTGAATTCCCCTAAGTTGCCCTGATTTCTCCTCGGCTTCTCTCCTTACCTGCCTTCTCTAACCCACACAAGGACGTGGAATGAGCCCACCCAGAAGGCAAAACTCAGAGCTCCGGCTGGGTGTGCTGGAGCCATATTGCTCCTAACTGGGATGGATATACCTGGTTGAAATAGAAAATGCCCCCTCCGAGGGTAATAAAATTATCTCATTATGTAGGGATGGGCTTCTGAGCGGTTCTCATTTTTCTGTTTTAAGCTCTTCAGTGTTTCTGAGAATGTCTACTATGTAATATTTTACTATTAGGAAAGAATGTTGTTTTTAAGAAAATTTTGACTTTGAGTACTGGATGGCATTTAATATAATTTATATAACCATAAAATTCACCTGCTTTAAGTATATGCATTAATGTTGCTTAATGTGCTTATAAAATTATGTAACCATCACCATAATTTAATTCTAGGACATTTTCATCTCCCCCCCAAATAAATCTTGTTCTCATTAGAAGTCATTGTGCAGTCCCCTCCCAAGCCCTAGGCAACTGCTAACTGACTTTCTGTCCCAGCGGAGATGCTCAGGGATTTCCTCTGCAGCACTTGGTTTTGTTTATCTGTCTTCCAGTTCTTTTCTTTATTTATTTTTTGGCTATTATGAATACTGCTTGTATGAACATTCATGTGTGGGGTTCTATATGGACAAGTTTTTAGTTCTCTTGGGTCCATAATTAGGAGTGGAATTACAGAGTCATATGGGAAGCTCTATGCTGAACATTTTGAGAAACTGCCAAACTCTTTTTCCAAGTATCTGTACCATTTCCCATGTCCACCAGCAGTGTACAGAGGAGCCAATCTCTCTGTGTTCTTGCCAACACCCATCTCTTTGATTAGAGTTATTCTACTAGGTGTGAAGTAGTGTCTTAGTGTTTTGGGGGGGGGGTTCCTAGGGATTGAACTCAGAGGCATTGTACTTACAAGCTATAACACCAGCCTTTTAAAATTTTAAATATTTTTTTTAATTTGAAACAGGGTCTCATTAAGTGAATAAGGGTCTCATTTAGTTGCTAAGACTGATCTTGAACCTGCCATCCTCCTGCCTCCGTCTCCCCAGTTCTAGGATTTCAGGCAGCACCACTACACCTGGCTTTGTTTTGGTTTTGAATTAAACTTTTCTGATAGCTAATGATGTTGAACATGTTTGTTGTTGGTTTTTAAAAATATTATTGGTATGGGTTACTTCTCAGATAAACGATTTGTAGATATCATCTCCCAGAATGGGACTTATCTTTTTACTTTATCAATAGTACTCCTTAGAGAATACAGGTTTTACACACTTGGTCTTAGCCAAAAGGCCAAGAAGCAATAAAGGATACAGGTCTTTAATGTTGATGGAGTCCAGCTTATCAGTCTCCTCTTATCCTTTGTACTTTCCATGTCAGACCTAAGAAACCATTGTCTAATGCCAGGCTATAAAGATCCACTCCTGTGTTTTCTTCTAAGAATTGTATATTTTTAGCATGTATCTCCATATCTGTGATCTCCTTAATTTTTGTCTGATATGAGTTGGACGTCTGTTCATCTTCTTGCATGTGGGTTTCCATTTGTGTCAACACCGTCTATTGAAAAGATTCTTCTTTCCTCTATGGTATTGTCTTGGCCCAGGTGACTTTTTGTTGGGGGGGGGGGCCCAGACACATATTTTCTACTGCAGAATATGAGGCATCCTATTTCTTTCTCCCTCTCACAAAGATGTTTCTGAAATATAAATCCATCCCAAGACAAGTCCCTGTGGTCTAGTTATGAATTTAATATCCATTCTTCCTCTTGAAAATAACAATTTTTTGCCTCAGGAAACTAATTTTATCTTTAGGACTAGGTTTGATGAAATATATTGGAAGCCTAGAGCAGGAAGACACCTTGACCTAGGAGAGCAGAAGAAGGTGTGATGTTTCCAGGGAGTACATTCAATGTGTGCTATGAGGATTTATTACTTTTTATTTTGTGGTGCTGGGGATGGAACCCAGGGGCATTCTACCTCTGAGCTATACCTCCAGCCTTACTTTATTTTTTTATTTTGAGACAGGTTCTTGCTAAGTTACTGAGGGCCTCGCTAGTCTGCCAAGGTTGTCCTTGAACCTGCAATCCTCCTGTCTCGGCCTCCCAAGTACTAGGATTACGGGAATTCACCACCACACTTGGCATGCTATGAGTTTAGTGAATATCTTTATGAATTTATATGAATCCACCTATCATTAATAATGAGAAAGTTATATAGAGAACCCTCTCTTCCCTTGATGACCATGGGACTTATGAGGTGGGCTCACAATACCAGCACCAGGCAGAGGTGACCACTGGAGGCCTCTGGGTTAAGTGTCCAGGTAACTGGGCAGAGAGCAGAGAGAAGCATCGGGAAAGAGGATTCCTTAACCTTGTCTTTGAAGTGAGTTGGTGCTAAATTCAGATTGGAATTGGTCCAGTGAGGGAGACCAGAGCAAGGGTAAAGGGGTCCAGCATGGTTCCAACCAATTCCACGCACTGGCCTTCCAGGGTCACCCAGTGCCCTTGCACCTGTGTCCTCACCCGCAGGACATGTAAACAGAGTGGTCCCGGTGCCAGTGATGATGGTGTTCCCCAGTGCCCAGCTGTTTACTCTTCTGTGCACAGTTTTCCAGCATCATGTGCAGAAAAGCATTTGGAGACTTGGCACACCTTCACGTTAGTGATGGGGCTGGAGCGGCGGCAATTGTGAAATTAGCCCAAGCTTCCTGGCAGAGAGTTTTTTCTTGAGAAATATTTTCTATTAAGTTTTTTTTTAATTTTTAATTTTTGCAGTACTGGGGAGGGATGGAACCCAGGGGGCATTCTCCCTTTGAGCTACACCCACAGCCCTAATTTTTATTCGTTATTTTGAAACAGGGTCTCACTAAGTTGCAGAGGGCTTCACTAAGTAGCTGAGGCTGGCTGCAAACCTGTGATCCCCCTGTCTCAGCCTCCCAAGTACTGGGATTACAAGTGTGCACCACCATGTCCGGCAAGTTTTTATTTTTTTAATTTTAGACTTGGTCAAAATAATTGCAGTGATAGATAAAAATGTGTGCAATGTTTACTGTATGAAAGGTGCCTTTCTCACAGTAGTCATTGAATCATCAATTGCACGAGATACTGACTCACCCATACAAAATCGGGGAAAGGCTTGGAGAGAGACTGATGTCATGGTCACCCAGGAAGTAAGTGGCAGAATGGGATTCAGAAACAGACTTGAATTCAGGGCCCACTTTTTATTTTTCTCGTACCCCTTGCAATCTTCTGGCCCAAAGAGATAATCAGGGATTAGAGCCCCAAGAATTTCCAAGAGAGACAGGCACATACTGGAAACAGTGGGTCCCAGGTCAGCTCTGTTTGCAAATACACAGCTCTTTCTCTTGTGGAGAGCCAGGCGTTGCCCATCATCACGAAATGATAAGCCTGAGCTTCCTATCAATCCTCAGAGGAACAGAGTCTCTCGTGGGATCAGTGGCCATCCTGCCTGAAAAGCTCTCCTCAAAGTGGATCATTTTTTCTTAGCAATAGATTATCCCGGTGGTCTTGTGAATGGATCATCCTTATACCTACAGAAGGACCAGAAAGGACACTGGGGCTTGTGTTGCCTTGGTCAGCCAATGCCTTCCCTGGCTATCAGCCAGAGGGATATCTTGGCGGCCACGGGCATCAGTGACGAGTGCAGGCACCCCAGGAGCCATCAGGTTTTCTTCTGGCCAGGAGAAGGCTCTGTGTGGAGTGATATGTAGCTTCTCAGTTCTGTTTAAATCAAGGCCCAAAGTGAGATTCTCATTGCTGTGATAGTGGGACAGAGCTGCAGTTATCAGAGGAATGCCAGATATTTGGGCTTCGATCCATCTGGTAGCTGTTTCAGACAAGACCCAGACATGAAATCTAAAAACCAGCCCGGGAGAATTGTCGCCTTGTCTCGTGAGCAGCTGGTCTTGTATGTCAGCATCTTGCTTGGCTTTGGGAAATTCCTCCAGCACCTTCTGCTTCGATTCCCGCACTGGCCGATTCTTCTGATTTTGTGATTCCTGCAACATTCCAGATAGAGAAGGGCGATCTCAGGTCATAGTTGGAGCCTGCCTGGCAGAATGCAGAGGTCAGGAAATAGCAGTCTGCATTCTTGGCTTGTTGTATTTTTGAACGGAAGATTTTCTATTGAGAGAGTTGGCATTAATCTTTATTTCTTGGTAAGTGAAACTTTGATAAGCCAATTTTGTAACAAACTAAGTTAGAGATGAGTGGGGCAACAGAATGGATTGGGAGTCGTTCTTTCCTCTAAGAGACAGGTGTCTCTGCAGGATGCTAGTGAATGAACTTGCCATGGGACCAATCACAGGGAACTTTTGCTTCCTCATGGTGCCATTGCTCCAGTAGAGAAAAATCTAGGCCCCTTTCAGAAGAAATCTGTAGCACAATTAAGCCAAACAGTATTTGAATTTGGCTTGACTCTATAATAATTGTAATAAGAGTTCTGAGTATGGTGGTACATGCCTGCAGTCCCAGTATTGGGGAGGCTAAGATAGGAGGATAGCAGTTTTGAGGACAGCCTCAACAATATAGCTAGACTCTGAGCAACCTAGCAAGACCCTATTTTAGAAAAAAATTTAAAAAAGACAGCTGGGGATGTAGCTGGGAGGTAGAATTCCTGGATTCAATCCCTAGTACCAAAAAAATACCCTAAGAAGAGCAACCATAAGAAATTATTTCATGTGGATGGTGGGCTGGACACATAAGGCTAGAACATTCTATGGTTTCTAGTGCTTATAAATAATAATAATAATAATAATAATAATAACAATAATAATTAATGTGCAATTCCATACTCCCTCAATCTTTTTTTTTTTTTTTTTTTTGGTACTGGGGATGGAACCCAGGAGCATTTTACCTCCGAGTTATACTCCAGCTCTATTTTTTATTTTTTATTTTGAAACAGAGTCTCACTGAGTTGCAAAGGGACTCACTAAATAATAGTTGAGGCTCTCTGAACTGTGATCCTCCTGTCTCAGCCTCCCAAGTGCTGGGACTACAAGCGTGAGCCACCATGCCTGACCGTCCCTCAATCTTAAAGGATGGGTCTTTATTGCGAGAGATTGTGTGCTTATTTGCCTGGTTGTTTATGTTGGAACCAAGACTGGACTGACTTACGGACAAGCAGGGCTTTGCTTTGTTTCCACGCTGGTGGGCACTGGTGTGGGATTTCAGGGTGTAAATGTCATGATGGGAATCCAGCAGGAAAGAGCCCTGTGACTTGAATCTTAAAGCTAAAAGAATGGATGTCGATACGTATTTTCTGAGCAATCCCAGTGATCTATCAGTATTCTTCAAGTGGAGAACAAAATGGACAAATGGCTTTTATATTGCAAATTTGCTCACATTATCCCACAGCAATTCCATTTTTAAGAAATAAGTAATTTTCAGAAAACAAAGTCAGTTACTTTTATAAATGTCAGCGTGTGTTCAGCTGTATGAAGTCTATTTCCCCATAGACTTGATGCACACATCTCGATAAAAAATACCAAGATGTATCAAATATATTGACATTCTAAGTAGCCCGGGAAACAGGTTTTGAGCCTCATCAAACAGAATAGAGTGGTTTCTTTTTAAAGTTTATATCTATTTCTTAACAACAAAAATCATGCACCGACGCCCCTCAACTTACAAGGGAAGTCATCATAATACGTTCATCACCAGTTGAAAAATCTGGAAGTCAAAAATACGTTGACTACTACAAACCTACAGAACCTCACAGCTGAGCGACACAAGCCTCTGTGGCATGAGCTGATCGCTCGTTACCGTTCGCTGGCCCTGGCGAGGGTCATAGAGAGCTGGTTCCTTCTATGACAAGCCTGGGAAAAGACAAGAATCCAAGATTCATGTTCTACCCGATGTACATTGCTCTCACAGCACTGTCAAGCTGTCAGTAATTTGTAGATCATCTCTATATATGTCTGACCCTCAACTATTTATTTTTTTTCAGTTTATGTTCTTTACAGCGTCCAACTTAAACTGAATATTTGATTCAAGGTACTTTCCCCGCATCATGCCTGTACCTACTTGACAAAATGCGAGTCTCACCTTTTGTCATCCCTGGGTCGCTTGATTCTAATTCATTGTTGGTGAATCATGATGGACCCTTCCTCATTTATCCCATGAGTCAGCTCAGTCAAGATCTGCAAAGAAGAGCACATTCTGCAAACCACTCATGGTCATCAGCTTCTGAGGGATGCTCCGGCGACCCCTGAGAGCCCAAGGGTAATGTCCCCAGGGTCTCTTGGTCTGGCTCCACTATCCGGAGAGGATTTTTTTCCAAGGGCATGTCCTTGATTATATTCTGCGATTTCTTTTCATTTGGTGTTTTTAACTTTTTGGGGTTTATGGATCCCTTTGGAAACTCGGTAAGATCTATAAGGCTTCTTGCAAGAAAGGCATGCCAAATTTTGCAGTTTCAAGGGTTAAAGACATCTGAGGGAGAGCCTCAAGAGTTGGTTTTTTAATAGAAAAATCCCTGGACTTTGCACCGCACTTGGCAGACTTCTGCTCTGGCCCCTTGGACGTGTTATGCGCCTGCCTGACCGCGGGTCCGTCTGCAGAGGCAGATCCTCTTGACCCCGGCAGTGGTTAGCGGGACGACCTGCAGCCAGACTGTGTGCACACAGCAAATCCCTCCTGATTGGCTGCAGCACCAGCCTGGGAAGCTGACTTCTCTTGTTTTGTTTTTCCTCATGTGGCAAATGAGGACAGTACTAGCATCTTCCTTGGGATGGTGGTTGCCTGTGTACATATGTGTGCGTGTGTGTCTGCACCTGTGCATGTGTGTGTGTGCATCAGGAGCCGCAGGCATTCCACAGAGCCAGGTGGGTGAGTTTATGTGTGACTTGACACTCGCAGAGTGTCTCAACCCTGGAACATCTTTCAGCTTTTCTAGAAGAGCCAAACTGCTCCCTACAGTGGCCTTTATACTCAGTTATACTCTCTTGACCAACATATAAAAAGTCTTCAATCTGATAACCTCGCCAGGTTATCGCCAGAGCGTTTAAGCTTTGTTAACATGTGGGTATGAGTTGATACCTTCTTTGTGATTTTTGCTTTGCATTTTTCTGACTAGTGGTGAAGTTGAGTATCTTTCACATTACTTTTGGTCATGAGTTGAGAATTTGCATCATGTCTTCTGTTTGTCTTTAACCTTGTCTTATGATGGCTTTTGTCCTGGAGAAGTGTTCAGTGTAGGTTTAGATATCTTAGTGTACCATTGTAATTTCTGCTTCTGAGATCTCACTTTCAACCTTCTTTACTACTTTTAAGGTCATAAAGATGTTCCTTTCCATTTTTTTTCCTGACAGGTCTAGAATTTTCTTCTCACACATGTATATTTTGTCTACTTATAAGTTTTTGTGTACAGTACGAGGTGGAGGGGGGTTAATTCATTGGTTTTCCAGCATGCCACCAACTTTCCCAGTACCATTTATCAAATAGCTTATCTCTTTCTGATTATCTGATATTTAAAGAAGAGCCAAGCAGTCTGCATTTTATGTAAACACTTGTAATTTTGAATTGTTAATGACTAATGACAGTTTCTACTTAAGTATTAAACGAGCCAAACAAAATCTTCTATAATCCAAATCCTACGGTGGCGACCCAGTTTGCAACCTCTGCTGAAATGGTTTAGAGCAAGGCGTCTGCTCTAAATACCCGAGACTGAATCCCACCTCCATCCCTCAGGCAGGCTGGTGACATCCCCGAGCCTCAGATTCCTCATTAGTACCCGGAAGATGCTAATGATCTGTACCTTGTCAGGTGGTAACAACTATGAAATGAGATATGTATAGAAATCCTTAGCACAGGGCCTGGTACGCACACAGTGTTTGGCAGACGTTAGGGTCCCTGCCATCCTCCTCCTGGTCATCATTCATTCTCTCCTATTCTAGTGCACTTCATAGCAGCACAGGGTGGTGTTTTATGAAGATTGGGTCAACAGTGCTGGTGTGCATTATTTGTTTACAGGACATACTGAGGACGTATTTAACCATCGCTGAGCTGCACGGGTTTAATTGATACGCGAGCCAGGCATGGTGAAATACGCCTACAATCTCAGTACATGGGAGGCTGAAATAGGAGGATCCCAGGTTTGAGGCCATACTCAGCAACTTAGACCATCAGTAATTTAGTGAGACCCTGTTTCAAAATAAGAAAGGCTAAGGGAGGGGTGTAGCTTGGAGGTAGAACACCCCTGAGCTCAACCTGCAGTGTTAGTAAATAAAAACAAACAAACAAACAAACATGTATGAGTGGTTCAGAGACGCTTAGTGAAGTGCAGACGTAGCTCACACCGCGGTAAAGGCATCACCGTGGGTCTTGAGCACCTAGAGGAGGGAGGAGGACCGTGTATGTCTCCTCCGTGGAAGGGCCACTCCAGGACATACTTCAGAGCCCACACTGGAGAGAAGTGACAAATGCGGAGAGCCCTGGGGAGATTTCCCAATTATCCAGGCTCTAGAGGCTGACATTGGTCAGGACTTGGGACCAGAAGGAAAGGAACAAATTCCACAGTGTGAGAAGACCAGGAAACAGCAGGACCTGATGATTACTGATTGCTGAGATGGGATGGGAGACGGAGAGAGGGGAGCTGAGTGGAGCAAACTTAAACTCTTGACCTTTGGGGAAGGAAAACTTGAGGAGACGCGGTTTGGGGTGATGCATCCCAGCGGGCGAGCCGAGCCTCGGGAAGCCAGGAGGGCCAGCCTCCATGGGCAGAGGGCCCCAGCAGGGTGCCAACAGGAGCCTGGCCCTGGGGAGGCCTCGTGGGACCCACCTTCTGCACAGAGGCCACCAAGGAATGTATGAAATTGCTTAAAAGGTGAAAAAGATTTGTTTATTCTCTTTTGACATGTTAAGGGCAGAAACTGACAGGCAAGCTAGTTCTCTAATCTGGGATAATATTAAAACCCAAGGTAATAACCAGGCGTGGTGGCACATGCTTGTAATCCCAGCATTTGGAAGGCTGAGACAGGAGGATTGTGCTTTGAGGATAGCCTCAGCTACTACTTAGTGAGGCCCTTTGCAACTCAGCGAGACCCTGTTTCAAAAGAAAGAATAAAAAATAGCGTTGGGGCCAGGTATGATGGCACACGCTTGTAATCTCTGTGTTTGGGAGGCTGAGATGGGAGGATCGCACAGGTTTGACAGGAGGATCGCACAGGTTCGAAGCCAGCCTTAGCTACTTAGTGAGGCTCTCAGCAACTTAGTGAGACCCTGTTTCCAAATAAAATATAAAAATAAGTTTGGGAGTATAGCCTGGAGGTAGAAAGCCTCTGGGTTCCATCCCCAGTACCACCAAAAGAATAAAATAAAATAAATAGGGCTGGGGGTCTAGCTCAGAGATAGAATGCCCCTGGGTTCCATTCCCAGTACTGGAAAAAAGAAAAAACCAACCTACTGGTCATGAGTTGTAAGGGTACAGCAAGAAATAACTTCACCCCAAAGGCAGGGCCCTGGGGCCCACTCCATCTGCCATCTGCCCCGCCCATGACAACCACAGAGGCCGAACCTCTCCCTCGGCTGCCACCAGTCCCGACCCAGCCCGCCTGTTTCCTCTGGCCGGCTTGGCGTCCACCTGATGTCACGGTGCAGCTCCCGCCAACATTCTTTCTAAAAGGCTGACTTTTCTTAAAATAAAATGGAATGTCATCATTTTTGCTTCCTGTCAACATAGCCTGAGACTGTCCTAGGGCCTCCCCGGGCCATCAGGAGGGAGGACTTGTCATGGTGGCTCATGCATGTTGAGTCAGTACCCACATGGCGGCTGGCTTCTCATGTCTGGTTACTGCTTTAGTTGAGGGGTTGCAGGGTCCTGTGAAGGGATGATTTATGGGCCTGTGCTCAGGAGCTGGTGCCTGGAGCTGCAGTGGGACCTGGCCTGACCCTTTTTGTGCAGCCGAGAGCAGGGCCTTGAGAGGTTCCGAGAACAGAGCGCACCGTGGATATGTTTATGCTTGCTCCAAGGTCTCACTTGAATTCCGTAGTTCGTCCTCAGGGACTGGCTTTGCTGGGCTCAGCATTGAGTAAGAAATGTGGTTTCTTAATTATTCTGAGAAAGCTTTTCTTTTCCTGTGCTAACTTGGCAAATATTTCTCTGCACAGCCTTGTATTTTTTTCATCCTCTAGAAATACAGTGACCACCACAAAAGAGCCAAACTGCTTTGCAAGGTGTTTCAGGGAAGTTTCAGGCGCACGCCATTGCAAAGGTCCCTGGAAGAGGGTGAGGCTGAGTTACAGAGACAGACCCTCTGGTCTAAGACATACAAATCATCCAGGGAAAGTCAGGGGCCACGTGGGGGAAGCCGGCCTTGAGCAATATATGCTACTATGGCCTTGTCAGTTAGCACCTGAAGGTACTAAGACAGACTTACATCTACCTTGTACATTTGGACCAGGGCCACCATCTCCTTCTCTTGTGCTTTCGTGAAAGCATAGCTAAACATGCAGTCCAGTGAATACTTATAAACTTAATACCCCTGTGTAACCAGGACTCAGGTCAAGAAAGCAGGCAGTTCTAGTCCCTGGCAGAGCCTCTCAATGCACTTTCTGGTCTCCAGTCCCTCCAGGGCATCCTCGACCTGACTTATCCATCACATGATGAAGTCTTGTAGGAAAGCATCCTGCGGCCACCTCTCAGACTAGGCAGTATCATCTGTCACTGGTGCACATGCGCCTTCCCGGCTCCATCCCATTCACATCCACTTTCTAGACATTGTGGTCACAATTCCCCCACATTTCCTAGCTTTGTGCAGTTGGGATTTTGAAGCGAGTCAAGGTGGGTAGCAGTACCTCGTATGTGTTTTCTGGCGACTCCACGGAGCCCTGAGCACCTGCGGTGCCCCTTGCTGCTCTGCTCTCCTCAGGAGTCACTGAGCCGAACCAGCAGAGACGCTTCCTTTCTGCAGACATGCCGCTGTGCACTAGGCAATGCTCCCGGGTTCCCAGGCAGACCCAGAAGATTGGTTCCCGAGTTCTCTGCCCTCTGCCCCTTTCTCTCACAAGGGCTACATCACCTTTTTCTGACATTCTTTGAAAATCTCTCAGAGCTGAAGAAACTTTCAGCCTCCAGTTCTTCAGACCTAGCAGAATGCTACTTTTACAAGAGTCTTTTGAAAGCACCTCCTTCCTTCCTCCCAAGACACTATTTATGAGCCTTCTCAGAACATTTCATAGGGCCCAGGGATTTCCAAAGAGCCTCTTGCAAATGGCAATGCACTGGGATGCGAGTGATGTGGGCCTACATTGGGCAGAGCGCCACGTCCTGCTTCCTTTACAGGGATCCCTGGCTGGAAATTACTGTGCAACCCCACTGCCAAGCAAAGGAAGCATGGCACGTCTGTGCCCTCACTTGCCCCCTGTCGAGGCTTCGTGTGATGTTAAACACACAGCCATCGCATTTCATTCAACCGTAGCGCCCATTCTTCTCCAACAATGTAGCCAGTTCAACCTTCCTATGGGGGGCAGGAAGACGGGGGTATTTTTATTTGTTCCCATATTGTAGTCTTGGTGTATTAGTCTGCTAGGGCTGCCTAACAAGTTAGCATAGACTGGTGGCTTGGGCAGTTGACATTGATTTCTCACTGTTCTGCAGCCTGGGAAGTCCCAGCTTACTGCTAGATTGGGCCCTCGTCCCTGGCTGGGAGATGGACATCTCAGTCCCCGCTGTGACCTTACATGGCATCTTATGTATATTTGGACAGGGAGAGGGAACACAGACTCTCTGGCATCTTCTTCTTCTCTTAAAAGGATACCAGTCCTGTTAGGGCCCCACCTTTATGCCTACATCTAACCTCAATGGCCTTCCCAGAGGCCCTGTTTCCAATGAAAGCCACATCAGTTGTTAGGGCTCGACCCTTTGGGTCCTGGTGGGCACAGTTTATTCCAGAATATAGAAGGTGATTAAAATGTGTGCGGTGGTTCTTCATAGCCCCAGCCTTTGCCTTCTCGCCGGCTCTAGCTGTCATCCTGGATTAGCAGCCTTCCCTCAGGGCCCGGCTGGCCATTGCTGTAACTTCACACAGAAATGTCAAGAGAGGTCATGACTCAAGGCACATGCTCCAGACAGAGTGCAGGCCTGGTCAGGAATGCGCCCCTCCTGCCCAGTGGCTTGAATATGCAAGGGAACGCTGGAATCCACTCGCAGATCCTCTTTGAGGACATCTAGCCCTCTGAAAGACTTAGTTGTCTCCATCCCCACTTGGAGGACATTTTTAGGACACAAAATACATCACACCTACCTCCACCAAAAACCCCACCAACCCAGCGGGAACAGGTACAGTCGGAGAACATAGAGGAATCTTAAAGCTGTCCAACTAAGACTAGCAACATTTATTTTATTGACCCACACAAACGCTAAACCATACAACAGATAGGAGGATGTGAATGAACTGAAGTTTTCAAAATTCACAAGGGTCCATTAGTATGAGTGTGGCATCCACCTCACACTATGGGCTTTTAAAATGATCATCCTGTAATGCCCGCCCCACAAGCACCTCCCACACACGCACTCCCATGTGCACACACAGAAACCTGCATACCCGCCAGGTCTGGGCTGAGGTCCCTGGAGAAGCTGCCTGTTGGAGACCCCAGCGTTCCCCCTGCAGACCCCAGGGCTTCTCTAAGAACATCTCTCTCCTCTTTTCTACCTGCTTCTTGGTCTTTTCCCTGAGGTTCTGTTCCCGAGGCCATTTCCCCTGGGGCCTGTGCTGCTCTTGCTTGGGTTAGAATTCGTGCCTGGCTTGGGGCCCCGTCGTGTCCAGGCAGTCAGGAAGCACTTGAAGTGTTTGTCAGAATGGGAGCTTTGCAAGGCTTCTCCATGTCCCGAGGTGAACCGCTGGAGGTCATTCCTAGTGTGCATGGGGGCCTATTCCAGAAGCCCCTGAGCCTCTGTGGGGTCCTCCAAGGAGAGCCCCACTGGTCATTTAGGGAAAGTGACATTGGCTCCTGTACTTCCCCACTCCCACCCCTGGCACTCACCTGATGGGACCACCAGACACAAACAGCATCTTGTCCAGCGTGTGGGAATCTGCATCACCGCTCCGTGCATTTGGCTGCAGCTGGCTGTGGTCTGTTGAACATCAACTGTCATTTATTTCTCTTCCGTCCCCCTCTCCCAGCCCATTCTGATTTCCACAGAATGTAGTAAACTGTTGGGATAAACCTTCTTGCCTCCAACTTGTCAATCCAAGGGGAATTTACTCCTCTACTTACATTTAATTCACTTGCTTTGTCCAAAGTGTCGTCTGGTAGGAACCGCTGCCCAAACCCTCGGGTCCTCAAAGTCAGAAAGATTGAATTCTTTTCTTTTTTTTAAGATTTCTATATATTTTAGTGCTTCCTTTTGGGAGTTTATTCATTTCAGGTTAAGTTTTGTGTGTGGTGTGAGGTAGGCGTTTCCTTTGTATCTTTGGCATATAGATACACAGTTATCCCCATACCACCTGTTAAAAAGACCCCCCCCCCACCTTAGCTCTTTTGTTCCCCTGAATGGTCTTAGCACCCTTGTCAAAAATCTTCTTACAAGCCAGGCGTAGTGGCACACACTTGTAATCCCAGCATTTGGGAGGCTGAGACAGGAAGATTGCAGTTCGCGGATAGCCTCAGCTACTTAGTGAGGCCCTTTGCAACTCAGTAAGATCCTGTTTCAAAATAAAGAATGAAGAATAGGGCAGGGGGTATAGCTTGGAGGTGGAATGCCTCTCAATCTCCAGTACTAAAAACAAACAAACAAACAAGCAAACAAACAAGCAAAAAACTCCTGACAGCCAGGTGTGATGACACACACCTGTATTCCCAGTACTTGGGAGGCTGACACAGGTTCAAAGGCCAAAGGTTCAAGGCCAAGTAATTTAGCACGATCCTGTTTTAAAAAAAAGTTTTTTTTAAAGTTAGGTGTTAATGTACACGATGTACCTTTACAAACATATCAGAGTCAGTCACTGCCAGGCGTGGTGGCACACGCTTGTAATCCCCACGCTTGAGAGGCAGAGACAGGAGGATCGCACAGGTTTGAAGCCAGCCTCGCTGGCTTAAGAGACTGTGTTTCCAAATAAAAATATAAAATAGGTCTGTGAGTGTAGCCTGGAGGTAGAAGGGCTTCCAGGAACCCCAGTACCACCAAAAAAAAAAAAAAAAAATGTCAGTCCCTAAGCCAAAGATAAGAAGGTGGGGCGGGGGTGGGATTGGGGTAGGAATTGGGGAAGGCCTAAATGAGTGATGTGTGCACGTATGCCTCTACCATCTTGTACGTCATTAAGATATATGCCTATAATGCACCAATAAAAAATAAGAAAAAGGGCTAGGTGTGTGACTTGGAGGGAAAATGCTCCAGAGTTCAGTCCCCAGTACAAAAGAAAAAAATAAAGAAAGAAAAGAAAAATATTTAACTCCAAGTGTCCAAATGTGAGGGTTTATTTCTGGAATCTCAATTATACCCCATTTTAATCTCTATGCCAGTGCCACCTTGTTCTGAAGTTGTATTAAGTTTCAAAATACTCTTAAGTTGTATTAAGTTTCAAAATTGTGAATGTGAGTCTTGGGTGATCTGACTTTGAAAAGCTGTTACCTTAAAACTCTGCCCACTTACTGCTTGAATTTCGGCTCCCCAGAATCCTTCTCAATCTACAGATGTCATCCACAGGCATTCTTGGGTAGTAGTAGCAGGTCCTACAAAGCTGTTATTTAGGAGGGGACCAACACACCGCTCTTGGATGCCCAGGCCCCACCCTCTGGCATGGTATCAGGTTAATGACCTTGACTAACACATCTTCCTTCCACTGTGATTGACCCCAAGGAATCCAGGGGAGCAAGGGGACTCTAATACCTGCCGGTGGTGGACTTGCTAAGATAGGGCAAGGTCTGCCAGGGATTCTCCAGCTGTTCCCCAAGAGATGGGGCACTGAGGTGGGACAGTGAACTATTGACTGGGCAACTCAGGGGCCAGTGGCTTCCTGTGGAGGTGACGGCTCTGTGGTCCACTGGCCTTAGACTGGAGAAACAAAACTGCAGAGAATGAATCTGACTTGGTCAAAGAATCCAGAGAGTATAGAACGGGGAAATGGCAGCAGTGCTTAAATGAAAGCTGAATTTCTTTGTTGCCACTGATAATGAGGACTTTATTCTGCCCGGTGAGCTTTTAGAGTGCAGTCACTCTGCAGTCCACAATTGTTTTTGCCGACTCGCTGAAACGCATTCGTAATTCCAAAATCAATGCTTGGAGCGCTTTGGCAGTCGTTCACGGACATGTGCAGAGTGGTGAAAATTTTGAGTCACCAGACAGGCGCATTCCCAGCTGAGGTTGAACAAGGCCACGCTCGGCCGGCCTGTTTCAACTCTGAGACTACAAACAAGCGCCCTTTTCACGGTGTGTTTAGGGCTGCGTTTTTCACATTTTTGCGCTTTTTCTTGGTGATTTCACTGTTCAAAATGGTCCCCAAGCGTAGTGACGCAGTGCTATCTGTTCCTAAGCACAGGACTGCTGTGATGGGCCTCATGGAACCCCCCCCCCCGCCCCCCGATTCAGGAATGAGCCATGGGGCTATTGGTTGTGACATCCTTGTTAAGGAATCAACAACCTATATTAAAGAAATTGTCTTTATGCAGAAGAAACACATGTACGAGTGGTTGACAAGATGGTAAACAGGTGCTCATAGGCGCCCAGGCCTGTTTTATTTGCTAATTCAAGGTTATAGAAACTTACTTTTTAGATTCTACCTACCAATGTGCAAGGCCCTGGGTTCAGTCCCCAATACCCTTCACCCCTCCCACACACACATATATGATTTAATTAATTTATTTTTTGGTGCTAGGGATTGACCCAGTGGCATTCTATCTCTGAGCTATACCCCCCGCTCTCTTTTAATTTATTTTTATTTGGAAACAGGGTCTCGCTAAGTTGCTAAGAGTCTTACCAAGTTGCTGAGGCCGGCTTCAAACCTGTGATCCTCCTGTCACAGCTTCCCCAGCACTGGGAACAGAGGTGTGTGCCACCCCACCCAGCACGCTTACTGCATCAGGCTCATATATGGGATTTGGATTTTATAGGTCTATACATGGTATAATAATGGTATAATAATGGTGTGTGTGTATGTGTGTGTGTGTGTGTGGTAGTAAGTTTCACATATATTTACATACTTTATATAATTTATATTTATATATACTTTTAAAAAAATTTTAATTGGTGCATTACATCTTAATGGGTACAAGATGGTGGAGGCATACCCGCACATATCACTCATTTAGTCCTTCCCCAGGTCCCACCCCATTCCCTGTCCCTTCCTCCTTCTCATGATTGGCTTAGTGATTGGTTTTGGTGTGTTTGTGAATGTACATCATGTACATTAGGGAACTTCCCTCTCCCCCTCCTGCCACTCCCAGTAAGATCTCCATAGATGAGCAAATACCTATGCTTTTTATTGTACTTTTTATTATACTTAATATTGACATATAATTATATATAATTATATATAACCCACCACATATATATCACCATGTCTATCACATCCATACACACATAGTGCATTGTATATGTGTGTGTATATATAATTGATTGTAGTTATCTTCCACTTGGCACACACTTGGCTTTGCTCTTAGATGCTAGTCCCAAGCTCAAGCCACCCTACTGCTCCTTACTGAAGTTTGCAAGAGCCCAGATGCTTATGGGCGGGCCTCAACGTAAGACTCAAGGGCAGCACCGCAGGGCTGCCAGATGAAGAGCTGTAAGTTGCCCTCTCGTAACTGAAGCGCGGGGTCCCAGGAACAGCCCTGAGGGTGTCGGCATCTCCAGCAGTTATCAGAAAAAAAACTGAGCATGTCACTCAAAGGCGGACAGAGCCCGTGCAGGTCTGACGACCGGCCGCGCAGCAGGGCCAACAGCTGTGAGCTGTTTCACACAACGACTTGCTGGATAAGCCCAAGTTTATACAGTCGGGTGGTGTTTACTTTTTAAATCTAGAAAGGATCAAATGGTCAGCCCTGAGTTTATGAATTAAAAGCTTACACCATGCATTTTTCTACCCCAAAAGAAGATAATAATTAAACCTCTTCAGTCTATTTCTTCTCCCAAATCGTGTGTCTACAGAGGAAAGGAGAAGGGAGAGGAAGGATCTGTATTCAGTAGCATGACCGAGAATGTGGGTCCGGGGTCTGAAGGACGCGGTCTTCTTCCCTGGAGTTAGATAAGCTTCCCGAGGCATCAGAAAAAATTAGTATAGCCCTTCATTTTCCACCCTCAGCATTTCAGCTCTAGAAAATGGGGTTTGCTCCCCTCATTTTTGTGTGTGTGGGGGTGGAGTAGAGATGGAACAAACTACCAAAGTTTAGGATACAAACACACGTCCAGTCATGCATTCGATAACTTAATTTCTTGATTTCTCTGCTGCTTGGAGGGTGTCCGCTCAGAGTTGAAATGCAGAGGGCTTTGTGGGTTTGTTTTGGTTTTGTCTCTCTGATCTCTGCTAAATGTCACCTTTGGCTAGATGAAATGCAACCCACAACTTTAACTTTCATAGCAACACACATATTAACTATTGTCTCTCAGCCAGGTACAATTCATTCGATTTCCTAATAAGAGGAGAAAAGTAAAAACAGCTCATTCCTTCCCCGTGTCCTAAAGGTAGCTACTGTTTATATTGGTGTATCTTCTGGTCGTCTTATCTTTAGGCTTAAAAACATCTGGACTGAAACATGAGAAATCTTCCGTCTCTTCTGCTTATATCTCTACCTACATACACATTATAGTTAGGAACACCAACTGAGTCCTCAATGATTATACGATTGCTCGTTTTTGTTGGTTAACAAAGTTTCGGTGAGGGAGGCGAGGCATAAGGTTTATCTAGAGAAATTTGAGTGTTGGAAGCAGAGAGTCCTGAATTTGTATCCTTGTTTGGATACTGATTAACCACACAGCTGGCAACTGAGCCTCTGTTTTCCCACCTGTAAGATGGGCCCAGCACTACCTGCTTAATAAAGAGAGGCAGGAGTCATGCCCATGGAGAAGCACAACTTAGCAAATGCCACTTGACTCTCTCTTTCCCCTTCGTTCCAAGGAGCTACACAAACATGTGGGAGCGATGATTTTTAAAACTTTGTAAGTTAGTTCTACTATGGTTTCTTTGGTTGAGAACTTGGAATCATGGAAGCCAGAAGCCAGTGAGAACAGCACTGTAGGATATAAGAAACCCTCATTAAAAGAGAATTGCTGTGAACTTGGGTGGTAGGCCTCATTTTCAATAAATCAATATGGAGAAAACTGGTTTTTCCTCATTTCTTGACAACCACCAATATGGAAGGGGATTTTTTCCCCAGTTTGGTGCTTTATGGAGCCTGAGGTGTTAGGGGTGTGTGTTAGTCAGCCTTATATCACTGTAGCAAACATCTGAAACAGTCAACTTATCGAGAGCAAAGGATTCTTTGGGTTCATGGTCTTAGAAGTTCCAGTCCAGTCAGGTGACCCACTGCTTTGAGGCCTCTGGTACCGGTGCCAGGTGGCAATGGTGGTGAATATGAGAGGAAAGGGCAGGACCACGATCCCCTGTGAGGCCAGGTCCCCAGAACCTGCAGACCTCCCGCCAGGCCCCGCCTCCCAAAGGCTCCACCACCTCCCAGTCTGGAAGCCAGACCTTTAAAACGTGGGCCTTTGGGCGCACGTAATAAAACATGGACTGTACGGCCGTGCATCTCGGCCTAGGACACCCCTCCTTTCTAGGCTGTTGTTCCCTTCCATAAAACATTAAATACTGGTGGGCTTAGTTTTTTGTCCACGCTCTAGGGTTTAGTTACCATTTATTTCCCCGCAGCCCTCGCTTTTATGACAGCCTGGGATTTTTCTCAGACTTTGTTTTGTATATCTAAGAAACTTCATACACATAACCAACACCGCTCCTGGGCTCCATTACCAGGGGCCATTTTCCTTTAGGACTTCTCTCTCTCTCTCTCTCTCTCTATCTCTATCTCTATCTCTATCTCTATCTCTATCTCTCTCTCTTGGTACATTATAATCACACCTCTTGATTATAATCATACCTCTGTAGTTCAGGGTGCTAGAGGCACACGTGCACACAGCACTCTCTGAGCCTCCCCCAAGTCCAGCCCCGCTTTCTCACCCTCCCCACCTCCCCGTGCTCAACACAGCCATGGGCTTAGATAAGTCTGTGTGTGTACATCATGTCCATCGAGGGGTTTTTCTCTGCAAGTCTTCCTCCCACTCCCGTCTCCCCTGGTTAGTTCCCATTCTCACTAAGGTTTGTCTAGAAGCCCCTGAGGTCCAGTTTCCCCCAGCTTCTACATATGAGGGAGGACATCTGACCCTTCACTTACTGTGACTGGCTCCTCTCACTTAGCCAGTCACACTTAGTAATGTTCTCCAGTTCCATCTATTTCTCTGCAAATGACATAATTTTGTTTGTAATCCATTCATCTCTTGATGGGCATCTCTGCTGATTCCATAGTTTGGCAACTACGAATTATGCAGGTATAAACATAGATATGCACACATTACTCTGGTAGTTTGGTTTCCATTCTTTCGGGTAGATACCCATGATTGATATTGCTGGGTCAAACGGTAGGTTCCTTCCTATTCTTCTGAGGATCCTCCACACTGTTTTCCAAAGTGGTTGTATTTATTTGCAATCCCACCAACAGTATCTTTTATATCTTTTCCTATGCTCAGTTTAATGACCAGGCTAGATGTGATCAGAATTTTTAAGAGCAGTAGCCCTTAATCCAACTTGGTGTAAGAATAATTCTTGTAAATAAACAGATCCTTTGATTTCTAGTTTTAAAAGAAAAAAAACCACCCACACACCTTGGAAAAATTAGAATGCAGTTGTTGCGTGGCGCTTTGCTTGCTGTTTCAGGAGCGTGGCCTGCTACCTAATTAAAGTGGAGAGTCAGGTCTGTCCACTCCGAGCAGAGAGCAGCCAATGCTGGGGTGGGGGAGTGTTTGTGCGGCATGTAAAGTCCGCTGGTTCAGCAGCAGCAGACCCAAGGGGAGCACTCTCGGGACAGCAAGCTCAGCACATCTGGCGGTATTACATCTCCCTTCCCCTCACCCAGGCACTTCTCCCGGGCCTGCCCATCTGATTTTTCCTGATTGATTCGCTGACCCAGAGAAGCTGCAGCCTGGGCTGGGCAGGCACTGTGGGTGTGTGTCTAAGCCTGTGTGTGCATACCAGGAGGGCTAAGTAGCAGCATTCCAGCTCCTTGCTGGTACACTTTGCAGCAGCAACCCACAAAGCATTTTCAAGCAGAGCCAGAATAATGGCTCTGAAGGCATGGAGAAGCCAGATGGCCACTTTCCTGGTCGTCCTGCTTCAGCCTCCCATAGTCTACAGGAAACACATCTCAAGGCCAAATGGAATTTAATTTATTGCTTTTCCTTTTCTTCCTTTCTTTTCTTTTTTCCTTGCAAGTCTTCAGCCTTGGCCAAGAAAGTTGCACGTTTCCAAATAAAATTAGGCCTGTGGAGCTGGGTGCGGTGGCGCGTGCCTGTTAATCCCAACCACTTTGGGAGGCTAGGCAGGAGGATCCCCAATTCAAGGCCACCCTGGGCAACTTAGTAAGGACCCGTCTCAAAATAAAAATAAAAAGACCAGAGATGTAGCTCAGTGGTAAAGTGTCACCGGATTCAATTTCTAGTATTAAAAAAAAAAATAGACACGTGGTATGGTGCCCGGGTTCAGTGTGCAGAACATAAGGAGAATCGCCCACTCCTAGTCCCAGAACTGGGTCTCTCTGCAGAGGCGGCCCTGAGAGCTTCCTCTGTGCTTCACAGAGAGGACCCACAGAGGGTGCCCTTCTTTTGACTGAGTCCTGCACCAGCTTAATTTTTACTTTATTATTTTCTAGTACCGAAGATTGAACCCAGGGGCATTCTACCTCTGAGCTATACTCCTAGCCCTTTTTATGTTTTTATTTTGAAACGACATCTCACTAAGTTGCTGAGGCTGGCCTCAAATTTGCAGTCCTCCTGTTTCAGCTTCCCGAGTACTGGGATTGCAGGCGTGTGTCACCACGTGCGGCTGATTTTTATTTCTTAATGAAAACCACTCCGATGGAATCCTAGCGCTTCCCTGAAGGAAGATGCCGGTGATCGTCAGTAGCAGATGATGACCCACGAGCAGGCTTCATGCTCAGGAGGCTGCTTTGGCTTTGATGTCAAGAAAGACGGCATTGGTTCATCTTCTTAGGAGCAGAGAGGGAGGGTTTTGTTGGTTTTGTTTTGTTTTTGTGGTGCTGGGGATTGAACCCAGGACCTTGCGCATGCTAAGCAAGCACCAAGCACTGTACACTGAGCCGCATCTCCAGCACCCTAGCGGGTCATTGTTAATAAAGCACTTCCCCGGGGCTCCTCTCCCTGACCCTCTGCCAATTCCTCTCCTCTCCTCCTGCAAGTTAGTGGGAGGAGCCAGCAGGTGAGTGGCTTGGACAGCATCTGTGATGGAGAACAGGGGGGCTTGCTCGGGGGGCCACAACCCACCCCCTAGTATGGCGCTGGCAGGCAGAGTTCACCCTGATTTAGCTGCCCGTGTGCAGCGCGCCCCACACCCAGTGTGACCTGTCAGGGAGGGAGCACCCGAGCTCCCCATCCGCCACCTGGTGTGTGTCTCGCAGGAATTACGAAGGCCGGCTCATGGAGGGTAGATGCCACAGACAAAGGAGGGCGATGGCGGCTTCCCTGGGGCTGGCTGGGACTAGCCGAGGTGGACCTGGGGTGTGAGGAACGCCTGTCCTGGGTACATGCAGAGAGCTGCCGTGGGCCACGGGAACCCTGCAGAGCCAGCCTGCGCCAGTGTGGCCCATGGGCCGGGCCCTCCCAGCCCTGAGGCTGAGCGCCCGGCATTCTCTAGATGGCACCGTGTGGTTCTTATGTTCGCTGCCATGTCCTCCTCTAGAAAACTCCCAGGCTCCAACAGCTGGCCTGTCAGCGCCCGCCAGCACCCCTCTGCCTCTGCACACAGCCTCCTGCACACGCGCTGCCTGTGCTGAGGATGCAGGCGGTTTTGCCCAGCCTAGGTGAGGTCCTCGGGCATAAGCAGAAAGGAGGAAGCTGGTCTGTGAGGGCTGTCTCAAGCCCCCTTCAAAGCTACTACTCTCCCATGTCCCCTCTGGTTGATCTCTTCTCCCTCCTCTCTTCTCTGTCTGTCTGTCTGTCTGTCTCTTCACTATATTAAAGCTTCGTTTTGGAACTTGCGGTGTGGCCTTCCCTGGCCTGCTCTCCATGAGCCCCAGTCTGGACCCAAGCTCCCCCTGAGAGTGTAGACCCTCACAAGGCCAGAGCTAGGTAGGGTGAGGGCGAAGGTGCCCAGGGTACACCCCAGGGTTCTTCCTCTCAGGGGTATGGAAGCAGGGGGTCTGCTTTTAAGCAGGAGCCCCCTTATACCTGGCACATCGGGCACCTTGCTTTGCTGCTGCCTGGGCACTGAAGAAGTTGCACGGAACTGGCTTAGGGTCCCAGGTGACCTCAGGGAAGTTCCCTTTCTCTCTCTGAATCTTGCTTTGCCTCTGTTCCCTCCATCCTGAGCAAGAGGATTGAATCTGATGATATACATAAAGCACCCAGCATACCACCTGTCAGATAGCTCAATGCCTGATGTTTGTGGTTACTGTTATTCTTACTGGCTGAATACCAAAGCATCGCACACAGACCAACCCTACGTGAGCTCCCGAAGGGCAGGTCCAGCCCTGGGGGCTGCAGTGTCCCCAGACGCCCCCTCTCGATCGTGCGTGATGCTGACCACGCGGACTTGCCCAGGAGGTCAAGGCCTCCCCCATTCTGAAGAGGATGTTTTTTTGTGTGTGTCTCTCCTGCAGGAATCGCTTACTTAGGAGGTGTGTGCAGTGCTAAGAGGAAATGTGTGCTTGCCGAAGACAATGGTCTCAATTTGGCCTTTACCATCGCGCATGAGCTGGGCCACAAGTAAGTATCGGACTCCCTTGTTCTGCTTTCTTTAAATTCCTTTCTGAAACACACGTTGTTGCCCTTGAATTCTGAGGTCCTGAAAGAGGCTCCTCTGTGCTTTTTTTGCTTCTGAGATGAAGGGCCTCCTCCAGTAAATCCTCACCCTGCAGGGAGCCCGTGAGGTTTTACAGAGAGACTCTCTGAGTGTTGAAATGTTAATTTGAGGCTCATGTTTTTTCTTATAACCAGCACAGTATTTTTCTGGGTGTCTTATTTAGTTGTCCTGCTTCTTGCCTGGGTCAGCATAATCTTTAACGGACTCTACTGCCATCGTTCAAATCGTGGGATTTATCTTGAGACGATTAGCTTTCAATTTTCTTTTCAGCCAGTTTCAGAGGAAGTCTAACTTTCCAAATGTAGAATTGAGTGTCTAAGTTTGAAAGAATTAATAGCATCTGCCTGTGCACATGGAAATCCAAAAAAACACCTAGAGTTCAAAGATATGTTAGGGGGAATCTGAGGTGATGGCCTCCTTTTTCCAAGAGGAAACAGGGTCAGAGGGGTTGAGTGGCTGGCCCAAGGTTGCATTCACCTGCAGGAAATCTCAGGGGGCAGGAAGCCAGCTGATTCTCCAGCTGTGGCCTGAAAGTTCACCCTTTGTCCTAGACTGTATGTCTGTTTAATGTTTCTCTGAATGCAAAACAATGATATGACTGTAAAATTGAAAAAAAAATCAAATTAAGGAGGCCAGACCATGCAAAACAGTGGAATATATATGTGTGTGTGTGTGTTTGTATGGAACATAGCTAAATGGAAATCTAGTTCTCGGGGAAGAAAGTATCATAAAGGCTTTCTAATGAACTCCCCAGGAAGATGCCTGTGAAGTCTAGCTTTGACCAAAGGGTAAAAGCCAATGTATACAAAGGAGTATGAAAACAACTGTGTTTTCCTGGCATTAGTCATATCTGTGGCTTTACTTTTTGTTTTGTTTCATGTATCTGGTCCTATTTTAATGTTTCCCCTTCTGTGGAGGGGTTCGGTCATTGGCTTTTTTTGGACTTGTTGGAGATGGTGCTGTGGGTGCAGAGAATAAAGATAACGCCTTGTGGCTGTCCTGTGCATAGACGTGGAGCATGTTACTATTGGCCCAGCGTTTAGCAAAGCAGGATGAGCAGTTGTCTCTAACCCTGACTTCATATTGACACTATTTTTAAAATATTGCTGACAACATGTCACTCATCCCATTTCTATTAAATGCCATCCTTTTTCTATTAATACCTCTGAATTGTTAAAAATTGGTACCCAAGAGTCATACAAACATAAGTTAAAATGACTTTGGCAGGCACCTTCTGACAATCAAAGGACCCAACCAGCTTGTCATAGTGCCCAGGAATCTGTCACCTACTGGCCAGAAGAACGCAGAGCTGTCTAAACATTTGCCAGCGTCCAGCTTGCTGTGGATTTTTGAAGAGTATCTTTAAATAAGATAATCTGAGCTAAAGTTATATCAACTGCAACAGCCCAGGGCAGCCTCAGTACCGTGGTCCATGCTGGAGTCCTGTTTGCACATACATGTGGGCCCACACAGTGCACGGGGGTCTTTTCTCCTGGGACATTAAGAACACAGAGGACCATTTTCTCCCTGATGGCCTGTTGGGTTGTGCTGGATCAAACGCGGGCTCAACAGCACAGGAGGCCTGCAAAGATGAATGGTTAGATTGACTTGACTGTAGTACCCTTTAGCTATAGTCTGTTTAGAATTTCTTAGAGGCCTCTTTACAGCTTGCTATTGAACCCTAATTACCTACAAAAACAAACACTGTATTGTTAATCAAAGCCAATAAAGCCAGCCAGCACTTGGCCCTCCCGCTTGCAGGGTGATTAGGGCTTTCCCAGGGAAGTCTGGTGTCTCTGATTAGCGGCAAGTGTTGGGAAGCAGAGCCCTGAGAATGAAGCCACATCCTCCCATCCCCAGGCCCCTCTGGTCACCCCGCTGTGGGAAGCACACAGGCCTTTGTGCCAAGACCTGTGCTGTCAGCGAAGCCAAGGGCAAGCTGCTTCACAGATCAAAACGTGAAAGCTGATCCTTATTTGGGATAGAGTGGGGTCATTTCACTCCACCTTCCTGATTATATATATAAGAAAAGTCCCAGGTGGCTTGCCACTGCTCCCTTTCCCTCCATGCTGATAAAGCAAAGCATCCCTTCCGCCAGGTCGGGGCACACCTTTGCATCTGAGCACACAGAGGTGAGATTGTGCCGTCAGTCACCTGGCATGCCTCATATTGGGGTCTGTCCTCAGCTCTGAATACCAGGAGGAAAAGACCTTTTCCCTGTGAGCCACACATGCTCCATGTGGTCAACAGCGAGTCACATATGTTAGCCTGCTTTTGTTTCTTCTCTGGCTGTCAGAAAACACAAAGCTGAATTGAGGGATCATTCTCTGCGCTGAACTCAGCCGTGTCCTGGAATTGTGTTTTCTTTCTCCCCTCGCCTCTTTCTATTGTCTCTTTGTATGCATAGTTTTGTTTTAAATCGTTGAAACATGAATTATCTGGTACTGGGAACTGGCTCCAACCCATTTTGCAATCAAACAGGTCCTGAATTATAAATTAAATGAAAATTCCTGCCGTGGTGATGTCAATTGCTGCTTTGGACATGAATTCATAGCATGCCAGTGGTGTTTAAGTTAAATCAGATCGCTCATTTATTAAGCAGCTACTCCAGGGCAGGTACCATGTTAGGTGTCAAGCATCCATTATGGTTTTAAATCAGTTCTGTGATTAGGGATTATTTAGCTTTTACTTTATAGGATAGGAAACTAGCATTGATTTTTTTGTTTAATTTATACTCTTGATTTAGTATGATTATGATTGCAAATCATGTATATCATTCTATCTGTGCAGATTAGGCTCATATTAAAGAACCAAATGATAGAAGGTAGTTGATAAAAAAAAAAGTGAGCTTTGGATATCTAAAAGCCAAACTCTGTTTAAGGGAAATCAATGCTTTGGTTAGCTGCTGTGTAATAGGCCATAGGAGCCACATGCCATCAAGGGACTCAAGTTCCCTGGAGGAAACTGGCAGCTCTCTGATGCTCTGCTAGGGGGGCGGGCTGGAGAAGCCCCACGGGTCAGCTGGGGAGTACCAGTTGCAGGTCCTGGTATGGGTCAGAGGCAAGGACCTGGGGAGGCGCAGTAGGAAGACGAGATAGCTCTGAGGGGCAGCCAGGCTGGCCACAGCTCTGGGGTTTGGGATGAGCATCCACACCCTGGGTTGCCTGCTTGCCTGTGAAAGGCTGTCCTGGTGGGCCGATGCACGCTGCCTTTAGGTTCCCCTGGTAAATGGAAACATTGGCAGTGTAGATGTAGGGAAGTGGTTGTAGTGGTTGCTTGGGAACCATCTTGTAGTGGTTGCTTGGGAAACCCACCTTTAAATGAGTGTGTCTTGACTTGTGTTACCTTAGCCTCCTGGCATCCTGCTGCCACCACTGGACGGTCGGTGATCGTGCCAGGGCTTGGGAGGATGGCTGCGATGGGTCAGAGCTCTCTTACCCAGTGCTGTCGGGGAGGGTGACATTGAGGAAATGGGGCAGTTCCTTGAGGGAGCAGCCCACTGCACCAACACTCCCCAGGCCTTTTCCCTCTGGGAAACCAGCTAGCAGAGGACAGAGTCCAAGGTGCTGATCAGATCAGTATTTGGTGTTAGAGAGAAAGAGAGGAAGCGAGAAGCAAGAATTTGTTTCTCTCAGACAGGCTGGGCTTTGAGTCTCAGCCTTGGTTGGTCTTGTGAAAGACCATCTCGTCATGAGCTTAGATTTACTCCCGAGAAAAAGCAGAAGGAAATCAGGCGATACCTGCCTGGATGGAGGAAGGAATCAGTAGTGACTTTAATCTTAAAATGACTGGGTGTAATACACGGATTGGGATTTTAGAATATATATATATATATGAATATTCTATGATTTGAGACGTTCTATGTAATACAATATGTTCTATATGGAGATGGAATATATTTTGTGACTTGGAAGTTAGGGTGTAAAAGAGCAAATGGCTCTTAATGGAAGTTGGTGGAAAGACCTTCTGTTCTGAGGGAAGTCGCATCTGACCGGGAGGTTATATCCACGCGAGGCTAAGTTAGTCAGCTTCTCAGCATTGTGGCAAAAATACTTCACAAGAACAACTTGGAAGAAGAGGACAGGTCTGTCTTGGCTCATGGTTTCAGAGGTCTCAGTGCACGGGGAGCCAACTCCACGGCTCGGGGCGTGAACTGAGGCTGAACATCATGGCAGGAGGGCACTGGGGAGGAGAGCAGCTCTGCTCATGGCATCCAGGGAGCGGAGAGAGAGAAGCTAAACTCTTACAGGGCACATTCCCCACTGAGCTCCGACTAGGTCCTCTGTCCCAGTAGTCCATCCAGCTATCAGTGCCTTGATCAGGGATGAGGCCAGAGGGATCGTGGTCCAACTGTTGCCTCAAATCCCCGTCTCTGAACCTTGATGCACTGGACACCATGCCGTCAACACATGAGCTTTCTGAGGGACATTTCTCATGTGTTGACGGCATGGTCTTACAAACCATCACAGAGACATATTCTTGGTAAGAGCTTGTGCTGGTATAGAGGGCAGGAAAGCATAGAACGGAGTGGACACTAGATATCTGAGGCTCAGGGAAACCCTACACTGTGCATGTAGCATGCTTCTAAATCAGATAAAGCAGCAAGCTTTTGGGAGATTTCTAAAGACAGGAACCCTAGATAGGGGACAGTAGAGAGGGGGACTCCAATTAATACATACCCTTCAGGGGAAGCAAAACAGCCTATACTGTGTCTTTATATGTAGAAACAAAAATATTTCCCTCTGCAGAAAATATACACTGCTGTGTGTTGAATTTAGGAGGCTTTGTGAGTTAAACCTGAGCTGGAGCAGGGCTAGAGGGATGCTTGCTTTGGGAGCCAGTCCAAGCCCTCTCCAACCCAGATGACGCAGGGAGGTTCTCCAGTGGCTCAGCTGCCATGCAGAGGTCAGCCTCTGCCCATGTTCAGGGTGGAGGAGGAAATGCCTCCTCTTCCTGGGGCATTTCCTGGCACCCCTAGGCCCTTTCTCAGGTCAAAAAACTATTCTCTTTCCATTCTAGAATTCACCTCTTAGGATCTGCAGGCTCACTGTGGTGTCTGAATGATGTGCTCTTCTTGGAAGCTTGGGAACTGGCTTAGATGATGCATGATCAGAACTACAGGAAAGGAATGTCTGGGACATTCAGCAGTGCTAGTGGCCGGCTGCATCCAATAAGCCACTGACCATGGGGCAGAGTCTTAGGTGGGTTCTCGGGGTAACTTCCCTGCATCCCAGATGAGAACCACAGCTGCCCAACACCACTGGGGTCTCATCATTGCACTTTAGGTCAACAGTCACCTTCTTGCTTCTGCCCCTTGCTCCCACATCCTGAGTTGAGCCACAGTGCTACTGAAAACCATCCTGCCCTCCTGACCCTTGCTTGCCTCTGTCTTCCACCCTGACTCTTGTGTGCTTTGTAGCTAGGTACACTCAAGGTAGACTCCATCTGATACCTACCCAGAGACCCCCTTGAAGGTGTAGCATAGACATACGGTGACCTGTGAGGAAGTGATGGAGAAGAACTAGTGCTGCAGAAGTCTAGTGAAGGGGGCAGAGTAGTAGAGAGAGAGGGACAGGTAGAGCCCGCCGGAGTCCTGCCTCCTAGAGAGAATCAAGTTCTGAGTAGCCGTAGGTACTGAGGAGAGAGACACAAGGCTGTGGACCTGAGGTACGCGTTTACTGATAAGGAGCTAGGTTTGGCCATCTTGGTCCTTATGTGCATGCCTGCAGACACAACATTGTAGATGGACTGGTCATAATCATGGTGATGCTCACCTGGGTTCCTAGACCCACAGAAATGTCCCTGGATCTGTCACTGTGTTTTGGATGCACAGTCCTTGCTGGTAGGAGGGGAAGGAATGTAGAAGCTTGAACAGAGCTGGGGACTTGATTGCCTGTGAGGACAGAGGGCAGTGGACCCTGTGCCCACCAGGTGCCCTGATGTGACAAGGAGATCCATGGCCCCGGGCTCATCACATGGAGTGCTTGGTATCTTCCACATAGACACCCATAAAAATTGGATTCAGTCACTCCGGATGCCTTTAGAGAGGGGATAACATGGGGCAAAGGGAGCCGAGAACAGGAGACATCAGAGAAGGATGTCCCAGTGACCACAAGCCTCAGGATGCCCTTGTCTGCCGTGCTGCTCGGCATACAAAGGGATCTGATCCCCGAAGCGCGGCTCACGGGCAGGGTTGTGTGTGTCTGAGCAGAGAGAAGAGAGAGCCGTGTGGGGGGAAATGTTCTCGTAACTGGGGTAGATATGGTTGCAATAGAAGGGAATTGTCTTAGTCCCAGAACAGGAAGGAAGGCAAGCCATAATCCAGATGTGCGAAGCGTGGAAATGCGCGTCTGTGATCTGTGTTAAGAATTGCCGAGGGGACCCAGGACAGATGTGGGCAGGCAGGTAGGCAGCCAGCAGACTGACAGAGCCGCTCTCGCCCAGAGTGTCTGGCCTGAGTGCTCCAGCTGGTAGGTGCAGAGCAGGCGTCAGAGGAACCAGCCTTATAAGAAAGCCACAGCAGAGTGGAGATTTGGGGGAAAGTCCTACTGTTTAGAAATCCTGGGGAGGGGGTGAAGTGGACTTTTGTCCCTGCTGGAACTAGGGCACTGGGGCTCACACAGGGATTGCCTTTCTGGAAGAACAGGAGAGGGGGCATTTTCCGCCAGGGAGAGCCTTGTGTCCTGGGCTGAGGTCTGGCGCAAGAGGCTGTGACAGCTCCTGTTGCTCCTGAGCCTCAGCTCCGAGCCATCTCCCACAGTCTCTGCCTACAGGGCAATCGAGGAGGTAGCTGCCTTCAAGGGCTCTTGAGTTCCCCACACCAGGGCTTGGAGTCATTCCTGAGTACGATTTCCCCCCCCACTTGGCCACCGCATCAAAGTGGGCGTGTTGAACGTTGCTAGATGCAGCCTCTTACCCAAATTCCAGAGACTTACAAAATGCGCAGACCCTGTCTCCTCTTAACTGTCCATTTATCTTTATCTTTTTAAAAATTTTTTGCCACTGAGGATTACGGGATTTTTCACATCAATCAACCCACTGCGAGCTTCACAAGATCTCTGCTGAGCTCAAAAGACTTGGGACCCTGGGGACTCTGAGAGTCTTGCCTGCCCTTCCCCTTTCTCCTCCACTTCTGTGGCATGAATACAAGAAGAATTTCCTCCTGTCCCTTCTTGATGAGGAATTTTGAATTGGTGCTGTCATGGTCGCTAACACAGAGCATCAAAGACGCTATGTGTGAGCCGGGCGTGGTGGCGCACGCTTGTCATCCCCGCGCTTGGGAGGCAGAGACAGGAGGATCGCCAGGTTCGAAGCCAGCTGCGCACGCTGGCTTAGGAGACCCTGTTTCCAAATAAAAAATATAAAAATAGGTCTGGGAGTGTAGCCCGGAGGTAGAAGGGCTTCCAGGAACCCCAGTACCACCAAAAAAAAAAAAAAAAAAAAGACGCTATGTGCTTTTTGACCCTATTTCAATGGCTTTCCTACCATTTGTAGGGATTCCTTGTTACCTGATGTTTACAGGGGCTACAGAGAAGTTTCAGTGCTTACCTTTGGAGTCTTATCTTTCACACAGAGTCCTGTGTGCAGAGAGAACACTTCTTGTTATTATCTGGGCAACCCAGAGTCCCTGTTTTAAAGAGAACCTTTATCAGCAGCTTTCCCCGCCCAGGCCCGAGGCCTGCCTCAGAGGAGAGAAACACAAAGAAACAGAAAGCCATTAAAAGCTCATCAGCAAGCAGGCAGGTGTGGTCCCACCTGTCCCCCCTCCCCCCAGCAGTGGCCCTGCAGCTATTGGCTGGACTTTATCACTGTGATGGAAAATCCAGCTGTGTGTAGGCTCCCTCTGCCCCAGAGCATCATTTCTGTAATGAGGAAGGCTACGGAAGCCACACTGGCATTTGTCTCTACCCTAGGAACTCTGCGTGTTTAATTATTGGGTGGATTGCCTTGCCCGAAACACAGTCATCCAAGATGGTGTGCGAGGAGACAGGAGGAAAGTTGAGTTTGGCCAAGAACGCAGATTGAAATCCCCACAGAACGTTCTTACGTTATAGGCTCTGCCAGGGATTAGATGAGATCCAATTTTCTCATTAGATTGCCAGAGCTTCTGGCAGCTGTGACCGAGTTGCCTTTTCTCATGGTTCTCAAAGCTGGAAGGGATGTCTGGAGTCCTCTTAGCATCATGTTGCAGGTGGGAAGACATGTTCCTTTCAAGTAGCCAAGTGGAGACTCAAGCTAGAGCCTCAGAGACATGTGATGCCCTTTGCACACATGAACGGGACCCGGGCCCCAGCAGAGCCATTACCATGTGACACTCCTGGTAGCCACTCACTTACCTTTACAGGGATAGACACGCTATGCTTACACACTTGGGTTTTGTAAATCCCATCAAAGGCAGCCAGAATGTAACATGATGCAAATCTCTCTATATTCATTCTCCCCAATACTTGGTTTCTTTCCCAGAATCCTCATTCATTACTGCCCACTACCTATGAAAAATTCAAAGCCAAATACCTAAAGACCATGTGCTGAGGTCCCAGAGACCTTGCCACCAGCCCGGTTACTAGCACATTCTGAGAAGGGGGTCTTTCTCAGGATTATCTAGCCAAAGACTCAGAGCACATGCTTGTAGCTTGCGAGCATGGTTTAGCCAGCTGGTAAGGGACAGAAAGCAGGAGCCGAAGGGCTTGAGGAATCTGGGAGAGCCATGGAACCATTCTCTTTCAGTCATCATTCTTGCTGCTGTAATACAAAACATCTGACCACCATAACTTAGAGGAAGGAAGACTTATTTGCTCATAGTTCTGGAGATTTCAGGGGTACAGCCCATATAAGGCTGGGTTATATTGATGGAGCTCAGGGCATGACTGTGGGAGGCAGAGCAAGGGAGAGAGAAAGTGTTGTATTCTCATATCACAGAGGCCAGAAGCAAGAAGAAAGAGATGGGAAGCAAGCAAGGGGGTTCAAAAGCATGAGCAGTCCCTAAGCCACGCCCCAGGGATCTATCTCCCCAGCCACGCCCCACCGGCCTAGGTTACTGCCCAGTAAATCCACTACAATGGACCTATCCACTGGTGAAATTAGAGCACTCATAATTAAGTCATATCAGCTCTGAACATCAACTCATGAGCTCCTTCAGGGGAAATTCTATAATCATAACATTTGTGCTTTGCTCTGACCTCTGAGTAGAACATAGCTGTGGTGAGGGAAGGGCTGGCATGCGGATCTCCATGTGGCGGCATCCCTCGAGGAAAATATAAGTCTATATCTGTGGAATGAGGGAAGCTATCATTTTCATAGCAAGTCACAGGAAGCGTTAAAAATATATTGTCTTGCTAAACATAGCCACACCTGTAATGGTGTCAGTAACGGGGCTCGTGTCAAAAGAGCCTCTATCATGCTCTGGCTCTCACTTAAGAGTGTCATCAGGCACAAGGGAGAAGGAAATGAAGGCAGGTTGGATATTTTAAGCTGAGCCAGGAAAAGTTTTGTGACCTGAGACTATGGGGGGAGGAAGGGCAGAGGATAGGATACAGCAGGCACCTTCTATAAGAATCAGGGCCTGGCTCTCCAGGGATGTGACCTCAGGTCCTTGTGTTAGTCAGCATTCTCACTGTTACAATCTAAAACACTGGTCATGCAGCTTAGACAAAGGAAAATTAATTTGATCATAGATTTATTTGGCAATTTAGAGGTTCAGTCCATGTGAGGCTGGGGACCATAGATCTCAGGCCAGAGAAGCCGAGAAAGTGAAATCACAAACCTTTGCTCCCACATCATGGAGGGCGGAAGCAAGAGAGTCGGCAAGTGGAGGGGGAACCTTATATAACTCCCAGCCCCCGCCCCGGGACCCCCTTCTCCAGCCACTGAGTGGTGGCCCAGGCTAGTGGGGTGTTAAAGGGGATGCAGGAGTAAAAGCTAAGAGGGCTGGTTACCAAAGTAAGAAGAAAGTTAAAGAGCTCCCCTAAAGCAATCCTATTTTCAAACTTGGGATTTGCAAAGGGCCTATTTGAACACAAAGGGCACATTGTGCTTTGAAGAATCCTATGGTTGCTGCCTTCTATTACTTAAACCATACTGCTTTCTAAAACCCGCCTTTATCACCAGGCATGTCATCACCCGATAAGACCTATTTCATGCAGTCTAAGATTGTACAGTAAACTTTGTACCAGTTGCAACCAAAGTCCTAGATAACAGGTCGACCAGTTGCTTAATATGCTTTGGGCTCTCTTGGCCCAGATTGAAAGAATTCATTTGCAAATGAGAGTACAAGACAATGTTGATAATTGCGGAGGAGCAATGAAGGAAAAACAAGGAAATAGGCCAGCACCATCTTGCAAACGGGAAACGAGACAAATGGCATACAGTCTTAATTTATGCTATTAATATCATTTGTAGGAAAGATTCCAGAATGGCTCATCAAACATAATTTGTGAGCTCTCAGAAATAAAAGAGGCAGTCCTCGAAGTCAGCCAAGGATTATACAGAGAAAAGGAATGCAATTTTCCCCCAAGGTTTCTGCAAAATTCTTAATACCCCTAAAGGGAAATATGGGTGACTATGAGCTGGAGTAAATGAGTTTGCAACTGCTACTCACCCTTGCTCAACAGGTGCTTTTTAGTGGGTAGACGCCTACCTGGGGCATATGTGCCCCACTTGCCATGGGTCTCACTTCTTGATCGAACCTTTTAGTCCTGACCTGACTGTGGAGATGGTTAGCGTGCTCATTAGACACGGAGATGCACAAAGATGGCAGAGGGAGCTTTATATAAAAAATTAGGGTATGCAAAGTTTTCTGACCGCATGGAAAAGTGGCGAAATGCATCGATGTGTACTTAAATTTCATCTTCACACTAATCCTGTAGTAATAGTTATATTTGCATTTTGTGTGTGTGGTACTAGGAAGTGAACCCAGGAGCATTCTACCTCTGAGCTATACCCTCAACCCCATTTTTTATGTTTTATTTTGAAATAGGATCTCACTAAGTTGTGGAAGGCTTAAGTTGCAGATGCTGGGAACCTGTAAACCTCCTATCTCGGCCTCCCGAGTACTGGGATTATACACACATGTCACCGTGCCTGGCCATGTTTGCATTTTATAGAGGTGAAAATGTGGGCCAGGGCAACGAAATTTCAGTAAAGTAAAAACTACTTGGAACTAGCAGGGCACGGTGGCACATGCCCAGAATCCTAGTTCTTGGGAGGCTGAGACAGAAGGATTGCAGCGTCTAGGCCAGTGTATGGTAACAGAGAAACCCTGTTTCAAAATAAAAAGGGCAAAGGATATAGCCTAGAGGTAGAATGCATTTGAGGTTCAATCCTCAGGACTACATATGTTAAAAATGTATAAAACTGAATGAAAATGAAAGAATAACTTACCAAAATGCATGGAGGCAGCTAAAGCAGTGCTGTGAGGAAAATTTATAGCACTAAGTGCTTACATTAGAAGGCAGGAATGGTCACAAAGCTTAGTTTCTAGCTCAAGACATTAAAGAAAGAAAAGCAGAGCCCTAAGCAAGCAGTAACAAAGATGAGAGCAGATGAACAAAACTGAAGACAAGAAAATGACTTGAAAACTAAGGAGAGCAGACTCACTTCTTACACACTACAAACTAGGAAGACTCAGCACAGTAAACTAGATGACGTGAACAGGACTGTGTCCGTGAAAAAGCTGAGCCTGCGGCTTGAGGAGACAGATGTGTTTAACCTGATTTAACATTGCACAGAAAAACTCCAGGCTGACATGGGTTCATTGAACAATTTTACCAAAATCCAAAGAATAGTTAATTCCCATTTCACACAATCTCTTATAGAAACAAGGAAAGGAAGAAATGTTTCAAAATTAATTTTATGAGGCCATCATTACTCTGATACTAGAGCTGGATGGAGACAGTACAAAATAAGGAAAAATAATAGATCACTATCTCAAGAAAATTCCTCAATAAAATTTTAGCAAGCCAGATTCAGTAAGATATCTGTATCTATCTATCCACATACATATATATGCATATATATGTTATATCTTATGTTTTATATATATTATGTATGTATGAATGAATGAATTAATAAAAATATGAAATCCTGGCCAGGTAGAATTTATTTCATATATACAAGGCTGCTGTAATATCTAAAATATGAGGGGTGTACAGAACTTACAGGTACTTTTCTTTTAAACTTCCAATGAGTCTATATTTCAAAATCAAAAGTTAATAGGGGAAAAAAAGGAGCCTCTTAGACCAACAGATGTCCGGGCCTTGTACTAATTAAATCCTGATTCTATGGGTAGAGTTTAGGCATCTGTGTTTCCTTAAAAACTCATTAAGCGATTCCAGTGCAGCCAAGTTTGATAACCTCTGCTCATTAATGTGAGCGACTGTCAGAATTGTCGTCATCTCCTCCTCGCCCTCACCGCAGCCCTGGCAGAGCCCTTCCGCGGCGCTGTGCACCCTTTGGGTCCTTTGCGTTCCAAGTCCCACGTCACCCTCATCATTGGTCTTGGTTCACCGCCCTCACTGGGTTTCCTCCCCCACTGTGGACCAGGTGAGTGCTGACTGATGATTCTGGAACCACGGACAACGCAAAGCATCTTCCTCCTTACACGGTGGCACTCACTTCACTTTGAAGAGGGGTCGGAGTTGTCATGGGTTCTGGTTTGGTGCTCACGTGACTTTTACTTATAACAGAAGAGAAAGGGCCTTTAAAGACCGCAGGGAGAGGGCGCTGTCACCTGTCCCCGAGAGCTGAAGTGAGTTGACATCGGAGGACAGCCTTTTCTGGCTGTGGTCTTTGAGGTTTTATGCGTCTCTTCCTCCTACCTGTAAATGATCCTTCCTGGTACGGTGTGGAATCAGAGCACATGGAGCAGGGCATTTGAGGAGCAAGAACGTGTGATCCCTAGGCCCCCGGACTCAGCCAGCCATGGGCACGCTCTCAGTCACAGGCGAGCTCGTGCACGAGACGTCCTGTTGGGCACTAGGGGCTCTGGTTTGGATTTGGTTTCTTCCACCCACACGCGTGTTGAGGTGAGGCTCTTGATGTGGCGGTGTTAGGGGTGAGGCCTGGAGGGAGGTGTTTGATCACGGGGTGGAGCCCTGCCGAATGGGTTCATGCCGTTCTCGTGGAATGGGCTCCCTATTGCCCTGTTGGACCTCTCTTCTCTGTTATACGTGCCTGATACTTCTTGCTTTCCACCATGTGTTGAAGAAGCTTAAGGCCTTCACCAGGAGCCCACAAAAGCAACCGCCCTCCCTTGAACTATTGAGCTTCAAAAATATAAGCCCGAATAAGTATCCATTCTTTACAATTAGCCAGGTTCAGGTACTGTGCTCTGCTGGGCTGCCAAGCCTGGTGCTCATCTCCCCTGTCAACCCAGGTTGAAAGCAGACATTTAAATAAGGGCTATTACCAAGGGCTTTTTTTTTTTTTTTTTTTTTTTTTGGAAGAGGGCTAGGGCTAGCATGGTATTCTTGATATTTCTGATTCCTGTTTCACTCTGAAAGTGAAATCAAGTCATGCCGGAGCCGGGTGGCATGTAGCTGGAATTTGAAGAGCATTTGGCAGGTGGAGAGGTAGAGGCTGGAACACAGGGGTATCTCTTCTCTGCTGCTTTTTCCCGGGGGTGGCATATTCTGCAAGATACGGGACCTCCTAGAACCACCTTTTCTCGACAGCGGGAGGCCTTCTGTCTGGAACACCTTCTGTATCTCACATGTGATTTTTGTGGGCAGGGTCTCTCTTCCTGTTTTAATAACCCGTTATCAACTACAAAGTTACTGCTAGTAAAAATATCAATTATCGCTTATGCAAGACTTGGCATCACTTGAAACTACATTCCATCCTTGGAACATGATAGTTGCTTTGAGCCAAAATCTAGAGAGGGTTTGAGGACAAGTTGTGTACACAGTCATTAAGTGGGCCAAAAGAATATATTTTTACCCTGTAAATTGAATGCCAGTTAAGCAGTAGTGATTACAGCAAGAAGGTGTAATTTATACTGTGGGGAAGTGATTTTTTTTTTAAGATAAAAAGTATTGCTTAAGAAAAGCCTCAGAAGAGAGTGCAGAGGAATAAAGAAACACTAGTAACAAAACCTCCCAAGACTCAACTGTGTGGAAATTTCAAAACCAGAGCCTGAGTGTTAGAAAAACAGTGGGTCTATACAATACCCAAGAGCCTTCAGAGAGAGATGTTCACGCAAGCTAGTGGACTTCTTTGCTGAATAGGAAGGTTTAGATCACACGACAGTGATCCCAAGAGATTATATCGCCTAAAGACATGTAGCCATCTTAGTTTTTAGTACACCCTTATGATGTTCTCACAGCAAAACCACATCTTTCTGAATTTGTCTCCATCGTTAAGCAGCCCCTCCCTGGCTATATCTAATAATATAGCAGTAGTGAGATTACTGTCCCTGAACTTTCTTCCTTAGAATATTTACCATCCTGCTGCACTAGGCAGAAAAAAAAAAAAAAACATTTGAGCCTTGTATTTTGAGTGTTTCCAGAATCTGCCAACACTAATGCCTTCCCTGGTCTCATCCAAAAATTTGGGACTCTGGGCAGGAAAAAAAGAACAGTCTGATTTTGACTAAACAAGAAGTGATTTGTTACAAATGTCGTGCTGCCTGGCTAGAGTCTCGGTGAGAATTCTCGCCCTTGGCTGGCAACTTGGACTTCTCCTTGGACTTTGTGGGCAAACGGAGAGAAGGTTAAATGGGCACAGGAAGGATCTCAGGTACTTGGACTCTGTCCCATCACCAAGAGAAGCCTGATCAGTACTCCTCAAGAAGGCACATATACATACATACATACATACATACATACATACATACATGGTGGAATTTTGCTCAGCCATCAAGAAGGACAAAATCATGCCATTCCCAGGAAAATGAACGGAGCTAGAAAACATCATGCTGAGTGATCAGCGCGTCTCCGAGAACCAAGAGTCATATGTTTGCGTTCACGTGTGAAAGCCAGAGAGAAAATAGGAAACGAAAGAGGCTTCGGATCAAAGTGAAGAGAGACCAGTAGACTAGCGGAAGGGGGTTGGGGGAAAGAGGCGGGGAGGATAAAAAGGAAGACTGAGGCAGGAAACCGTGCAGATAATGCTGCGTTCATATATGAGGGCAGTGCTACCGATCTCGGTCGTCAGCACAGGGCGGGGAGAGAGGCGGGGGCAGGGTGGGATGGGCCAAGAGGGGTGCACATGTACGTTTGTATCACTTTGCACCTCGCTACGCAGTATAATTACAATGCACCAATTTAAGTTTTGAAGATTTTTTTTGTTTTCTTTTTCAAAGAAGGCAGGCCAGGGTTGCCTGGGAGCTCCATGAAGGCAAGTCTCAGCTCCGAACAGGGAAGAATGGTGGGGGATTAATAATAGCCTGTTGGCCAGGCGCAGTGGTGCATGCCTGTAATCCCAGCATTTGGGAGGCTGAGACAGGAGGATGACAGGTTCGAGGGCAGTCTCAGCAGTTTAGCAATGCCTTCCGCAACTGAGCGAAATGCTGTTTCAAGGTCTATAATTTGCCTTCAAAACTGTCCTATCTCGCTAGTTCCAAGTTGTATTAGGACATGCACTGCCTTAGAGCCTTGGAGAGATGCCGGAATTCCTAGTGGAACACTGTGTCCGGGGGACGATGTGGCTGTTTACTTCTGATATATTATATACTCAGTAGAACGCGCTTACTGGGATTCTCTGCTGAGGTGGTACTTTCAGATTCATCTTCCCCACTGAGGAACACAGGCAGAGACCATCATTCTCTGTGGCAAAACCTTGTAAGAGAAGTTCTTAGATGTAATAAGGCTGGTTTGATTTTGTTTGGTCCTTGTGTTCTATCAATTTACAAATACGGTATCAGCCTCTTGTGTGTAGCTAGCATGGGGCCAGGCTATCAGGAGGTTCTGGGCTACTGAGGTGTCAAGAGTGATGAGTCCTGCCTTCCCTGAGGCTCTGAGAGACTAGAGAGAGGGCTATGGTGGTTGGGAGTTCAGACTAGAAGGATCCCTCTTAAGCATTCCACTGAGAACTGCGGCTGGAAAGGGAAGGAGCTCTAGATGGGTAAAGAGTGGGGGCAAAGGCCCTGGAGTACTGGGTTGTCTTGGGAGTTTGACAGGTGCTCGGATTGCTCTCTGACCTGTGATGAGAATTTCACAACCTTGGGAGATGGGATGGAGGGGCATACATACACTCTAGCCCCCATTCCCTTCCTAGCCCCTTCATGGAATGGAAAGTGCAGAGTCCAGATAATTAGGCCATAAACTTCTCCTGATGTTGGGTGTTAAGGAAAGGAAGGGGGGGATTGGTCATTAGGAGCAGGAAGCAGCCTGTCCTTAGAATTTCTATGGCCAAGAGCATCCTATGCCCTTTGATGTCCCTAAGGGGTCTTTGAACTTTGGAAAGCAGTCGATTCACTCCTAGCTGCAGCCCCTCCTGCCAGTCAGCTAATCCCCTCCTCTGCAGAGGCCTTTGATGGGGAGAGGAAATGCTGGGGGCTGGTTTCCAATGCCCCATTAAAAGGCTGCCTTTAGAAGAGTTGGCAGCAGTGATTGCTCCCTGAAGAGGCAGCAGGAGCCTCAGAAGTTGGAGGTATGTTGATATTCATTTTTACCCCTAGGCATCCTTTAATTTTTTTACCATTGCTCATATTTAGCTACTGACTAAATTAATGAGTGCCCACGAGCCAGGGCTTTTTCTGTTGGCTGAGGAAAACCTTCAATGAGAGGCCTTCGCTGTTGGTATTGTCTGTCAATGGAAAGAATATTAAATCTAATCTTCTAAGGACTTAATGTGGCTGGCCTGGGTGGAATTGAGAATAGTCTGCTTAAGGAACATCAATAGTTAATAAGAAAGAGGAAATACTGTCTTTTTATTGTTTCTTTGGAAAGAAAAGGGGCTGATAAAAAAAACATTTTACTTGGAGCATTTCTTCTAAGTAAATACTATCATTTCTTGGCATCTGTGAAACATTGGTACCCAGGACTTTCCAGAGATGCTCCAGTCTCTTATGCAAAATGGCATATAGTATTTACATAGAACCTATGTGCATCCTTCAGTATACTTTATCTCTAGGTGACACATAATATCAAATGCAATATAAATTTTATATAAAAAGTTTGTGCTGCATTGTTTAGGGAAAAATGACAGGAAAAAAGTCTGTGTGTATTCAGTACAAATGCAGGTTATTTTTTCCATTTTCAATGCAGGCTTCTGTCCAGGGTTAGGTAAATCTGAAGAGGCAGCCCCCATGGCTGCACACGACTGGCTGTATATCTAAAAGATGTTTTGAGAGGGAAGCTGACTGTAAGATTTATCAAAATAGAGCCAAATTGCATTAGAAGGTCATAGAGGATCTTTGAAGGGTTCCCAACCTAATGTCTCTTCTCAAGGGTCAGTGGTCAAGTGGCCAGATCTAGTGCCTGAAGAGCTTCTTAGGTAGACTATGACCTGACTTCAGACCAGGACTTGCAGGCTCTGGGTTCCTTCCCAGAAGCACTTGCTTTAGCTGGCTTGGAGCTCCTCTCTGGGTGCTGGTTTCTACATCCGCTCAGAGGAAGGGTCTGTGAGGGTCCTCTTCTCAACTATAAAAAGAGCCATCCTAAGTAGCAGCCTCCTGATGATATGTTTATAATGTGCAAAAGTCTAAGATACCAAAAGGCGTAAAGATAGAGAAATATCACAAAGAATGACTTCAAAGTCCCAGCCCCAGGCTCCATGCCATCATTTCCAGACTGTGCTGTGCCCACGCAGCATCTTATGGTTCCTGAGTATATCGTTGATAGAGAATATTTTTTTTAAAATGTGTTTGCACTGAACATGTACAGACTTCATCTATTGTCATTTTCCCCTAAAATCTACTGTTTAACAGCTAACTAGGGAGCATTTACCTTGTATTGGGTATAATAAGGCATCTAGAGGTGATTTAAAGTGTGCTGGAGGATGTGCACAGGTTCTCTGCAAAGACTACCCCATTTCATACAAAGAATCTGAGTGTCTGTGGATCTGTGGACACTTCTGGAACCAGTCCCCAAAGCCTTGCTCACCCTTGCCCTCTGAGCCTCATTTGAATGTGGGAAAGGTGGACAGTAGAGTGATACTGTTAATGTCTCAGACCAGCTTTGAAACCCCCTCTGACATGTCAGGGTGTTTCCAGTGCCCCCTGGCTGGTCCTCAAAGACTAGAGATATGGTTCTTCCAAGCTTGGCCCCAGGAAAGCATTTGGCTCACCCCTGCAGCCACGCACATGCCATCTTGCCGGTGAACTCAGGGCTCCGAGAGCTGAGCTTGAGCCTCTCCGGTGGCTCTTGGCTCCTCACCCATAACCCCAAGACAGATTTTCCTGCTAGTTTCAAACATCATGTGGTGGGCACATGCAGCCCACCGTATCCTGAGGGCTCCCTGCCACCCGGTCATGAGCAGTGGGTACTGGCCCTTCTCTTCTGTTTGGCTATGGGGGGAAGCTTTCACCCCTACTGGGCTGGGCTGTGCATGGAGGTTTACTGCATGCACCGCCCAGGTTTTAATTATTGAGCATTACTAGAAAGTGGACCGTGGGCAAGCTTGTCACCCTGTCTACTTTGCTCCCTCGTCTGTGAAGCGGGGTAATGATAGTGAGTTAAGTAACTGATATAACAAGGGCAGCTGGAAGCACTCTTCTTTCCCAGGGACTCCCAGCTGCATGGGCAGGGGGGCCCACAGTCTTGCTGCTCCTACCCTCAGCATCACATTCAGCATCTGCATTGAGGGAGGGCCCATCTCTACCATGATGCCTCAGGTGGTAGAGTTTACATTGGTGCAGGAATAAGAGCTGGAACAGAAGGGATCAGGGTACCTGCTCAGACCCTCCAAGTACCCTGGGCTTCCCCAGGCGTGGGCCAGAATAAGGGCATAGGAATCCCTGCTTCTCATGGAATACAGCCAACACAACCCACAGTGCTCATGCAGGTGTGAGTTTTGCCTCTTCATTCACCCCACTGTCCACTGTGGCACTCGGCCCAGCCATTGTGGTCCCTCTTCCAGCTGGACATGCTGAAACTGATAACGTTAAAATGCATAGAGCTTTGGGGACAGGGTGGTTCCTCTGAGTCAGGGACATCAGTAGAGCAGACAGGTAATTTGGATGTCATCAGGGGCGGGCACTGGAGGGACAAAGGAAAAGAATGACGTCCCCTCTGTTTCTCAGGCTGTGCGAACCCTGGACCTTTGTCTTCCAGGATGCCTCCCTCTCCAGCACTCACTGGAAACAAATACTGAAGATTTGGAAGGCTGTAGATTTCCCTAAATGTGAGAAATCACTCTTGCGTCCATACATAACATTTGCCGTCCATCATTAGCAGCAAATACCTCCATGCGTTCTGCAGGGGAGACCCTGTTAACCCAGGTTTCACACCTCTATGTGGCTTTCCCCACTTTTCCATTTCCTGCCCCATTCCAGTCCTGTGCCTGCAGCACCATTAAGACGGACTGCTCCTGAGCGCAGAAGCAGGAAGCATCTCCTCCATCTTGCTAGACCTCCCAGAGTGCTTCATCCAAGCCACACCTATGATGCTGATGGCACCCCACTCCACCGTCTTACCTTGGCAGAACCTTGGGAACACATTTCTCTAGAGAGAACCCCTTTCCATGCTTTGACTTGGCAGTGTTCTCGTCTCCTAAGCTGTGCACATGATCTTCTTGTAAAGCTACACTGGAATCAGATTGTAGGGTTGGGCCTCCCATCATCCACAGAGCTCCCGAGATGAACTCATGCCTCATTGCCTTGAATCCTTGGACCACTTCTAGCACCCCAGGTACAGCTCCACAGGTCCACCGTAGACTTGAAGGGGAATGAGAATCCTAGCAAATCAACATGCAGCTTGAGAGAGTTGGGTGCCTAAGAAGCGGGCTCTGCCTTGATGGTTCTTCACTAATATAATAATTTGTGGCTTTCCTATGTACAAGCAGCAATTAATCTGGGTGAATAAAATACCAAACACATTCAAATCAACCAAAGGTCCAGAACACCCAGGAATGTTAATCCAAAATGGAAGATCTTACCTAGTACTATGTATGATCATAAAGCACTAATAAAAGAATTTGACCTAAAAAATGGAAGATCTTAATGATGTATGTTAAAAACTGTCCCAAAGATTATTCAAGAAAACTTGAAAAAATAGAAGTATCCTATGTTTCAGGATGGCAAGACCCAAAATTCTTTTTTTTTTTTTTTTTTGGTGGTACTGGGGTTCCTGGAAGCCCTTCTACCTCCAGGCTACACTCCTAGACCTATTTTATATTTTTGAAACAGTGTCTCTTACATCAGCGCGGCTGGCTTCGAACCTGCGCGATCCTCCTGTCTCCGCCTCCCAAGCGCAGGGATTACAAGCGTGCGCCACCACGCCCGGTGACCCAAAATTCTAATGATGCCATCTCTCCCCAAATTAACCAATATACTCAGTGCAGTCCCAAACTTAAATGACCTTTTATAGAGCGTGAGAAGCCAAAATCATATAGAAGGGTAAAGTTTTCAAAATAGTGAGATCATTCTGGGGGAAAAGAAGACTAAAGAGAGGAAGGAAAGAGAATTGGCTCGTCACGTCCCTTTGCTCTGCTTGTCCTGGCGGGGGTAGAGTGTTCCATTAACACCGCACTGCCTCCTCGTCCGAGTCGGCATTGTCCCTCCAACACGGGCCGCTGGGGAGGCTGTGTCCTTAGTCCGTCATTATAGCCATTGCGCTAAGCGTCCTCATAGTTGTCAAACTATAATCTGCTTCAGTTATCTATAGAATGTTTCCCCAGGGCAGAAACAAACACTGTGTTATGGGTTTGTTGTTGGTGTTGTGTGTGCACACGTGTTGAATGTTTCAGACACGTTAGAGTCTGAGCCTACTGAAAGGTGCTTGTGGGCATCCGCTCGAGATGCACCTTGAAGGAGGACACCGTGAGGAGGAGGGTGAGACCCCCGAGGAGGTGTTTCTTGTTTGGGAGCTTGTGTCATTGTGTGTTTCTGTGGGGGACAGAAACACACTTCCCTCTGGAAGTCCCTTTGTGTACCTGGGGTGGTAGGAGGATGCTCACCGTGGTAGCGTCTGTCCTGTGTGCTGCTGGGCTGGTATATGGACCAAGATGTTTGGATACTTTCCATGTATAGCCTGTCAGAACACGGGCTGGTGGAAACATCTCATGAACACAGTGCGTCCCGTGAGGAGAAGGACAAAGGTCTTTTGCTCAGTGTGACTTGGACCAAGATGCGGCCTTGGCTGTGGTCTCACGCTTCCTGCCAAATCAGTATGTTTTAATCAGTCAGCCCTAGAAAAATGCGTATTCCTTGTAATCAGACAGACTTTGTTGTAGAAAACTTTGACTTGGCTATTTCTGAGAATGTGATCCATTGTGCTACATGCATAGTGCTGTCACGCAGTCTGTAACCTCTAATAACCTCCTGGGTCCTGCAAAACCTCACATATCCTAGAATAAATTGGCGAATGCATCAAGACTTTAGTCCGTCTCATCTATCCAGCTCCGTAGTCCAGGTTATTACCAACCTAGAGAGTGGTGGTCTGTAAGAACCATTGGTTGCCATGTGGCCAGCCCTACTCATTCATAGATAGATAGGTAGACAGACAGACAGACAGACAGGCAGGCAGACGGACATGTACACACAAGTCCTGTAAAGACTACTTAGAGGGGAGGCTGGGCACAACTCACATATCTGACGTCAAAATCTCATATATATAAATTCAAGAACCTGGGTGTCTGTCATTCTAGGACTTCGGTGAGCTAGGAGAGATACTATATATTGTATATGTATTATCCATTTTCACCAACTATGGTTAGTATCCATTATAGCTAAACACACTTAACACTCCATCGGTGATTTGCAATTTCATGATGTTTTAGGTTTATTCTTACTGACATGAGACTATAGGCATAGAAAAATAGAATGGAACCTATGACGACCCCCCAGTCATCTTTGGTACCAGCATTATTACTGAATCCCTAAAATCTCTTGGGGTCTTTTTTCTAAACAAAAACAAAAACCTTTTCTGGGATGCAAGAATTTTTATTTTATTTTTGCCTCTTTAAACAAAGATTTTTGTTGTTATTGTTTTTTGTTTGTTTTGTTTCTGGTGCTAGGGATTGAACCCAAGGGTATTATACCTCTGAAGTAGACCCCCAGCCCTTTTTTATTTTTTACTGTGAAGCAGCATCTAAGTTTCTGAGAGTCATGCTAAGTTGCTGAGACTGGTCTTAATCTTGTAATCCTCCTGCCTCAGCCTCCAAAGTATGGGGATTACAGGCATGTGCCACCCTGCCCAGGGCTTCTTTGTTTGGTTTACCATAAATAGTGTTATTTGATCATGAAAATTAACCCTGTCCTTTAACCTGTCATAACTGAGTGTTCCTATTATCTCCTAGTATTTTACAGCCCTTGTAGGGGAAGTTTCTGAGTAGCCAAAACTTGAGTTCACAGTCTGGTCCTTGGCAAAAGGTTATTAATACTGACAAATTCCCTTCTAATGCAAGACTGATGTGTTAATTACTATTGTGTTAGCAATAGCCAATACCAACCCACCCATCACAGCCTAGAAATTACCATGGGCTGTGCCTGTTACTGAGACATTAATAAACATCTGTTGAGTCGAAATTACCAGGCAGTTGTACCCGCACAGCTATTAACAAAGGGCTGTGGCCATCCCTCACCTTCTAAGGGAAGGCTGTGTTCCTAGGAGCCATTTCCCTGGGTTCTTCCTCCCACCCAAGTGTGCATTTCACCAAGCCAGCCAAGACTGCTATGAGCAGAGGTCAGACCTGACTGCCAGACCCGGCATCAGAATCCCAGGGCCTCTGGGAGACAGGCAGACTCAGCGCCAAGGAGAGACCAAGCTGACACTATAGCAGACATGCCACGCCCAGGACCCCAGCCTTCATCCATAGCTTTCAAGGGGCTGGGGAGCATGGTGGAATTCTTTCAGAACTCCCTCCGTGGGGTGCTTGGGATTTCCAGGAACAAATACAGAAGTAACATGTTATTTTGTTTTAAGATAAAATCAACTCAAGACCATTAAGTTGTTACTGTGTTTGATACATTTGACACCAGGTCTATCCTGTACCCTCAACCCCACAGTCATTTAGAGTTAAAATTAGCATACACACTCAGTGCTATACATCTTTGTTAAACACAGTGTGGCCAGAAATAATAGATGCCCTGGAACATAAACCTAAAATAACATGGAATTTCCAGGCAGGTAATCTTTAAACTAAAAATAACCAAAGTGGTAGTTTATATAAACCTCAAGTATCAAGACTCCCAGCCCAATGCTAGTTCATCAAACTGTAAATTTATGAGGTACTTTGTTAGCATTTGAGCGTTTTAAACCAGATCAAGCATGATCTATATTAGAGACAAGCTCCCAAAAGCCAAGAATCCCACCCTTGGCTGATCTTGCCGACTGGGACATTCCTTGGGGAAGTCCTCTTTTGAGGGTTGACAGAGAAAAGTGCTTCTGGTGGGTCAGGCCCTGCGTGGAACATAATTCTGTCAATGGCACAGCCAACTCTTCTACGCACATTTGTAGCCATCCTATGTCTTCCAAGAAATCAGGATCTCTGGCCAAGAGAGTCTGAAGGTATGGGAGAAGGAGCCTCTCTTATTTTATAACCAGACTCACCACCAGAGAAAAATTGGAAGCAATTCCAAGCCTAACATCCCTACATCCATGGTGAGACCATGCTCCAGGACTTGGGTCTCCTGCCGCTGTGGTTTTCCAGACAACACCCTTGTTGTTGGAAAAACACACCTGGTAGCTACTCAGGAGCGCCAAGCCAGGGAAGATGGAGGGGGGCTTGTCAAATTGCAGAGACAGATGATTAGTTAGTGTGTTGGTTCTTCATAGGATGGGGCCCAGGTTTGAAAAGGTCTCACTACATGTGGGAGGAGATGCCTCCAATCTTGACCAAATTGTTGGCAGTGAGAACAGAGCTTTGGAGTACTTTTATAGTGAGAGTTGAGGTCCTCTAAAGGATTTAACTATCTCTGCAAATAAGATTGGGTGTGTCTACTTGGAGAATATACAAATTGGGTAACAGTTGACATATTCTTCACACTGAAAGTAGCAAGGCCTTCCTTACCGGGGCCGTACAAGACAAAGGGGTCTCTGGGATGGAGTATTTTGAGGGAAACACATGACCAAGGCAAGTGGAACCCTTGTATAAGTTCCCAGATGATTTTTTTTAAAAAACCAACTCAGAATTCTAGCATCTTAGGCTTTTGAAAATTACTAATGTTCCCTGAGAAGGCAAAACATTTGTTTCTCTTGAACTTGTGTTCGCTAAGCATCTCATATCTTTGATGCAAAGGGGCCTTGATTTGCTTTGTATTTTCCATGGGCAAGGCCGCCTTCAAACTCTGGTCTGTGATTCAGACAAGGACTCTGCGTCTGGTGGGCCATGACCATTGTGAAAGGCCATTCCTTCCAGATGCGTAAGGGCAACACCTAAGAGAGAACAGGTTAGCCCGGTCCACGCGCAAAAGTTATACCGCATTAATACAAGGATGCAGGAAAGAATTTGGGAACATACAAGGTACTAGTAACAGAAAAGGGAAAGCAGATTCTTGAGAATGAGTGTGTAGGAAATCTCAGAGAAAAAGAGAGAGACAGAGAAAGAGGAGAGAATCACCGATGTTAGTCTGGAGTTTTAATGCTTACAGCGGGATAGTAGCTGGGCAGCTGGACTATAGATGGAGTCAGGGCAGAAGTTGGCAACTTTGTGCCAGTTTCCTACCCATGTATAATTTCCCTCCCAGGTGTGTGTGTGTGTGTGTGTGTGTGTGTGCGCGTGTTACTAAGGGATTGAACCAAGGAGCATTCCACCTCTGAGCCATACCCCCACACTGTTTTATTTTTTTGTTTTAAATCAGGGTCTCAGTAGGTTGATAGGTTGATGAGAGTCTCACTACTTGCTGAGGCTGGTCTCAAACCTGCAGCCCTCCTGTGTCAGCCTCCCAAGGACCGGGATTACAGGCCTGCGCCACCAGCTCGGCTCTTCACATTTTCTAACATGCTTCTTCCTACTCTGTTTCTCATCGGCATCTTAAGTCTCCACCCAGGGATGTGTGTCTTACCATTGTAGTGAGTATGGTCATTTCTCCACCACCAAAGTCTGCAGTGTGCATGCTCCCTAAGGGAGTGGGTCTTCCGGATGCCCTGGGATTATCTAGGGATTTTACTGCATTTTCAACAGTCAGTCCACAAGTCATGAGCAAGAACAACGGCGTAGGAACACGGGCTCACAGCCCATGAGCTGGTTGTTCTGCATGCAGTGGCTTGGGGTGTAGGAACACGGGCTCACAGCCCAGCATGCAGTGGCTTGGGGAGACTCACTGTTCTCTCCGTATCCCAAAAATTCCTATCTCAGACCCTCTTCACATTTTGCAGAGTTCATGGAAACCCGTCAAAAATTTCAGATCTACCCATTTGTAAACATCACTAGTTTTATTTAAAGAGACCAAATCAAACCATGCATTGCATTCAAGGTAGTCGATTTTTTTTTTTTTTTTTTGGTGGTACTGGGGGTGGAATCCAGAGGCTTTCTACCTCCAGGCTATACTCCCAGACCCATTTTATATTTTATTTGGAAACAGGGTCTCACTAAGTTGCTGAGAGCCTCGCTAAGTAGCTGAGGCTGGCTTCAAACCTGCGTGATCCTCCTGTCTCAGCCTCCCAAGCGCGGGGATCACAAGCGTGCACCACCACGCCCAGCGGAATTGCTTTTCTACGTGCTCACATAAGTCCATATTTTATGATGCCCAGGAAAAAAAAGAAAAAGAAAAAATCCAAGTAATTACATTAAAAAATGGGACTCACTTTATTCAGCAAAGCGACGTTTGGAAACATAGCTATGTCATTCTCAATGGCCAGAGTTATCTGATTATTTGGGGGTTCTTCCTTTAACCCCGGGTGGATGGGCACCTGGCATCCAGGTGTGAGGACCAGATGGTATCTAAGCAGAAATGGTTTCCATTAATCTGCTGAGCAACCTGTCTGCACTAAATTAACACACCTGCCATGAATGGGTTCTTCAGTGTTTGGACAGTTTCTTCACTATTAGATGATAAATAAAAACTAGTGTATAGTGGGTTAATATTACTAACTGCTTGCATTGAAACAGTCACTGATAGAAGGACTGCTCTGAAGAGATCAGATGAGAGAGAAGAGCCTGTGCCAATCCAGAAGAAAGCTCTGAAGTTTGGTAGTGACGTGAGCACAGAAAGAAAGTGGCCATCGATGTCTAGAGAAGGCTGTTCAAGCTTTCTTTTGTGCACAGAACAGGGTTGAACAAGTGACCAGTTAGCCCCCAAAATGGTTCAAATGGAGGAATATCAAGAAATTATACCTGGTTGCCTTAAATATTTTATTTTCACTTAAACTATGAAAATATCACAGTGTTTAAATATTGTATAGTATGTACAGTATGTTATTGCTAAATAATATTTAAATTTTGAAATGATTTTTTTCATCAATTTTTTGTTGGGGGGGAGCCATTGCTTTGAGAAAGTGCATCTGCTAATTGTATTTCCCCATCAGGTTCCTCACACAAAACACATTCTAATGTGAGTTTGAATGCAGTTTCTTTCCTGTGTGTATTTCTGTATGTGTGGCAGGAATGTAAAAGTCCCTTAGGAAATAGTCTGGGAGCAGATTTTTACAATTTATTCCTCATCTCTTGCATTTATCTTGCCTACACCCACATTGGCAGCAATGCATTTTAGCTGCTAGTTAAGTTAGTTTGCATGAAGAAGTTTGCTTTTGCTCTCATATTTCATTATGGAAGCCCATGTATGAAGTAACAAGTACCACTGGCCTAAACAAGGTTTGAGAGCAGATGTAGCTGACCTTTGGTGAGTCCGCCCTCATCACTGATAGAGTCAATGTGTGCAGATGATCAGAGGGGCCCTGCTAGCCCAGCGTGCATGAGCGACAGGCTGTCTGTTCTTCAGAAGGCACGGTGGACACAGAGGCTTTGGCTGATCTGATTCCCTAGGCGTTTGGCTAAGGGAGCGTCTCCAAGAGAGAGTGCTTGGAGAAGTTTGCAGAATAGACAGGACTGGCCTTTCTTAGGGAGATGTCAGCACAGAGGATTTGATGAGAGATGGTCTGGCAAATAGAAAAACTAGGAAATGGGGCTAAGAGATGTGTATGGCACCTCTAATAATGATCTCCTCTCCCCAGCTGGCAGCGAGTTGAGGCTGGGGTGGCATCTTGTATCCCGCTCAGTTTTCTCTATCTGGTTCATTACTTGACACTGGAGATTCATCTGCTAAATATTTTTTAAACAAATCAAGACATGTTTTATCCTCCCTGGTCTTGCTGACGTCCTTCACACACATAGGTCTCCTCCCCGGGAGTCACAGATCAACAAACTGCGCTCTCTGATCCTCTGTGCCCTGCATCTCAGCTCGCTCAGCCATGTATAAAGCCAAGGCCACTGTTCAGCCCACAGGGTGCTCAGTCATCCATGCCAAGCCACACACCCTGGTGTCTCTCGGGTCCAGTGGGCATGAAAAAATGTCAGGAATAACCTTGGTAGACACAGCAATAGAGAAAGACTCCCAAATCCACAATGATCCATGAGTTTGAAGATGTGAACCCAGGCCATTACATAAGTCGGAGTCTTGGATGGTTCCCAGTGGTCCTTGGTACTCATCTCTAAGGAACACGAGACCTTGGACTTTGGATAGGATACTTAGTGTGAGAAAGCAATCCTTAGCATTCAAGATCTCTAACACCACAGTTAATCACCAAAGTTTATATAATTTGCTCATTCATTTTTGGATTGCCGGACCAGTTTCTGTTCACTGTGTAAGCAAATCACTAGCCTCTCTGTTCTCTATGAACTGTGAGAACAAGCGTCACATGACAGCACTTTTTGTGGTTAAGATTTGATGGAAATGTACATAGTCCACTTGGACCTGGAAATGAGGCACCCATAGCAAAGCATCCATCTCTCCTTCTTCTTTTTGGACAGTTTGGGGATGAACCACGATGATGACCACTCATCCTGCGCCGGCCGGTCCCACATCATGTCGGGAGAGTGGGTGAAGGGCCGGAACCCCAGCGACCTCTCTTGGTCATCCTGCAGTCGAGATGACCTTGAAAGCTTCCTCAAGTAAGTCCTCTAATCATTCCATAGCATCTGTGCATTAGGAAGCTCTTCCAAAAGACAATATGACTGGAGTCGTTTTGGACCGAAGAGGTGGGCAGTTCAGAGTCTCCTGTAAAGAAAGGCTTTCTCCTAAGTGTGCATCTGCTACGACATTGGGTACCCGTCACAGTTATAACTATTACAGGATTGTCAGCAGATGGAAAATCAATATAGTGACTTTGCTTGGAAAATGCAATTTGTTTCTCTGCAGCCCTGTGACTGCAGTGGATGCTACCCAAGATGTGCCCCTTGGCTGCTCTGGAGCCGAGCACCTCCAGGTTCTCAGTCTACTTCCCTTGAGGTGGACTATATTTGCTGGGATGTGGGGTGCTTATCTCAATACCACTTTCTTCCTAGAAGATGTCCATCCCATTTTTGCATTTCTGGGGGAAAATTGCCCATCTGGTTTTGGACCTTTGTCAGAGTGTACACAGGGATCATGTTGGTCCTTTTGTGTCTAAAGCTCAGAGCTGGGTTTATAGCATTGACATGTGGACCCTGATTCTCTCCCTGCTTAGTGGTGTTAGTCTGCAGAGACAGAAGTGAGTCGGTGAGTCTCACCTGCAGATGGAACTTTGTGGTCCAGTACCTCTTGGGGTGCTCAGGGAACTTTGAGTAAAGTGGAAAAGGTTCCCTCCTGGGTCTTTTCTCATGTGTCCTGCTGATGGAGAAATGGTTTAAGTGGTAAACAGGCTTAAAAGCGATTTTTATTTTTAGGTTTAGTCTCTTTTTCTCTTGCATATGTGTGTGGTACTGGGGATTGAACCCAGGACCATCCTACCTCATAGTACATTCCCAGCCCTATTTTTTTTTTAAACAGGATCTCACTAAGTTGCTGAGGCTGGCCTCAGACCTGTGATATTCTCTTGTCTCCGCCTCCCAAGTAGTGGGATTACAGGTGTGCACCATCATGCGTAGTTTGTGAACTCATTAGTTTTAATATAGTTCACTTCTGCTGAATATTTGTTATCACAGACTCAATTAAATAGGGCAAGCCACTTACATTATTTCACTTTACCCAAAAGATCAGTGTGGCTGGACAGGGCATTTTCCTCTGCTCGCAGAGGCACACGCTGTCAGTCCCGCAGGTGTGCCGGACTTGCTGTCTCACCTGACCACACGGCTGCTACCACCGAAGGCTGCCCACTAGCGGGCTCTGCAGGACATCAGGATTTCACCCAGCATGGGAATGTTTATTTACAACAGCAGGCACACTTCCCTCTTACTGGGTCCCGCTTTGGGACACCTGCCTCACCCAGGCCCTTTAAGAGAATCTGTAGAGATGGAAATAAACACTTTGATTTTATTTAAAATCAAACCAGCCTCGCTTTTGTTTGTTCTTTCCCCATAATAACTTTTGTTCAAAACTGTATTCTAAGAAAATACCATAAGGACCTGTTTAAAAATAATTTCCATCAAACTCCCTAAGAAAAGTCCATTTACCTGTGGGTCTTGTTCCCAGATGCCTCCTGAGCGGCCAGTTTCTCATTGCCTGGCATCCACACTTCAGACACATCTCAAAAGCAAAAAGCAAACAAATCCCGTGTATTCAGTGCCTGGATCCCTGAAGGTGCACCTTCTTGGAGCCTGAAGGAGCCAAAGCAAAGCCTGGACCCTATACTTACAAGCCAGTTTGACTCTCGACTGTTTCAGGTCCAAAGTCAGTACCTGCTTGCTGGTCGCGGACCCCAGGAGCCAGCACGCGGTGCGCCTCCCTCACAAGCTGCCGGGCATGCACTACAGCGCCAACGAGCAGTGCCAGATCCTGTTTGGCGCCAACGCCACCTTCTGCAAAAACATGGAGGTGAGCAGCGGGGAGGGCCGGCTCAGGAAGGGGTGCAGCCCTGGTCCTCCCCAGCAGGCCTGGCTTCAGCTGGACGGTGCAGGTATTCACACTTAACATGCATGCATACATGTGCACGCACACCCTCACACAATGCACCCCTGATAGATAGCCACACACACACACACACACACACACACACACACACACGCGCGCATGCAGTTGCAGGCACCCAAGCAATGCACCCCTGCACACAGGCAGCCGTGCAGGGGGGCGCTTCAGGGTTTCTTCTGAAATTAGTAGCCTAATGGCTTAGCATGGGAACTTTTGGACACTAGAGAAAGGGAAAGCTCATACTTCTTTGAAGTGATGTAATATCACCTGTAATGATTTCAAGCTTTACAAAGATAAAGAGGGCAAAAAAAAATGTTTAATGTTGGAAAGCATCAAGTGGAGAAAATTTGAAGCAATAAATTGCTTATGTGATAATGATGATAATTAGCCCATTAAACAGCCATGGAGCAATGCTCACAGGTCTTTTGGGAACTTTCCCGAAGTTTCCAGATTCTTTGATCTTAATTCCCCCTCAGCTTTCCCTAGGTTCTGTCCAAAGATTACAGTTGACAACACCCGGTCAAACTAAGTGATGATTCAAAATGGCGCGGCTCACAGGTAGTAGAGCCAGGAACTAACCTCAAGTCTGTTCAACCCCAGAGCGTACACTTTCTCACCACACTGCAGAGAGGCCCTTGGCTTGGCTCATTCTTGGATGGGTGGCGAGGACAGTATGCTGGGTCCTGAAGCAGTGGCCTAGCCCATGTCCGTCCTCCCTGGGGGAATTCCCGCCCAGGTGACGGCCAGAGCAGCCTCCGGTGCAGTTGATGCTTGGCAGAGGGGCTTGGCTGGGAGCAGAGCCTGTGCCACCCTGGGGCAGCAGTACAGTAGAAGGGACGTGGCCGGGAGGTGTGGGGCTCAGGAGACACACAGCAGGGCTGTCAGCCCTGGAGACCTGTCCAACCGTGGGGCTCAGAGCAGCATGAAGTCCCAAAGAGGCGCATGGAGTGCTCGCCAGCTGCCCAATGCAGGGTCTAGGAGGGAACCAGGACCAAGGAAGACAGGTCCGTGGAGGCTGCCTCCAGGCAGAGGCTCAAGGTCTCCCAGAGATGCCATGTTGTCCTCGAGGGCTTCTGTCTGAGTGTGGGTCACTTCAGGACATTGGGGTGATGTCTGCGGGCAGGGCACTGTATCGTTTAGGGTCCAGGAAACTGCAGCATCTCAAGCAGGCTGGAAACTCCTGCTAGCGGTTTCCCCCAGTGTCGTCCCAAAGCCTCCTGTGCTGTTCCCCTGCACAGTACAATTAGCCCCAGGATTTCGTCGATACCGGGGATTGAACCATGAGACATTCTACCTTTGAGCTATACCTCCAACCTGACTTTATTTTTATTTAGAAACAGGATTTTGTTAAGTTGCTGAGGCTGGCCTTGAACCTGCAGTCCTCCTGTCTCAGCCTCCCAAGAACTGGGATTATTGGCGTACACCACCACACCTGGCTAGCTCCAGGATTCTGATTGCCCTGAAGCCTGCGATGGTACCCAGGGCTCACTGTCAGCCACTTATGAGACATCATCATGATCAAAGCCACCTCTGAGTCTTTGAGGCTCTCTTTCATATGCGGATGCCTGCCAAGAGTATCTTGGTCACCTGTATCCAGGCTGAAAGGAATGGATGGCACAGATATACCAGGAGAGAGCAGGTGTCAGCAAAGCCTTTGATGATGTGAATATCAGAATAAGACCAGCACCAGGGCTTGCAGATGGGACCCTCAGGAGGATGCTGAGCAAGCAGAACAAACAGGAGGGCCCTGGCTGGAGAAGAGGAGGTGCCCCACATAGTCAGAAGCATGGCATGTCCTCTCTATTTCTGGGGAGACCTACCCAGGGCTTGGTGCCAGATACCCAGGCCAGGCAGGATTGAATAGGCTGAGAGCTAGACAAAGACCACGTGCTCTGTCCCATCTAGAGCCAGGACCTGTGCCCGTGGTGGGACTAAAGGAGGGACACATGTGTATTGGGGAGAACAGTCTCCCAGATGGGAGTCTTTGTCCATGCTGCCTCCCGGAGCCTTGACCACAACCCTCCACACAGGAACTTGGAACCTGATTTTAACAGGTGAGAAAACAGAGGCTCAGAGAGATAGGTTACAGTGTCAGGGCTACCCAGCCCGAAAGGGATGGGCAGGAAGGAAGCCTGGGTGTGTCCGTTACCAAGGGAGAGAAGCAGAGGTAGCATCCTTCAAAGACAGAACCCACGGTGAAGAAGGCCTCCTGGTATTTTATTTTCCTTCATTAGCAGAGGTTGAGGCTTAAGGATGAGACCAGCTTTGTAGTTCCTGTCTCCCTAGAGACTCAAACCCCAAACATGTACATAGTCCAAATGCCTATGTATGTATATACATGTGTATATGTGTATGTATATATTTGATTACATAAATATAGGAATGTATTTTATGTATATTTGAATATCTGTATATATGTATATTTAGAGATGATATATAGAGATAGATAAATGGATGGTAGATGGATAGAAAGAAAGAAAGATGGATGGATGGATGGATGGATAGATGGATGGATTAGTTAATAGATAATAGATTAGATCAATAATAGATGGATAGATAGATGGGTGGATAGATTAGATAGATAGATAGAAGGATGGATGGATGGATGGATGGATGGATGGATGGATGGATGGATGGATGAGTTAATAGATAATAGATTAGATAGATAATGGATAGATAGATGGGTGGATAGATTAGATAGATAGATAGATAGATAGATAGATAGATAGATAGATAGAAATGTATATAGGCTCTTCTCATTTGTAAGTTACATAAAGCTGAACATTATTCCTACAGCTCACTGGGAACTCTTTTTCCGCGAGGGGTTCACAGTAATCACACGAAGGAGTGTTTTCTGCCCGGTAGCTAGCAGGTGGCTACTACACAGGCAGCAGTGACCCGGATGCCGCCAGCCGCAGCTCGTCCCTGGCCACTGTTTGCTTGCAAGGACTCTGACCGAGGTGTGGCTGCTCCTGTTTGTGCTGAGGAAGGCGTCACACTGCTGCTTTTGTACCACTGGGGAAGACGGGGTCCGAGGCTAGATGGCTCTGTGACTCCAGGAGAGCCAAGGACTTGGGATGTGCTGCTCCACCCCAGGCCTCATCCTCCCAGCCACAGTCGGGGCCCAGGGCTCCCATCAGCAGCATTCTGCTCTGTCCCTTCTGCGGCCTGCGTTCAGATGGCATTCGGTATGGCAGGAGTGTGCCCATGGGCTGTCCTGGTCATTCCTGTCTCCTTCCTGAAACTGGCTCTCCGGCTGGTGCACACCCACCCGCCCTCGCCCCCTGTCGCTGGCCTGTTCTCTGCTCATCTTCCTCTCCTTGTTCCAGCTGTACTAGGCTTCCCCCTGTCCCCGCAGCCCTCCAGGCAGGGACACACCCTGCTACAGTACTTTCCTCTCCCTGGCGGCTCATCCACAGGACTAAAGACCTCATATTTTTTTGAATATTGTCTTTTGCTTTTTAAATATATCCTTCCGCCGGGCGTGGTGGCGCACGCCTGTAATCCCCGCGCTTGGGAGGCGGAGACAGGAGGATCGTGCAGGTTCGAAGCCAGCCGCACTGGCTTAAGAGACCCTGTTTCCAAATAAAAATATAAAAAATAGGTCTGGGAGTGTAGCCCAGAGGTAGAAGGGCTTCCAGGAACCCCAGTACCACCAAATAAATAAATAAATAAATAAATAAATAAATAAATAAATAAATCCTTCCTTCTCAGTAAGGTCTGCCTGGACCTCCCTGCTTGTGACTAGAGTCTGGTGGCCCTCCTCTGCCCAGCCATGCATCTCCAGCTTCTCCTACCCATCCCCCAATGGAGAGCTCTGGGTTATGGAGTGGATAGAGAATGTCCCCGGGAAAAGCTCCTGTTTGGACACTGTAAAAAAATGTTCAGAGGTGAAATAATAGAAACAGGAGGGTTTGTATCTCATCAATAGAGAAGTCCATTGACAGCTGAAGGATTGGCGTGGCTTTATTGGGTGGTGACCTGGGCAGGCAGGGTGTGGCTGGTGAGTGAGGGCCCCGGGGATCTGGCTTTGGGGACTGCATCAGATACACATCCTCACCCGTGTTCTCTTTCCCTGCTTCACACCCGGCGACCACCACTGATGCTTGGGAGCCGGTTCTGTGGCTTGAATCTGTGAGCCGAGACAAATCCTTCCTCCTTTACGTTCCTGTCAGGTACTTAGATCATAGCAGGAAGAATGCTGACCAAAATGCTCTGCTTCCAGATGCTTTAACATGCTGTACAGCTCACTTATTTACCTTGATGCTGATTTCATAGTTTCCCTCTTCTAGATTAGAAACTCTTCAAGGGCAGTAACCTTGGCTTTTGTTTACCAGTGTTTCCCGCTTGCGGTGAGCAAAGCCATGCACACAGTAGATACTCAGTAAGTGTGGTTCTGGGTCCAGTCATGACCCAAATGCAGATGTGTACAGCCTCTCTTGCGTAACTTCATCCAGCTGTTGCTGAATCTGTGGATAAATTCAGAGTTGAAAAAGAGTCCCTTAGAGACCTCCTTGTGTGACGCAGTATGCTCTAGCCTGATTTCGTGCTTCTCTAGCTGGTTCATCAACATGACATGTGAAGCTTCGTCAGATGTCTTGCAAGGATTCACAGAAGCCGTTCCTTCAGCTCCCTCCCAGGACCAGAACCAGTCAAGGCAAAGCAGTGAGGCTGGAAGGGACTGACCGTGGCTACTTCCTGGTGACTGTCTCTCTCTTTTGCTGTATCTCAGCGTCCTTACCAATAAAATTTTAGGCTTCTGGCAAATTAATACATATAAAGTACTAAGAAATAGATTTTTCAGAAAGTCAGCGTCCAATAAGGTGAACTGGTCTTTATGTTATTTTCTTTCTAGGTGATGCTCACTCCCAGTTGTAGGCAGACAGAGCTAATGCATCTGTACATTTTGAGGACCAGAATTGTTCTGTTTTGAACTACTGGGGGCAGTGAAAAATTATGTATCATCTAAGATCGGTATTCTTTTTTTTTTTCTTTTTGCAGTACTGGGGGTGGAACCCAGGGGCTTTCTACCTCTGAGCTACACCCCCAACCCCATTTTTTATTCTTTATTTTGAAACATGGTCTCACTGAGTTGCAAAGGACCTCACTATATAACTGAGGCTGTCCACAAACCACGATCCTCCTGTCTCTGCCTCCCGAATGCTGGGATTACAAGCATTACCACGCCCTGCTCTAGATCTGTATTCTTTATGTAGCTAGAGACACCTAATACCAATCAGAATAGACTTTTAATACAATTCCACACCTAAATTTTGTAGTGATTATTACTCTTTTATGCCTTTGAGAATTGAAATAGGTATCATATTATGAAATAATCAGTCTCAAAGATGTCTTTACATTTCTCTTCCTAGATTCTTGCTTTTAGCCAAGATAGAATAACAAGGACCAGACTTACTTTCCCATCAGAAACAACCAAAGAGATAAGTAAAAGGATGATTTTTCACAACACTGGGTGTCAGAGTTTGAAAGTAAAATGTCCCTCAAACCTCATTCTCTGGAAGCAGCCATGTTTGGAGAGGGATCCCTGGCATTATGGTCTTTGGACTCTGTATGACCCTTGCCTTCTCCCGTCCTCCTTCTTCCTTCCATCATGCCCTGAGGACCAATAGACCGGGCTCCTGCGTGGCAGCTGGAGTAACAGTATCTATCTATGGACTGAAATCTCATAAGCACAATCAATAAATCCTTCTTTCCCTAAGTTTTGTGTGTGTCGGGTGTTGGATCGCAGCAGTGAGGTCATAGACTGAAACAGTAAACCAAGCAACAAAGGCCTGCCACCTTTGAGAGATGGGGAACAAGTGAGCGCAGCCTTGTGGCTATGCTTGCCCACTGCCTTAGAGCCTCCAGGCTGCGGCACAGGGCGGACTGAAAAGAAGCTACAGTCTTCCTGAGTGGAGGAAATGGAGTCAGCGATGCAGGAAGCCGAGGTAGCTAGAGTTCCCAAGGCGGAGTATCGTAGAAGAAAGAACCCCCAAAGGGAGAACCCAGAGGTCCCAGAAGGTCCCCTCTGAGTGCTAAGCTTCGTGGTCAGTGAAGGTGTGTGAAGAAACTGTCCGAGGGCAGACAAAGAACCACCTGCAAGTGTTAGGAGGAACAATCTCAGGATCTCACTCGGGCATCCAGGAGAGCACAGAGAGGGTTCTGCTTCAGTTGTATGTCAAAACTGGCTTCATATCAAATGCAGACCTGCTCCCGTCTAATAAAACTTCAAAGCGAGATTTGAAAGGATCTGACTTTACAAATAATTTAGCCAAATTCTAAAACAAAGCTCAGACATATTTACAGAATCGTAGAACTATTCGGCATTCAATTAAGATAAAACCACAATGTCTGACATCAAATGAAAGACTAACAGACAGGCAAAGAGAAGGGGAAAATGCATCCAGAATGAGGAAGAAAAGTCAGTCGGTCAAAGCCAACCTAAAAATGGTGCAGGTGATAGAATTACTTGTGCCAAATACATTAAAACAGTATAATCATAGTCCAGGTTTAAGAGGGTAGCAGAAGAATAGAGAGATGGAGGACATATTTAAAAAATTCAAATGGGACATCTACAAAGAAAAACTTAGTTCCTTGGTTGTAAGATCCCCTGGATGGAATTGAGAGAAAACTGGATTTTATAGAAGAGAAGATTTGTGAAGTTGAAGACAAAGCAATCAAAACTACTTGAAGATGAAGCACCTAAGAGATAAAAGACCGAAAACAGAACAAATGGATATGCCAACAGCATCGGTGATTTCCTTGACTTCAGTCAGCATGCGGATGTAATTAATGCCCCTGAAGAAGGTAGAGAGATGGGATGGAGAATAAGAATTAATGTGTGTGTGTGTGTGTGTGTGTGTGTGTGTGTGTGTGTGTGTGTAGAGATATATAGATAGATATAGATATAATGATTAAAATTTTTCAATTTTGATGAAAGTTATAAAAACACAGATCTAGAATCTCAAGTATAAGACATGAAGAAATTTAGACCAGCCAGGCACGCTTGTAATCCCCGCGCTTGGGAGGCTGAGACAGGAAAATTGCACAGGTTGGAAGCCAGCCTCAGCTACTTAGTGAGGCTTTCAGCAACTTAGTAAGACCCTGTTTCCAAATAAAATATAAAAATAGGTCTGGGAGTACAGCCTGGAGTGGAAAGCCTCTGGGTTTCTGCCAGGATCCAGCCTCAGCCAGTCCAGGGGTCTTGAAGGAGATGTAGGGTTGGCGAAATTGAAGAATGAGAGATGCCGTGCTTAGTAGCAGGGGAAGGCATCTCTGTCTATGCCCTAGAATATATTTTATTTGTACATGAATCTGACAAATTCCAGCTAGCCACATCATACATATTTTGCTTTTCATTTAGTTTTTCAAAACCACATTACACATACATTGTTTTTCATCTAGTTTTTCATTAACCTGAATCCCACGTAGCAGCCACACCTCAAAGCCACCTGTTTTTCCTGGTTTTTGTTTTTTATTCATTTATAATGAATTGACCCACAAAACCTATTACTACTCTACATCACACATAATAAACTTTAACTGAACTTATCCTCCTCTATCTTAGCTACTAAATAGTAGACTTACTGTGTCTACTTCTAGAATTAACTGTTAATTTTATCTGATATTTTGGCCACTAGGTATTTTATTAATTTATTTTTACCCAATCACTAAACCCCCACTAAACTTATTCTATTTTTATAGCATACAATACCTACACCTAATTTTCTGTAATACCTATTAAGTTGTTTACCAAGAGAACTCTTTTGTGCTTTAGTGAGCAGGCACCAAGGAGGTCCCTGCCTGCCCAACCCTCTGTAGGAACGGCAGAGTCCTGACATCAAGCCATTTTCCAGTAATATTAACGCTGTGCTTTCCAATCATCATACGCTCCTGTACAGGAAAGTGGAGGATGGTTGGAGCTGGAAAAGTATTCTGATTAGCGCTAGCCCCCTGAGGGGGATACCATAGTCGACCCCCTAACTTATAAGCAACATATGGAGGGCCTTGCACAGTAGGTATAATTTACCTAAAGTTAACTTTTTCCTTTCATGGACAAAACCTTAAGTGAGTCAGGTGTTGTAAGCAGAGGAGCAAAGAGCTCTTTTCTATGGAGCTTTATGAAAGTTCTCCCGTAATCATATTCTCCTTAGTGCTATTCCCAACACAAATCTTAGGGCATTTTCCAGTCATACTCATATCAATTTTCAGATTATTACAAAACAGCAATCCTCATTCTAAGAAATTTTCAAATTTCATTAATATTATCATTATTATAACTAAAATCAAGAGGGATAATGGCTTCAGTTTTGCCAGAATCTTCCAGTCCTGCGGAATTCTCTTCCCAGCTGCAACCCTGTCATACAACAGGAATGACACCACCTCTGCTAGGGTCCACCCTTAGTACCATCAAAAAAAATCATAATCAAATTGATTAAACTAGTGATAGAAAAATCTTAAAATAGAGGAAAAGAGATACATTATGTGGAGATAACACGCATTTCTTACTAAAAATAATGCAAGTGAAAAGTTGTTGGAGCACCATCACTGAAGTGCTGAAAGCTAAACACCTGTCAACCTACAGTTCTATACCCAGCAAAAATATCTTTTAGAAATAAATTTGAAATGTGTTTTTTTTCCTGTTATACAAAAGATGAAAAAAAATCATCAAGCTGAGTGTGGTGGCGCACACTTGTAATCCCAGCATTTAAGAGGCTGAGACAGGAGGATCTGGGTTTGCAGACAGCCTCAACTACTTAGTGAGGCCCTTTGCAACTCAGTGAGACCCTGTTTCAAAAGTAAAGAATAAAGAATGCCCCTGGGTTTCATCCCCAGTACTGCAAAAAAAAAAAAAATTATGAGCTAGATTATACTGTAAGAAACATTGAAACATAGATTATACTGTAAGGAACATTTTGTCAGAAAGAAAGGGACACAAAATCACAAAATGAAAGTGTGGTGGGCAATGAGTATAGGTCAGTGGTGGAGTGCTTGCCCAGCAAGCACAAGACCATGAATTCAATCCCCGGCAACACACACACACACACACACAACCGAAGTATGGTATCTGCACAATGGAATAGAAAGTCCTGGAAGTCATAGCTACATGGGTAAATATGAGATATTAAAATATACCTAAATGTTTTAGAAAATGCATTGACTTTTTAAATAACTTTTAATAAAATATACTTGTAGTAGATCTTTGTGTCCTAATCCCTAGAACCTGTGAATGTTCTTCATGGCAAAAAGGACTTAGTAGATATGATAGAGCTGGGTAACGTGAGATGTGGAAATGTTCCTCGGTGATGTCCGTGGGCCCCATGTACTCTCAGGGGTTGTTAATAAGATGGAGACACGTGATTAGAGTGAGTAGTAGGATGTGAAAACAGGAGCAAGAATCTGGAGTGATGTAGGGGAAGGGCCATGAGCCAAGAAACACAGGTGACCCCTGGAAGCTGGAAGAAACACCACACAGCCTTTGAAAGGAACACTGATGTAAGCCCTGACAACACTTTGTCTTTAGTTCAATGAGTGATTTTAGGCTTCTGACCTCTAGAACTACAGGACAACCTGTTGTTTTAAGAAATTAAATTTGTAGTAATTTGTTATAGCAGCAATAGGAGACTAATGCAAACTTGCCATAGGGAACTAATATTATACTTTGGGGTTATGATGTATGTAAAAGCAAAATGTGTGACTGAATTCACACAGTGGCCAGAAAGGGAGAATGGAAATACTGTGTTGTAAGATTTTTTATGTTATACATGCGATGGAATAAAGCAATCCTTCCTTATCCAGCTTCTCTTTCCAAGGTTTTGGTTACCATGGTCAACCAATGTCCAAAAATATTAGATGGAAAATTGCAGAAATAAACAATGGTCCTGGGCACTCAGGGAAATACATCTAAATAGGACAAGTCCAGAACCCTAATGTATATTGTATGAGATTCTCAGTGGAATGGAGGGTAAATATGTCCCAAGATTTAAATAACTTCTCTTAAAGCACATTGTTTCAAATTGTTTTATTAGTCACAATTGTTAATCTCTTACTATACCTAATTTATAAATTAAACGTGTGCGTGTGTGTGTGTGTGTGTGTGTGTGTGTGTGTGTTGGAAAAAATATAGTGTATATATAGGGTTTGGTACTGTGTGTGGTTTTAGGCATATATCTTGGAATCTATCTCCAGGAGATGATAATAGACTACTGCAACATCATATAAAGAAAGATTATAATAAGTTAAAGATATATAATACTGACTATAAAACAACCAGTTAATGGCAAGAGTTATGGCTAATAAGATGACAAAGGAAATAAAATATATAATCATCTATTTCTTATTCCTGTGGTTAAACACATTAGAAGTAGGGTGAGTAAGGACGGAGTGTAAATACATGAGAATGTATATAAATACGCATTTATACTCCATTCCACTGAGAAACCAATGAAATGGACATTACATTAAGGTTCTTGAAATGTTCCGTTTGGATGTGTCTTCTTGAGAACCCAGGACCATCCTGCGTCTGGGAAGAAGTTACCAAGTGTCTGGACTTCACCAGTCATCACACCTATGACATCATAACATCTCAGAGCATCTCCTGTCATTTCAGAAGGAACCATGCTATAAAATTCTCTGCAGTGTTTTCCAAACCAGGGCTGGGAGGGTGCTCAGCGGTGGGGCATTTGTCTAGCATCTGTGAAGCCCTTTGTTTGAGTCCTCGAACTGCAAAAAAAAAAAAATCCAAACTACTTTTGGCCCCATTTAATGGGGGAGGGATGTGACCTACTTATTAGATGTCATAAAAAAGATAGAAAAGCACTTAGAGCCAAGAGTTTGAGGAAAGCAAATATTGTGAAGGGATTACAACTACCTAAATCCGGAGTAATCTCTTAAAAAGTGCACATTCGTGGAGGCCCCTGAACTTGGTGAGACTATTTCAAAATAAAAAAATAAAAATTGAGCTGAGAGTGCAGCTCCAAGGTAGAAGGCCCCTGAGTTCCACCCCCAATCACACACATAAAATAAAATAAAATAAAAATTTTAAATCCCGTATATACGTATGGGAACTGAGAACAAAATTCTACTCCAGAGCCCCGGGCTCCTCAGAACACTGTGTTGACAGAAACTTCCCTGACCAGCCCCCTACACGGAGCCATCGGGGAAAGCTTGGAAAGACACCTAAACATTAATAAAGCAGCTGTGTGTGTCTTTTGTCTTCAAAATGTTCAGAACTTTAAGCCTGTTACAGAAGAAGAGGGGAAAAAATCATAAAATATAGTGGGGACTGGAGACGGCCCAAGGAACAGAAGAGCAAAGACGCACCAGAGCTGAGGGGCTGGACATTCTCTTTTTTTGTAATACAGAACCTAAAAACAAGAAGGCAAGAAACTAGACGGATTACAATTTGAGAAAAACGCTAACCACCCTGACTAGTGATGGACCATTTTTGTTTTGCTGCTGACTCTTCTGAGAATTAAAAAAAAAAAAAAGGTATCTGTGCAAAGATGAGTCCAGATGGTTTCCTGGCGGAAGACAGAGACGGGGCCTCGCTCGTCTCAGGGGATGGCGCTGCTCATTCACATGTCCGTGCAACTGTACTGAAGCCGGAGAGCTTAGCCAAGGTCCTGGGATAGCTCCAAGGATTTGTGAGCTGACATGGGAGAGCATTTACATCTTTATTTTTCTTTAGCTTTAAGTTGAAGATAGGATTTCCTTTCATTGTGAAGCTGGCAATAAACTCCAGCCGTCTTCACGGTACCCATGACAGTCACAGGTCTGTTCAGACCTGTGGCAGCTGTGGCTGATGTTGTAAACTCCCTGTTATTTCAACATGACAGTGGTTATTCGATATGTGTACTGTACATTACACATTTTGTCATGTGTTGACAAACCTACGTAACGATATTATACGTTAGGAACTTCTTTTTGTAATTTGAAATCTATATGCGTATACTTGAGGTGTTGGAGATTGAACTTGGAAGCATATTACCTCTGAACCACACCTCCAGCCCTTTTTATTTTGAAACAGGTTCTTGCTATAGGTTGCTGAAGGTCTTGCTAAATTGCTGAGGGTGGCCTCAAACTTGTGCTCCTGTCTCTGCCTCCCAAGAACTGGGGTTACAGGTGTGTGCCATCGCACCCAGCTTGAAACCTATATTTCAACTTAATTGTTTGTCTGGTCGTCTCCTGTGTTTTACTTTTGTACTTTTAGTGGTGCGCTGTAATTATATATCACGCTGAGGTAGAGAGAGAGAGGACTATACGTACGCACAACTGTGCACTGGCGACATGCTCTGAGAAGAGTCTCATAGGCACCTGCAGATGCTCAAGGGCCAGCCAGTTGGCACTGGGATAGCAGGCTGGCCTTTGTCCACAGCTGGAAACAGCAATCACCCCGAGATCTTGCTCTTCCTTGGGCAGAAGAGCATGTTTTCGGCATGCAGAACATTCTTGTGACTTGACTTCCGTGTATACTCTTCTCTTGGCGCTCACAGTTCACAGCTGTATAAAAACCCATCGATATTAAAAACTTTTATTTCTGAAAGGTAGAAGGTAAAGGATGTAGGACAAACACTGCTATGGTTGCTTTGGGAGACTCCTCGGCTTCAAATATTAGCCACATCAGTGCCTTCTTAAACATTTACATACCCGAGAAGCAAGAAAAGTTAAAAACACGGTCCATTTTTAATTCTCTGGGTTCTGGAGGCCCCCACACCATCACCACTGAATCACTGAATCTTTTATTTCTGCCGGCAGAATGCTGGTATTGTACGGCCCAAAGCTGTCTATGGAAATATGAACTACAAAAAAAAAATTGGCATCAATAGCTGGCATTTGTTGTAGAAGTCATTGGCAAATCTAGCTGTCTCCTCTTTTAGCCAATGGTAATGTGATGTTATTAATTCAAGAAAGTATTTCAAGAAAGTCCAAACATAAAAGTTATAAACATTGGATGGTAAATATTTATTAGAAAGGGGAAATGAGCGTTATGCAATTAGCTCAATCAGTCTTTTTATGATTGCAAGTTCCTCCTGTCCCCCATCAGCAGTCACTGCACAGCGAAGTTGCTCCTTAACAAGGCTTTAAAGCTTTTTAAGCTCAGAGACTCTTCTAGGTAGAGCATGGAGTGGGAAGGCCAAATGTAGGTAGGCATTGTGGGTGGAAAGGAAGAGTCTACTGGAGACAGAGCAAGAAGGGGGTAAGTTAGGGGGCAGCATCCCAGCCATGATCGCTGCTTCATTAAGCCCCGTCCCTTTCCAACATGGCAGAGGATTTCTCTGTCTTCCCCACCACCACCCAGCTACCTGGAGATTCTCGTTTGAAAGATGTTGTGTTGTGGCCACCCCTGTGTCTTACCTGCTTCTGAGCAATACATACCGCCATCATCGTTCCAAAGGCCACCCATGGCTGCTGCAGGTCTGAAGGAAGATAGCTCCAAAAGGGGCCACAGTGGCCGAGAGCACAGGCATGCCCACACTCCAAGGTGTTCGCAAGGGGCTGCAATGTGCACGTTACATTATGTTGTTTTTCTCCTGACACTGTTGAGCACTGGAGCTGTGAGCCGACTGTTTCAGGAAGGAGAGAGGGTCTAGAGTGGGCACGGGCACTAGAGGGGTCGATGTGTCTTTTTCTGCCTGACGCCTCCTCCCTTAGTCTTTCCCACGGAACCCTCATGGGTTTGGTACAACATGGCGGTGCCGTGGTCAAGAAGGTGGGCTCTCCAGTGGGGCTGCCCAGGCCGCCATCCCATCTCTACTTCTTGAATATGGAATATGTTCTGTAGTGTTTATGCATCCATTTTCTAATGTGTATAATGGGAAAATAAACCATTATGGCCATCTCAGCGGGTGGTAGCAAGGGTTAAGTCACAGGTGAGTGAGGGCCCCTTGTCATGGCATAAACGATCAAGCATCACTGGTTTTATGTTTTAGTTGCCTGGTTTCCTGAATCCTATGGTACATGGGGGAGTGTGTGATTCAGCTGACCTTCGTAGTGCCTGGTTCTTCTTTCTGTATCTTTTTCCCTGGGTGGTCCCCTTCATCACACCTGGCATCCTGGGTGCCGGTAGCCCTCAGGGATCGCTCTCCTACATCCTGTATCTTGCTTGGTACACTCCCAGTCCCCATGCTGCAAAACCACTTTCTGTCCTGCAGAGAGGTATGTGAACCTCAGGATGGAGAGACCCCTGTGGCATCCAAGGACTTCAAGGTGTCAGATGCCACCTGGGAACAACAAGATTTTTCTCTCTGATGTCAGCCAGTTCTAACCCTGATGGATCATTAGAGCTTCCTCTGGAGACTGTTGGAAGTGACTATGCCCTACTCTCAATCCCATCTTAAAATCTCTAGGGGGGATGGGTTTCAGGTATTTGTCTTTTTATACAGCTTCCCCCAAACCACCCAGCCTGGTTTGAAAACTGCTGGTCTAAACAAAATCTGTCTCTTTAATGCCAGTGGACCTGGCCCTAGTGGAAGGCTGGCAGGGTCCCGGAGCCTGCCTGGCCCTGCCCCCGTCAGACAGACGGGGCTGTACGGTCGTCCATGGAGCTGGACGCCTCGCCTGTCTCAGTCTCTCAGCTTCCTGCCCAGCATCTGCAGCCTCTTGAAGCTGTTGGACTTTGGCAACAGAAGGCCCTAATTTTCCAGAAGTGTTTGAAAGTTTATAGTAGACTGCTTCTCAGGGACCTCTCCAGGCTACAGTCATGTGCTATCTCTCAGTCCCTGTCCCCCCTGACAGTTGCATGGCTGGGCCCCAACCTCTCCAAGCAGCCCCAGCCCCAACCCAGCCAGGTGAGGGTATCTGCTCCCCTCAAGAAAGTTCAAGGAGCAGCCACACCCGGGATACAGGAAACCTTCCAGAAGCGATCCTGGCACGCCAGCTTCGGGGAAGACTTCAAACTGCGGTGGTATTTGTGGAAAATTTGGATTCGTCGTTTTTTCATCCAAGTCTTAGGCTTTTATTTTATCTCCTTTGGCTTGCATTATCAGCAGCATATTTTTGAGGAGTTTACATAACAGCCCTCTTCAGGATGGCTCTGACTTTGAGCTGCTTTCTCAACTTTCACTGGTTCCCAGAGAGGAAGAGGCAGAAGGACATGGCTCACCCGCATAGTCCTTGAAAGGGACACCACCAGGTGGGGAAAACAGAAAGGGTTGGAACGCATGATCCAGGATGTCCTGGTAAGGAATCAGACCACCTGTGTTTTCATGTTCTCCAGGGGAGGAAGCCGGGGACTGGTGTGGGCATCTTGTTGCACCTTGAGAAACTGTGTGGCACATGTCTAGATGTGCCTTTCACCAAACCTTAAATGTAGCCTGTGAACTGACACAGGCTAATCTGGGGAGATCTTCTATTTTCCCTGTGGTTTGCACAGACTAGAGGCTTTCCAGGGCAATTCGAGGTCTGCCAAGGATGATGGGAACTGGGGGAGTCTAGGACCCTCTAACCCTAATAATGCTTGAGTGGCTGCTCCCGTATCTGTTTCCACCCTCCTTTAAGGCATCTAACTGCATCAAAGCCAAGGACTAGGCTGCCAAGCTGAGCTTGTAAAGAAAGCTTGGCCATTCGAATCCCCAATCCTTTCTGATACTCAAAATGTTTTGGATTTTAGATTTGGATTTCTGGCTGAGGGATGCCCGACTAGTAAAATCTATATAAGTATCCAAAAGTATGAAAAATGCCAAAATCAATGACACCTCTGGCCAAAACCTCATGGGCAAAGAGAAGAGCCTGGGGCTGAGCAGGGAGCATTTATCCCACTGCCAGTAAGAGAGAGGCCTAGCCTTTGCACTAGCTGATAAAATGGAAGGTCACGGCAGAAGGAAGAGGAAACTGGAGGTGATGGGGAGGTGGCGTAACCTGTGGGTAGGGGTATATGTCCTGGGTTCCAGGAAGGTTCCACTCTAGAACTTAGACTGGTCACATAACTTCATTTCCTCATCTGCAAAGTGGGAATAGTGAATGTCTGTTTCACCAGGGTGATGTGAGCCATTATGAGATAATTCTGAGAAAGTGCTTATTTACTGAATGCCTGGGCTTGGTACTCTCCAGGCTGCGCATACAGTGGCTTTTGGCTCACCCTCGGAGGCCAGTCATTGCTTTCCTATAATTCATCCATTTCTTTGCTCATTCACCCATTCAGCATGTCTGTCTGGAGCGTGGACGTGTGCCGCCCAGCACCCGTGGTACAGCCCGTGAGGTACATAGAACTCTCCCCAGTCAGACCAGTGAGGTCAGTACACTCTTAGAACCTTGATGGGTTCTTTCTGGTGGAAACAGAGGAAAGAGTTCCTTCAAAGAGCCGAGCATTTTGTTTTGACTTTGGAGAATACAGGGGACCATGACTTTCTAGTAAGATCGCTTATTCACTCCTGGACAGAGCTCCATCCACTCTGTGTGTCCAGCACAGCATAGTACAGTTTGCAGGAGGTAGGCTTCAAGAGGAGGGCAGGAAGGGGCCCTGGTGCTGAAGCAGCTGCCTCTGCAAGCTCACAAAGCTGCTTTTGGGTGCACAGGGGTGCCTGGAAGAGTCAAGGGGTGAGGGATGGTCGGGATGGTTTACGTGGTATCTGTATTGGAGATTTGCAAGCTGTGCTGAACATGAGAGAGATTACAGTCAAAGCCTGTAGAAAGTGATTGCAGTTGTCTGGATGAGAGAGGGAAAGGACTTAAATAGACAGGAGTATTGAGGATGAAGCAAAAGAATCTGCTCTGGAGAAGCCATCGATGTTTCTTAATTCATCAAACCTGAACTTGTAAACACATATTGTGGGCACTAGGTCTGTCAAAGACTGTGTTCCTCAACTCTCTGCTTCTGTAACAAAATACCCACGGCAATTAACTTGTAAAAAGAGGGTTTATCTTGGCTCATTTTCTCTGAGGTTGCTGTGTGTGATCTTTTGGTGGTGTTGCTTCCCCATCCCATGCATGGGCATAAGGTCCCACAACCTTCCAAGAGCACCAGGCTAAAGATAAAACCTTTAACACATGGCCCTTTTTTACTTTGGGGCCATTCATATCCAACTAAAGCAAAGACCACCCCATCACAGATTCCTGGATGTCAGTGTGACTTTTGGAATTTATTTTGTGAGTAAGCAATATATACATAAAATTTTAAATCCAAAATGTAGTCATTTATGTATTTTCTTTTTCATACAAACATTACCATATAACCATACTGCTATGATTCTTTGCCCTCTTCTTTTTTTCAGTACTGGGGATGAAACCCAGGGGCCTTCTAACTCCAAGATATTACCCCCAGCCCTATTTTTTTATTCTTTATTTTGAAACAGGGTCTCACTAAGTATCTGAGGCTGTCCGCGAACCGCGATCCTCCTGTCTCAGCCTCCCGGATGCTGGGATTACAAGCGTGCGCCGCGACGCTCAGCACTCTTGCCCTCTTCACAGTATGTCTTGGAGTTTGGCAGCAAATAAATAGAGTAAATAGAGTTGCCCCATCCTTTTAGGATTTTGTGTTGCTATGGATTGTGTTGGGTTATAACTTTTCATTGTGAGGCAACTTCAGCTTTCACAGACAGTATGTAACATTCATCCAACCTCCTCTTAGGTTAACACCTTCGACCATCCTAGAACCATCACTGAAACCAGAAAATTCACAAGGAAATTGTCCTTGAGGAGATAGATATGTTTACCACAGCTTTAACACGACAGAAGGCATACTTAATTGAAACATCACATCATATCCTATAACTATGTAGAATTTTTATGTCTGTTAAAAAAAATCAAAAATAAAACCCAGAAAATTTACCTCGGTATAGTACTATTAAACTAACCTATATTCGAATGTTACAAGGTTTCCCATATATTTTCTTCATAGTGCATTTCAAAGCAGGCCCCCTTTTACATTTAGTCATCATGTCTCTTTAGTTTCCCCCAGTTCCTCATGGGGCCTCAGACTTTCCTTTCTTTTCACAACCTTGACACTTTTGAAAAGCCCTGTTCAAATTATTTTATTATTTGGGTTTGTCTGGTTTTCTTTTATAACTATATTGAGGTTGTACATTATCAGGAAGAATGTCGCCTAGGTGATGTGGTTAGTACACCTGATTTCAGGTGATGTTACGTTAGTCATCTGCCTTGCAGGACTCTCCACTATAACTTACCATTTTTCCCAGGTGGTTGGGAGCAGGGTCTCCAAACCTGGATATTATTTGCACAGTGGGCTAGATAATCCTTTGTGGTCGGGAGCTGTCTTATGTACTGTAAGATAGTTCGTAGCAGCCTTGGACTCTACCCACTACAGGTCAGGAGTTGTGACTACCGCTGACAACCAAAATGTCTTTAGTCAAAAGACGTCTGCACCCACAAGTTAGTTTTGCCTGTCTTCAAACTTTAAAGGCAACCATGTGTGTGTGTGTGTCAGTTGTTGGTTAGTCTTGCCTAATTGCTCTCCAAAGAGTTTATCTGTTTGCTCTTCCATTAGCATGGAAGGCACTCTCTGCCCGGTATTTCTGATCTTTGCCAATCTTTGTGGTTAAGAAATAGAAATGAGCCCACTGCAGGTGAAATTGCTTTTTTTTTTTTTTTTTTTTTTTTTGGCGGTACTGGGATTCCTGGAAGCCCTCCTACTTCTGGGCTACACTCCCAGACCTATTTTATGTCTTTTGTTTGGAAACAGGGTCTCTTAAGACGGCGCGGCTGGCTTCGAACCTGCGCGATCCTCCTGTCTCCGCCTCCCAAGCGCGGGGATGACAAGCGTGCACCACCACGCCCAGCTAAATTGCATTTCTTTAAATAATAAGATTGAGCATTTTTATATATAGCGTAAAAGGCCAGTATTTTTCTTTTCTTTGAATTATCTCCTTACATCTTTTTAAAAAAATTTATATGGACCATTAATCTTTTTTTCAGTAATTTGTTAGACATTTTACACACTAAGGAAATTGGATCTTTAGCTGAAATATAAATTTTAAGTATTCTCTTTCTAGCTCATTTGATTTTTACTTTTTTATAGTTTTTTGTGTCAAGCAGAAATGTATGTGCATAAAATGAAATATGTCTCTTTTTAAGGTTTTTAGGTCTTATACCAAAGTTAAGAAGGTCTTTTTCACTCCTAAACTGTAAATAACTTTAACTCCTCTGGCTTCTTCTAGTACTTTTATTATTTCCATGTGTAAATATTTAATATAACAGCATAACAGCTTTTTTTCTTTTTCCTTTCCTTTTTTTTTTTTTTGTATTGGTACTGGAGTGGAACCCAGGGGTTTTCTATCTCTGGCCTATACTCCGAGACCTATTTTCTATTTATTTTATTTGGAAACAGGGTCTCACTAAGTTGCTGAGAGGCTCACTAAGTAGCTGAGGCTGGCTTCGAACCTGTGCGATCCTCCTGTCTCAGCCTCCCAAGCGCGGGGTTACAAGCGTGCCCACCATGCCCGGCTCAGCTATTTATTTCTAAGATATGAAGTAGGGAATCTAACCCCACTTTGTTCCCACATGGCTCCTTAGGTGGCTCCATTTATTGGAGAATTCATTTTCCCCATAAATTTGAAATGCCGCCTTTATAATATAGTAAAATCTTGTGTGTATTTCCTATTTTAAGCGTATTTATGAATGTTTCAATCTTTTCCACTAATCTCATCATGTGCCTCCTAATGTGTACATGTAGCTTTATAAAATATTTTGATACACTAAACATATTCTTTTTCATAATTCTAGTGGGGAATTATTTCTTGTTTGCTTTTTTATATGGTTGTTAGGGTCTTAATTCTAAATTGTGTTATTAAATTACATTCTAGTTTAAATTAACTTAGGGAAAATGCATCCTTAAACTTTCAAATCACCCTCTCCAGTATTATAATGTTTCTTTATATCCAATTAAGATGTCTGTATACCCCAAAGGACATAAAGATATATAAAATTTTATAAAATATTAAATTTGTCTTTATATAGATTTTACAAATTTCTGGTTATATTTATTCCTACAGAACATTTTTGTTCCTATTTGGATGAGATATTTTCTTCTTTTATATCATCAAATTGGTTTATTTTATATTTATGAAGCGATGTCTTATTGAATTCTTTTAGAGATTATAAAAGTTTTCTATTGAATCATTTGGGTTTTCTGCTTAATATAATTCATGTTACCCCCTAATTCTCTCATTTAAAATAACGATAACTAGTCTGGCGTGGTGGCGCACGCTTGTCATCCCCGCGCTTGGGAGGCGGAGACAGGAGGATCGCGCAGGTTCAAAGCCAGCTGCACAAGCTTAAGAGACCCTGTTTCCAAATTTTAAAAAATTAAAATAGGTCTGGGAGTGTAGCCCTGTGGTAGAAGGGCTGTCAGGAACCCCAGTACCGCAAAAATAAATAAATAAATAAATAAATAAATAAATAAATAAATAAATAAATAAATAACAATAACTAAGGGGCATTGTGCTACACACTTGTAATCTTAGTACTTGGGAGGCTGAGACAGGAGGATCACAGGTTCATGATCAGCCTCAGCTACTTACTGAGGCCTTCAGTACTTAGTGAGACCCTGTTTCAAAATAAAGAATAAAAAATATAGCCGAGGCTGTCTGAGAACCGTAATCCTCCTGTCTCGGCCTCCCGAATGCTGAGATTACAAGTACGTGCCACCACGCCCGGCTTTTCCATTTTCTTGAGGCTATTTTTTATGGATATTTCATGAGCATTGAAGATGTATTTGTTTTCAGGAGCAGAATTTGTATCAATTGTATCTAATTATGTTTTTAGATCTTGTGTATCCCCATTATTTGGCCTATTTTATGTGGTGGACGGAGAAAGGTCAATTAAACTCTTTGGCTAATTTCTTTTTAGTTGTTTCCTCATATCTCGAGAAAACTGTATTACATAAGATTTAAACTACACTATTTGGTGCATACATATGTGTAACTATCAATCACCATTAAAGGTTCTCTCTCTCTCTCTCTCTCTCTCTCTCTCTCTCTCTCTCTCTCTCTCTCTCTCTCTGCAATATAAGGAGTCCTTCCTTGTCTTTTTTCCTGCTTTGGGTTCTGAATTCAAATTTGACTGACATTAGGACTGTTATTCTCCTTTATTTTTGACTTTCTACAACTTACCATTTTAAAATACTTCTTATTAGCCAGGCGTGGTGGCGCACACTTGTCATCCCAGTACTTGGGAGGCTGAGACAGGAGGATCGTGCAGGTTCGAAGCCAGCCTCAGCTACTTAGTGAGCCTCTCAGCAACTTAGTGAGACCCTGTTTCCAAATAAAATATAAAATAGGTCTGAGAGGGTAGCCTGGAGGTAGAAAGCCCCTGGGTTCCATCCCCAGAACTGCAAAAGAAAAAACAAAACTTATTATGTAACAAATAATAGAATTTTGGTTTGTGATGTAATCTGAGGGATTCTTTAATAGATGTGTTTAGTTCATTTACCATTATGTCAGATCTGTCTAGCCCTACTTCTAGAGCCATATCTTGTATCATACTTTGTGTCTCACCCCCACACCCCCACCCACAGATACACACATACCGTTACTAATACTTTGTGGATTTTCCTTGGGTTTTTTTTGTATTTTATGTTTGTTCTTTAGAAGATTAATATTCTTATCCCAGTGATTATTCTTTAGCTGATAGTTATAATCCTCTATTTTTTTTAATTCTCTAGATACTTTAAGGATCTCTTCTTATCTTTCCTACTTGGAAGTGTATAAAAATATATCTGTGTTGGTTCTTCATCGATTCTTAACAAGTTACTATGTTTTAAAACAGTGCTTTAAAACAATCTGTTCTGATTAATAACACTCGTTCTTAGGTTTTGAAGGTTGGGCGTGCAGGCATGACTCCGTCAGTGTATTTCTGTTCTGTTTCTGTACCCAGTTCTGTTCCCCAGTATTTTCACAAGCCTGTAATGCAGGCTGGCCCCGGGGCCTCGGTTTTGTATGGAAACTCAACTGGGTTAAGATCTGCTCCCACGGTCACTGAGCAGCGGTTAGCAGCACTCTGTCCCTTACAGGCTGTTGGGCCAAGGGCCTCCGTTTCTTGCTGGATGGGTGCTCAGAGGCTGTTCCCAATTCCTTGTCACATGGTCCATTCCAAAATGGCAGCATCATCAAAGCAGGAAAGACAGAAGAGCGATACCAAGAGTCTCCTAGGCAGACAGAAAACATCATCCTTTACACCCGGATTGTGGATGCATCCCGTGGATTAAAATCAAACCAAGATGGGTAGAAAGATGATGGATGCGGTCATCTCTAAAGACAAGGGCAGGAGCAGCAGCCCCTTTTCCTGCTCCTCCGCACATGGCCACTGGGGAGCGCTCTCCCCAGTGCCCAACACCAACCAGGAGGCGCTGGACTCTGTCCCGTACCTCGTCATCTCTTCCTGCAGACGGGCTGGGAAGAAGAGGACGCACTGACCGGGACTTAGCAAACATTGCGGAGGAATCAGAAACACTCTAGTTTCTTGCAGATATATCACTGAAGGTTTTAGCCAGTACCTGTTTGAGAAAGTACAGAAGAGGGAAGAAGATAAGAAGGAATGAGCTGAGTGTGATGATGATGATGATGATGATGATGATGGTGATGATGATGGTGATGATGATGATGGTTTTGATGATGATGATGGTGATGATGGTGGTGATAATGATGATGGTGGTGATGATGATGGAGATGGTGATGATGATGATGGTGATGATGATGATGGTGATGATGATGGTGATGATGATGGTGATGATGATGGTGATGGTGATGGTGGTGGTGATGATGGTGGTGGTGATGATGATGATGGTGGTGATGGTGATGATGGTGGTGATGATGGTGATGATGGTGGTCATGATGATGATGATGGTGGTGGTGATGATGATGATGGTGGTGATGATGATGGTGGTGGTGATGATGATGGTGATGGTGATGATGATGATGGTGGTGGTGGTGGTGATGATGGTGGTGATGGTGATGTTGATGATGGTGATGATGAAGATGATGATGATGGTGATGATGGTGATGAAGCCAGATCCTAAACTAAAAAAGGTTGTGTTAGAAGTGTTCCCGGCAAGGACCCTCCTGGCTTAGCACCCTCGCTTTGACAAAAGCGTGACGCAGTGGCTGCTGCACCCTTTGCCTCTAGTTTACTTCTCAGACTTGGAGCACACTGTGTTCTTTCCTGGCTGAGACAGCATCTCAAAAATCGACCCCATAAATAGCCAAAGGGAGAGTAACAGCAGCCCTCCTTGACAGGGAGCGGTCCACTGCAGCTGAAGGCCACTTAGGAAGGGCTCCTGCACAGCCAGCCACGCGGGCCGATCTGTTGCAGCTCTGAGCCACGAGGAAAGGTGTGGCACTGAGGCACTGACCCTTCAAATCTGCAGATAGACTCTGAAGAGCTTCTAAATATCAGTTCATATGAGCATATTTTGTTCTTATGAACAATCAGATCCAGTTTTAGCTAAGTGTATAGTTTATGGGTAGTACGGTAACCTTTGAGTGTGTGTGTGTGTGTGTGTGTGTGTGTGTGTGTGTGTGTTACTAAGGGTGGAACCAATGGGGCTTTTCTACCTCTGGACTATACTCCCAGACTTATTTTATACCTTATTTGGAAACAGGGTCTCATTAAGTTGCTGAGAGCCTCACTAAGTAGCTGAGGCTGGCTTCAAACCTGTGTGATCCTCCAGTCTCAGCCTCCTAAGTGCTGGGATTACAAGCGTGCATCACCACTCTCAGAGACTAATCTTGAATGTTGTTTTTGGTTTTTGGTTTTTGTGTTTTTTTTTGGTGGTACTGGGGTTCCTGGAAACCCTTCTACCTCCGGGCTACACTCTCAGACCTATTTTATACGTTTTTTTTTATTTGAAAACAGGGTCTCTTAAGCCAGCGCGGCTGGCTTCGAACCTGCACGATCCTCCTTTCTCTGCCTCCCAAGCGTGGGGATTGCAAGTGTGCGCCGCCACGCCCGGCCTAACCTTGAATTTTATAACTCTTTTTGTATTTCTAAGTAAATTACTTCTTCATATATTATATTTTTTCTATAAAGAAATAGATTTTTCATTAAAAATCTATACATATATTTTACAGTACAATAACTCACTGGGACCAGTCTTAGAGCCCTCTGTTGTTAAAATGTCTCACTACCTGAGACTTTTATGGAATTTATAAGAATCTCTAACATTTATTCCCAGAGAAGAATTTCAAGTGAATTTTTTCAAATCAAACACCAAAAGAATCATTACATTTGAATAAGTGTAATGTTCTTAAAGATATTTTAAAGCATTTTATATATTAGAACTATCACTCATCGTGTGTGTGTGTGTGTGTGTGTGTGTGTGTGTGTGTGTGTGTGTGTGTGTTTCTTGGGGATTGAACCCAGGGGGGACATTCTATTTCTTAGATATACCCCCAGCCCTATTTTATTTTTTAATTTTGAAACAGGGTCACACTAGGTTGCTGAGTGCCTTGCTAAAGTAGCTGAGGCTGGCTGTGGACCAGCAATCCTCCTGTCTCAGCCTCCCAAGTACTGGGATTACAATAATAATAACTATCTACAAGAGAAAACCATGAATCCTACATACATATCACACACACACACACACACACACACACACACACACACACCCTGGGGTAAACTTTTATCTCCTATCTTTCCAGTATCTCTTCCTCTTTAAAAAGAAAGAAGGAAACTTAGTTAGTTACTGAATGTAACTTATATCCAGTAAAATCACTTTCTCTTAATGTCCAGCCCTTGAGTCTTGACAGATACATGAGTTTGTAACCAATCAGTACAGAGAGCACTGTGGTCACCCACATCGCCTCTCCCACTGTCCCTTGCGGGTTGGTCTGTTCCCTGATTCCCGGGTAACCATTGATGTTTTCAGTTTTATACGTGATTCACAATTTATTTTGGGATAAAATGTTTTAAAATTAAAGAATATTTAAAACAAATCAGTAGTGTTGAGCCCATAGTCAAAGGGCCCTTACACCAGGACCTGGATGGCAAGAGACAGAGGTGGTGGCGCCACATCAGGAGATGGGCCCCCGCTGCTGAGGCGGCGTCTCTGCTCTCCGTGGTCTTTGCCTCTCTGCTGTCGTCTCCAGCTGTGCCTCTGCCCTGTTCTTCCTGTTCTCTCCTTCCGGGACTCTGATGAACACGTCTGTTGGCGTGTCCCACTCGCTCCTCCATAGCTTTCCACCCATCTTCTTGTATCTCCTCCTCCTCTTCTCTTCATGCCAAATTCTGTGCCATTTCTTTAGATCTGTTTTCCAGCCACCAGTTCTCCCAGACACAATTCACTGAATTTTTCAATAATTCTTTATTGAATGTGTACACGATTATTCCTAGTTTCTTCTGCAAACTTTCCCAGTCGTGTTCCATCAGACTTTGCTGTTAGCTTGCTTCTGGATCTCATCTCTACATCTTTAAACAGCTTAGAGATGGTATCCTTAGACTCCATAAGTGACCATTGTATTATCTAAACACCTTGGCAGGTCAAGCCTTTTTTTTCTCAACTGCCTCCTGTCACTCATGTTGGATTATGAGTTTATGTGTTATTGATCATGACCATAGAATTCTTTTTTTAAGTTTTAGGGGTTGAACCCAGCCATATATATATATATATATATATATATATATATATATATATATATATATATATTTTTTTTTTTTTTTTTTTTTTTTTTTTTTTTTTTTTTGGTGATACTGGGATTCCTGGAAACCCTTTTACCTCTGGGCTACACTCCCAGACTCACTTTTATATTTTTATTTGGAAACAGGATCTCTTAAGTCAGCAAGGCTGGCTTCAAACCCGCACAATCCTCCTGTCTCTGCCTCCCAAACACAGGGATTACAAGCATGTAACACCAGCCTATTTTAGTTACCTTTTAGAAATAGAGTCTCACTAAGTGTGGAGGACCTGACAAAGCTGCTGATCTCAGCCTCCCAAGTACTGATATTACAGGCAGGTACCACTATGACCATAGAATCCTATGAGAATTCTTTCAGGGTAACTTACATTGGGTTTAATCAAAGCCAGGAGCTGGCTGCCGCTGACCTTTCTGGGATTAGTAAACACCCTTTCAGATTCGTTGGTTGAACCTGATTGTCTCACATGGACCTTCTGACCTGGTTGCCAGCTCCAGACTTACTCTCCCAACTACAGTGCTGAGACCACTGCCTGCCTGCCATCGGGGGACACACCCCTTATATGTGCCCGTCATGACTGGTATATGCGTGTGCATGCGTAAATGGAGCTTTGCATGTCTTTTGTACTTGCTTATTGGATATCTGCTTTATGTGTGGTGAGCTTAGCAATTAGAATTATGTTTTATGATAGCACCTAGCTGTTTGCTCATGGACAAGCAGCCCTACCACCCACACGGCCTCTTTTCTAGTCTACCGTCTTTTGGAAGCAGAGGTTCCTCCACCAACTACCCACCTCTTCAGAGTACCTCCTGCTTCTGAGCTCCACAAACAAGGTGAAATAAATGTATTTCCACCCTTCAGCCCCTCCCCTCCTTCACCCCAATTTTATTATTTTTCTTAGTGGTTTCTTTAAAGATAAACATTTTCCCTTTGAAAGTTCTAATATCTGCTGGATGTGGTGGCATAGATCTCAAGTTCAAGGTTAGCCTCGGCAACTTAGTGAGAACTTCAGTAACTTAACAAGACCCTGTTTGAAAGTTAAAAAAAAATAAACAAAAAGGTCTGGGTGTGTAGCTTACAGGAAGAAATTCTCTAGGTTCAATCTCCAGTTTGGGGGAGTATTTTGGGTTTATTTTTATTTTAGTACTGGGAATGGAACCCAGGGGCATTCTACATCTGAGCTATACCCTGAGCCCTAGTTTTTATTCTTTATTTTGAAACAAGGTCACTAAGTGGCTGAGGCTAGCCCAAAACCTGGGATCTTCTTGTCTCAGCCTCCCAAGTACTGGGATTACAAGCGTGCTCCACTACACCCGACTCAACGGGCTCAATCTCCAGTTTAAAAAAAAAGTTCTCAAATCTCAACTCTTTTGTTTCTTTATTGCATGTTTGCTCTTTCTCTAGCTAGAAAAGATAAAGAAGTTGGTGTATAGATTCAGGTGACCTTCTCTGGGTCCACGTACCTTCTTTTCCAGCCAGATCTTCTCTCCACCATTTCTGCTCTGGGTTTCCATCATATGCAGTCTATCCGTAACTTCAACCCCCACATTGATTTCAGGGGACACTTGGATCCTTCCTCCCTACTAGTCCTGTTCCTGTGGATTCTCCAGCCATTTCCTTGTTGGCTGAAGTCCAGCCTCTGCTACTCTCTCCAAAAAAGGATCCAGATATTTGTAGGTTCGAAAATGTTTTCCATTCCCTAAATACTTGAATAAGAGTGTAGTCAATACAGACTGAGTACCCCTTATCCAAAATGGTTGGGACCAGAAGTATTTTTTTTATTGTATTATATATATTTTTTTCTTTTTAATGCACTTGTGTTCAACTCTGACCTATTCTATGAAGTCCGGTGTGGGATTTTCCAATTGTGGTATTGTATTGGAGGTCAAAAGATTCAGCTTGAGCCAGGTGTAGTGGTACACGCTTGTAATCCCAGTACTTGGGAGACTGAGACAGGAGAATCACAGGTTCAAGGATAGCCTCAGCAAGTAGTGAGACTCATCAACCTAGCAAGACTCTGTTTCCAAATAAGAAATAAAATCAGGGTTGCAGCTTGAAGATAGAATGCTTCTGAGCTCAGTTTCCAGTACCCAAAAAAAAAAAAAATTCAGTTTGGGGAACTTTTCAGATTTGGGGTTTTCAGATGAGAGGTAATCAACTCATATCAACATCCTGGGTCACAGGTTATTTCTTGTGCCTTTATCAGCAAGATGCCACCACAGAGACATCTGCATTCCGATTGCTGTCTGTCTTTCCAGTGATCTGTGACTCGATGCGCTTGCCTGACTGTCAAAAAGATGCTTAGTTTTTTTGCTTTATCTTTGAAATCTAATCACTTCATCAGAATATGCCTCTGGGTTCATCATTCTTTGCCGTTTTTCTTGGAACAAGGCTTTGCTTTTCAATCTGAGACAGTGATCTTCTTTCTTCTCTGGGCAGAGTCTTGAATTCATGTTAAAAGGTCTGTTCCGATGCATGAGTTTACTTCTCTCCTTTCGGGCCTGGGCCTGTGCTTCTGATCCATCTTGAGCCTCCGACCTCCACAGATTGCTTCAGGGGGCTGTTGTGAGGGTCCGCATCATGGGCCTTGGAGGACTTTATCACTTGTAGAGCGTGGCTTGAGTGCCAGCTATCAATCTGGAAGACATCGCAGAGACGGGTATTGGTTAGTTCTCCCCATTGGTCCAGTAGTGAGAATGGATTCTGAGCAGGTGCCTACTTGGCCTGGCCCCTCCAGGCAGCACTGGTGGCCAAGCCTGGCCCAGAGGCTGCAGCTCTAAAGCCTCCTTTCTGCTCACACCCTTCTCTTTGTTTTTAAGTGGAATACAAAAGCAACCACCATCCTAATCCCAACATCATAGTTTCACTTGTCTTTGAACTTTCCGTAAAGGAAAACATACATTATTCTGTTGTGGTACATCCTATTTTATCTGTTGGTGGTGGGCACTTGGGTAGATTGACTAACCCAAATAGTGTTGGAATGAAGCTTTCTGACAATGTCTTTGAAAAGCCACACACACAGATTTCTTTTCAGTACATACTCAGGAGTGTGTAATGGAATTGCTAGGTATCAGAATGTGTATGTGTTTGGCTGCAGTAAATACTGCCAAAGAGTTTTCTAAAGTTGTTGTGAGCCAAGTGGAAGCCAAGTGGGAGGCTAAGACAGGAAGGTCAAGGCCAGATTCAACAACTTAAGGAGATCTTCAGCAACTTGGCAAGAACCTGTTTCAAAATAAAAATAAAATAGAGCTGGGGCTGTAACTTGGAGGTAGAATGCCTTTGGATTCAATCCCCAGTTCAAATAACAATAATAATGATAATGATAATAATAATCATATATTTATATGTGTTCTGATACAAACATTTTCTTGGTGGATATATATATCCACCAAGAAAATAGATATATTTTCCTAACCATATATATATATATATATATATATATATATATATATATATATATATATATATATGTTGACTATTTCCTCCTATATTACAAATATATTCTCTTCTTACAGTTGTCTTCGGATAAATAGAAATTCTGAATGTAGTATAATTCATTAGCACTTTAAAGTGTATGGTGTGTGTGTGTGTGTGTGTGTGTGTGTGTGTGTGTGTGTGTGTTCTATTTAAAATTTCCCTGCCTAGCCTCATTCTTCTTCTCCTTGGTGATTAGGAGAGTTTTATGAGAAAGCACTGTCTATAAAGAGCATAATAATCGGCTCACACCATCTTCTTCCACTCTCTCCTGATGTGGCCGTTATTTCTCCTAATCCCAAGCACTCTTGCCCCATAAATCTCCCCAGCACCCGCATTGGCCTGGCCTCATGAGCAAGTATCTGCCCACAGATGCGACACTCTTGAAGGACTCCCAGGTCACAGAGCAAGGAGTCAAACATTTAACGAGGTGCGGTCAGCCTTTCCAGGACCCGCTGTGCTGTGATCGGGACTCTCGGCTTTTCACCATTCCACTGAGAGGCGAACAATTAGAGGAACATATACATTTTTCAGCGCCCGAATATTCCACTGGCATCATCGGCTTCTTTAAGGGCACAGAACAGCTCCTGTGCAACTTGGAGCAGGAGAAAGAGCTGTGGTGGGCTTTGCTGAGCTTTCTTAGAGAGTATCCTTCAGCTCCGTTTTTCTTCCCTTTCTCATTTACTTTTGTCCCTCCGACCTCTAAACACTCTCTGACCGTAGGCAGCACGCTTGCTCATCTACTCTACACAAATGTTTGGGATTACTTAGAACGGTACACCTCTCAACTGAGCACAGCAAACTCTGCAGACCGCACCATGACCCCCTGGTGCTCCGCTGCGGGGCCCCTGCACCTTGCCCCAGAGAGCCCCAGCAGAGCTCCTGGCCACGCCGTGGGGGGTCATGTCTCCCTTGCCAGTTCAGGACTCTGAGCCATGATTGGGTTTGGCATCCTGGAAGCGCTACGTCTTTAAAAGATCCTCAAGTACATCTGTTTTAAATTTTCAGGCCATGAAGCGAGGATTTGGGTGCAAGGAGTTTATCTGGGAAACAGTCCCGGGAAATACTGTGATGGGGCGGACTGTGGGGCGGGGGGAGAAGTCAAGAAAGGTACGTTGACGGGTAGATGGCTGCGTGGGCCATGGGGCCATCCTGCCAGGACCCTCTGAGTAGTTATGTAGAACATGCCTCAAAATCACCCTCCCACTCCCACTCAAAATCACCCCGTGCAGGACGGGGGTGCCAGCTAACCCCTCACCCTTGCCTTATGGTTGATGGTGCTGTCTGCACGCAGGTCCTTTGGGGAGAACACTGGCCGTGTCTGTCTCGGTGATTGTGATAAATTGTCTCATTCTGAGCACTTGGTCAATGTCCGGGTTTCTCATTAATTTGACTGGGCATCTGTGTTTTTTAAATGCCCATTCCTGTTGTAGCAGAATTGTTTTAATTGTCTATTTGTGGATGTTCCGAAATACTGTAAGAAATTATGTTCTAGGTGAAATACTGTAAGAAATTATGCACGGCTCAGCTGAGCCAGAAACCAGGCAGGGAGACTGGCAGGCTGCCTGTGTAAGTGCACAGGGGCCGAGCCCTCCCTCCATGGCCCCTTGGGCTCTCGCTTCTGGGCCTCATGACAGCTGCTCACCCTCCTAAGGATCTGCCTCCTCCAGCAAACCTTCTCAGGCCAGGCTCGGTTAGATCTGTGTCCTGTGTGCTCAGTGCAGCCCAGGGACTGTGCCTTATCCTCACCACCTCAAGTGGAAGGGGTTTGCCAATCGCTCCTGGGAGGCAGAGGCTGTGTCTCCCTGGTGCCTCCTGGACTCTCAGAACTGGATGCCGGAAGCGCTCAACTCAGTCCTTATGAAACAAGCCTTCCTGGGGGTAAACATGCAGGGCTGCATTGAGCTAAGGGGCCTGGGTAAAATGATGCTCCTGTTTCGAGAGCATCCCGAGTTAGCATCCCAACCCATAACCCTCCCTCTTTCCCACATGTTTCCAATCCCAAATTCTAATGGTAATGGGGCCACGCCGCCGCCCCCGGTTGTGACTTGTGTGTCTGTGTGTCTTCTCGGCAGTCATGGTTCCTTTCCTTGTCCCACAGCATCTGATGTGTGCTGGCCTGTGGTGCCTGGTGGAAGGGGACACGTCCTGCAAGACCAAGTTGGATCCTCCGCTGGATGGCACGGAGTGTGGGGCAGACAAGGTAACCCCAGCCTCCTGGGGCCCATATCTCCTGAGTACTAAGCACCTCCCTTCTGAAAGGAGCCCTCTGTGCCCAGGAGCCCCTGCAGCGCCCCCTGGGGCATTGCAGAAATTCCTGCAAGACCTATTGTGGGCACAGAGCTGCCTACCGGCGCCTCCTTCCTTTAGATAAAGATACGAGGCACATTAATTTGATGTCTGTTAGCTATCTCCTTTTATCAAATAAATCAATTTTCTTCAAAGGGAAACTTCCTATCAGCGTACTTTACGTGGGAACTTACCGTAAAATGAATTTGATGAGAACAGCATCGTCCAATTCTAGCTGGATGTTAAGAGAGCATGTGTGGTCCTCCTGGACAGGAGAGGGCATAAAGGTCAGAGAGGAGAGAGGTTCAGACCAGCAGCCAGGGAGCCTCGATTGCATCATTAAAGGAAGGATATTTCCTTCCAGTGTGACGATTGGGAAGGCACTAAATTGCACACTTGGAAGACATCTGTTGTAAAGGATTGGCTTTCTCAAATCCTCAAAAAGAACCACAGTCCATCCCGCAGAGATGGCTATGCCATCTGCCCGCATCACACCCCACCCTGATGTTCTAACCTAGAACCCAGAATGTGCCTTCCAGAGAGGTGCCTGCTCCTGTTAGCAGAGTTCACAGAGCTCAGGTCTCTTTACAGACCACGTGGAATGATCCTTTCCTGAGCACTTAGAAAATCCCCAAAGAACACCTTTCCCAAGGAAACTTGGGGGCAAAAGACAAACTTCAGAGAAATAGGATACAGGGGTCAGGTTACGTAAAAGAGGCGCACGGGCAGACAGCGAATGCACACATTCTGACTTAGCCTACTTTTAAGTAAATTTATTTTATTTTATTTATTTTTAATTTTTTATTGGTGCATTGTATTCATACATCATAATGGGATTAAAAAAAAGAAACTTGTGTAGACATACATGCACTCATCGCCCAGTCAGCCCTTTCCAGTCCTCACCCCATTCCCTCCCCATTCCTCCTTCTCATGCTTGGCTTAGTGGTTGACACTGATATGTTTGTTAAAAGTACATCATGCGCTTTAAAGCGTTTTCCTCTCCCCCGCCCATCCCCACAGTTAGGTTGCCTTATTTGCTTCTCTATAGGATCTCCTTTTTCACCTGGAGTTCCTCCTATGACCCATTTCACCTTAGCTTTCACATATTAGGGAAAGCATCCGATTTCTTACTTTTTGCAACTGACTAATCTCGCTTAGCATAATGTCCTCCAGTTCCATCCATTTCCCTGCGAATGATGTAATTGTGTTTTTTTTTATGGCTGAGTAAAATTCCATTGTGTACATATCCCACAGTTTTGTGATTCATTCATCTGTTGATGGACATCTTGGCTGGTTCCATAGTTTGGCAATGGTGAATTGTGCAGCTATGAGCATAGATACGCGTGGATTAGTTTGGTAGTTTGGTTGCCTTTTTAAGAAGCCATCTTGGACTTGCTGAGTGCCCGGCCCTCCCGCTCTGTTTCAGTGGTGCCGCGCTGGAGAGTGTGTGAGAAAGACGCCCATCCCAGAGCACGTGGATGGAGACTGGAGCCCCTGGGGCGCCTGGAGCATGTGCAGCCGGACCTGTGGGACAGGCGCGCGTTTCCGGCAGAGGAAGTGTGACAACCCCCCGTAAGTCCCCTCCACCCGGCCTTCGCCAGGGCACCTGGACTGACCGGGCTCTCCTGCCTGTGGTTCTAACGCCTTATGCAGAGGATGAAACTGGAGGAAAATGAGCTGGAACCAAGCCGAGGGCTCGGGTGTGCGCAGGTCCGGGGCCGCCTTAGCCTCCCTAGCGCGCCCTCAGTGAGGAGCGCGGTCACCGTGGAGCTCTGGGTTCAGCAGGCTCCTCCATCCCTTGCCTGGGCTCTGGTGGAAAGAGCTCCTGAGACAGCTGAACTAGCATCTGGCTCACTTTAAGGTCATTTCAGGAAGCCTCCAGAACCTTCCGGGAAGAGTGGCTGACCTTCAAATTGGCTGTCTGATTTCAGAACTGCCTTCTTGCTCATGAGTCGAGTATCTGTGGGCTCACATGTCTTGTTCATCCAAATATTTTTCACAGGTCTTCCTGGAACTATTTGACAGAAGAAAATTGAAGGGGTGGGCATTGATTTTTCCCCTTTCTTCTTTTTATTGACTATAAAGACACCAAGAAGCTGGGCATGGTGACACACACCTGTAATCCCAGTACTTGGAAGGCTGAGACAGGAGAATCACAGATTCAAGGTCAGTCTCAGCAACTTAGTGAGACACAATTTCAAAGAAAAAAATAGGGCTGGGAGCATAGGTCAGAGGTAGAATGTTCCTGGGTTCAATCCCCAGTAACACACACACACACACACACACACACACACACACTTCTTCTTGTTTAAGCTTGGACATTTGCTCTGGAAAACTCGGGTAGATTCTGTGCTCAATTGTAATAATTCCATTATCATAGGTGTCTCTCTTCTCCTAAAGTTTCCAGATTTAAAATATTTCTTTTAGTGGTCTGCTGCAGCCTTGGGCATCATCAGTTGTATCAGGTCAGTTTGCAAAATGAGCACAGGATGAACCATGAGTAAAAAAGAAACACTTTCTATTATTGAGTCATGTTGGTGAGAAATTAGCAAACGCCCCCGTATTTAAAAGTCTTGATGTTCAGGCTTTGCCCCCGAAGTCGCACAATCCCTGGGTGTGGTTCCCAGAAAATGGATGCTTTAAACCTCCTTATGCAATGCCAATGGCAAGCCAAAGGCTGAGACTTCTGGGATAAAGGCCAGTGTATGCCCATTGTTTAGCTGGCGGCTGGAACACCATTCCCCCCAGTACTGCCACACGAATTGCCCTTGTATTATATATTTACATCAAGGAGCAGCAGGAGAGTGCCTGGCACAGAGTAGGGATAACTTCTTAACTAAACACATAGATGAACAGATTATTAAAAACACTGACTAAATGGTGAGAAATTAATACAGTTAATGCATTTGGCATGACTTAGAAGGGACTGAAACAGGAGGATAGCGGTTCGAGGACAGCCTCAGCTATTTAGTGAGGCCCTCTGAAACTCAGGGAGACCCTGTTTCAAAATAAATAATAAAAAATAGGACTGGCAGTATAGCTGGAAAGCTGGAATGCCCCTGAGTTCCATTTCAAGTACCGCAAAAAAAAAAAAAAAAGAAAGAAAGAAAAAAAGAAAAAGGGATGTGGTGTTGTCTTGCAATGGCATTGACTGGGGTGGGGGTCCCCCAGCGGGAAGCCTGCAGAGGGGGATCTTCAGGACTTTATGGCTTCACGCCTTGGCTGGAAGGCTGTGTCCTGCTCTTTCCACACATATGTGGCTGCCCTCCGCTACCCCAGGGGACGGGGGATGGGATGAGAGGTTCCTAGAGACCCGCTAATTCAGAGCTGCGTTTACATGCCCTCCCTGGCTTCTCTTCTCTTTCCACTCCTCCAGGTCCAGTGGCTGTAGGAGAGAGGCTCTGTGTGGAAAACACAAAGTTGTAAAACTCATTCATTCCTCTTCTTTATCAGTTTCTCCCCCTCCCCTTTATGGAGGTCATGAATTTTGTCTCTCATGACTCATCTTCCTGTGTTTTATCATTGAGGAGGAAAATCGATGGGACCGCCCCACACAGGCAACTGAGGGCTTGTGATCTCAGCACACTGACTCAGGTCACTTGCATCTTGTGTATGATCAATTGCAGTGACCCTTAGGGAACAGAGCAATGGTCAAAATATCCAGAGATGGCAGGTGCCTTCATCCTCCTGGCCGGGCTCCTTCCTGGTGATACCTTTTCAAATATGATACTTTCCTAAGACTTGATAGGTTCCAAAGTCTGGCCCCTGCTAGTGTGGCCTTCCAGTGACAAGTAAAAACAGCCCTGCCCACCCTGGATGGACATAGTCCAATCAACTTCCCCAGTGGCTTTAAAATGACCTCTCTGTAATCTACACTCTCTCCTGCGAGCCCACTTGGGCCTCTCAACACGCAGCACCTCTGTGCACTCACTACCCAAGCACAAGGTCCCTTGGGCAGGTGCCATCCCTCATCCCTTTCCTCCTCCTTCACATCTAATTGCCATAGGACCAGTGCTTACCATGCACGAGGATCCTGTAGACATGTAATAAATCATTTCATGAAGCTCTGGCGGAGGGCATCGTCTTTCGCCCGACTTGCACAGATACAAAACAGAGTCCCAGACAAGTTAGGCAACTTGCCTAACAGGTCATGGTTGGTGGTGGGCTGGACATGGAGCTCAGTCCTGGAGACCTAAGGTCCAAATGGAGGTGTCGGCAGCCTTGCTTCCTTCTGCACTCTGAAGGAGAACCTGTTTCCTGCTCCCTGCTGGCTTCCCGGGTGAGCAGAGGCATCTCTGTGGTCCCCATCTCCTTGTGCACCTGCATCTTTCTGCAGCTCCTTCTCACCTCTGTGAGTCTTTCTACCTCTTCTTCTCCAAAGACACCTGTCCCTGCACTTGAGGGATGCTCCTGTTCACAAAAAAGGTAACCCAGGTTGATCTCATCTAAAGATCCTAAAATATAATCTCCTAAGACCTGTTTTCTAGATAAAGTCACATTCTCAGATTCCAAGTGGACATGTGTTGGCAGGGGCAGAGGGACTCCCATTCACCCTGCCCTCCCTCTTGGTCCTCAGAAATTAAAGTCCTGCTCAGACCCTTCTCTGATACTCTTCCTTTTTTCTAACATGCATTTGTCCCTCTAGGTCTCAGTGTAAATTCCTGTTCCTCAAAGAAGCCCCTTCCCCTGACCACCTGCTCCAAATGGGGGGTTGGTGTTACCCTCTTCCTCAGCACCCTGCCTAACATTACAGGTATTCTAAGAACTGATAATCCCTGCTACATCTTGGCTCACTTGTTTGCATGTTAACCGCCCCACTGGCCTTTGAACCCCATGAAGGCCAGGAACAGGACCCACTGCTATGGGCTTTCTCTTCCCTTCTCTTGTCTATAGCAGCTCAGCTACTGTATAAAAACGTGCTCACCAACTACATGCTTTCCCAAGAGCTCTCTGCTCTTCCAGGATCCCCAAACACATTCCTCATACCTTTCTTCCTCTGAAACACAAAAATTATCCTAAATTATTAGACCCACAAGGAGATCGCCAGGTAGGGCCCCTTGCCTTATATCACCCACCTCACCAAGGCCAGATGCTCCGAACAGCCAGGCAGTGTGGTCCACGCCCCCTACATCCAAGTGCCTGCCCTTCCCCAGCAAGGCTGAAACTCAGCCAGAGTGCTGAGCGCCATCCTAAGAATAAGCTTCAACGTGGAACCCGCCTCTCTCATCTCAAGGGAGAGAAATGAGATGTTTTTGCTCTTATAATACAGACACCTTGGTAGTCTGCGTGATCTTCCGCAGTGACAGTATAGCCCACTTCCCGTTCACAACAGAAACCATGCTGTGCCTCTTATCCCTGGAGGATGTCCCACCAGTTGTCGGCTTCACAGAGCCAGCCCAGGTGAATGAGAAGAGAAGGGCAGGCCTTGGGCGGGTGGGCGGCAGCCACCTAGACACTTGCTGGAGATAAGCGCTATGTGGACCACATTTCACAAAATCCAGGCTCACTGCAGACAGCCTGCTTTTGCGCAGCAGCCTGATGTGACTGTTACAGAGCACAGCTGATCGAAGCCCCAGGACCAAGTTCTGACCAAAGCAACGTCCTCTGTGTCCACCTTTAAATCACCAGGCTCGCCGCCTGGAGATTTCACAAGGATGTTCATCTCTGGCTGCTGTGTGTCTCGGCCTTGGAACGCTCCCGCGACCCTCCCTCCACCCCCCTCAATTCACGTCCCTGGCTCCTTTCCCCATCTTCTGCAGCTGGTTTATTTACCGTCCAAAAATATTGACAAGAGGGTTCTCCCTCCCCCTCTCTTTTCTCTAGTCTTGGTCTTAACAGCTATTGGAATTTTTTATTATTTTGGCCAGCTGACTTGGAGTCATCTGTGTTTTTAAACCAGCTTCCTAGGCTCATCCCTTCCTGTGTCTCTGTTGGTGGGAGTTACGCCCAAAGACCTCAAGGTAGAGAATTTAGGGAATTCATCTCTAATTCCAATTCTGGTACCCACCGAAGGCTTGTTGTGTGTGGGGGAGGCACAAAGACCCAGATGTACTTGGGTGCACTTGAATGCAAGCGCAGGGCGAGATGGAAGGGGAGGACAGAACCTGCACACATCAGGACCATTCTTTGAGCACCTGGAAGGGAAAGGGAAGCAGCTAGTGTTCCAAGACTTGGCAGGGGATGGGCAGATGAAGTTGTCTGGCTGCCACACACTTGCAGCACTCTTGTGGATATTTATTTATTTATTTATTTATTTTGCAGTACTGAAGATTGAACCAAGGGGCCTTCTTCCTCCAAGCTACACCCCCAGCTCTATTTTCTATTCTTTTATTTTTTGAAACAGGGTCTCACTAAGTCACAGAGGGCCACACTAAGTAACTGAGGCTGCTCACGAACCCGCGATCCTCTTGTCCCAGCCTCGCAAGTACTGGGATTACAAGCGTGCACCACCATGCCTGGCCTGGATATCTCTTAAGAACCCAAGCCTTCTATATATAAGCAGAAGTCTGAGTTGCTTGGATACCTTTCAGAGGACCCCTGGACACCAGCACGTCTGATGCCCTGGGGGGCCCTTAGCTTCCTGGCACCATTTTGCAGACACTATGGCTTTTCCCAGCGTGGCCATGGGAGCTCCCAGAGCCACGCCTGGGATGGGAACTGCCATCTCTCCCCTGAGCTCACTGTGTCTCTAGATGATAAGCAGGGTTTGACCACTTTTGCGACTTTGTCTTCTGTTATACCTTCATTTAATAGGACAAAGCAGAAAGTTACTGGGCACACAGCAATGGCACATTTCTCTTCCAGCCCCTCAACTCTCACATCCATCCCTCACCCCAAGGAAAAGTGCAGATCTGCTGTCTCTCCATCCTGGTCATCTGGATAAAGGTGTTTCTGTTCTCCGCTTAGACCTGTCTGGGGCACTGCAGAGCCCACCCCAGCAGAAGACCATTCTTGCCCTGCAGGAGCTTGGGGAAGATTTGAGGTGGAATTTACCTTTCTGCCCCTCAGTTTTCTCACCAAAGCCTTTCTAACTTTTTCATCTTATTTTTAAACATGTTTACGAAAGTAGAACCTATAGGAAAGTGCAGCTTGCTGAAGGGTGTTGTGCATCTCCATTAAGCATGCGCACTGGGCACGCGTGGTGGAAGTGGGAGGGGCATCACCAACTCTGAGTGACCACGTGACCACTCGCCAGCCTTGCAGAAGGGCTGCCCATCTCCACTCTGCCAAGTGTTCACTTGATCCACATCCTCGCAAACAAGCTGGTGGGCGTGTAGTGGTATCTCAGGGAGGTTTTAATCTGCAGTCCCCTCATCAGCAATGAGACTGGGCATGTGCATGTGTCCATGTGTGTCTCTCTCTGCCACTGGGAACCATTCTCCATCAGTGTTCAGAAAGTCCCAGAAGAGGAAGACCAGACGCCGGGGACTGATATCCATGATGCATTTTAAAACCCTCATCCCAGCCGGGCTTGGTGGCACATCCTTGTAAGCCCAGTACTTGGGTGGCTGAAACAGGAGGATCGTGGGTTCACAGCCAGCCTCAGCAACTTGTGGGGCAAGAAGGAACAAATCTGGATGGGGGTGGGTGAGGATGTGCCCCACCACAAAAGCTGGGAGAGAGGACACAGCTGGAGCCCACTGCTTGAGAGGAGTGTGGTACCCAGGAGGACTTCTCATCTCAAGCCAGGATGGGAATCTGCCCAAAGGGTCGGTGAGCTTGGAAGCCACCCTGTAGGAGGCAGGAGGATGCACCCACAGGGAGGTGGCCGGCATCACACAGAGTGCTGAGAGATCATGCCAGGATCACGGAGAAAACTTGTTCCTCCTCCAGTGTCACTCTAGTGCCTGGACTAGCAAAGCTGAGCCTCGAGTCTGCCTTACGGGGATTTTGATTCACATGCCTTCCATTTGCCACGCAGTAACCTCTCATTTGAATTTGAAGGATGCCTTAAACATGTCTTACTTAATAAGTCTAGTGATAACAAATTTCATCATTTTTTGTATCTAAGAGCATTTAATTCTCCCCCCCATTTTTAATATTTTATTGACACATTGTGATTATACATCATAGTAAGGTTTGAAGTCACATGAACAAACATGTGCACAGGTGAAGGATAGTTTTGCAGAAAGAAAATTCTTGGTTGGTGAATTTATTCTTTGAGCATTTAAAATAAATCAGCCCAGTGTGTTTTGAACTCCAAAGTTTCTTTTGTTTTTTTCCCTTGATGTTACAGATTGAACCCAAAGGTATTTTTATTTATTTATTTATTTATTTTTGGTGGTGGTACTGGGGTTCCTGGAAACCCTTCTACCTCTGGGCTACACTCCCAGACACCTATTTTTTATATTTTTATTTGGAAACTGGGTCTCCTAAGCCAGCTAGGCTGGCTTCAAACCTGCACGATCCTCCTGTCTCCACCTCCCAAGCGCGGGGATTACAAGCGTGCGCCACCACGTCCGGCGAACACAATGATATTCTACCTCTGAGCTACACTCCTAGTTCTATTTTATTTCTTATTTGGAAACAAGGTCCCACAAGATTGCTGAGAGCCTTGCTAATTTGCCAAGGCTGGCTTTGAACCTGTGTTCTTTCTGTCTCAGCCTCCCAAGTACTAGGATTACAAACATGCACCACCACACCTGATTGAACCCCAAGGTTTCCGATGAGAAATCTGCTAATCATCTTGTTGTATGTGATGCGTCCCCAGCTCTCTTGGTGCTTTCAAGAATCTCTTTGTTGACAGTTTAATTAGAACTGGCCTCAGTATGGCTCCCTGTATATTTATCATACTTAGAGTTTGAGGAGCTTCTTGAATTTGTAGATTTATGTCTTTCTTTAAATTCAGAAAAATTTCAGGCACTATTTCTTCAGATAATCTTTTTGCCAATTCCTCTTTCTCTTCTCCTTCTGAAATTTCCCCAGTGCATACGTTAGTCGGGCTGATGACATTCTTCAAGTCATTCCTCCTCCTCTTCTCCTGCGAGACTTTCCTCATGCATACATTAGCCGGCTGATGATGTGCTGTCTCTTCTGTTCACTTTTCTTCATTCTTTTTTTTTCTCTCTTTTCTTCTCAGACTTGGTCATTTCAGTTGTCATGTGTTTAAAGATTATGTGTTCTTTCTTCTGCCTGCTGACACCTACTTTGAACTTATTTTGTTATTGTACTTTTCAACTTCTCCAAATTTAATTTTCGGTTCCTTTTTATAATTTTTGTTTATTGATATTCCTCTGAATGAGCTATGTTTTTATGTTTCTTTGTATGCCTTGTGATGTTTTTGCTAAAAAAAAAATAGGCATTTGAATCTTATGCTGTCATACTTCGGGTTTGATGACTTTATTTGTTGTGGTTGAATGATACCTCCATGTCAGGTATCAACCTGAAATGAAAGCATAAGGTATCCTTGGGTCTTCTCTGAGCCTAGAGCGTCCAATGGTCATGTCTCGTGGCTGGCCAGCTTCTCCTGGCCATGCAGTTACATTTGTATGATTCCATCTTTAAAAGTCTAACTCCCAGAAAAGAAAAAATATGGTAAAAAAGAAAAGTGCCATTTCTCCAAATCCCCTGGAAGCCACTTCACCTGGCAGGGTGGTGCGCAAATGTCAGCCAGCTTCTGTGTCTGTACCTTAGCTATCAGACACGGCACCTCAGCGCTCAGAACACAGAAGCTGGGTAGTTTGGAGGAGAAGGTCCTCACTGCCTACCCTGGCTTCACCAAGCTGTGTCCTGGCTGCCTACCATGGAGCTGGGGGTGAAAACCAAAGTTAACTATAATTTACTAGCCAAGCTTTTTCCTGAAACCTGCAAGCTTTCAAATTGACTTCAAGCTTCAAGCATTACTTCAGATAGTAGTTTTTTTTTGCCAGTAGAAGAATTGTCTAGGTAAAGGGAAGAACTTCCAACACTTTCTACTCTACCTTCTTCACACACACACACACACACACACACACACACACACACACACATCTCTCTCTCTCTCTCTCTCTCTCTCTCTCTCTCTCTCTCTCTCTCTCCCCCCCCCGCCCCGTCATGTTAATATAGGTTCTAATAATTTAGTTGAGTACGGTCGACTGATTATCCAAGAACATCCTGGGCAAGGTTCTCCTGTGCAGACTTCAGGAGTGAGAGGAGAACAAGAGCCCCGCTCCCCATTTCACATGACTGACTGGGAGTAAGCAGCCTAACGGAGACCAAACAAGATGAGGAGAGGCTCCGGGTGGGAAAGAAAGCAGGCTGAGGGTGACCTCAGGGATAGGCAGAGGATTAGGGAATGAGAGGTGGAGAAGATAGGACAATAATCTAGAACAGACACCAAAAGGAGACGATGGGGAGAGATTGGATGGAGAAAAGAAACAGCATGAACACAGAAGCAGGCCTGGTATCAGACAGGCTGAGGCCTTCCAGGGCCACGTTCTCCTGGATCCAGGAGTTCTCTCCTAGCGTGTCTCAGCCCATCTGCACCTACCCACAGGCAGCCACAAAGGCAGTTGGCGTAGGTGGGTCAGCCTGGAGAAATCAGTTGGGGGATGGATGGATGGATGGATGGATGGGAAGGAAGCCCCATGGCAACCTGGCAAGTGAATTACACGCATCGGTTCATACCCCAAGTGTGTGGGAATTATAGCTTCTCCCTTTGTTCTCCTAGAAAGCAACATATTTTGTTTTGTTTTTGTTGTTTATCTATTTGTGGTTGTAGGTTTGTACTCCAGTCCGTGTTGTGTTCCTGAGCCATTTGGCTTTTGTCCCACTTTCCCAGTGTCTGCTCTAAGTTGTGTGAGGATGCATCCGGCCCTTGAGGCATCTGGTGTATTCATTTGCTGGGGCTGCTGTAACAAAGGTCCATATACTGGGTGGCTTAAACAACAGAAGTTTAGTGTCTCACAGTTCTAGAGGCTGAAAGTCCAAGACTGAGGTGTCCTTGGGTTGGTCTTTTCTGAGGGTCCATGCCATTTCTCTAGCTTGCAGTGATTGGCTGACAATTCCTGGTGTTCCTTAGGGTGTAGACAGTAGTTCCATCTCTGCTTTCATGCCACGGCGTTCTCTCCCCAGGTGTATCTGTCTCCAGATTTCCTCTTTGTGTAAGAACACCAGTCATATTGGATTAGGGGCTCAACTTCCTCTACTCCAACCTCATCTTAACAGATGGTCCAACAATGGTCCTTCCTGTCTCTTTAAATAAAATTACAGTCTGCAGTACTCAGGATTTGGATGTTAGCATGTGTATCTGGATGAGAGGGACACGGTTCAACTTGTAACATCTTGTAATTTGTCATCTGCTACACTGTTCACTCCTTTCTGGTCCCCTCTGTTCGTGGGAACTTACTGTTGCCATGGAGGAAGAGGCCTTTCCTGCTGGCCCCTGTGTGCTTCGTGGCCAGGAATCATTGATCTTATCCAAGGCTCAGGCCTGGGATCTGGAGAGGTGGTCTGAGGCCCCATCTACCTAAACATGCCCTGCAGTCATTTCCCTGGGGTCTGGCTGGCTGCCTGGTGTTCTAGGCAGGAGGCAGAACACAAAGTCCCTGTGTTCTGAGATCCCATAAACCTTTTAGAGGTCTGGCCATTTCCTAACTTGGACCTAACTTGGAGACCAGACCCCAGGGCCTCTCCACAGAGCAGCCAGAATGTCAAATCTTCCCAGGCCTCTACTCCCAGGGCAGGGGATTTTGTTCTCAGGTGCATATGAGGGAGATGGAAGTATGAAGGGAACATTTTCTTCTACTTGGGATGTTTTTTGTAAGATGTCTGTGTAGACCAGGGGCTGGCAAAATATAGTTCGTGGAGGCAATCCGACTTACCACCTGGTTTTTTAAATAAAGTTTTATTGGAATGTGACTGCAACTACTGCTCCCCTGTTGTCTCTGATGGCTTTTGTGCTCTGGGAGCAAAGCCAAGTAGTTGTAGCAGAGACGATATGCCTCTTCCCAACGAAAACAATTTCTTCTCTCTGGCCCTTTATTTAAAAACATCATCAGCCTCTGCTGTAGTCTTCTGTGACACGAAGCCGAAACACATCTGCCACTTTCTGTCACTCTCTCTGTCCCCTGAAGCCATGAACACAGGGTGGCCTTATCACTTAAACATGAGAAATGTCAAAGGGGGGGGAAAGAAATACTCTTGAAGAGTCAGTTAATGTGTCTAAAATGTCCCGCCACCCATAGGTACATGCGGTATATGAAAACTCACAGAGCAGACTGACTGGAGTCTGAGCCCTCTTCTTTCTCTCCCAATAAAAAGTGTAGCATGAAAAAAAGAACTTTTATTCCATGGCAATAATCTTGACATCATAGGACTGAGTGGAACCATTGGTATTGCATGGGGCCGAGTCCCCCAAAGACAGCCTGCAGTGCGTGGTGGACCTGGGCAGGCTGAGCACTGGCCGACCAGCAATGTCCTGCCACTCTGCTGCGATGGCCCTCGTGCAGGCAGACTTGACCAGCGAGCATGGCTAGGTCTGGAGAACTGCTTAAAGCCACAGTGGAGGCAAAGAGCCCCTGGGCCCAGGCCCTGGTGTTGATGGTGTGAGACCTCACGCCTGTCCTGATTAACATGGCGCAACCAGGACCTAACCCAGCCAGTGAATCAATGATTCTTCTCGTTCTAAAGTAAATGGGAGCTCTTTATTTACTCATCCTGCCACTTGGTGACCTCCAGAGTATACCTACTAGCTGTTTAAAGGTCTTCTGTTTGTCCCAAAACAAGCACCCAAATTTCCCCCAAGGTTGTCAGTGTTAACGCACCGCCCAAGTTGAAGTTCAGATGCAGGGTAGGATTTGTGTCTTTGTGGAACTGATACCTGCTGTATTCTGTTTCCTGCTGCCCTTGATTGACGGTCTGTGGATGCATTTTTCTGACAGCTCACTTACACATGCCTGCAGTGTGGGACCGGGCTTGCCCAGATGTGTCCGGAAGAGCAGAGTGGGTTGCCTTGGCAACCTTGCTCCATCTCCTCCTCCTCCAGGCAAAAGAGAGACAACTGCTTGCCCTGGTTCCTTCTACCAAACTGGCTGGTTAACGCAGACCTTCTTTATCCCTCTAGCCCTGGGCCTGGAGGCACACACTGCCGGGGTGCCAGCGTGGAGCACACGGTCTGCGAGAACCCGCCCTGCCCCAAGGGTGTGCCCAGCTTCCGAGATCAGCAGTGCCAAGGACATGATCGGCTGAGCAGCAAGAAGAGGGGACTTTTGACGGCAGTGGTGGTTGATGGTAAAGGCACAGGACTCGCCCTCGAACAGTGGCCTTCTCCCCCAGCCCCCAGCCCCATAAAAACTACCTGGGGAAACTCTTGGGGAACACTCCTCCAAACCCACCCATCAGGGTGCCCGAGTCAGCCGTGGCCCTAATCGGAGAGCAGTAGGGTTGAACTTGAATGACCCAGTTCTCTGCCATCTCCCCAAAGCAACTGTCTAGGCAGGCAGCAGGCCAGACTCCTCCCTGGCACCCCATCTGCTACGAGTCGGGTGTGCTGTGGCCTGCCCCCGGCTTGGCGTGCTCACGCCGGAGAGCGAGGCTTTGCAGGAGCAGAACACTGCACTTCTGTGCGTGCTGTTTTGTTTTCCAATGTCGCTGCTTTTCTTGGTTTATTTTGCCTTGGCTTGTAGTCTTTGGGGTGCTGGGGGAAGTTTTGAGAACAGAGTAAAATCCGGGAAAGATGATAATAAACACAGGTCACAGTTTCTTTCCCAGAACTTACTCCCAAATGAAGAAACTGTGCGCTGCCAGAATTTCCAATGGCTGGTAAAACTTCAGGTTGGTTGGTGGGTTACATCTGTCACATTTGAGGACTCTTCATTGTAGGTGAGGATGCCTTGGGACCTACTTCAGATTTTTTTTTTTTTTGAGGTACTAAGGGTGGAACCCAGGGGCATATTACCTCTGAACTACACCCCAGCCCAAGTTTTTTATTCTTTATTTTAAAACAGGATCTCACTGAATTGCAAAGGGCCTCATTAAGTAGCTGAGGCTGGCCGTGAACCCAGAGTCTCCTATCTCAGCCTCCCAAATGCTGAGATTACAAGAGTGTGTCACCACACCCAACTTCAGATTTTTATTATTTTTGTTTTTCCACCTTAAACCTAGTTCCTCTTCAGGAAATTGGAGCTTTGTGTTATAATGCTGATAATAGGGTCCCGCTTATTGAGGACACCATGTGCAGGGGCCAAGGTGACGCTACCTACATCATTTCCTCGGGGACACAAGGTGAGCTGTGCAGAAGGAGAGAGGGGACAGGTGAGGTGACATGTCTGAGCCCCTGCAGCTGACGAGAGGCAGGCGAGGGAGCCAACCCCAATCCTGGGGAAGGGAAGTTGACTCAGAAAATATCCAGTTATCATCTGGCACCCAGTACTTGAAGAAGACAGAAAGCTTAACTTCCTGGGTACAGAGAGAGGGAGATTCAGAAGGACTGAAGCAACTGGGCCTGATTTTTAGAGTATGCTGAGTATTTTTCAGAAGAATGGCATCCCAGTGCCAGATCTTAGGGGTTTTCCTCCTCCCCTATGATGGAAAGAACCTTTGAAACCTCCGCTCTGCCATCTGCAATTACGAGCTAAAAGGTGTCTAATTGTTCCAGGCATCGCCAGCAACAACAGCCTCAAATCTACTACCTTTAGTCCAACAGCTTCACTCATGTATCAGCTTTGAACTGACTTGTAAAGTGACAGATGACATTCTAAATGGTCGCAGGTAATACCAACCACCTTAGCTGGGCACCCATTCGAAATCTTGGAGAGCTCCCTGGATATTTTCCTTATTTAAAGAGAATACCGTCTTTGCAAGCTCTACTGTCCTTCAGCCAGCAGAATTCAAGAGAAACTCAGCCCTCATAGCCTAGACTTTCCCTGCAGAAAAAGTCTCCCTGCCCCAAAGATGATGCACTTGCTCGGAGATCTTTGGCTCCGTCTGTTTAATTACTATCTGATGCCACAGGAGACCAGAGATTTTCAGCCATGGAAGGCACATTTCAACCCCTATTTGGGAACAAACTAGTACCAGAAAGAACCGCCATTTTTCTTAGAAGCGGTAGTACAGGGGATTGACCCAGCCCTATTTAATTATTTGATTTTGAAACACATTTTCACTAGGTTTACCATGTGCTGGCCTCGAACCCGTGATCCTCCTGTCTCAGCCTCCTGAGTACTGGAAATCAGGCATGCACCACTACACCCAGCTAAGAGCTATCATTTTTTCCAGTGCAGCGGCCGGTTCTGTTGAGAAGCAAACTGTTTCTGTACCTTCAGCTGTCCCCAGAAGTCCAGTAAAAGATACTTTTAGACCTCTTTTTTTTTTTTTGCCCTTCTTCCCCCCATACTGGAGCCAGAAGAGACCCAGTGTAAGACAGACTAACCCTTTTTCATTTCCACTTAACTCTGTGCTCAGAGTTGTTATTCTTTTCTTGGTTCCACCCCTGCTTCATTTATTCAGCCCAGAAATCTCACTCCAATGCCTGTTTTTCCACTGATTTCTCCAAGTCCTGCTTAACCTTCTTTTTTCTTCTAACCACTGTTGGATGGCGGAGCTCGTTGGTCCCCTTATCATCAGAGTGGCCGAGACTTCTCTGTGCCCAGATCCCCATCCAGGAAGCCTCCGGGTGAGGCTCCCTGAGGCCTTCGTTGGGTTTAGGTCGCATCCTCTGACCCACTCGCTTTCTTTGTTTCTTCTTCCCATGTCATAAAGAACGATAGCTATAGTCCCACTGCCTTTGATCTGAAAAGTGCAGCCCCTTGGATAAGGACAACTAGCGGGCCCTAAGTGGTTCCCCTTGAAGGAGAGACCCTGAGTTCACGGTTTTGCGAGGGGAGCATGACACGCTCTCCTCTGGGGTGAAACTGTCACGACTTCTTACATATTTGGTTCCTTTTCTCTCTTGAATATAAACAGAAGCCAGCCCTCTTTTTTTCTTTAAAGGGGCATTTCACAAGGGTTGAAACAAAATAATAAATGGCCAATTCAGCAGGCAGATTATAAGTGTTGCCCTCCAAACTCGCTTTCTAAAAGGCGCGATTCTAGCTCGGCCGGGATAGGAACGATTCCTGTGGTTGGGCTCTGGGCTGTTCTGAAGCCCAGCATGAGTACCCTATTCAAAGCTCGGCTATCGCTGTGGAATTCCTTGGCGAGCGGCGCGTGGTTCAAGAAAGGAGACGCGATACTTTTTCTTTTCTCTCCCCCTTTCTCTCTCTCTCTTTTATAGAATTCTTGCAGAGGTAAACTTTCTACCGCAGGGAGAGGGTGGGGGCTTAGAACCACAAATTTATACCATCTCCAAAAGAAGACAGAGGTTCTCCTTAGGAAAGATTCCTATGTGGAAAAACCTTTAGACAGAAACCCAGTGAAGTTGCTGGCCAGTGGCCAAACCCACCCCGTTTCTGCCTTCCTTGTGAAATCTCACGGAAGTTGAAACCTTCAAAGGTTCAGTCCTCTCTGGCCAGGCCACCAGCAGGCCGCATGCCCTCTCTGAGAGCTTGGAGAGGGCAATGTCAGGGGACAGTGGTATGGTCCCAGCACTTTTTCCCTGGTACCCAAGAGCCTCTCCTTCTCTGAGCCTCCAGGGGATGAGGGGGGATGGTCAGGGCTCTCTGAATCCAACTCTGCCAAGCTGCCTAGAGTTGCTTAATGAGTAAGAGAGTTGTGCTAACACACAGGTGTCTCAGAGGGCCCTAAGGTAAAAGGTGCTTGCCCTCTGAAGATGCCAGGACCTTCCTCTATGGCTCCAACAGCTTGTATTTGGGACTCCTGTCCTCCTGCCCCCAAACAGACTGCCTTTCTCCTAACTTGTCCACAATGCCTTTTTGGTAAATACATATCACTTATCCCAATCCTTCAGGGCTTGGTCCAGGATTCAGGGCATTTTAGTACTAGAAAGGCATTAATAGTACATCAACCAAGTATGAATAACCCTGGGGAGGTCCAGGGAGGAATCCTGCAGTAAGACACATGGCTTCACTACCAGGGAGCCCAACAACACCCTCGCCAAAGGGAATACTGACACAGGTTGGTCAAGGCAGTTTGGCTGTCAACTGTGTGTGTCACTGATACAAGGAAACACTGGCAATTTTCAGAACTTTTTGTATTTCTGAATTATAGAGAAGTCAGTGCATGCCTTCTTTGGGATTCATTAACCATGAGAAGTTACCACTCTGTTTCTGAATTCCAGTACTGAGGCCTCAGGAGAGAGACTCAGTGGTCCAGGCTCATCACTGGTCACTGCTGGTCCATTCAACCCAGGCCTGACTGCAGAGGGCTGGCTGGGGGGCCGTGGTGAGGAGAGAGACTCTGATTGGTCTGGTTGTAATCAGGTGGCCACTGATGGTCTAAGCAATGGGGCCTGGCTGTCAGAGGGCTGGCTCTGAAGTCCTGGTGCACAGTATTGGGGACAGGGGACTGGGCAGACTCCTCAGCACCTGCCCCCACAGAGGGCCAGGCCAGGCTCGAATAGACACTTGCTGTGGCCTCAAACTCACGTAGTGTCTCCACCATGGTAAGACATGTAGCTGGGTGAGGAGTCCTAGGAGCCACAAGTTTCCTCACCTTGATGCACCAGGATGAATCTTCCAAACAACCCTAAGCAGCTGTGATCATGTGGTTCTCCGGTCTCCAGCCCCACCTCCCTGCCCCATCTGTGGCTTCCACCCATCTGTGAGAAGTCCTACCTACAGGCAGGCCTGTGAGAAGCCAGACCACCATAGGCAAACAGGCCAAGACCAGAATATCATCTCAGCCCACACCAGCCATGTAGGAGGAGTGCCCCAAGCTCCTGTCAGTGGAGTGTGTGGCTGTGAAACTTTTGAGAAAGTCTGACTTCCTTCTTCCTTCTATATTATATTCTGTATATAATTATATATTATATATAAGATATATAATATGCGTATATATGAATGAATGAATGAATGAATGAATGAATGAATGCGATATAAAAATGTTGATAATGCTCAAAGCTGAAACTCCCCACCCCGTGTTACTTAACAGGCCCTTTAATCCCTGAGGTTAATTTCCTGCCTATGACATCCTGGAGGACAATATTTTGAAGATTTCTTAGCATCCTTCTCCCAGTTTAGAAAGGTCATCCACAGTCCCTTTGGGGGATAGTGCAATACTTTGCCAGAGGTGGGGTGGGGGCACCCTGAACTCTGAGTGCAGGAAGAGAGATGGACAAATAGAACTGTAGCCAGCCAAGGAGGAAGCTGCCCCTCTGGAAGGTCCTGGAGCCCAGGTGGCCCCAGCTGCCCCCCAGCTGCAGGAGGGGCATGTCCAGTGGTGGGCGAGCCGAGTGCGCCTTCTGGCCTGGGGTCCTGACCCACGTCATCACCCTGAGGTTATTCTTCTCGCTTTGAGGGTGTCTTTGCCTCTCTGATGCTGATACCCCAAAGCCCAGACAAATACCCTTCCTCTCTTCCCAAGCCTTTCTTTCCAACCTTCCTTAAGAGCGTCTCCTTTACTGCCCGTTTCTGTTTGAATGGGAGCAGACTCTTGAAGCTAGGATTATCCGGGAGTCCGGTGACTTGTCTACAGAGATGCCATTTCGGTCCCTGGTTATTGTTGTCCATGAGAGTTCTCCACTAAAAGAAACCAACGATGGTGGAAAGGGAAGCAGGCTGGAATGAGGAGACAAGGCCATGGTCCTGCCTGCTGAGGGCAGCCATGCACACCCCATGAGCCCCACGTGGTGGCCAGTACAGTGGAGCAATGACAGAAGACACCTGAAATGTGTGGCACAATTGAGCACGCCGCCTGGCGCATGGTACATTTATGAATGCTGCTACTGGATTAACCACCAAAGCCCAGTGGTTCCCAGTGTGGAGTCAGTACTGTAGTCTACAGGTAATTAAAAGACAGTTTCACGGCACCTTGGTCAAGGTACACCTCCTTACAGTGAAACATTAGAGGCAGTATCCTGTGCTCAGTGGACACATGAACCCACTTAGTTGGGGGTCTGGGGACGGTGTTGCTGATCCCCCCACAGGCTCCCGAATGCTCAGAGGGGTCCTTAAAGGGCCCCAAAGAACTATTTAGTAATCTTGTCCAGAAGCTTCCTAAAAGCTGACCCTTCATCGGTCTCCTTCCACAGGCCACTCCTTTGAGTCGTTTCCTCTAAATAGAGGGACAGCTGTCCCCAGCACAGGAAGTGGGTGGTTCCTTTGAGGTTACACCCATCACCTTGTTCTTGGGACTGTCACGTTTTGACTCACCCAGGGTTTGTTCTGTTCTTGTCTTCCAGACCAGTAGAAAGTTGAAAAGCTTGTATGACTTTTCTCTCTTCCCCAGCAGTACCCACGGAGGGCCTTGTGTAAGGGAGAGAACTCAAGCCATGTTTGTTGAATCAATAAGTGTTGATGCACTATCGTATCACCTTCTTGGGAAGTTACATCCCCAGTCTACTTTTCAGAACAGAGTCCCCCACCACCATCACCACCAATGAGCTGACAGAACTGAGCGGAGGATTGCTTTCAAATCCCTGCAGATTCTTTCTAGTGTTCTAAGATGATCTCATACTGGAGAAGCCAGGTGTGACGAGGACTCTCCCCTGCGATGCCAAGGTCCTCTAAGGCCACTTCAGCCAAAGAAGCCATTCTCTGTCTGGTGTTTGCTCTCCTGGGGCCACTAGAAGGACCCACCGGGAGAGGCCGGCAGTGGAGACAAAGGGCTTAGGGTGGTATAAAGGTCTTTCTCTCTCTAGAGGATTTCTTAGCAAACTAATCTCACAGATGGCATTGTCTTGGGTAACCGAGCAAAAGAGGAAAAAAAAGGTGCATTTGTCTTGCCAAAATACTCCCAGAAAAGAAAATTCATTTGTTTGTACAAAAATATTTACTAAGACCTTCTGTGAGCTTAGGTTCTGGGTCCTGTCTGGAAACAAAAGATAAAAGCCTGGTCCCCTGCCCCCAGGGCTCCCGTCTCATCTGTGCTTGGGTCTGAAGGTACAGGTTGAGAAATCCTTATTTGAAATGCTTGGGACAAGAAACTTTTCACATCTCAGATTTTTTAAATTTGGTAGTATTTATGTATGCACAGTAAAATATTTTGAGGATGGGGCCCAAGTCTAGAGATTAAAATTAATTTGTTTCATATATATCATATGCACATAGTCTGAAGGTAATTTCACATGCTATGTGGGTGCACTCATGCTGTGACCCAGCGTGTGAAGGGCAGGTGTGGAATTTTCCACTTGTCAAGGCAGAACTCAAAAAGCTTTGGAATTTGAAGCATCTTAGGCTTTGGGATTTTTGGATCAGGGGTATTCATCCTGTAACTAAAACTCGTCCTTTTACCATTCCATTAGTTATGGGACCTGCCTTATAAAAAAATCTTTTATATATGGGATTTACATAAATAATTATAGAATAGCAGAGTGATGACCAAGGACTTTAATGGAAATGTGTGCAACGTGCCCAGGGAGATGCCTGTTCTAGCCCACGTCAGAGAGGGTGAGGAAGAGGGCGCTCTGGACCAGAAGTTTCCAGGGTGACAGGAGGCTTGTGGAGAGCCAAGCACAGATGGGGATTTCCAGGCAGAAAGAACAGCTAAGAAAAAATATGAGAGCTTGGAGTATTCTGGAAACTCACAAGGTTCCAGGAGCCGCAGAAACCGGGATTTCCATCCTGCCCGGTGACACCGTTCTTTTGAGTTTCACGGTGGTTCCTGTGCCCCTTTCTGAACTTTCTCTCATTCTCTTTCTTCCAGGACCTTCATGACTCCTACTATAGCTCCAGCTGTTGCCCAGAAGCTAGAAAACAACAAAGTTTTTAGCTAAAAGCACTGCCATAAGACCTGGTGGGGCGGATCCACACACCCAGGGGCAACTTTATCCCCCTCTCGTCCCACCCACCACCCCTGGCTCACCCTTGACATGCAGTCAGCTTGCGTAGAGGTCAGGCTCACTGTCCTATGTTGATTCAATCTGGGGTGCCTGATGCTCCATGGAAAAGGGACGCTGTCTCTTTGCAAAGGGTGGAAGAATAAGAAGGAAACCCACTCTGCCGCTTACCTGAGTCCCAGGGATTTTTTTTTCCCCCATTGGCCTTTCAGGTGTTCAAAGGAGCTGGTGCGAGCAGGGTGTGGTGGTGCCCACCTATAATCTCAGCACTCGGGAGTCTGAGGCAGGAGGTTCACAGGTTTGAAACTGGTCTCAGCAACTTAGCAAGACTTTGCTTCAGAATAAAAAAAAATAGGGCTGGGGGTATAGAACACCCCTAGGCTTCGTCTCCAGTACCAAAAAAATAAAACAAAGGAGTTGGCATGGGTGTCGTAGGATGTGCACCAAGCTGCTGTGTGCCGTCTCTCTTCGCCCGGTACCCAGCTGTGCCTGTGCCCTGCGTGGTCCTAGTTTTCCTTCCTACATCGTCATCTGCCAACCTTTCCCTCCTCAGATAAGCCGTGTGAGCTCTACTGCTCCCCCCTCGGGAAGGAGTCCCCGCTGCTGGTGGCCGACAGGGTCCTGGATGGCACGCCCTGCGGACCTTACGAAACAGACCTCTGTGTGCACGGCAAGTGCCAGGTGATGCGCTTTTCCTTCTGTCCTTGGTGGGGCCTTGGAGGGAGATGCCATATCCCCAAAGGGGGCTCAGGGTAGAGGTGAGCATCGGGGGGGTCAGGGGAATGGACTTTCCCAAGGAGGCACGTAAGGCTGCTGCCCAACCTGGGCAGCAACTCAGTGTAGGAACCAGCTGCAGACGAGTTGAGTTCAAAAAATATCAATAGTACCTGGGCATGGGGGCACACACCTAAATCCCAGGACTTGGGAGCCTGAGACAGGAGGATTGCAGGTTTGAGGCCAACCTCAGTGACTTATTGACACTTTGAGTGTTTAGCAAGACCCTGTTTCAAAACAAAAAAAATAAAAATAAAAAGGCTAAGGGTATATCTCAGAAGTTGAATGTCCTTGAGTTCAATCCCCAGTATCACCAAAAAAGGTAGATATAGAGGGAGAATATTAGCAGCAGTATAATCATATGAACAATGAACAGTTTTAAAATTGCTGTAGACATCATGTCCAAAAGAAGAGGGAGAGGGAGAGAGAGGAGAGCGTGGGTGAATACCAACACAAGTCTGGAAGGTGAGTGGAGAAGCCAAGCCCTGCTTAGTTGCAAAAGATTTAGTAGACAGAAGCAACCGCTTTTGCAGGTGGTGCCCAGAGTCCACTCTGAACAGTCCCACAGCCCCCAAGTATTAAAGGCGTAAGTAATGAAGTCTTAGCCTGAGGCTTCAAACACGCTCGAGTGGGATTGTAAACTAAATACAAATACATATTTATGCCTCATCCCAGTAACTGCCAAAATGGAATGGACTGAATTCCTGTGGTACTTATTATGAGTAAGTAAAGCAAGAGAAATTGGTTAAAGAAAATAACAGTACTCATAAGAAAAAAACTCTCAGCAGGCTGGTGAGCAGAGGATCTGTGTGTATTCCCTGATAGGATTATCTGATAACAATGGATAGATGGTAGAAACCATCCACATTTATGTAAGAGAAATATTGCTGCAGTTGGCTTACTAGTCCCCCCCCCTACGTCCCTTAAAACTATAAATGACACTATTTTGGGGGTGGCAGCGGAATCCTGGGAAATTGTGAGGAACGTGGTCATTAGCTGGTAAAATGCAAGGCTCCAATATGGTATCGTGAGTGGATTCCACCGAGCTGCAAACAGCAGGCTGATTCAAACCATGACACGGATCATGGGAATACCATTTTATTCCATTTTTATGAGGACTGAGTTAAGTTTCACTTCAGTGAGTCACAAATTACTTAACATGCTGAAATTAAACTTAACAGCAACTCGTAAAAGCAGGAGGGAATTGGGGTAAGAAACACAGACGTATATTTTTCACCAAGTCCCTATAAATCAGGGCTCCTATCATTACTGATTCTTACTGTTGGCCTCCAGAAGCAACGCAAGGCAGTAAGTCTCTCATACGCAACTTGTTTCTGGAGCTACTGGCATGCAGCAGGTGGGTCAGACTGACGTGTGGCTTTGCCCTGGGGCAGTGGCTGGATCCAAATCGGCCTGAGGTCTAGATATATTTACATTTTTTAATGCTTTATTAGTTTCTGCACACTTATAGTCAGTCTATTCTGATTAAGGTCATACTTCCCTGGGGCCTCAATGCGTATATCTCCTGGGCTCAATGAACACCAAACCCAAAAAAAAAAAAAAAAATCCTTCAGGGCCTGTAAGCTTTTTCAATAGCTAATTAATCTGTGTTCCCCTCTGAGCCGACCCCACAGTGGGAAAAACACTGGCTTTTAGGAATTCAGTGATTCTAGGATCTAGAATCACTAGCTTCTAGATCTAGTGAAACTTAACTCAGTCCTCATAAAGATGGAATAAAATGGTATTTCCATGTTCCCTGTCATGGTCGACCTATCAATGGAGCATTTACATTTTCAAAACTGTATTGGCAGCCAGGTGTGTGGTGCATGCCTATAAGCCCAGTACTTGGGAGGCTGAGACAATTTCAATGCCAGCCTCAGCAACTTAGCAAGACTCTGTTTACAGATAAAAAGGGCTAGAGGTCAGCCAGGCATGGTGGCACATGCTCGTAATCCCAGTACTGGGGAGGCTGAGACATGAGGACTGCAGGTTTGAAGCCAGCCTCGACAATTTAGTGAGGTCCTCCGCAACCTAGTGAGACTCTGTTTCCAAATAAGAAATAAAATCAGGCCAGGGGTTTAGCTCAGAGGTAGAATGTCCCTAGGTTCAGTCAGTCCCCAGTGCCACAAAAAGCACTAGAGGTATATCACAGAGGTAGAGTGTCCCTGGGTCCAGTCCCCAGTACCAAACAGGCACGCGCGTGCGCACACACATACACACACACACACACACACACACACACACACACACACACACATCACTCTCCAACTTGAACAAAGGTCTCCCTGATGAATGGTGGGAGAATAATTCTAGGAGAATAAGAGGCTTTGCCCTCAGCGTACCCCTCTGTGAAGAAGGGGTAGCAGGGGTGCAGGGAAGTGTAGTAGGTGTTGATGCCTGGGCCTGTGTTTCAGCAATGCTCTCCTGCTTTCTGCCTTTGCCGAGTCTTTGCCTCGCAGTGATATCCCCAGAGAGCTTGGCGTGTATATGTCAAGCCTGATGTGAGAGCCACTGCTACCCAGGGCCCCGCTCAACCTAATGCTGAAGGCAGCATAGCACGGAGCATAAGAGTGAAGAGAAACAGAGGCCACCAGACATAAGATGTCCATCCATTTCTGGAGGACAAAGAGGACAGAAGTGTCATTGAGGAAGAACAGTAACAGAGCCCACATCTGATGAAAACGGCCGGTTGCATCCAGTAAGAAAAAAAAGCGGAAAAGCAGAATTTGAGTCTCTCGGACCAGAGGACAGAGCTTAGAAGTGAGGAATTGACTAAAGACCATGAGATGGTCAAGGGCTGTGTATTGCAGGACTGAGGATGCCCAGCTCTGCACATGGAACATGATAAAATACTAGGGCTCCCTTCCAAAGTGTGGGATCAAATGTTCAAGGAAAATTGGAGCAGGAGATGAGGTCTCTGTGCTTGAATAAGGCACTCACCTTTCTGAGCTCAGGGGTAGGCTCCAGCTTTCCTCCTGCTGGTCCTAAAAGAAAATCTACCATGCAACACTCCCCATGCTCAATTAGAAATATCTCAGGAGCAACCTTTCTGCTCCTCATTCTCCAACATGAGGAGGCAACCAGAGCTTATCAGCCACTTGAAGAAAACCAGCAGTGTGGACAAGAAAGACCAAGGAAAATAAACCAAAAAACCTGACCCAGGCAGAAAATTGAGGTCATTATAGAATTCTGCACATAGCCCAACTGTCCACCAAGCATGTGGGCAAAATAAAGTAATTTTGAGGCATGGAAGAACTCTGAAATTTTATTTTCCATGTGTTCATTCTGAGGAAATTACACACGGTTTAGCAAAACAAGGATGAAGTCAAGAAAGAGGAAGACGAGTGCTCCAGGCCCTGGTGGAAACCACCAGGAGCCCAGTGAATCCTGGCAGGATGGCTGCGCATCTGGCCTGGAGTCTGCATCCAGTTAAAAGTCAAACAAGAAGTGGTGGCCTCCCTCCAACCAGAGATAGGATGAGGAGGCAGGCGTTGGAAGATAGCTACTAAGTTGAAGAAAGCAAGAACTACTTCTTCCAGCCAGAAGAAAAGAAAGAAAGAAAAGAAGAAAGAGAAGAAAACCCAAAGACCATCAAAATCTCTAAGATTATTCGCCAGCAGTGACGGCATCCCCAACCAATTTTGCTTTACTCCTGCCAGACCCCAGCGACATCCCAGCACAGGCTGGACTCTGCTGCACGGAATTCTCCCAGATCTGTTCAAAAGCATCGGGAGACACACTGAAGACAGAATTCAGAGCAAATGCCAAGGAGACCGACTTCTGACAGCACCATAAAAATTGTGGAGGGTAAAAAGGAATAATCTACACTCTCTCCAGCTTGAATTGCAACATTGCCAAGGTGAAGATATGTTGGCAGGTGTTATGGCAGATTACAGCCGGCCTCATGTCATAAAATATGTACCTACCTGTCTTGTTATAAACTGACAGTGCTAATAAAATGAAGTATTATGGTTCGCTTAGGAAAAAACCCGCACAAGAAAGTCTCAATTTAGATATGAGAGAAGTCAACAGTCTCAGGTTGGGAGAGGAATCGATGTTGGTGTCGGGGTTCACAAGGAAGAGGCAGAGACCAGCGGGTTGCTCAGCAGACAGAAGTGTGAGCTACACTGGGCGGTGGAGGGAGAATTGGGTTTAAGAGTTGTCTCTGTGTGAGAAGGATTGTTGAACTCTAAGGAGGAGGTGAAATTACCAAGAAAACCAAAGAGAAGCAGTAGGGTAGGAGCGTACTTACAGAGCTGCTTGCCCTTGGGCAGCTGAGGAATCAAGAAGCAGGAGGAGGAAGCGCCTGCGGGATTGGCAGCCATCAGTCAAGAGCCCCTGAGACGCCTGTCCCTCCTTGGTCTTGGGCCTCTTTGGGCTCAAGCTGTGGTGCATCCGTTTCCTTCGTGTTTGTTCCCTGCTCCCTCTGTCTTATACGTCTTTATTTCCAGGTTGGGAATGTAATGGGTGTCCAGTATTGCTTTTACTGAATTCGCATACAGTCGGCCCTACATATCAGTGGGTTCTGCATCTGCTTAGTCAACCAACCTCAGATGGAAAATGCTTAGAAAAGTAATTGCATCTGTACCAAATATGCACAAGCTTTTTTCTTGTCATTGTCCCCTTAAGAATACAGCTTAATGGGCCGGGCGTGGTGGCGCACGCTTGTAATCCCCACGCTTGGGAGGCGGAGACAGGAGGATCGCGCTGGTTCGGAGCCAGCCGCACTGGCTTAAGAGACCCTGTTTCCACATTAAAAAAGTAAAAAAATAGGTCTGAGAGTGTAGCCTGTGGGAGTGTATCCTGGAGGTAGAGGGCTTCCAGGAACCCCAGTACCACCAAAAAAAAAAAAAAAAAAAGAATACAGTTTGACAACTACTTCCATCCCGTTTACATTATATTGAGTGTTATATATAATCCAGAGCTGATTTAAAGCATAAAAAAGGTGTTATGGATGCTATGAAATACTATAAATAAGGGACTTGAGCATCCCTAGATTTGGGTACATTTGGAGGAATCCTGGAACCAATCTCTGGTAGCTAGAGAAGGACAGCTGTGTACGTGCCCAGAGCAGCATGGGTGTTACCCAATCCCAGATGCTATGGAGTCAGAGGTCAAAGAAGAGGATGGAGGAGCAGCCTCTAGATGTGGTGACAGTGCGTCGCTTGCCCCTGGTGTTCTTCAGGAGGGACAAGATGCTCGGAGTGGATCGAGGACTCACATCACTAAAGGTACCTCTTGTTGGAAGTGTCTGCGCTGCCGTGGACCATCTCGCATCCCCTCCAGCATGCGGGGCTGAGCACTGAAACATTTATAGCTTCATAATGCACCTTTCACAGGAACTGTCTTGACAGAAAGAACCTGTGTTTTCTTCGCCAGTACCATACCATCCTATGCCTCCAATTAATTATGCCATGGGGGGACCTTTGTCCCGTTTAACTCTTTAGGGTCACACACACCCTGGCTTACTCAGCAGATCCCTGAGCAGCAGATGCTAACCAGGAGCTTGAAAGCTCAGAAATGGGTAATGGAAATACCTTGCAGAGAGAGACAAGTAGCCGAGGATCACCAGGATCACACAGCAAGACCTCGACCCGCTCATCGTTGGGAGTTTTCAGGGGCTGGCTCCTCTCGTTCTCTTAGAACACCAGGATTCACAGATGCAATTGTTGAAGCTCCGCTGATTCTCAACGTTCCCGTCTTCGGTTGTATTTTATGATAATTTTCATTAAAAAAATGTCCCTGCCCAAAAATATCATGCATTGCTTTCACTGACTTTGGCAAAAGGGGAAAGTATCCCAGTGGCAGATTCGTTTGGCTGCCGCCCTTCAGCTCCCCCTGAGATTTGGACAGCCCTGTGCCCTGCCTCCAGAGCTAGAGGCTCCCCAGTTACCAACAACCAGCATGGTGGAGCACCAAAATATGTCCCGGCCCCCAAGGAACCTACAGAATTAACCAAAGGGGCAACCTGGCTGGCATCTTCCTTTGCATCTGACCTGAGAAGCACCTTTGTTAAGGCTCAGAGGACCAAGTGGGATGTTTACTTCGAACATCTTGAAGTGTTTGGTTAAGAAACCCTAAAGGAGATATGGGACAAGAAGCCTGGGATGGAGCCTGGCTCACTGTGTCAGAGAACAAAGGTGGTTTAGAACAACCGGAGGCCAGTGTGTGAAAGATGTAGAGCTCTGGGCACCCGGAGAGACAGACGAGGAAGCCAAGAGGGAGCAGGTCCGTGAAGAGGCCACGGGAGAGGCCAGCTGTGGTGGCATCAGCCCCATGGCTGGGCCATCAACAGCGGAGACCCGGGGCCTGGATTGTACGTAGAGTGCAAACCAGCAGGCCGGCTCCCACAGATATGGCCCCAGGGGATTGGCGGAGTTTCTGCTTTCAACAAAACACCTGATCTTGGCCACTCTGTGCTCTTAACCGCTCTTATCTTATACTGAGCTCCTTCTCAGCAACCAGCTAGCCGGCCCCAGAAGGATCCAGGTGGCCCCTGCACAGGCTCCAGCATCCAGGTCCCCTGTTTCAGCCAGCTTCCTCCTGGTCACCAAGGGGTGATCCGCCCCCATGGAGCGTCCAGTGGATCGCCTGTTCTCACCAGGGTCCCCTGTGTCACCTAACTCTCCCCAGCTGCTGTGAAATCCCCTCTCCTGTATTCGCTCCTTACCTGGGCAGTGAAGCCTCCAAATTTGCCCTCTGCCTGTTTCTATACTAGGAACAGTCCTGATCCCCTTTTCCAAAGCTACCCCTTTTCAGGTTTTGTAGTGGTCGGTTTTAGATTACACATGCTCGGCTATCATTTATGATGATGGACATGTCTTTACTGAGACATGTCCAGTTATGTTATCACTTTTGGGACATGTAATAGTTTTACAATTCTCTCCCAAAGAAACAAAAGTACCCAAAGAGACCTGAGGACTACAAAATATGAAAACCATCCATCTGACACTGAACGGCAAACGCCAGTGTGATGGCTCTTGTAGGGTGGCCCAAGCATCAGTGGTGCCGGGAACGTGCTAGAAATGCAAAGTCGCAGGCCCGCCCGGACCCATAGATAGGGAACTCTGGGAATGGGAATAAATGCAGAGCCTCAGGCCCGCCCTGACTTGTAGATTGGAAACTCCAGGGAAGGGATCTAAATGCAGTTTTTGTTTTAGCAGCCCTTCGCATGAGCTGGAAGGACAGTCAAGTTAGAGAACTCTTGGCGTGAGGACGTAGGGGTTCCATCGGGAGCCTTGAGGTGAGGTCAGGCACTCCAGGCAACTCTGCCACACACTGCCCTGCAGGAGGGCGGTGTGAGGGCCACACCGGGCCTGTTCCCACTGAGACAGCTCCACAGAGGGCTGCGTCACCTCCACCTGCGTTATCCTGGATCCCGAGTTCCTTTACGATCTGAAGCACCAGTACCTAAGCTGGGGTACAGGCCCTATTCTTGTTCTGGAAGTATTCAATTTTAACAGAAAAAAAAAGAAGACCAAGAGGTGTGTGCTCAAGCAATTTAGCAAATAAACACCCAGCTTTCGTCCATCATAAACTTTGGGTATTTTGAAGAACAAAAATTCTCATCTGTGCTGATGTATACGTGCATTTAAAGAAAAAAAAAAGCATAGCTGGCTGCAGTGGGGCACGCCTGTAACCCCAGCACTCGGGAGGCTGAGACAGGAGGGGCACAGGTTCAAGGTCAGCCTCAGCAAGTTAGCAAGACACTGTTAAAATAAAATAGGGCTGTTGTTCAAAAGTAGAGTGTCCTGGGTTTAATTCCCAGTATAAGAGGGAAGGAAGAAGAAAAGAGGGGAGAGAAAGGGAAAGGAAGGGAGGAAGAGAGAAAGAAAGGGAGAGAGAGAAGGGAAGGAGGGAGGAAGGAAGAAAGGAAGGTGTACACGAAGGAAGAAGGAAGGAGGGAGAAGACGAGAAGACGGGAGGGAGTGGAGGGGGGTTCAAAGGCATTTCCCACTTTCCATGAAACTTGGACTGTGCTTTCCAGGCCCCCCAAGGGTAGAGGCTGGCCTTCCTCTGTTCTCAGAAGTGACTGGTCAGGAAGGTTTGAGAGACGGGCCTTCCAGTGGAGTGAGCTCCTTGTCTGATTTGGTAAAGGGGTCCTGCCTGAATGTGCTCTGCCCCCTGCACTTCTGGGTGGTGTCTGCGGTGTGCCCCATGACCCAGGTGACCCGTGCAGCCTGAGGGCCACGGTGGTCCTGTGAAGGTGAGGCCACGCCAGGTGGCCTGTGGGAGTCAGCCCGGCCTCGTCCCCAGGGCCTGCCTCAGCCAGCATTCCAGGCCTCAGTGTGACTCCATGGGTCCTTTGACCTTTCCAGGCGTCTCCGTGACACATGCTAAGACTGCATCCAATGACTCTAACTAGGACTATGGGCATAAGGGTGAATGTAATCCAGGTGGGATTCTATTCACTGTTCTTTTTCTGAATTGGAAAGGAATTAAAGTATTTTCTTGGGCCTCTGTACACATCATCTGCTGGGCCTCATGGAGAAGTCAGCTTTGCAGGATATCCACTTTGACAGCCCTGGGAGCGGGTACGGTGGCACACGTCTACAATCCCAGCGACTTGATGGGCTGAGGACAATTTGGGCAATTTAGCAGGAAGCCTATCTCAAAATAAAAATAAAAGGCTGAGGATGTAGCTCAGTGGTAGAGCACTCCAGGTTCCATCCCCAATAAACAAACATACACACACACCACCGCCGCCGCCGCCGCCATCACTGCCACCGCCGCCATCACCGCCACTGCCACCCTCTGAGTCATAAGCACAGAGTAACCCAGCCCTGTGTTTCTCTAGAAAATTGGCTGTGATGGTGTGATCGGCTCTGCAGCCAAAGAGGACCGGTGTGGTGTCTGCAGCGGAGACGGCAAGACCTGTCGTGTGGTGAAGGGCGACTTCAGCCACTCCCGGGGGACAGGTGAGTGCCGGCCAGCCCAGCGCAGGCTGCATGTTCGATCTGCTTTGCCTTGAAGCTAATGGTTATGTGACTGTCCTGCCTCTCAGATTTAATGCGTAGCTGAGTGGGCCACATCTTCTTTTCCGAAAGGGAGTGTCTTAGCAAGAATGTTTTTTTTAAGTCCCTAGAAGTGAATCATTTGCCTCTACAGAGGAACAGCTTCCAGTGCTCAGAGGCTCAGCCAGGCCCACGGATCAGTGTGGCTACCTCACTTGGTGTTGCTCCGGTCAGCCCATCTTCTGCTGTGTAGACAGAGAAGGTGGCAAAAACGCTCCGCCACATCATGTTGACCCCCGGATAGAAAAGCTTTTCTCTGTTTCCAAATTTTCGATTGGCAAAAAATAGGATAACATTTACATGGAACCCTGAAATGTGCATAAGCCCTATGATCCAGGAAGCTCAGAAGCTTCTACCAACTGTGACCCAGAGCCACCGCGTCTCCTGGTTCCTAAACCTAGACATCCTCCGAGCCCTACTTGGAGAGATACGCCAGGGTTCTGTTGGGGAGACTTCTCCATCTGTCTCCTTACACCATCTTTGCAGCCATAGCTGCTCTGTCCAAAGGTGGGAGGCGGTCTTCTGGTCGTCTCCCCTGGGGGACACTTGCTATGATGCTGGGCGGGGGGGGGGGTGATTCAGTGAAGAGAGTACAAGGAGGCGAGCCATGCTGGCAAGTTCCTCTCAAAGCCTTAGTGGGTGTTCACGCCCTAACATCACCAAGAGAACTCTGGTTAGGTGGACCTGAGCGCAAACACTTCTCTTCAGTTTCTACAAATCGTTTTCCAAAGAAGCTTTTCACTTTAGTTTACCCTGACAACAGAACCACAGTTGAAACTCGCATAGAACAGCCCAGGGCACGAGGAGAGAGAAGTGTGTCCGCTGCAGGAGGCACTGGCCACTCGAGTCTATTCAGATTTAAGTTCTAATTAATCAAAATCAAACTAACTTAAAACTATCTCTCAGCCCCACTGGCCACAGGTCTAGTTCTCACCGCCCGGGTGCTTGGGGTTCCGTGTCAGGCAGTGCAGAGAGAACATTCCCATCACTGGAGAAGGTTCTTTTGAATAGTGTGACCCTAGACCTTTGAGTTGTTCTGCTATGTGTTTATGGGCACACTTGACGCCATTTTTCTCTCTGGGTACCCCCGGCTTCCAGTTCCCCCACAAGCCTTTGGTCTTGCCCATTATAGCTGTACCAAGACAATTAAGAACAAAACTTCCACAGTTGGCCGGGGATTGCTATTTAATGAAAAGGAAGTATTAGAAACCCCCCCCCATGTTGTGCTAAGGTTCCATAAACAAAACTGACTACAGCTGTGCCATTCCCTGGTAGGCAGGTCAAGCACAGCTGTGCCCACCCCTGAAAACTTCTAGAGAGCACCAAGGAAGGTTTCAGGGCACACCTTTGAAAATCTCCACTGTTTGCCACGCAGTAACTCACTTAGCAAACGACCCGGATTAGGGACAAAAACCGCTCTTCCTATTTCCCTACACTAACCTGCTGCCTGGCCTTTGATTTTAGCCTGCCCGCAGCATCCGTCATCCCTACTAACACCCTGTCTGCCCTCCCTCTCTCGCTCTATCCATCCTGTGCTGAGCCATACCTGTGAGTGGCAGGCAGCCTCCCCCTGAGGTCGGACCTCGGTTGCCATAGCAGCAGGTGCCCGTGGAAAGGCAGGTGAAATGGGAAGCCACCCTGGGGGGGGCTGTGCCCCCTCTCTAGGAAGTTCAGTGTGCAGTAAGTTCTTCTACTTTCCAGCGCAAAAGCCTTATCAACCCCTGGGAGAATGGCATCAGGAGTGATCGCTTCCCTCGCCTGTAAAGGTCATCCTTAGCAACTGGTAAATGTCACACATGCATTTAAAGCACAAAGCTATTTTATTCCTCAAATCTTTACCAATGGAGTCTGTGAGCCCAAGCTCCTATCAGTGCCGATTCCATTCATTGAAATTCAGCAAAGCTCGCGTACAGGTGAATGGGCCACTGTCTGCCTCTCGGGCATAGTTGAATTAAACACACAGACCTGTGCAAATCGGTGTCTGACATTCTGGAAGGCAAAGGGCCACCGCAAGCCCATCCCCTGGGGAACATCTAGTCAGCATAAACACGTTTTAAGCCAGGCGTGGTGGCACACGCTTGTCATCCCAGTACTTGGGAGGCTGAGACAGGAGGATCACAGGTTCACAACCAGCCTCAGCTGCTTCGTGAAGCTCTCTGCAACTTAGTGCGACCCTGTTTCAAAATAAAGAAAAATATCAGGCTGGGGGTATAGCTTGGAGGTAGAATGCCCCTGGATTCCATCCCCAGCACCACAAAAATGAATGAATGAATGAATGAATGAATACATTTTAAGCACCAGGTATGGGGATGTGAGAGCTAGTGTCCTTGTCACCACGTGGGTGGGTCATAGCCAAGGTAGAGAAGCCCAGGCACACCAATGGCCTGTGTGAACCTGGGGTGGGGGGCAGCTCCTGAGGGCGGCCTCAAGGCCTCCTAGAGGGCAAGATAGGACATTTCAGGCGCATTCTTCTGAGAGGTCCTATGAAGCCCCCAGGACCTTAGTGACTCCAACCAAGTGGCTTCCTTAATCCTGTCAGTGTAGATTGGAAGGTGACTTTCATTTCCGCTCAGCCCTAAGGAATGAAAAAAGGAGGGATGTCTTATCACCCATCAGGGAGAACAGCAAAGAGAAATACCATAGCAGAGAGATCAACTGGATTCAAAGGCAGGGTTTCTGTGCAGTGGTTGAAGCCCTGACCCCTGCTGAACTCCCCTGTGTGCTGCTGCCAAGGCCCTTAGCTGGACTCCAGTGAGGACCCACACAGAGCGGCGTTGCAGCCCCAGCTGACCAGGCCCGGGATTCCAGGAGAGGTCCGAGTGTAGGGCCACTGTGGTCCTCCAGAAGTCACCTCCCAACTCCGAACGGATGGGGTCCATGGCTGATCATTCGCAGAAGGACCCAGCTGAGGCGGGCGTGCCGATGGTGGGCTTCGAAGCGCTTGGTGGGGCTGACGGGGCTAGGCTCTTTGAACCTGGTCAGCTGAGAGTCCTTGGTATGATGTGTGCCCTTCATTCGCTTTATTGTGATTTTGCTGTTATTGTCTTCATTCTGTTTTACTCCTCGGCCTTGGAAAAGACAGCTGGTGCCTGTGAATATCCAAGAGGCACGTGGGCCCAAACCCTGACTGAGAACCAGCCAGTGTGCCCCGCGCACTCAGAGTCCCTCTGAGCTCCATTATTGAAGAAAACATTCTCACACAATGGATTCCTAAAACAGAGGGTGTGTGGTCCATCCCTTTTGATGTGGCTAGAGCCACACATCATGTGTTCATTCATTAACGTGCCCCAGAGCCCCTGCCCCATGCTAGTAGGTCCTGTTTTTCATCTCAAAGTGCTGGGTGTGGACCTTCCACAGGGGAATCTCATGCTTGTGTGATGGGGATGCATGATGGGGCCTCCGTCCGCCATCGCTGAAATGAAGGCATCCGCCCCTAAGATGCACACATAAGCCAGTTCTAACATATTCCTTCTTCTCAGTCAAGAGCAGTCTTTGTACGAAGATGACCACATGTGTGGTGGCAAAGGCGGTCCCCCAGTATTTCTCACGTGAGACGTTTGGCTGCCCCGTGGGGTCCCCCTGTGACCTGCTTGGTGTGGGGGCTCTTGTGGTGCCTCGGGCCTCCCTTCCATGCCTGGATACTTTCTGAATAGAATCAACGGGAATGAGTCAACTCTAAAGCCACGGATAAACACAAAGGCCATTAACTGCTTATATAGCACTGATGTTCGTGACCCATTGCCAAAAAGAAAAACCAATTTATGGAGCTGTGAGGCTGAGAAGCTGGACAGGAACGTGCCAGGCTGTGCCAGGGGTAGGTTTGTATTCTCCTCAACCACACCTGGCTCTTTGGCAGAAAATGCTGAGATGTGCCAGAGAATTCAGCCCCAGTTGGCAACGTTCCTCCATGGGGAAGTTTCCATTATCACACTGGTCCTCACTATTGGCAAGGGGCGTTTGATAACACTCTCCTGGCCTTCATGCCGGAGGTAAAGGCAGTGGCCTTGATGTGACCCATCTACACTGACCTCACATGCAGTGGGCTGAACCTAAACATGAAGTAGCCTCCTGGGCTTCCCCGGAAATGGGCTCTTCTCCATTTGACCCAGGAATGGCCTTGAGTGATGAGCATAAGACGGGAATCCAGTGGTCCCCGACTTAATAAGGTTCAGTTCCTGATTCTTCATCTTTGCAATGGTGTGACAGCACTGTGCATTTAGCAGGAACTTTACTCTGAATTTTGAGTTTGGGTCTTTTCCCAGGCTAGTAATTAGTGGTCTGATGTTGTCTCAGAGATGCTGGCCAGTGGCAGTAAGCCATAGCTCCCAGCTAGTTAGAAGGTCGTGACCAGAAACAATAGTATGCTACACTGTGCTCTGTGCCAAGCCGTGGTGTATTAGGTGCACTTTGACTTACAATATTTTCAGTTTATGATGGGTTTATCAAACAAGTCTATGGGCATCTCTACTCTTACAATTTTTTGGAAAATGCAAAAAGTATGAACTTAAACAAAAGCCTTTCTGAACATCTTATGATTTATTTGTAGAAAAAGAAAAATTTCGACTGCACATGGTGGCACACACCTATAATCCCAGTAGTTGGGAGGCTGAGATAGGAGGATTGAAAGTTTGAGGACAGCCTCAACTAGCAGCGAGACTTTCACCAATGTAGGGAGACCCTGTTTCAAAACAAAAAATGTGAAAAAGCTTGGAGTTAGAATGTCCCTGGGTTCAATCCCCAGTACCACGAAGAGAAAAGAATGAATTTAAAAAATTGTAATTTTAAATATATTTTATATTGCATTTTATATAATCTGTGGAAAGAATTCCAATACATATTGCTAGGCTTGTCCTCTGTTTTGATATGGTACCTCATCAGTTCTTTGGTATTCTCCCAAAGATATTTAAAAATGCTGAAAACACAGGGGATATATGATCTCCAGTCACCCAAAAGGAGATCTACTTGGGAAATTCAGGCAGACATGACTCTGCAGAAAAATTTTCTTATAGCCTGATAATATTAGCTGTTCGATAGATTTGAGAAAAGCTGAAGGTCAGGCTTGCTTTGAAGTTCCTTCTAACAGGCTGTTAAGGCATTAATTCCATCTTAGAAGAATGGAAAAGATATTGAATTCACCCACGGCTTCCGCATCAAACCAAATTTGTGTTCCTTTCACTTGGATTTCTCCTGCTTGATGGCTGACCAGAGTGAAAAATTACTCAAGACAAAGGCTCACTTCTTTACCTCAAGTGTGAATCTGCCTTCTATACCCTATCATGCACCTCCCCTTTGAGTTATATTTCACGCATAGTCCATGTGGTGGTGTCTGGCATCTACTTTGGGGGACATCAAGCCTGAAGGGCAACAAGGTGCCCCTGGGACTTGATGATGGAGAAAAATAGAGGCAGCCGTACCATGTTTTCTAGGTGTACTTGATACGAACCCACGGTGGGTTTTGAGCTCTGGGTCACTTGAGGTTGGGGGAAAATAGAGGCCGTTTTGATGGGTGAGGACAGAGGACTGGCATTTTGTTTCAGGGATTTTCTCTTGTTTCCTTCTATGTCATAGTAGGAAAGGTTAGCAGGGCCCCTGTTCAACCATGGCTGCCTGGCCTGACAGCTCACTCAAAGATGAGCCTCACTGGGGTTGTCCTACCCTGAGCTTGTGTATCTACCCAGAGCTTTCATGGGCATCTCCAGCCCAGGGCAGAAAACAGAAGCCATTTCAATGTTGCAACTTTGGGGGCCAAAGTTAATCTTAAAAATGGACGTACGATCAGGCACCGAATACAAATGTATCTTCCTCTGGGATGTAAAAACCTAATTAATCAGGATCTAGAAATCTCTGTCTCTTGCCTCCAATTCTGCAGGTGGATGATGCTAGCAACCATCTTTGCTAGTCACAAAATAGGAGGAAGGTTCCATAGAAAAGCAACTTCCTCTAGAGGATAATTCAGCTCCACACATAGATCTTGTTCCCAGGTGTGTTTTGCGGTTTAAATTGAAATTACCTCTGAAAAAGGTTTTCATCATTTTGACCCTGAACAACTTTGGTCTACATTACTGACACTTTATATGCCTGGAATATAATAATTCTTTAGATTTTCCAGAAGGAATGGATTTCTCTAAGAAATATTTGTGGTATAAAATTTAGTGATGTCAGCCAGATATGGTGGCACAGACCTCTAATCCCAGTACTCAGGAGACTCATACAGGAGGATTGCAGGTACAAGGTGAGCCCCAACAACTTAGCAAGGCCCTATTTAAATATTTTTTTTAAAAAAATTTTTAAATCAGTGCTGTCATCTTTAAAGCTGTTAATTTTTGTTGTTATTTGTGATTAAATATTATAAGCTGGAAAACATTTTTAGAACAAAAAAAAATTTAACTAAAATCCCTTGTCTTCACCCTATAGCAACTCAGTGATGAAGAGACAGCATGCAGGCTGCTTGAGATCAGCATTATCAATCACAATTCGGATGAATTTGGCAGGAGTCACACTTGGAGGGCCACACAGTTGGGGAAAGCCATGACAGTAGATCTGGGTATAAAAATGAAGAAATTACTACCCTCAAACTGGACTCACATTTGTAAAGCCTTTCTGATATTGAGTAGAACATATATTTGGAAACAGCTGGTACTAGATCTACAGAAGCAATGCTAAGGCCTTTGTTGTCAAGACTGAAGGATGCTAGCAAACTTACTGTTCGGGGTGGCTAATTGACCACACGCTTACTTTCTCGTCTTCCCGAGATCACCTGCAAATGAATACAAAGGAAAATTTTTTAAAGTTCTAAGGAGAACAAAGCTATCCTAGGTAGAAGTTTATATAGGGAGAAAACAGAATCAATGCGCGTGTTTTTGCTGCAATAGACAAGCAAACCAAACAGTGTACAATAGCCCCGCAAATTTCAGTGGTCTAACACAGCAGTTTATTTCTTGCTAATCTATTTTCCCATCTTACTTGGCAGCAGGCTCTGCACAGTATGGTCATTCCTGGACCTAGGCTGGCCGACACTTAATCTGTTTACATGATGTCACAATCATCATGAAAAGGAAACAGGAATATGGCCAACAAGGAACAAGGCCCAGGAGCCTTTAAAGCTCCTACAAGGAGGTGACATGTGCATTTACACTCATCCATTTCTGTTCAAAGTAAGTCACATGATCTCCCAGGCTTAAGGGTATTTGGAAATATATTTCTACCAGTTTTCAGAAAGAGAGAGAGAGAGAGACCTCAAAGTACTTACTGACTAGCACTAGAACACAGTACCTATTTAATAAAAAAAAACTTCTCTGCATTTTGATATTTTATTTATATATTTATTTATTTATTTATTGCAGGTCTGGGGATAGAACCTAGGGGCACTCGACTTCCGAGCTACACCCCCTGCCCTGTTTTTATTCTTTATTTTGAAACAGAGTCTCACTAAGTTACTGAAGGCCTCACTATATAGCTGAGGCTGTCCACGCACCGCGATCCTCCAGTCTCAGCCTCTTGAATGCTGGGATTACAAGTGTGCGCCATTAGGCCCGGCTGCATTTTGATATTTTAATTGTCAACTTGTAATAACCACTTCCTGGCTCCCATCCGAAAGCCAGCCCTGACATTCTACAGCATGTCTTACCTATCTACATGGACAACCAGTGTGACACCAATGGGAAATACTCAGATAAACAGACAATTGACCCTCTGGCAAAAGCAAAATGAGTAATTGAAATTCAAAATCTCTTTATAAAGCCAATCTTTTTATCAAAAAGATTTAAGGTGCTGTTGTATCCATAAAACAAGAACAGACACTACAATCGGAAAGCAAAACAGAGATATCAAAAGTATAAAAATATGAGTCAAAGCCATGTGATTAGAAACTAACCATCAACCAAGGAGCAACAGATGATAGTCTCAGAAACAAAAGTTTGCAATATGTCTAGTAAGAGGTTGAGCCCAAAATATATTAAATATATACTAATATATTAAAATAGATTTTGAAAATATTTTTGTGTCAATTAAAAGAAAAATGGTCAGAGGTTATAAACCAAGCCATTAACTGAAGAGGAAAAGCTAATGACCAGTAACTATATTATAAGATGCTGAGCCTCATTGGTAATTGGAGATATGCGGATGAAATCTATGACATAAAGATTCATCTTTTAAATGTCAGATATTAAGAGGATTGATCGTTTCAGGCGTTTGGAAGTTTGTGAATAAGCACATATTCTCATATAGCATCGACTGGCTTATATAGCCACAAAACCATTGGAGAATAACTTAGCAGTACGTTTAGTATTTAAACTATATATGTCAGTGATTCTCACAGTAGTTGACATAGTAAGACATTATATATGTACACAGGAAGATGTGTTCAAAGCTGCTGATTGCAACATTCTTTATTTTATTCTTTTAGAATGTTTACAAGACTATAATTCATGTGCCATAAAATTCACCTCTTTGAAATATATAATTCAGTGGTTTTTAGTACATGCACAAGGTTACGATGGTTGTGCAGTCATCATTACAATCATCCCTTGTCCGTTAGTAGCCATTCCCTATTCCCTCTTACTCTAGCCCTAAATAACTCACCTAATTTCTGTGTCAATATATTTTCCTGCTCTAACATTTCATATAAATGGCATCATACAATATATGGTCCATACAAACCTCCTTATGGAAAGTAGCTGGTATAATTAGAACTTTTCTCACTTAAAAAATAGTTATAAATTTTGAAAGAGAACCGACAAAGGACCCATGTAAGTATACTTAAATAGTAAAAGGATACAAGATACAAAGTAAAATGACTGATTTAAAAAATACTCACCAGCAAAGGGTTACCAAGAAAAAAGATGAAAACTGACCAGACACTTGCCATCAATTCAAAAAACCTGATTAAGCAGTAGCATCAATAAAGTAAGAACAGATAGCTAAGGTACAAGACATCAAGAAAGATATAAGATATAATGATACAGTGGAGCAGCAGTAGGAGATGAAGCATGACCTAGCTAAGAAAGGAAAGTAGAAGAAGCATATGGATCTATCACAGAAACCAAGTCCACATGGAAGCAAAGGAAATCGGCACTACTGGAAACATAGTGGAGACCTTGGAAGACAGGATTGGCAGAGAAAAATCAAAATGAATGGGAGCCAAGAATAAGATATAAATGAATACTGTGGAAGGTACAGGAGATCACACATGTAGAATTTTATGGGCCCCCCAAAGAAAACCAAACAAATGGATTAGAAAAGAATTACTCAGGTATACAGTTGGTCCTCTCCACCTGTAGTTTCTTCATCAGCAAATTGAAAGGATTCAGAAAAGAAAAATAGAAAATATGTTGAACGTATTCAGGAAAAAATGCTTCTGAACAGATGCGGTTTGTTTTTGTCAATACTACCTAAAAATACAGTATAGCAACTCTTCATAGAGCATTCACATGGTATTAAGTGTTATAAATCATCTAAAGATGAGTTAAAGTACGTTGGAGGATATGAGTAGGTTATATGCAGACACTACATCATCTTCCACAGTGGACTTGGGCTGGAATGTAGTTCTGAGGTTGAACCCCAGTACCACACACACATACACACACACGCACACACAAAACAACAACAAAAATAGAAAAACATATAATGAAATTCAATCTACATTCCTAATAAAGCTCTTAATAAATATATACTTTCTTAATATGATTACATTACATATAATGTTATATATGAGATATTAAGTATTCTATGTTCCCATGTAAATAACCCTAGACCTATTTTATATTTAAATGTAAAATAATATAGTTATTTCTACTGTAATGAAAAACAAAAGGATGCCCATTCTCACCAGTAGTATTTACCGTTCATGGGAACGCTTCCACTGAAAAGATGTTTACTGTGAAAAGGAGAGAGAACCACTCATCAGGTTAGGAAGCTCTCTTTTATGCTAGAGTATGAAGGGCTTTCGGCATGAAGAAATACTGGTCAACCTCGTGCTGTTGTGTGTTTACTGAGATTATATTATTTTTTCTCTCGAATGATACAAAGACCTTAGGGCAGATAAACTGCAATCACACTCCTCATGGCTTAGGTGGTGGGTGGGTTCATATCTTTTAAAAAGATACCATTATTATTTCATATTCAGGGTACTTGCTTAAATAAAAGCTATATGGCACATGGCTCGATTTTAAAGTTGCCCCTTCTATCTTAAAAGTACGTGTAACCCCCTATTCACCTAAAACTATATGTATTCATTTATATACACTGCAAGATACTGGAAAATCCCATCAAACACCAAAATGCCACTTTCTTAGAGATTATTTCCTCATTGCACTCTGGCATGGGTGATTTTCTATTTTCTCCCTTGTGTTTTATGCATTGTCATGTACTATTTTACAATAAACATAAAGGCATTTTATTTTAAGAAAATGAATAAACTCCCCCAAAGAGCTTTTCCCATCATCTCCACATAGTGGGGCCCAAAGCCTCTATTCTTTTTAAGGTTAAACTCTTCTGCTGATTCTAACCATTGCATTTGGGAACCACAAAGGAGGGATTTGGCATCTAATTTGAGACCTTCATCTCATTTGCTGAAGCAAACACCTAATACCCTTGTTGAAATCCCAAATTAAACTTTTGTTTTAAAGGCTCACCCACCAGCGTGCATTTTAGAATCTCAGCATCGTGTTGAGCTCATGTTTTGGGTCAGTTGCCCAGTTAAGCAGCTGGCTTTTTCCCTGCCAGCCTCCGTCATTTCCTTCCTGAATCTGCACTAACGCCTCCTTTCTGGGCACGGTGCACAGTCCAGGCACTGGCCGCTCCCACTCTACTGAGAAACAAGCAAAGAATCAGACAGAAGTGTAGTGTGTGTCGCAGAAAAACCAACCAAACAGGAGCAAGCAAAGAGCAGCTCATGGAGTGGGAAGGCAGTAATTGCGTCATACACAGGGCAAGTGGATTCGCTTCTCCCTCAGCCCGGGGACAGTCAGAGAAAAGTCAAACTATAGCCAAGTGCTAAGAAACCTCCGGGAGAGGGATGAGACCAGCGTCGCTTCTCACCCAAGCACCAGAGAGGTGCCATTCGTGAGGAACCCCAGGCCGTATGAGTTAGCGAGGGCTGCTGTAACAGGGTGGGTGGCATAACTAACAGAAATTCATTGTGTTTCCCTTCTGGAGGCTGAATGTGGTGTGAGATCATGGTGTTGGTTCCTTCTGAGGCTGCCAGGGTCTGTTCCAGGCCCCTCTCCTAGCTTCTGGCGGTTTTCTGACACTCTTGGGCGTTTCTTGTCTGGTAGGTCTCTGCCTTCATGTTCTTCTGGTGTTCACATATTTGTGTGCAAATTTCCCTCTTCAGAGGTCTTTTGCCATATTGTATTAATATGACCCTCTTAAATGACCTCGTTTTAACTAACTATATCTGCAACGGTCCTATTTCCAAATGAGATCACACTTTCAGGTACTGACCTCCAGGACTTCAACATAGAAATTTGAAGGAGGTTGTTGCAGTTCAACCTCTATCACACACAAAGAGTACTCTCTGGCAACTGGGTGGCCAGGAGGTGCTGGCCCTAGAGGAAAGAGCCCTCCTCGTGAGTTGTCTGTCTTCATTTTCCAGAGCTCTGCCAGCCCGAAGTCTATGAATCTACCCAGGGGTAGCTGTGCGGGCCTCTGACTCAGGATGGAAATGTGGTTCACGTGTATGTCTTCTTCTGTCACAGGTTACATCGAAGCTGCCGTCATCCCTGCTGGAGCTCGGAGGATCCGTGTGGTGGAAGATAAACCAGCTCACAGTTTTCTGGGTAAAGCAAAAATGATTTGATTCATGAATTACATGCTGAAAGTAGATTTTGATGTTTAGCCTGCTAAATTTGATTCATCGTCCTTCTCCCAAGCCAACCAACCCTGGTTTTACACCTGCCCTTTTCTTGTTATGATCTAAGTACTCAGAGTGGACCAAACAACATGGTCATCTTTGGCTAAAGCCCAGCCACCCCCCAAGGTAGCTTTCAGGGCTGGGGTAGAATCAGAACCACCAGTTTGGGACAGGAAAGCAAGTGAAAGAGAATGAAGGACCTAAAGGAAGTTGTGAGGTGCTGGGCTAGTGTAAGTGCCCCACAGTCATGCCCGGAGAGCCCAGTGCAACCTCAGCCCAATTTGTGCAAAGCACTTGCAGGCATCAGTGCTCTGGGGAGGGCCCATGCTGGGGAAGGTGCAAGAGGCCACCCTGTGGAACAAGGCTGGTCTGCACCATTTTCTGGTGGCTCCAAGGTCCTTGCAACCAACCCCACTGACTGCATCTCTGTCTAGAACTGGATTCATTGCCTTCTGTCGAACCATGCTAACTTACAGCCTAAGAGTCATTGAGTGAGACCCCTTCTCAGCCCAAGAAGACCCTCTAAGAGTACCCTGGGCTCAGTTTCCCGCCTCTCCATTGACCCTTCAAAGGTCAAACACTGGATCACCAGGGTCACCGGAGTGCTGAGCTGAACATTTGAGTGTCCCTTACACAGACCACAGGAAGTCAAACCCAGACACCTCTGTTCCTGGTTCACTGGGATGGGAATGCAAGGAAGTCTCTCTCTCTCTCTCTCTTCTCTCTCTCTCTCTCTCTCTCTCTCTCTCTCTCTCTCTCTCTCTCTCTCCTCCCCCCCTCTTTCTCTCTGTACTTGGGATTAAACTCAGGAGCATTCTACCTCTGAGCTACACCCCTAGCCTTATTTTTTATTTTGAAGCAGGGTTTCACTAAGTTACCGCATGCTTACACCTACAGTCCTCTTGTCTCAGCCTCCCGAGTACTGGAATTATAGCTGTGCACCGCCCCACCTGGAGAAGGATCTGTGTCTCTCGGCCAGCCCCAATCCCATGTTTTTGGCTTGAGCTAAGTTTCAAACCAGATGGGGCTGATCTTCTACCTAGGGTCCCCTCTCCTGAGTTCCCTTTGTATTAAAGTCTCTCAGCCTGTGACATAAGGTGCTGTTTGAGATGAAAAAAGAAAAGAAAAAATAAGACATGATTTCTCTGGCTTAAAACTCTTTGGTCTAAATTGCAATAATTCATGAGAACCTTTTATTTACATTTTTATCTATGATCGAAAAAGAAAAATATGTTGCACCTTTCCCCACATTCTTGCCTCTATAGGCTACACAAAAATATCCATACCTTTCTCTGTAAGGGGCTTGAGAAATTCAGAGAGTAACAGTGCCTAAAAATCTCCAGTAGACAGTGTACAATGCAGCCCATATCCCTATTGCTTAAGAGTTAGGAAACACAGGTACTATGATGCCCCAGAGGCCTGCCTGGGAAGAAGGGAAGGGGTGGAGCTTCACCCCGAAGTCTTGGCACCCAGGCCCTGAGGGTCCCTCCTGGGTCCCAGGCAGCCCTGGCTCCCCATCCCCAACTCTGGCTCCCGCCATCCTCCCTGCCTGCTGTCAGGGTGCCAGGGTAAGACCTGGCCCTCACCCCAGTTGACATGCCCTGAGTCTCCTTGGCCCTGGTGTTCTTCCACCTCCCCGGCATGGACATGGTCCCGGCTGAGCCTGGCTGGCTTCTCCCCAGCTGCCCCAGCTGTCACGCTACAAATAGGACAGTGTTTGTAAGTGCTGAGGCAGAGCCCGGTGCTGTGTTCAACAGCTTATTTGGAGTGACAGCCCCTCCACTAAGGAGCCCACGCCCTCTCTTCCTGCCCACCTAAGGAAACTGGGTCAGCTTCACCAGCGCTGGCATCAGAAACCCCGTCACCTAATGTCACCCCCAAAAGGCCCACTTCCCAGCGTGCGTGTTGGGAATGTACCATTCTTACCTGACAATTCTACTCCCAAAGAACACTAGACCTCCCTCTGTGGAGGCTGAGGCCACCTTTCAGGCCAGTCTTATTCACAGAATCGTAATCTGGCTATTCTAAGAGCTGCGTGGATTCTAGGTCCATGTGTAGGTTCTTCCACAAAGCACAGCAGGCCCCTCCACGTAAGTCCTTTGGCTTTAGACCCCGGCTTCTGAAATACCCTCGTACACTGGTTCCACCTGACCCCGGTTCCAGATGCCTAAGAAAAGAGAGGTGTTTTTTTTTTTTTTAATCTCTGCTTTTCTGTGGCAGTATGACAGAGGGACATCAGAATCCTTTAAAATCCTCAGCCTCTAAGTCCTAGAGTAAAAATGAGCTTTTCACGGGAATGCGCCTTGGAGTGTAGGAATACTAACTGGTGGGCCAGGTAGGGGTGCGAGCTGTCATGATCGTCCTGGTCAGCTGGGGAGGAAGCCTAAGGCGCACACACAAAAATGAGAATGATGACATTCCCACCAGGGCCCCCAGTCACTGAGTCCCACTGTGCTTTGGAGACCCGATCTCTCATCTTGTCTCGCGAATGTGCTACACGGCACCACAGCCACTTCCCGGGGGCAAACAGAAGAGCCCAGGGCCTTGGTGGCTTTCCGAGCTGCTCACCTCCTCTGAGTCCCCTGCAACTCTGGGAACCTCCAAATTACTCAGTGGTGTCTAGTCAAGGCTGAGTCTCACTAAGGGAAAAGGTTTTCACTGGAGAAGCCCGTTAAGCTGGCCTAGGGTTACTACTTCAGTGTGCGTACTTTAAAGAAGTAAATCTCCCTTCCAAGAGATTGGTCTAAATGACTCTGAATGACTTCACTCCCCAGAAGTACCATGTACCCTCGTGGGAGCTCAGACCCAGCCTGCGTCCTCTTATCTTATCCAGAAATCCTCCTCCCAGTATTCCAGGCGCTGGCGCGGGGACAAGAGCGAGCCTGAAGGTGGTCCACATCGTTACGTTTCCAAGTTAGTTCCAGCAGGCCAGGTTTCCACTCGGGGCCGGGTGCCTTGGAAGTCGCCCCAGTGTAACTTCCAATTACTCTCACATTGGCTGGGAGCAATTCCTGAAGAATTCCGCCCCACCTACCTTCAGCCCACGCTGCCTGGCTTTGTGCTTGCAACCACCTGGGACAGGAAATACCTCTGCACTTTGTATCCAGAGCTAAGAACAGAGCTGGCCCGACTCCGAGTGGAAATAAAAGGAGCGGAGTCCATGCCAGGATTCGCCGTGGGTTGACTGTGGGTCAGGTCTTCCAGTTCAGTCCAGGAGGGCAAAGAGGCACCCACCCCGGCTGCACAGCTGTGCCAAGGGAATGCCCCCTCCTTCCTCCCTGGAATTCCTCACCACCATCTTCCCTTAGAATGCCTGGAAACTTAGGAACAGCATCTGCCCAGGGGAAGGAGGGCCAGGATGGAGACTGACACTCAGCAGACAACTTTGCACTCTGGCCCTTGGGGAGGTTTGGTTACAGGGACAGTATGTCCCACAGAAGCCCACCAAGTTGTCCAGAGGTTTCAGAGCAAAGTCTGCAAAAGTGTGCACTCTTTTTTTTTTTTTTTTTTTTTTTTTGGACAGTGGTTTTAAAACATCCAACCTCTGACCCCCCAGCAGAAGCAGCCAATGAAAAGCTCCTCCCCAGCAAATCCGAGCTACAGACAGTGAAGATAAGATCAAGTAGCTGGGGAGATGCCTTTGTTTTGAACTCTGTTATTTACCCAGGAAATCAAAGCATCTGGAATCATCTTGATCACCCATGTTGAGGCTTTTCTGGATCCCCAAACCCCAATCTGAAAAGTGAACTCATTGTATTATTACAAATGATCACAGATGAAGGAGGCTGAGAATATCACCTTTTAGGCCTGAGGGTTAGGAGGGGCAGGAACTTTTGGGACCTCAAACTAATTTAATGTGGAGGGCTTTCTCTCTTTTTTTTTTGGGGGGGGGGGCAAGTGTACTGGAGATTGAACCCAGAGGTGTTATACCTCCAAGCTACACTTCCAGCCCTTTTTATTTTTTATTTTGAGACAGGGTCTCATAAGTTGCTGAGGCTGGCCTTGAAACTGCAATCCTCCTGTCTCAGCCCTCAAGGTACTGGATTGCAGGCATGTGCCACTACACCCTGTTACAGGGCCTTCTTTAAGGAAAAGCACACTTTATGCACCTGGCCTTGGAAAGGACTTATGCATTCAGGTGAAGCCACAGCAAGCCCAGCTCGGTGCAGCCACTGCACAGGGGACCAGAGGTGACGGCCCCTCGTCATTTACCAGCGAACCTGTTTGTGCACTTGGACAACTGATCTTAATGGCCCAGCTGACTCTCTGAGACTGAAGTCTCCCTTGTTTTTGAAAGAATGAATGCCAGGAACTAAATTCTTCATATTAATGGAAAGTTCTGATTTTTCAGTGTGTACCGCAGGAACTGGCAAATTTTACATCTTGTTCGTTCAGTTACTCCCACCAGAGTCAAAAGGTTGGGAAGCCATTCCACACACCCAGAGCTGCCGCCGTTCTTCTGCCTGAGCGGTCTCCTCCCACCGTGAAAGGCATACTCAGTGAGCAGCACCGTGGAAGGTGTTATGGTTGTAAAGGTGCTGTGGGCTCTTTTTCCTCTATTCAATTAAGACTTATTGCATAGTGAAATTAAAACTAATAGCTTGGTGCAGCTTTGACAAGTCTTTATAATAAAATCAGTAGGAAATAAAAAGAGAAGGAAAGAAAAAGCAGCGTGCATGTATGCATGCATGCTGGAGATCCCGAAAGTGGACCTCTGCCCCCCTCATCCCCGGCCTTTATTTATTTTTTTTATTTAATTTTTTGATGCTGGGGTTTGAACCTAAGGTCATTTTATCTCTGAGCTGCAACCCCAACCCTATTTTTAATTTTTTTTTTTTTTTTTTTTTTTTTGCGGGTCTGGGTTTGGAACCCAGGGGTATTCAACCTCCGAGCTACACCCCTGCCCATTTTTTATTCTTTATTTTTGAAACAGGGTCTCACTAAGTTGCAGAGGGCCTCACTAAGTAGCTGAGGCTGTCTACCATATGCAATCCTCTTGTCTCAGCCTCCCAAATGCTGGGATTACAAGTGTGTGCCACCATGCCTAGCTCTATTTTTAAATTTTTTTTCATATTTATTTTTAATTGGTGCACTGTATTCATACATCATAGTGGGATACATACTTTTGTAGACATACATGCACACATTGCCCAGTCAGCCCCCACCCGATCCCCACCCCGTTCTCTCCCTATCCCCCCCTCCTATGCTTGGCTTAGTAGTTGACATCTAGTATTATAGCAATTTATCCAAAATTAAAAATGATAATCTCACATAACAGTTTCATTTGTCTGATACCAAGCTTTTGATGACTTAAAGATAACATTTCAATATTTCTTTTTGCTTTCTTTCTTACCAGAGAATCTATTTTTTTCTATTTTTTAGGTGAAACTATCATATATTTATATATTTATTTTTCAGAAAAAAAAATCTATCCTAATATGGAATATGGATTCTAGGTACCCACAACGATCTTGAAAAAGAACAAAGCTAGAAGATATATATTTTCTGATTTCAAACCATATAAAGCTACAATAATTGAAACAGTGTAGTACTATTCTAAAGGCAGATATATAAACCATTGGAGTTAAATAAAAGCCTAGACCTAAATTCTTCCCTATATTGTCAAGTTATTTTTGACAAGGTTTCCACGAACATTTGGTGGTAGAAATAATAATCTTTTAACTAAATATTGTTGAAAAATAATAATTACATGGAAAAGAATAAAATTGGACCCTTACCTAATCCCATATACAAATATTAACTCAAAATAGATAAAAGACCTAAATATAAATCTTAAGACTATAAACTTTTAGGAGAAAATCTGGGTCATAAAACCTCACAACATTGAAATTGGCAGTGATTTCTTGGTTATGATTTCAATGGCACAGGCAACAGAAGAGTATACAAACTCCCTAAAAAATAAAAAACATATTGTATATCCAAAGACAATGTAAACAGAGTTAAGAGTTACTAATAGCATGGGATAAAATATTTCCAAATTCTATATCTGAAGGTATATTAATATTCCAACTAGAAATCCTAAAAATTAACAACAATAAAGGCAAACAATACCCTTTAGAGATAGGTAACAGACTAACATAAATAATGAATCTCCACAGATAACCAATCTTAGTTGTCTGTTGGATGGAAAATCTTGTTTCTCTAGTTCTGATGTGTGTTACCTATTTCTTCTTTGTAGTTAATCTCTTTGAGTATTTTCTCTAGTGCTGGTTTTGAAGACATAAATTCCTTCAGTTTCTGTTTGTCATGGAAGCTTCTTATTTCTCCATCTAATTTGATAGAAAGTTTTGCTGGGTAGGAAATTTTTGGCTGGAGGTTGTTTTCTTTCAAAATTGGGAATATGTTACTCCAAGCCCTTCTGGCTCTCATAACTTGGTTTGGGAAGTCTGGAGTGATTCTAATTGGTTTGCCTCTGAATGTCACTTGGCCCTTTGCTTTTGTTGCCTTTAAGATTCTCTGCTTGGCTTCCACATTGGTCATTTTGACAATTATGTGGCGTGGGGATCCTCTTCTCCGATCCTGTCTAAAGGGAGTTCTATGAGTTTCCTGGACCTGCGTATCGACCTCTTGCTCTATGTCTGGAAAATTTTCTGCTATTACTTCCTTGAAGAGATTGTTGATCCCTTTGGTTTCACTTTCTTTTCCCTCCTCTATTCCAATTATTCTTAGGTTAGCTCTCTTAAAATGGGCCCATATTTCTTCAATATCAGATTCCTGCTGTCGGATATTTTTTCCTAGATTAGAAACTATGCGTTCATTTTTGGAATGATCATCTTCTAAGAGCAAGATTCTGTTCTCCATGTGTTCTAATCGGTTGTTTGTGCTTTGAATTGAGGCCTTTACTTCATTAATTGCATCCTTTATCTCTTTTTGGCTCTCTCTGAGTTCTTTTCGAAGCACCTCTATTATTTCTATAGTTATTTTCCTGATTTGATCTTCTAGAAATCTCTGATTTTCTGTTTTATCGGGTTCTGATGTTGTGGGGTTGTGAGCATTCATTGCTCCAGTATTATTCCTCTTTCCCATGATTTCCGATGTTTGTGCCTTCTCTGGGTTCTTCCCTTGGGTCACTATGACTTCACTTAAGGTGTTCTGGATCTCGAGTCAGTAGTATCTCAGACCCCACTACTCCTTTACTGGGTTGTATCACAGAGTCTCCGACCCAGAGAGTCGATAGAGGCTGCTTTAGACTGTGTGGGGTGCCAGGTTGCACGTTCTCCTATGGTGTGATATCACTGCCACCGCCCCTCTCCCACTGGGTCAAGTCCCAGTGAGTACAGTACTGGGATTTCTCCTCTGTGGCCCGCAATTTGACTCACTGTTCTTGAGTACGCAGATGTAGCTGTAGTGAATTCGGTGCTGCTGCCGCCGGTGGCAATATGGCGCCGCTGCTACGCCCTCGGCTGTTGGGCTGGCGTTTTTTTTTTCTTGGTTTTGATTTCCACTCTGAATCCCTGCAGCGTGTGCTGAGCTCAGACACTGGGAGCTTTAGATGTCCTCTGCGCCGAGAAATCCCGCCTGGCTGTTCTGCAGCGGCTCCCCTCGGCTTGCTGTGGCCTCCCGTGAATTCGCCGGTGCCTCCGGCAGTATGGCGCTGCTGCCGCGTCTGCCGCGTCCTCGGGCGTGAGGATCTCCTCTGTGGCTCTGTTCTCAGTCCACTTTCTCTCTGGAGCCTGGTGATTTTTTTTGTTTCTCTGGTGATGTTATTTTCTGGCTTTGAAAGGCGTTGATTTTGTGGTAATGGATATTTGTTGTTAGCGGGGCTCTTAAGCCCCGCTTTTCCCGGTCGCCATCTTCCCGGAAGTCCCCCGGCCTTTAGATAGATTTTGTATTGGTATGTTCTTATCAGCGTTACCCAGGCAATGGGCTAGTAAGTTATTTCTTAGCCAGGTGGTGCCTCTTTGTCTCTGGACAGCGCACTTGCTAAGTGCAGGGGTCAATAATCTTCCTGGTTTCTGCCCCTATTGTACCGGGCAGTATCGGTTGCCCATCAACTATGAGCGCATTGAAGCAGCACTGAGTTTACCTTTCCTACACCCAGGCCGGGCCACAGAGGAGAGGAGGTAAACAGAGGCATTTTTAGGGTTAAATCTTTAGTTGTCTTGGGCTTTTAAGGCTGAAGGCTTTAATTTCCTTTACATTCTTACTATAGGTTAATCATTAGAGCAAAGGGCAAGGGGGGGGAGCTCTGCAGTGGAACAGCCGCCGCCCCTCCCTGCCCGATGCCTGCACAGCACCCAGGCTCTGACTGCTTTTCACATTTTGGAAATTAATATCAGAGCAATTTTCCAATACTAGGACAGAGGCATCAATGAGTGGCATTGGCAGCTGCCCACTGGGGTGTCAGCTCTCTGTTAAGGGCAATGGAAGTCTTAGGGCTGCCTTCTCAGGGCTTGGGTCCGCAGACTTTATTCTTTCTGGGACCACAAGGGCCAACCTCCCCCAGCACCCACTTCACAAAGCTACCATTTTTCCAGCTCAGCAACTGCAGACCCGCACCCCTTAAGTGAAGACAGTGATCTTCAGAAGCCATGGGTGGCTTGTGAACGCCAACACACTCAGCCCTGGTGCCCCCCTGATCACCCAAAGCAGGCAGGTCTCCTGAACTCCACAGCGGTGAGGGTGCCTACGCCTTGGATAGCAACCTGCGCTGTAATAATCGGGGCTGTTTTCCCCCCGAGAGCGGGTTGGCACCAGCTCAGCAAGTTAACCACAGGTGCCGCCCTCACCTCCCATCCCCCAGTGCCTAGACTACACCCAGAGACTCTTGGAGGCTTCTCCCAACCCCTGAAGACCACCCCCTGAAACACCACTTCATCCATGCTGCCGCTGTTGCTGCTGCTGCAGGCAGGCTTGGCCCTGCTGGGGTGCTCAGGGTGACAGAGCCCAGGCCCACCCCTCCCTGGCTCCCTTCCCCCTACAGTGGCAGCTGTTACCCTGTCTCCTTCCAGACAGCCTCAGGCCAGCCCCTGCCTCCCAGCCTCCGGGCAGTGCCCCTGTGGCCAGTTTCATAACTCTCCAGGTGTGGTCTCCTGCCCTTTTCCAGCCCTTTCCACTTTTGATCTCCCAGATGTTGGACTTGCAGCCTGGACTGGGGTCGTTTTTAGTGTTTAATCCAATAAGTCACCTTAAACCATCTCTCCAAATGGACCGGGAATGCACATACCAGGCTCTGGGAAAGAATCTCTCATCGGGAGGGGTTCCGCCGGGTGGGGGCAGAGGTGCAAGCGAGGGTTTGGGCCTGGCGGGAGTTTACCCAGCCTCCTACATCTCAGGAGGTCCTAAGCTTATGTAGGTAAAGGGGTGGTATCTGGGAACCTACAGCAGTCATTTTATTTCCCCACCTCTCTGCCCTCAGGGCAATTAGTATTTCCATGAAGAATAACCTCCAAACAAATGCACAAGCCAAAGCTGGGTCTCAGTTGCTGAGGATCAGGGGCTTGAAGTGATGTCACAGGAAAGAGTCTTTATCCTGGCACCTCTGTCCTCTCGGGTGTAGATCCCGCTTTACAAGTCCCCGGACCACTCCATGAAAAGCAAGCTATTCCTACCCAAGGTGAACAGAAGTCCTACTGACCAGGGCTGGGTGGTGGCCCATGCCTAGAATGGGTAGCACTTAAGGATCGGCCCTTACCCAGGACGAGAAAATATATTCTCAAGGGAAACTCTGGGTGTCATTGCTTGAAGACGGAAAATCTATGTTAGATGCTCAAGATGGCCATAAAATAAGATCAAGCAAGGAAGGACCCCAACTTCTAAGCCAGACGGTGAGGGTGGGTGGCGCCCAGCAGTGGAGGGAGTCCCTGGCCCTTGGGGGCAGTCACGGCAAGGAGCGGGGTCGCTGCCCTGGTCCCCCTGTTCATTGTGTGACAGATGGATGCTAAGGGGTGGGCCGGCATGACTGTGAATAGCACAGCTTCAAAGAAATACTTGGCTCCTGTCTTTGGCCCCGAGTCCAAATGTCCCCTACCCTAGTCTTCTCTGTGTCTCACCTCCTTTTTCCGCAGACATTTTTGGAAAGATAGCCCTTCCCTTTCCTCTGGCTTCTCCCTAAGGACGCCCTGGCTCCCCGTGCTGCGGAAGCTGATCTCCACTAGATGGATGGCAGCCCCTGAGTGCCAGGCTCAGGAGACCCACCTCTGGGTGGCCGCGGGTCCCCAGGCTGCCTCCTCTCCCTCATCTCACAAGCTCAGTTCTAGGGGAGCTTCTTTCAGGAAGCCCTACCCAGGTGCCGCTGCCCCTCCCTGCCCCGGGCACACGCCTCAATCCTGCAGCACAGGAATTTGTCTAAGCTGGGCGCAGGTGGTGCAGGCCTATAATCCCAGCACTTGAGAGGCTAAGACGGGAGGATCACAGGTTGGAATCCAGCCTCAGCTACTTAGTGCGACCCTGTTTCCAAATGAAAAATAAAATAGGGTTCGGGGTGTAGCTCAGAGGTAGAAAGTCCCTGGGTTCAATCCCCAGTACCAAAAAAAGAAAGAAAAGAAATTGCATTGTCATCCGTTTTCTGTCTCCCCTCCAGTCTGTGAGCCCCCTGAGAGCAGAAGCTGTTTGTCTTTAGCCCACGCCAGGAGACCCTCCAAGCAGGGTGCAGGCCTGGCAGGGGTACTGCTGCTGTCCCACCCGGCCCCCAACTTGTTCTTTCTGAGCGTTTCTTGAGGTCTCTGCCCCTGGCTCTCCCTGTCCACTGCATCGACTCCTCAAGCCACAATATTCACATCAAGAAGCAACTTTCCAAATCCTGCAGCGAAGTTGAAAGAACTACGACCATCCCTGCAGCCACCACCACCCCCCCCCCATCCGGCTCCACCAGAGTTCACGTAAACAGATATATTTTAGGCGATTAGATCCCGGGAGCTTTGGCGATACGTGAGGTTAGTCATTTTATAAGGGGAAGTGGAACATGAGACCCTGTCACTGTTAGGGCCTGGAGTTTGTTCTCTTTGAGAATAGATGGTACATTTGCTTTTTCCCGCCTGTCATAAAGATCTAGACTGATGCTCTAACCGAATGAATGCAGGAATTGAAGGTTGCCAGGGTGATAAGGGTGTTAGGCTGGGTGAATTAGGTTCAAAGTCTCCGCTCTACAACATCATAGCTTCATAGCTGTGTGTCTTTTTTTTTTTTTTTTTTTTTTTTTTTTTTTTTGCGGGTCTGGGGATAGAACCCAGGGGCATTCGACCTCCGAGCTACACCCACACCAGCCCTATTTTTATTTCTTTCTTTCTTTCTTTCTTTTGTTTTTTCTTTTTTCCTTCCTTCCTTCCTTCCTTCCTTCCTTCCTTCCTTCCTTCCTTTCTTTCTTTCTTTCATTTTTGGTGGTACTGGTGGTGGAACCCAGGGGCTTTCTACCTCTAGGCTATGCTCCCAGACCTATTTTATACTTTATTTGGAAACAGGGTCTCACTAAGTTGCTGAGAGCCTCACTAAGTAGCTGAGGCTGGCTTCGAACCTGTGCGATCCTCCTGTCTCAGCCTCCCAAGCGCAGGGATTATAAGCGTGCACCACCATGCCCGGCTTTTATTCTTTATTTTGAAACACAGTCTCCCTGAGTTGCAGAGGGCCTCACTAAGTACTGATGCTGTCTGTGAACCGTGATCCTCCTGTCTTGGCCTCCCAAATGCTGGGATTACAAGTGTGCGCCACCACGCCCAGCATGCCGTGTGTCTTTTGATAAGTTACTTACCCTCTCTGCACCACCATGTTTTCACCCGTGGAGTGAGGGAAATAATCCAGAGGTTTTTTAGGAAAGTAAAATAGGTAATAGCATATGAAAAGGCTAAACCAGAAAATGTGCCTCTTAAATTGTGGTTTGCAGGCTGTGATATTGGAAAAGAAGAAACTGAGGGTCCCGACATCCTCACCAACTTTTAGTAGCTTGAAAATTTCAACCGTGGGTAGAATTTCTTGAAGGGAAACAGGTTCAGTTCCACGTGGCCGAGCAGTCTCTTTTTGAAGCCTTCCTTGCAGTCCCATAATCCTCAGCCACTCCCCTCACGCAGCCCCCTTGGATACGAAGCCCCCGCTGGCAGCTATTCTGCTGGAAACAGCCCTGCCCCCTCTCCTGGCAGCTCCTTGAACGGAGGAGCCCTGTGCACATGTCCTCTGTGTTGGCAGTATAGCTGCCAGGTCCTTAGTTAGCATCCTGGAGACGCGGAGCCCAAGCCAGTGCCTGAACAGCGTCCCTCAGCGGCCCAGGGTCTGAGCAAACTTAGACCTCGGGGTCCTAATTCACACAGAGCCAATGAAGTCCGCCTCTACTGAAACCCCCTTCTGGTTTCAACTCTCATGGTCCCAAATTGGCCTTTTGATGTCTGGCCTCGGTAAACAGTAATGAATGGGATGGATCCTGGGTTTGTTGTTTGTAGGCTGAGTGGGGTACCAAAGTAACATGGAGACGTCCGGGATGTCGGCAGAGTGTGTGGCAGGGACAGAGGGTGACCCGAGAGTCCCGTTATTGGAAACGACGCAAACACTTGCTGTTGCATTTTGTCATTATCTCACTTCTCAGAATAACTGCTGGTTGATTGCAGGGTATTTTTCCTAGAAAACAACAATAGTAAAATGGAATTTCATGACAAAGTGCCTTTCCTTGTGACAACTCTATGAATTTCAAACCTAAAGGAGAAGATCAAAGTAAACCAAACTTGTACATATGGCCGTTCGGCTGTGTGGGGATCCTTCATCTCTTCCCGCACATCTTGTTCTGGGTGGAGGTGTGGGGGAGCAGGTGTGGGAACCCCGAGCCCACTGTGCAGCCGCCGAGTCACCCGCCACGTCCATGAGCCGCTGGGGGTCTCCAGCATGAATATTTACTAGAAGAACAATCATTTCCTGGAGGAACGTCCACTTTACCAATGTGAGGGTGTGGAATCCTTAGGTGCTGAGTCAGGCTTGGCCTCATAAAGCCGCAGACGGGTCACTGTAAAATGGGCAGATGCCTTCGTCTGTCACCGACTAATCTCAGTTGGGTCCTTATTGTCAGCTCCCGGTCAAATCCTCAGAAAGATGGGGCAAAAAGCAGGTGGAGTTCTGCAGAAAACTATCTGCAGCGATTCCTTTCCCTCTATGAATTCCCTAAGTTTTTGGGTACGACGCTTGGGAAAGAAATCTGAGGTGGACAAAGGCTTCTTGAGCCAATGACAATTTATTACAGGAACCCAGAGAAATTTATACCCTTCACCAGTGAGATTAATAATAGGAGAAAAAAAAAAAAGAAAGGGAAGGGGGGCAATCACAGCAAAACAATAGTAAATTACATATAAACAAAGTAAATGACTAGTCCAGCATTTAGGAGATAAGCTCCGGATCTTTCTTCATTGCAGCAGGGCAGGTCCAAAGGTAAATTCCAAAGGCAATACAGGCACGCCCAAGGCCCAGGGCTTGGAGAATACGCCTTCTCATGGAATCTTCTTTTGCTTTCTTTTTTGAAGTTTCCATCTATATCCAAATGACAAGCATGGGGGGCTGTGGCGGTCCAGGGAGATGCGATGGGCGTCTCTCAGATCTCATCCGCTTTGCCTTCTGAAGTCTGAAAGCTTACAAAAACTCACAACACAGCTTGGCAAATAAGACACCACAAATAACACTGTGAAGTTCTTGGATTTAGTTGTCAGATGTATTTCCTTGACTGCTGAACACTCTTTTTTAGACAAAAGCCTATTAAAGGCCTATTGGTCTCTAATAATCCATTTCCTTATCACAAACCCTCTGCAACCTGCTTCTAACTTTCTAATTCCTTTCTTTCCCAGTCGGGACGTTCTTATGATAAGCTCTTCTTCATGAAAAAGTGCTTTCTTACTCTTACGGTATTTCCTTTCCTTCATACATATATATTTAGAATATCTGTCCTTTATTTTGTCATTTTCATTTCTAGCCATGCGGCATTCTCCCTGTTTCGGGGAACGCTCACACTGGGCGTGAAGGTCAACAATCTTTCTCCTTGGCTCTATTGTATTTTGGCAACTAAGTTGTTCATCAGTTAAATTGCTTTGAAGTCACACCCAAAATTTTCTCTTCTCTGTCTCTAGGCAGGATCTCAAGGGTAAACAAAGTTTCCTTAAACTGAGCTATCGGTTACCGGTTACTGGAGTTAATAGCTTAACCTAGTGATAGGAGTGAGGGTCGGAGACCCTTTGTGATTGCTGCAGCTGGAATGCTTATCACAGCATCTGAGTTCTGGCCAGTTTTTTCCTTACTATTGAGCAAAGCCAAGGACGTTTATTTCCACGGACTCAATTTCTGATCTCACATCATCAGAGCAATTCGTGTAGAGAGTTAAAAGAATACCAAGAGAATAATAGTTATGAAGGATATCTAAAGTGGGGGATATTTTTTGCCAGAGACGATACCTCTTTCTCGGGGCTTTTTGCCGATTTTTACTATGTGGAGTGGGGTCTTCAACACATAGATGCCGAGGCAGCAGGATGTCTTGGCATTCGTCCTCTTGGGTGTCTGAATATTATCCCGTTGTGCGCACACACCACGTTTCCACGTTTTCACCATCCATTTATCTACTGATCGGCACCTGGGTTGATTCCATGTCTTGGGTTTTGTGAATCGTGCCGCAGTACCTGGGCATGCGGCCTCTCTCCTACGCAAGCTTCTCTTCCTTTGAATATATACCCAGGAATAGGATGGCACATGGTAAATGTATTTTTAGTTTTGGGAGGAAACCTCTGAGTCATCCATAGAGAGAATTTGCATTCCCACCAGCAGTGTGTAAGAATCCCCTTTTCTCCACATTTGATGTTTTTTGACTTATTGATCATAGCTCTTCTGAAATATCGTAGTTCATAGCTACATTTTCCTGATACCTAGTGCTGAGCGATTTTTTATATATATTGTTTGACCATTTTCTTTTCATCTTTTAAGAAGTGTCTATTCCAGCTGAGTGTGGTGGCATACGCCTGCAATCCCAGTACTTGGAAGGCTGAGGCAAGAGGATTGCAGGTTTGAAGCCAGCCTCAGCAAATTAGCAAGGCTTTCAGAACTTATACCCTGTTTCAAAAAATAAAATAAAAGGTCTGAGGGTGTATCTCAGAGGTAGAATACCACTGGGTTCAATCCCCAGTGCCACACATATACTAAAAAAAAAAAAAAAAAAAAATAGTGTCTATTCTGGTGGAGCATGGTGATGCATGCCAGTAATCCTAGTACTTTAGAGGCTGAGACAACAGGATCATGGGTTGGATACTAGCCTCAGCAACTTAGCAGGGCCCTTGACAACTTTGCAAAACCCTCGACAACTTAGCGAGGCCCTGTTTCAAAATATAAAATACAAAGGGCTGGCAATGTAGCTTGAAAGTTAGAGTGCCCCTGGGGTCAACCCCAGCACCAAAAATCAAAGCCACATCCCCTCACCCACCCGTTTCCTCCGTGTTCTCTCTCCTTTCCAGCTCTCAAAGACTCCAGTAAGAGATCCATCAACAGCGACTGGAAGATAGAGCTTCCCGGAGAGTTCCAGATCGCGGGCACGACGGTCCGCTACGTGAGGAGGGGCCTGTGGGAGAAGATTTCTGCCAAGGGACCCACCAAAATACCACTGCATCTGATGGTAACTTGCCGACCTTGCCTGCTTGTCTTATGACCATAGGTCAAGGGGTCTACCAGGCACCTCCTCCTGGGACCTGGCAGGAAGAGATGCATCTGGCTCTGGGGTTACCAAGCTGCCTGTGGCTCCGACCTCTCCTCTCTCTTCTGTTTCTCTGTTCTGAACTGATTGCTTCTACCATGTGCTTCCAAATCCCTCCAAGTTTTCCCCTGGCCCTTCTCTGGTAGAGGTCCTGTCTTTTTCACAAGGAGCTGCCTCTAGAAAGGAACACCACATCCAGCGAGGGTGTCGCCCCGTGATGACACTAACCCCATTACAATTCTAGTGGCCAGTGAGGTTTTACATGCCATACGCTGTGTGGACATGTACAGATGCAGCGCTGAGCTCGCTAAACCCACTGCAAATAGATTCCTGCAAGCAGGTGTGGAGGAGCTGGGGCCGAAGCTGTTTCTCTGGCATGAGCCTGCTTCCTAGCCAAAGTCATTAGAACAGACCTTTCCATTCCAAGTTAAAGATGGATACTGAGAAGGGGGGAGAGAAGAGGTCCAAGACAAGACCAAATCCATAGAGACTGTTCACATACAAGCTTGCTTCCTCTCACAAGCGTCGAGGGGAGTGTTTTTCCCTTCTTTACCAAAAGGTTTTGTAAACTGAGCAGATCCTCAGCCCGTCAAAGCAAGTGCACAAGCCTAGAGTCACCTCAGCCATGATAAACACAACTCGGAGAAAGTAATTCCTGCCCAGCTAAAATTGCAGCCTTTGTTCACTATGAATTGCTTTTCTCTGGAAATACTCGTCATTTCAGGTTTTGAGTCTTAGAAATGAGGGGTGCCCGTTTGCCTCAGTATAGAAAGCCACTGTCCCCCTACAGAGGTGTGCACATTACTTGTGAGATCGGGAGCGCTCACAGAGTCCCAGGGACCTGCACTTGAGACCAATTACATTCATGCACATGCAAATTATACCTGGCTAGAAAATTGCATGGAATTGATTTCATATGGATTCTTGAGTTGCCAGTTGTAGTTCCACACTGAGATAATAATGATCTCTTTTAAAGACTTTCTCTCTTCCTTTGTTTTAATTGGAGGCGGTTTTTCCAAATGCATTATTGCAGGTCTCTTCTCTGCAGAAATGCACGTTTTTGCATTGGGGTCTGTTCTCTGCAACCCCAGCCCTGCCCTGCAGTTTACCTTTGGAGGCCAAGAAGGTCTTGGGGCAGAGGCTCTTGTCCCTCAGCAGGCTTTTGGCCCAGCCTGTCTCTGCTCTAGGCAGGCAGACCGTGGGCTCTACCTTGAGCTCCGCGGGCCCTTCTCCTGGGCCTCTCTGGCTGGAAGGGAACTTGCTAGCAGCTTAGCCCCAGGAGCTAAGCTAAGCCCCTGGCTCCAGGTTTAGCCTAAAGATGCTGCATCTAAGGCTGGGAATGTAGCTCCATGGCAGAGCATTTGCCTGTGTGAGGCCCTGCGCACCATAAAAAGAAAAGTATAAAAGATACAGCCTCCTCAAGGCTACTTTACCGGAGGGCATGATTTACACCATTACATCAGGGAAATAAAATTCATACCACAGCTGCTGGTCTTACAAAGCTTATCACATGCATCTCCAAGGTGCAGGCCCCTCTATTTTGCACACACACACACACACACACACACACACACACACACACAGAGAGAGAGAGAGACTTCAGACTAAGGGTACCCAAGCAGCGCAAGAGTTTCTCAGAAAATACCATACACCATTTTCTGCTCCTCCACCCCACTATCAGTGTTGAACCTTGAGCCCCGCCCCTGCCAGCCCGCGAGCACAGTCACCACCCTGGCTTTCAAGGCAGCAGGAAGGCACGCACTTCTTGGACTCCCAAATGCCCCCCAAGTTCTCCCACAGTGGATTTCATGTTGCCCTTGCCCCTGCCTAACGCCCGCCTGCACCGCTCTCACAACACGCCTCGGGTGCGTCAGGAGCGAAGGACAGTACTCATTTGCAAAGAAAGAGAACAGCCCTACTCCTCCAGGTCTTTCTAGGTAGAAGCAGTTTATTGGAGACTTTCTGGTCCACGTGGGCAGCTTCTGGGTGTGTAGGAATGTCTAGGAAAAGTGTCACAAAGTACCCGAAAGTTGCTCAGCCCATGTTCCCCATCGAAATCGGTCTCCTCTGAAGTCGGAAGGAGCAGAACTCTACTCTCAGTGTAGAGTAGAGCTCTACCCTGGAGTAGCTGAGGAATCCAGGGCTGTGATAAGGGAATGCCTCTAGGTCCAACTTCTTTTGAACCCTGGAAGACAGCTACTTGCTCCTAATAGAGACACAGATGCTCTGCGGCTTGGTTTTCACCGCAAGCAACCTGGTGGGCTTGGGTCCATTTCAGCCTTTACTTGTTTTACCACCGGTCCAGGTGCTGTTATTTCACGACCAGAACTACGGGATTCACTACGAATACACCATCCCTGTCAACTACACCGCCGAAAACCAGAGCGAACCAGCCAAGCCGCAGGAGGCTCTGTTCATCTGGACCCACAGTGGCTGGGAGGGGTGCGACGTGCAGTGTGGAGGAGGTGAGCGGCCTGGGCAGCCAGCCAGCAGGCGCGTGGTTTTGCTAAAGATGGGCAAGACTGCAGGGCCCCCTGCAACCAGGACACAGAGCGTGGGGAGTGTGTCACCTGTATTTCCACGGGAATCTAGCCAAATCCGGCTGAGTATCTCTATGCAGAACACTTGGGCAAGGCTTCTCCCCAAATCCACGCACCACTGCCTACACAGCTCCTTCACTTGTAGCACGAAGCTGTGAGTAGGTATTTGGCCAGCACATGGCTTTGTCATGGGTGTGACAGCTTGAACCTGGGAATAAACAGAATAGACCACCAACTGTTGTCGCCTAGTAAAAGGTACCAGGCAACGTCTCTGTCTCAAATACCCTCTGCTCTTTCCGTTGCAAGACGCAAGGGAAAGGAGACATCTTTTGGGCTGGTGAAACATTCTGAGCCCGAGTTCTAGGGGCACAACTTCCCCCACTACCTCAGCAAGTGACTCTACCCCTGCATTTCCTCCCCTCTGATATAGGAGGGTTGTCCCTCACGGCCACTGTGGAGACTGTGGATGAGCCAAAGAGACTGTCTGACTATAGGAGTCAATTTGTGCAAAGGCAGGGTATCAGCCACTGGGTCTTTAGAAGGAGCAGGAGGAAGCGGCCCTTGGTACAGTATAGTATGTTCTCCCGACGGTGCACACCGCAGGGTCTAGAGAGAGGGGACATCGGATGGATGGGTTAGGTTGGGAGAGTTAGGACATGAGATGGAAGAGTGACCGATACTCTAGATGCCACCCCAGAGTGTGGGATGGCAGAGGAGAAGCCGGCGCAGCCCCAGTACCTGCACACTGCAGGCTACTGACTGAGATGGTGCTCATCGGATACCCAGTGGGGGACTGTTTATCATTTAGTGACTTCCCACTGGTCATGGGTAGGAAGCATGCCTGAGCCCAGGAGACACTGCAGGGCCAACTGTGAGCGCCTTCCCATGTGTCTTGGCTAATTCCCCCCATTTGTCCTCAGCCCCTTTCTCAATCACCCTATGGTGGCAGACGTAGCTTAGGAGTCTGCCATCAGCCCCGGTGTCTTCCCACTCTGTCCCTGTCCCCTCTGAGCCCCCTCCTCCTCAGGCCTTGGGCAGTCTGTGAGGATGGCCTTCCAATTCCAGTCCAGCAGCCTACAGCTGCATCTTTGACTTGAGCCAGACCTCTCCCCTGGGGCAGCCCGCTGAGGCTAAGGGCCGCCCAGACGGGGCCATGAGCAGGCTCTGCTCAGTCAGAGATCTGCTCTGACTGTTGCTGCTGGCTCCGTGGTCATCTTTTCATGACACCCGTGAGGCTAAGGGTAGCCCAGACGGGGCCATGAGCAGGCTCTGCTCAGTCAGAGATCTGCTCTGACTGTTGCTGCTGGCTCCGTGGTCATCTTTTCATGACACCCGTGGCCTCCAGCTCCCTACAGTTGTCAGCCCTGGTGCCTGAGCTGGATTGAGGCAGCTCTGAACGTTCAAATGCATACCAGGCCCATCGCAGACAGTCAGGGCCCACAGTGAATTTTGAGCTCATCCTTTTGTGATGGATTTCCCCAGCAGACAGACCCCACAAGGAATCTGGGACCAAATAGTTGTTCTTAACACCCTATGAATCTGTTATTGTCAGGCTTCCCAAGTAACAAGACAGTAGTATAATAGCAGGCAGTGTTGACCACCTGTCACATTTCATCCTGGCTTTGTATGTGTATTCATTCATTTCAACAGCGCTGAAACGTCCTAAGGGATAGGGCAGTTAAGCAAACTAGCCCAGTGGTGGAAGCTGAGGCGCAGAAGCTTGCCAGTCAACGATTGGTGCTGTGGTCAGTATGATACTATTAGTATCATATACAAAGACTTGAGCCAGACAGCCTGGCTCCAGAGGCCACCCTTTATTGGCCTCCTGATGTTCATTTGTGACCACAGTATGAAGGATGCTTCAGGAATGTCCAAAGAAGGCTGATGAGTTTGCAGAGCTGCCCAAGAGCATGCAATACAGAAGCTTGAGTACCAGCTGGCTCCGTGGCATGTGGGCAAGTTCAGATGAGCCCTGGGATCCCAGGGGGATGCAGTCCTGTGTGTCCTTCAGACCAGCCTCCCTGTTCTGCAGATCAAAACATTGGCAGCCTTTGTTGGAAATGAAGGAAAGGCCCAAATCAGAGCATCGGCCTCAATGAGCCCTGAGCTGCCCAAGGACACAGCTGAATGGAGGTGTTTGCTGCTCTCTGATCCTGTCCTAGAATCTCTCCTGTCTCACGCTGCCCGCCACGTCTTAGGCACCCTGAGATCACAGTTCTCCTTCACTGACAACCAGTCTGACCTTTGCAGCAGTCCCTTTGAAGGACACACTGATCTCTGGGTGCTGCTAAACACCCTTCCCCTGGTATGAGTACGCAGCATTTGCAGCCGCGGCCTCTCACATCCTTGTGGTTTGCTTCCCAGGGGAACGCAGAACCATCGTGTCCTGCACACGGATCATTAACAAGACCACAACTCTGGTGAATGACAGCGACTGCCCTTCGGCAAGCCGCCCGGAGCCCCAGGTCCGAAGGTGCAACTCACACCCCTGCCAGTCACGGTAAGGAGCCATATTCTGTAGCTGGGACCCGCCAGGGTCTGGGGCCATAGCCCTGTGGAGGGGTGATGGTGAGACCCAGTTAAAACTGCAATGCTGCTCTATGCCACATTCTGGTACCCCTGCTGGGTGATATCTGCTTGCTCGAAATAGTCTGTCGCTTGGCAACAAGGGCACATTCTGAGAAGTGCATCACTATGTCGTTTCGTTATTGTACAGACGTTACAACACGCACTTACACAAATCCAGAGGCACAGCCTGCTCCACACCACAGACAGATATATATGGTATAGTCTGTTGATCCCAGGCCATGATGGACAGAACAGCATGAGACTAAATGAAACACAAGAAAAAACAACATCATCAGGTGTGGTTGCACACGCTTGTAATCCTGCATTTGGGAGGATCGCGGTTCCATGACAGCCTCAGCTGCTTAGCGAGGCCCTTTGCAATTTAGTGAGACCCTGTTTCAAAAATAAAAAGACTAAAAAAAAAAAAAAAATAAGGCTGGGGGGTGTAGCTCAGAAGTACAATGCCCCTGGGTCCCATCCCCAGTACCACAAAAAAAGGAAAGAAGAAAGAAAGAGAAAGAAAGAAAGAAAGAAAGAAAGAAAGAAAGAAAGAAAGAAAGAAAGAAAGAAAAATGAAAAAACAGTGTCATCAAAACAAAGGCCAAACACGAGGTGTGGGAGGTGGCTGATATCTTTCAGAAAAAGTACACTCTAATAAGGACACGAGTCATAAATAGGGTAAATGCATGAACCAGGAACAGAGTTGTTCACTCTCATTTATCAAGTACTATATACTATATATAATTGTACATGATAGGTTTTTATACAACCACCAGTGTAGTAGGTTTGCTTACACCAGCACCACCACCAGCATGAGCCCTTCATCGTGTTACATCACAGTGGCTGCAGCATCACTGGGGGAATTTTTCAGCCCTGTTACAGTCTTATGTGTCTGCTGTTGCATATGTGGACCGTCACTGACCATGAGACACGTGTCTGTATGAAACCTGCCTACTGAGCCAGAACGCTGATGTAAATATACGACCTTAGCTGGAGGGCCGCCTGATAACATCCCACTACAAACTTTTAAGTGGTACCCATCAGCCCCCCTGACGTTACTTTGTCTTGGAAGAAAAGAAATGTTAAGAGTCTGAGGGCCCAGGAGTCAGTTTGCGCACATGTTACTTCTGTGGTTGACCTGTTTCCCTGGCTAAATCAACCCAGTGACTATAGGCCTTGGTGTGTCATGTGGACTCCATCTGAATCTCCATCCCAGCCCCGGCTTTCATGGCTGTGTTACTCGTGTGCTCCGAGTGAGTGTCCGATTGTCAACCGAGAGCAGCTATGAAAATGTGTCTACGCGTTCCACCTCCTTCTGTCCCGTCCCTTCAGTGGGACTGCGCATGGTGCCGTGACTTAGATTGTGCAGTGCCACCCCTGGCCTCTTGTGCTACCCTGAGTTGAGGCAAATGGTTTTCGTTTTGTGGTTCTGTGGGTCCTGTTAAGACCTGTTTGCATTTGATAACTTGAGTGGGCTTTTAATATGGCCAATGGTTAGGTTTCTTAAGCTCAGTTCATGCCACATGCCTGATGTAGGGGTTCACAGAGCGTTCGGCTCTTACACCAACCCCCTTTGCTTTGGCAAACTCTTAACATGTGTTTGAGTAAGAAATAGAAGATGGGAGAGAAAGCAAAGGAAGCCAGACTTGTGTTAATTTAAAATGCTCCCTGGAAAGTTAGGAATGAAAGTCTAACCTAATGCCAAAGGCCATATGAATCAGCTTGGGTGTTAGCAGCCAGCCTTCAAACTCATCAATCTAGTGGTCAATCAACTAGTCACACACATGTGGCACAAGAAGGAAGGGCTTCCCACTGTGTGGATGAGAGGCCACAGTCTCCTCTTGGAGCCAAGGATGGCCTAGTTCCTGGGCAGTGAGGAGAACGAAAGGTAAGGGGCTTAGGCGAGGTGAGGTCAGCATGGGCTCCAGGGCCCGGCTGAGCAGAAGAGGTTTTGGCCATCCAGTCAAGAATCAATTTTTCCAATCAGGTATGTTTTTAAACTATTTAAGCACCCACATCTCTTTTTAAGTTATGTGCAGAAACCAAATAGAATGAAATTTTAAACAAGACCTGCTGTGTTTAGTTGAGACACATAAATGATGAGGCCAATGTGCTCGGTCTTTCTCTCTGCTCACAGTAAGCCTGAGCACCCCATGGAACTCCAGGGAATGAGGCTCAAAGGCTGACAGTCTAGGGCTCAGCATCTTGGGTGATGGAGTGGCTAGCATGGGACCAACTCTCCTGCAGGTAACATTGTTGAAAAAGACACTGGAGGATCGCAGGTTCGCGGCCAGCCTCAGCAACTTGTAAGGCCTTCTCCAACTTAGTGAGACCCTGTTTCAAAATAAAGAACAAAATAGGGCTGGAGGTTTAGTTCAGAGGCAGAATGCCCATAGGTTCAATCCCTCGTAACACACACACACACACACACACACACACACACACACACACAGAGCTAGAAAGCAGGCAGAAACTGTTACGGTTTGAAATGGTGGGGTTCTTTTTCTTATTCAACTAAGGTTGGTTGAATAGAAAAATTAAAACTAACAGATAGTTCAGTACAGCTTTAACAAATCTTTATTACAAAATTAGTAGGAAATAGATCAGTAGGAAATAGAGAAGAGAAGGAAAAAGCAGCATGCTGACCCGCATGCTGGAGAGCCCGAAAATGGAACTCTGGCCCCTTTTGGGGACCCCAACCCTTAAATAGAGTTTGTATTGGTATCTTTCTGATCAGCGTTACCAAGGCAATGGGCTAGTTACTTATTCCTTAGCCAGGTGGTGCCTCTTTGTCTCCGGACAGTGCACGTACTAAGTGTAAGGGTCAAGAATCTACCTGGCCTTTGGGTCTGTTGTATTGGGCAGTATTAGTTGCTCGTCAATGAGGGTGCTTTGAAGCCTCACACAAAGTTTACCTTTCCTGTGCCTAAGCCAGATCCCAGAGGAAAGGAGGTAAACAGAGGCACCGGTTGCCTCTATTGTAATTTTGGGGCTAATGGCTTCAGTTGACTCTAAGGCTTTTACTATAGGTTAATGATTAGAATGAAGGGCAAAAACAGAGAGGAACTCTGCACTGTCATCGCTGCAGCCCCCTCTGCCTGAGTGCCTGCACAGCACCTAAGCTCTGACTGTATTTTACATTTTGGAAATTATCAAAGCAATGTCCCAATACCAGCACATTAATACATTTTGATGCCTCTTCCCAATACATGGTACAGAAACACATGAGAGAGAAGTAGACCAGTAGAAGAATAGAGAAGCACCAAATAGCATAGGATGGCCATGTGAATCCCCACACTCACAGCTGTTGACTGGATGGGCCCCCAGTGGATCTCTGTGAGACAGATGAAACTGAAAGAAACCTGTCTTTTACTGGGTGAGCTCTTAGAAGACACTGTTTAGGGCAACTATGGCAGCTGGGAATTGAGAAGGAAAAATCCCAGGAAGGAGAGTGCCACACATTCTACACATGTATATGGTCCAATTTCTAAGAAGACATGGTCAGGGTCAACTGCACATCACACAGCTAAGGTGAGAAAAAGAGAGCTGAGAGTGGAGCTTCCTCTCACCACGAGGAGGCAGTGTCTGGAGTTTTATTTTAGCTAGTTTTGCTGCCTGGTAAGAACAAATGTCAGTATTCTTCTGCAGGTGGTCCTCTATCAGAAGAGGAGCCGGCGAAGATTTTCTCCCATCCTGCAGACCCTCTCTTCAGACTCTTGATAATATTCTGTTGACAATGTTCAGAATAGAACTGAAAATCACTAATGACTCAAAGAAACAGACCCATACTTAAGAGAGGAGGTAATCAGTAGATACTGACTCCAAGATGAAAGTTATATTGGAATTAAAAGAGAAGGATTTCAAAGAAGCTATTGTTAACTATGCTCAAAGATATAAAGTAAACCATGTTCATAGTCACTGAACACATAGGAAATCTTAGCAGAAAAAGAGAGAGGGAGGGAGAGAGAGAGTAAGAGAGAGAGACAGACAGACAGACAGACAGACAAACTATCAAAGTCAATCACTAAGCCAAACATGAGGAAGAGGCATGGGGAAGGGAATGGGTTGAGAATTGGGGAAGGGCTAAATGAGTGATGTGTGCATGCATCTACCATCTTGTACTTCATTAAGATGTATGACTACAATGCACCAATAAAAAAATTAACAAAAATAAAGAAAAAAACATGAAATTTTAGGACTAAAACACAACCTATGAAAAATTTTAGAATTCATTCCCTGGGCCTACCAAAAGATTGGCAATAACAAAAGAAAGGTCAGTGAACTTGAGCTGAATAACAAAACATTATTCAGTCTAAAAAACGGAGAGAAAAAAGAATCGTTGACCATGACAGAGACTCAGTTACCTGTGGGGCGATAGCAGAAGGAGAGTAGAGAGAGAATGAAGCACGAAAAGTCGTCACTGCAAAAATAGTGACACAAAATATCCCGAAGTGGTGAAAGAAGAGAGATAAACAGGTTACACATCAACTAAACCTCAGATTAATTCAAAGCACGATAACAAATCCCTCTGATTATTCTACCAATTGGGCCAGTGTGGCAAGTTTATAATTCTACTGCCTCCTGTGGATTTTCTAGGTTGCAGTGCAAATTTTTAACCAGAAAAATTATACCAGAAAACTCATGTAAAACTAAATAACATAAACAAGCATGTGTAAACGCTCTGAATGGATGCTGTGGGGATGCACTGAGCTAATGACAGGGAACATCAGGTGTGTGTAAGGCTTTAGAGTGCTCTCAGACCCCATGGCCTGAGACCACAGTCATCAGTCTTGCAGTGTTGACCAAGTTCAGACTGAACTCATTTTCAGAAGTACATTCTTCATTTCTCTGTAGAATGACATAGACCAGAACAATTTCTTTACAAAGGTCTAGATAGTAAATATTTTTGCCTCTCCAGGCTATATATAGTCTCTGACATATATTTTTATTTTATCAAACTATTCTTAAACCCTTGTACAGAATACCCCATGGCTGAACTTAGCCCATAAACAGTAGTTTACAAACCCTTGTCTTAGATTGCTACTTACCCTTGATTTGCCCACAGAGATGTGGGAACCAACTCTCTGCCTGAGCCCAAGCACAAAGAATGGCACATTGTTATACTGAGTTTCTTTTCTTCTTTCTTTTCAGTACTAGGCATTGAACCTAGGGGCATTTTACCTCCAAGCCACACCGCAGACGTATTTTTTATTCTTTATTTTTTAAACAGAAGCTCACTAAATTACAGAGGGTGTCACTAAAGTAGCTAAGGCTGGGCGTGAACTGTGATCCTCCTGTCTCAGCTTCCCAAGCACTGGGATTGTAAGCATGCGCCACCATGCTCAGCTACACTGAATTTCTTGTTATTTTCTAATTGTTCAGCAGCTCAGCATCCAGCAGAGCCCTAAGCACACAGTACACTGCCTCTAAATTCATTTGTCCAACATGGAGTTACCAGACACCTCTGCCAGGCAGGGCTCTAAATACCAAGGCAATTAGACGTGAGAAAGACTGACAAGGTTACTGCACTCCTATAACTTGATATATCCAAAATTTCTCCCTCCCCACCTCTCTCCCTTCTCGCCCACCCTCTCCCAGTTCCTTCCATCTATAAAATCATGTGAAGTAGACTTAAAGAATGAGTGGAATTTTCATAGCCAGAAGTTGAGAGAAGACAAGAGAGAACCTGGAATTTGCTGTGGAGCCGAGAAAGGAACTGCCTGGGTGGCTGCCTGCTCTGGGCCAGTTGTATTTGCTTGTTTATTTTCTTATTCTGAACCATCTGACCTTTTATTGTTATTTATTTAAAGTGGACACATGAAAATGAATTGCCATGACTCATCAAAGAATACCTGTTGTTTGGCTAAAGAAATGTGTCTGACAATAGATTTTAAAGCACTTGCAAATTCTAACCAGGTACATACACCTACATACGTATACAAAATTATGTGTACATACATACACAATATATGTGTTTATTATATACAGATATTACATATGTAATATATATGTACATACATATACATATAAAAATCTTCAAAGATGTTGGGACAGTAACATTTGAATTATTGCAGAGAATGCCCTAGTCATTATAAGCCTTCTTGCAAGAACCATGCTAGTAGGTAAAGAAAACTGGAGAGGTTACTCTTAAAAAATGAGTACTAGAAAAAGAGAAGGAAAATTAACACAGAAGTAACAACTGCCTTGCATAAGGCAGGCCTGGAGATGTGTAGGGTCTAGACAGCCAAGGTCTGTTTGAGATGGGGTAGGCACGATTGAGGAAAAAGTCTGTAGCCTGGAAGAAGAGCCCAAGATCCTAATGGTGTGAACTTGCTTACAGAAGCCAAAATGTAACCCACTGTTGAACCTGGCAGATTGAAAGAGCCTTTGTATATTATTGTTACTCTTTGACGTTTGAAACGACAACGATGTTTGTCTATTTTCCTTTATTTCTCCTGATCACTCTTTAATTTTCATCAACCCTCTTTTTCTATTGAGTTCCCCACAGTTTCCTTTGCCTTCCCAACTACACACCATTAGCACCTCTTTATTCTAATCCTGTGCCTAGCTTTGGGGATACTGCTCCTGAACCCTGCCGTAACCATGTGGAGTGTGGAGTCTGACTCCCAGGGCAGATGGCCTCGCTCTAGCATCTTGGGCACCAACGCCAACACGTCGGCAAACCTGGCCCCGACTTTGGCAGGAGAGGCAAAAATCACAGATCAGCTCAGCTGTTATGACTGTGGCCAGCAGCCTTCGCCTTGCTTGCCAACCACAGTCTGCAGAAAAGAGGCCCCTGTCATTGACATCCAAACAGCAGGGCTATGGGCCAGTCCCTGGAGACCCAGCCGGGCCTAGTCCTGGAGGAAAAAGGCAGGGGCTACCCAGGAAATGGGTTTGGTAAGAGCTCGTGTCTTACCACACTTCGCATTTCTGCAGTCTTTTAGAGCGGATTAGCCAGTTGAGAAGCCATTCCAAGTTATTAGCTATTTCCCTATAGTATTTATGATTTCAACTGCTTCCCAGGCAGTACATGCTGTATTGTACATTGAGTAAGGGTGATTCAGAAAAGAACATTCAACAGCTTACTGGCAGTGGAATTGAATAGCCATCCTCCAGGAAGCGCATTTGGTTTTTAAATTTGGCCCCCTCATTCAACTATCTTAACCAGGCTGCCCTTGTTTTGGGTTAAAATTGAATGGAGTACCTTGTCTTCTTATTAGAGCCTATTCCACATGTGCACATACACGCGGATGTATGTGGGGTGGCTGGAAAGGATAATGACGTAATATCCTTGAATAAGGAAGCCTGAAACATGGATCTTTAGTCACAGCTGTGATTTGCAAAGATGCCAAGGTTCAGTCATGTCTTGGTAGTCAGAAACATCAAGCTTTTCTTTCCTGCTTTCTTGCAAAAATAAGATGACGAATCTAATTGCGGATGGTACCGTGGGCACTGTTGATCTGTGGCGTGCCTTGTTAATGGTGTGTGAGGAGGAATTGAAATTCACTGGATCCTGGAATCTTTTCCGGTGTTCTCAAAATCCCAAGATCTCAACTCTGCTTAAGTTAAATGGTAAAATTTTGAAGCCTTTCCTCGTGTGTCTAAATGAAGAAACAAATCAAGATGAAAGAAGAGAGAACATTTTCTGGGTTCATTTGGTTATTTGAATGTTCCTCCCTTTGACTATTACAGAACACAAATGAATTCCCAGAAAGCAGGTTTACAGGTAACAGGATTTCTCTCTCCTATTGGGAAATGCTTTTCACATAAGACTCTGTAACCCATCGAAAGTTTCCTTCTCTCTTCCTGACTTTTTGGAGTAATAAAATAAAAAGACCATCAAGCATTTGTTACTTCAGTTTGACTCTTTATGTAACAATCACAGAAATGGAAAAATAAAAGGAAAAGGTGAAACTCAATCTGAGGTTTACTTATAGGGAAAAAGCCAAGAACAATAGTTTGCAGACCCCTTCCTTAGATGACTATTTACCCTTTGCTTTACCCACTGAACTGTGAGCATGAGCTCTGAGGGTACCAGCTTATGGGACTCATTTTCTTATTATACAAAGAAGAACATTTTCTTATGCCAAATTTCCTCTTATTTTTTTGTTGTTGCTATAAAGTGATTTATCAGAATTAAAGGAAAACAGATATTATCCCGCTTCTGGAAGAAACATCAGACCATAAGAAAGGCCTCTGTGGTGAGGGCAACAGCAGACAGATTCTGAACTTGTACAATTGCTAGGAACGTTGCAGAAATGAGCTCAGAAGAGCTTGCTGGCTGCATCCTAGAACGGTCTTTCTTTTCTCCTTGGTGTCCAGTTTTTTTTTATTTGCTTTTTGTTTTTGTTTTTGGCAGAATTCTGTGCTAGTCAATTCTCTTAGCAATGAACAATCCACAGAAAGGGGAGATCATTCTTTTCTCCTTCAAAGTGCCTATTTACATACAAATATATTCAAAGCAAAAGTATAGAAAAAGAGGTTGTGTGCAAATACCATACTAAGAAAGCATGAGTGCTATGCTAATATACAAAACAGACTTTAAAAACAGGTTGTCATCATAATAGGGCAATTCATCAAGATGATATAACAGTTATAAACTGTATGCACCTAACCACAAATCCCTAAAATAGAGAGAGCAAAACACTGACAGAAATGAAGAGATAAATACAAAATTTAATAATAGAGACTTCAATATCTCACTTTCATCAATCTAGGTAGAAGTTAACAAAGAAATAGAAGACGTGAGCAACCCAATAAACTAGATTTGTAGATATTTATAGAATAGTCCACCTATCAACAGGATATACATTCTCTTCAAATATACACTGAATATTAGGATAGAACATATTTTGGACTATTAAATAAATTTAACAAATTTAACAATAAATTAATAAATTTAACAAATTTATTTAATAGTCACACAAAATATATTCTCTGATCACAGTGAAATGAAATGACAAGTTGGAAATTAGTAAGAGAAAGAACTTAAAGAACTTACAGATATGTGGAAATTAAACAACATACTCGCTAGTAACCAATAGATTAAAGAAAAATTACAATGGAAACTAAAAGATATTTCGAGATGAATGAAAAGGAAAGCACAACATACCAAAACTAAGGGAATGCAGCTAAAGCCATCCTTAAGGGAAAATGTATAGCTTTAAACATATGCTTTAAAAACAGGGGAAAAAAAGATTTCAAATCAATAAACACATTAAGACACCAGATTAAAAAAAGCAACAAACTCTAAAATGAGTGAAAGAAATGAAGTAAAAAATAAAAAACATAATGTAGAAATTTAAAAACAGAAAAACAACCAAACCGAAAGTTAACCGTGTGAAGAGATCAACAGAATTGGCATGGTTCTAGCTAGATTGGGCAAGGAAAGAAAGAAGATTCAAGTTACTAAAATAAGGCATGGAAAAGGAGGCATTATTCCTGATTTTGTAGAAAGGAAAAGGATTAAAAATGAACACTGTGGAAAGCCACATGCCATTAAGGTAGATAACTTAGATGAAATCAGTATACTCCTAGAAAGAAACATACCACCCAAACTGAGTAGCCCACAGTTAACACCATACTTCATTGTAAAAGACAGTCATTAAGAACAAGACAAAATATCTGCCCTTGCTCCCTATCTTGCCTTCGACATTGTACTGGAGTACTAGCTGGAGCATTTACCCAGAAAATGAAATAAAAGGCATCCAGAATGGAAGGGAAGAAGTAAAACTATGTATTTGAAACTGACATGGAATTGTGTTTGGAAAATCCTAAGGAATCTACTAAAGGAGCCATTAGAACTAGTAAACAACTTCAATGGGGTTGAAGGGTGTGAGATCAGTAAGCATAAATCCATTGTGTCTGCATATAATAGCAACGGACAATGTTATTTATCATAGCATCCAAAAGAGCAAAATAGTTAGGAATAAGAATTCCAAAACTCTGAAAACTATTAGAAGATTTCAGTAAATGGAAAGACATTCCATGTTCACAAATGGAACTAGAATATACAAATTACAATTATAGAAAATAGATTGGAAGTTTCCTAGGGCTTAAGAAGAAAGGGATGAAGGGAATTGGGGGTTAACTAAGCAGTACCAAAAAATTCTTTTGTGTGTAACTAAAATATTCTAGATCATGTTTTTTTTAAAAATAAATATTGAACCAGGAGCAGTGATGTACTCCTGCACATCTATAATTCCAGTACTTGGGAGGGTGAGACAGGAAGATCGCAGGTTCATGGCCAGTCTCAGCAACTTAGGCCCTCAACAATTAGCAAGACTATTTCAAAATAAAAAATAAAATATATTTGGAGGTATAGCTCAGAGATAGAGTCCCCTAGGCTCAATCCCCAGGAACAAAACAAAGCAAAACCCCCACAGAGAAAAATGATTGAGTTATACACTTCAGATGGCTGAGTTGTGGCGTGAGTTATATTTTTTTGAAATCTCAAAAAATACACATTACTGATTGCAGGTTATTGGAGCTTGAGAGGGATTGCAGTGAGGTCAGACACTAGCAGACCAGTCCCTACCCAGAGCCCAGAGGATCTCAGAACTTACGAACAGGGAGACCTCAGGAGAGTCAGGAGCCTGAGCTGGAGGATGCTGAGTGTCCCCTCTCAAGCAAGCATCAGTGGGCCTTGCTTTAATGGCCACTGAGTTACCACTGAGTAACCTGAGTTACCTCTCTCATCCTCTTCTGCTACAAGATCCAGGTGCCTCAGCAGGGCGTGGTGGTGCACGCTTGTAATCCCCGTGCTTGGGAGGCGGAGACAGGAGGATTGCGCTGGTCTGTGCTGTCTTAAGAGACCCTGTTTCCAAATAAAAAAAATATAAAATAGGTCTGGGAGTGTAGCCCGGAGGTAGAAGGGCTTCCAGGAACCCCAGTACCACCAAAATAATAAGTAAATAAATAAATAAATAAATAAATAAATAAATAAATATCCAGGTGCCTCTGGATGGGATTCTCAGGAAAGAAAATTCAGTACAGTCAGCTGCCCTCGCCCTGACCCTGTTTGAGAAGCACTTTCTCCTTGGATACCTCTTGGGCCTCCACACCCTTCCTCTGGAGGGGGCTTCCCTGCGAGGTGTGTGCCCAGTAGACCCGCAAATTCCTGAACACTGGCAAAGGAAGTGGAACTCCTCCTCCTGATGCCAGCATCAGAAAAGCACCATACTGGAGATGCTATCCAGTTAGGGCGGGTTGAGTCTGATACTGGGAAGCAGAACCCCCAACTTCCACCTCCAGTGGTCTCTGTGCCTCTCATTGGTGGGGAACACAGAAGGGGCCGCCTGTATCTGAGCAGTATTCACGCATCCGTAACATGAAGAGAGTAACAGTACTGTGTGGTGAGCCATCTGTCCGTTTACTTTGTCATTTCTTTTTAACTTTCATACCCCGTTCTACTATGATCTCAAAGGATCTGACAATGGTTACTTAACTTTGTCCCTACCCCATCCCCCTCTCAGAGTTTAGTCCTGGACAAGGTGAGAAAGGACTTTTAAACTGAAAAGGGAGACTGGTCTGGGAGGAGGGGTCCCCGCTCTAGGGGTCCTACACCATGCAGGCCCACCTGTTCTCTGGACAGCCCTCAACATGTCCCAGGGTGCAGCACTCCTCAGAGTCACTACCCAGACATCCTACCCTACAAAGAGCCATCTCTCCCCGTAGTATGGCCTGTAGCAAGTTTAGAGGGAGAAAGGATTCCATTGGTCACATCTGGGAAGAAGTGCTGGTCAGACAGAGCCCTGTGGGGCTCAACAGCCTATAATCTCATCAGTGCATTTTGTGGAGGGAGGGACAGAGGTACTGAAGACTGGACCCAGGAACATCCTACCCCTGAGATACACCCCAAGCCCCTTTTATATTTTCTGTATTTTGAAACAGAGTCTCCCTAGGTGTTTAAAAGTCTCACTGCATTGCTAAGGCTATCCTCAAAGCTGTCATCCTCTTGTTTCAGCCTCCCAAGTAGTGGGATTACAGGCATGGGCGTGGCTTCATCGATGCATTTTTGATGTACCAGTGTCTACTATCATTTGCTATGAAATAGCACAACTATGCTATTTCCCAGGAGAATTTCCAGCTGGAAACCTGCCCTTCCTGGGGCTTCTGCAGATAAAGGTGTTTCTAGCAATGAGCTCAAGGGGTCACCAACTTGCAAGGGGTACTTCTTGGGTGATCCCATACCTCCACTCAAAAAGTGAAGTCAGCTAACCTCTTCTTCCCTTTGACCTTTGAGTAGGCAACTGTGTATAGCGGTAGGTAGGTGACTACCCACCAAGCTAATGGCATGGCTGCCACTGCATCTCCTCTCCATACCTGTCCTCAAGCCACACCTATAGCATGGAGTTGCAACGAGGTGGCCTGGGTACCACCAGCCTCTAAAGCACACGAGGTCTTTAGTGACACAGATTGGGCCTTGAGTGAAGCAAGATAATAGGTTAAAAAAAAAAACCTGTGCATTAGTGTCTTTGATCGCAGGCCAAAGATCACAAGACATACCTAAAAGAAAAGCGTCTATGGACCATAATCTATCCATTGCTGTATAGATGGAAATTGGGTTGAATCAAGTTTGGGGCTCTTGTAAATAGCACCATTCCCCAAAGGAAGGCTGAAAGCATGTCTAAGAGAGGAGATCTCAGGGCCGTCTGTGGCAGACAGGCCTGGCAGGCCTCTGTGGGCAATAACACAGATGCTCCTGAAGCCACTCCACTCAAATCCTGGTTCCTGTGAGGTCTCATCAGTCTGACTTGGCTCATGCGCCCTCCCATTGGCCAGCATCCAGGGATGTGGTATAGATGCCCAAAGAAAAGCTAGGGGTTCCCCCCAGAAGAAAAGAGACAAAACTGGACAGGCAACAACAGCAGATCGGCCCCATGTAGAGACACAGCTGTCGTGATCACACGGACACTAAGAAAAGATGACAGCCCAGCAAGAATGAGCCGGCAAGTCTGTTAGCAGGAGGGCTACTGTACTGGAAAATTCCTGTGTATGGGTTAGAAAGGCAGCCCGCCCGGAATGTTACTCTTGGATGGGAACTTTTAACATCAGCAGCTGTACGACTCTCAAAGCATGAGAGTTTTGTTCCCAAACTCTTTGTAACTGGGTGTGGTGCAACCTGTTAGCAAACCCAGTCTACTCTGGGGTTATTTTAACCCCCAAATTGCACCATTGCAAGATCCAGTTCCCAGACAGTAACTTGATCGGGTGTGATGGCTTAAAAAAAAAGGGTTCCCTGGACGCATCAGCAAACCCTATCCACTCTCTCTGTTTCCTTGGTGAGAATTTACTTTGCTCCCATACATCCCAGGGAAACCTTTTTTTCTTTCAACAATATATTTAGAAATGAATTTTTTGTAAAAGTAGAGAATCTTAAAACTTGGAAGTTACGTTTTATTTTGTAATTTGTTGGTGCAATGTAATTATATATCAGAATGAGATTCAAAGTGATACAGAGACAAGATGTCAATTATGAAGCCAGGCGTGGTGGCGCACGCTTGTAATCCCAACACTTGGGAGGCTAAGACAGGAGGATCCAGGTTTGTAGACAGCCTCAGCCACCTAGGGAGGCCTTCTGCAACTTAGTGAGACCTTGTTTCAAAAATAAAGAATAATGCAAAAAAATGTCAATTATGGAGGTGGCAGAAATTCAAAGCCTATTGGAGTGGGCCAGTCCATCCCTGCCCATGGATAGGAAAGAGAAAAGAGAAGAAGCAGTGTGAGCTATCTTGTGATTTGGGGTACCCCACAACCCCTTGATGATATCAGTGAATTAATCTACACATGAAAACTTCAAGATGCTCAGTCACTAAGTAACAAGCAATTTCCCCAAACTCATACTGGCAGCAAAGAGAGCTCAAACCCAGCCAATTCCCATTTCTACTTTAAAGCCTACATACTTTCTGCTATCTGATTCTCATTTAAAAACAGCATAACCTGCTTCTACTGTGCCAAGAAAAAGAGCCTTTTTGACCAAGGCATCTGATGGAGTGATTAAAAAGTAGGTCAGGACTCGTCAGTAGATGGTGCTGTGGTAGCCTTTAAGTCTAGGGGGGAGATCAGAGAAAGCTGGGATGGCTTCCTTCTCTGGAAGTTAAAAAAGCAGGCAGAGGTACAAAGTTGTGAAATTAAATTGTTACCGTTTGGATCTGAAATGTTCTCCAGAAGAAGCCTATGTGTTGAAGGCTTGGTCCCTCGCTGTGGTGCTACTCAGAGTTGGTAGACCCTTTAGGAAGTGAGACCTCACGGGAGGAAGTTAGGTTGTTGGGGGTGTGGCCTTAAGTGCCCTGTCTTTCTCACCCCTCCCTGGAGGGTAAGGTGAGCAGCTTCCTCCACCGCGCACTTTCTCCATGACATGCTGCCTCACTACAGGCCCGAGGCAATGGGCCAAGGGACTATGGGTTGAAGCCTCTGAAACTGAGAGCCAAAATAACCCTTTTCTGCTTGTAGTTATCTCAGGTGTTTTACTGCAGTGCCAGGAAGTTAACACAGAATCCTAGTGTTGGTTCATTTTCTGGCTCTTGTTTAGTGTTATCTGGATCCGTGCTGGAAAAGAAACACAGATTCAGGGCTTGAATCATCAAAAATGAGCATTTC